>NC_090265.1:1444061561-1444700227 GCF_040414725.1 Anabrus simplex | reverse complement strand
CCAACAGCACCAGATTCGATTTGGCTATAGACACTTTTGTCTTGCAATGGGATGAGGAATCGAATGCCGACCTCCAAGTGCGACACTTTTTGTTCACCCTGTATATACGAAGATCGAAGGGAGAGAACAAGTCAGTTCCTTCTCTTTGTATAGGAGGCGATTTATTGGCGACAACAGATATAGATGAAGCGGAAGCATTAACTAAGCACTACGGAAAGGTTTTTAATCCAGCGGCACAGTTATTCAGGGAAAATTTTCCGAAAACTAATAATGATTTCCAAATTAAAGTCTTTCTAAACTCAGACGAAGTAAATCATGTGGGCCAGATTCTATTTCCAGAGAGGCAATTAAACTCGGGGGTGAACTGAAACAGAAAGGTCTCCACATCTCTCACCTCAAGGTAGCAGCAGCGAAGTGATTGGTTGGGAAATGTGTTGTGCCTCGAGGAGGTCGTGTGCTCTTTCCAGTCTCGAATCCACCTGCCGAAATAGGCAGGGTGGCGAGAATATATAGGGCTAGATATAATCCTAGAAAGTGTGCTGTGAAAAACAGCTGAGCTGGTGACTTATGACGTCAGCGAAAGATAAATAGATGAATATGCAATATGGCGACCAGTCAAACTTTAGCGGGATGGAGTGGAGGATTAAACGTTATAACATGAGCATTGTAGAGATGAAGAGGTTAGGTTCTCCAAAACTGTAAAATCAATATATATAACACACGAAGTATATGGCACAATATCTCCACACGTGCGAAAAAAGTTCAGAAGAGCATTTTTAGCAGCGATGATGTGATCCGGAGTATTCAACAGTGCAAGTCCAGCATAGGTGGATAATGTAGGTAGAATCTTGAAGAGTAGACGATGAGATGTTCCAATTGCGAAGTGTGGTGCTGGATCAGTGGTGGCGCCAACCAGGAAACAGCAACACTTGGAAGTCCGTCGAAAGGTAGAAAAGTAAGATGCACACACGCTGGAAGAAGAAAATCAACGAAGCAGTAAGGCCGTACTAGAGAATCGCAGGTGTGTTTCAGGAGGAAAGGGTAAAAGAAAAGAAAGGGGGATAGGGATAATAGAGCGCTCCATAAAAAGGTGGGGGATAGTATAGAAGGTTACAATAGTAAATGTTTAAAATATTGTTATATTAATGTGATCCAAGGATGTCTTGAATATGAAGAAAGCACAAGTGAATGAATGAGCGAGGCAGAATCGAGAAGATAGGAAAAACAGTGAGCACAGTGAGAAATGAGGCTTGACATATAGAGACATAAACATGTTAAGATACATATAATTTAAGTTGAGAGAGGTGAGCTCCCTTTACATCAAAAGGAGAGGACACCAATTGTAAAATGGCACTGACAGGAGCTGGGAGAGCGATCACAACGGTGTGGCCCTGTCCAAGAAAGAGAAAGCTTAGCTGAAATAGTGTCCGGAGCAGAGCTCTGAGGGTGGGTTTGTAGCAAGACCAAACCACCGATTTTAAATTTAGACTGAACATGATGACGATTATAAAGAGTCCGGTGAATTTTCTACGCGACATACAAATTCTGAAGGGCAGTTTGCGATAAAGTTTTAGAGGAATGTGAAGGTTGATCAGATAGAAGGGTGGAAAGGTTCCAATTCAAAGATAATGGAGAATTTAACTAACGACCTAAAACAATAGAGCAGGGGAATAACGTGCAGATTCATTAAGGAAATAATTAAATACTAGTGTTAAAGATGGCAATAAAGTATCCCATTGTTTATGATTATCATATGAAAAATGTAAAGGGGTATTTCTAAGTTACAGTGATAACGTACAACCATATTTGCTTGAGGACGGTAGAGGGTAGTAGTCACTTTTAATGCCTAAAGAGAAACAGACATCATAAAATAGTTTAGATGTAAAAATACTGTCATAATCGCAGACCAATTTCTTTGGAATTCCAACAATAAGAAACACGCGTGTGGTGAGGACATTAACCAAAATGCTTGAGGAAATATTACGTAAAGGGCGAAGCACGAGCAATTTAGAGAAACCGCCCAAAATGGTGAAGAAGTATCAGTTGCCGTGAGATGATTTAGTGATAGACCGACGATATAAATATAAAACGTCTCCGCAGGGTAAGGGGTAGCATGTGTCCCTGATGGTAAAGAATTACGGAGCTTAGCTGCTTGGCACATGTGACACCGACGAACGAAATCATAGATGGTTTTCCGCATGTGAGGCCAAAAAATAAAGATGATATACGTGAATGGGTTTTCGCCATGCCAAAATGTCCACCTACTGGGGAAGAATGGTAATAATTTAAGATCATGATTTGTAGGGATTTGGGTAAAACAACTTGGGAATAGATCTAGGATTTAGTTTGAAGACAATTAAACATTTAAGGATGCGAAAAGAACCTTTGTATTAAATAGAGTTACTTAATTGTTGGCAAAAAGGATCAGAGGCTTGGTAAGAAGGACAAGATTCAAATGAAGTAGGTAGTTAAGTCAAAGATGATTTGGTATTAACACAAAATGTAGAAATATTGGAATCAGAAACAAGCGGATCAGCATGAAGATCATGAGTCTGCGAATCTGGGGGCGAGTCAATAAGGCGAGGAAGAGCATCAGCAACTGGATTATCATTACCAGAAACAGAATGTAATGAAAATTTAAATCTGGAAAGGCGCAGTAGTCAGCGACCGGTACGTCCAATTTTGGGGGCATGATTTAACAGCCAGGTAAAAACTTGATTGTCGGTCTTGATTACGAACTCTTTATGCTCTAAAAGTGAGAGATATGTTCTAGTGTCAAAATTAGAACTAAGACTTCGCGCTCATAAGTGGAATATTGTCGCTCAGTAGGAGAGATATGACTGAAAAAGTCTACGTGTGAAATATTACCATGTTTAACTTGATGGAGGGCACGTCCAATGGCAGTGTCTGAAGCGTCAGTATGAACTTCAAAGGGTAGTGTAAAGTCTGGACATTGTAAAATAGGAGCTTGTACAAGAAGTGATTTTAAATGATCAAAAGCAAATTGCTGTGGTTCTGACCAGCAAAATGTTATCCCTTTAGGCTTCAAATAATTGGGCGTTTCAATGATTTGAGAATAAGAGGGGATAAACTTATTATAAAATGCAGTCATGCCAAAAAACGGCACGTAGCTGTCTAATATTTCTAGGGGGAGGAATATGATTAATAGCAGCGATACGCTCAGGGTCAACGGAGATACATTGCCTGGACAAAATGTGCCCTAGAAATTTAAAGGAAGGACGTGCCACAATTATTTCAGCAGGATTGACAGTAAGATTGGCTGCCCTTAATCGTGACAATACTTCAGTCAAATGGTGAATATGGGTAGAAAAATCAGGGATAAATATAAGCAGGTCGTCAATATATGGGTAAGTAAACTTATATTTAATGTCCGAAAATAATGAATCCACTAATCTTTGTGTAATTTGAGAACCTAAGTTTAAACCGAACGGGAATTAAGTGAATTTAAACAAGCCATTAGGAGTTATAAAGGCGGTACATCTGCGACTAGCAAGATCAGGGGGAATTTGATGACAAGCAGAATTTAAGTCAAAGATGGAAAAATATTTAGAGTTAGAAAAATATTGAAATGCCGTATGAAAGTTTGGAATAGAGTAAGCATCATATACTATGTTACTATGTAGTTTTCTGTAATCTACGACCAAGCGTGAAGAACTATCAGGTTTATCCACTAAAAATGCAGGGGTGGCATAATGAGAAAAAGACGGAACGATGGTACCTTCGGCTAACATTTTGTCGAGTATTTGGTTAAGTCGTGTTTTTCGCGAGGGACGTAATTGATAGGGTACTGAACGAACTGGAATGTTGTCGTGAAGATCGATATGAGCTTCATAGTTATGAGCAGTTCCCAAGTTAGGGGATATAACATCCTGAAATTCTGTTAGTAGCTGATTATGATCTTCACTTTCAGGAGTAGAATAAAAAACAGTTATTGAAATAGGAAAGGTTAGAGCATGGGTTCACTAAAGGGATCTTGATGGTGCGGTCGAAATGAAAAGATACTGATAAGTTAATAGTATCACAAATTAACCCTCTGAGAGGTAAAAGTCGTATCCCAAAATTACCGGGAACGGCAAATCTCTAACGACATGGAATCGATAGGGCCAAGCGAGATGTTGAATTAAATGTCACAACACATGCAGTGTACAGATGAAGAGGTAAGTTCACCAAAACTTTAAAGTCAATATATATAGCAAACGAAGTAGGGTGGCATACACCCTAGTGCTAGAAATAAGACGTGGACGTTGATACCCAGGCATTTTTTCAAATGGTTCTCCTGTAAAATAGGTGTAAATGTCGACAATGAAATCAACAAATAACAATGTTATAATAACGGTTATATTAAAACTTACCTAAACTGTTTTATACACCAAATCCATCCATTTCTTCGCTGCAAAAGTATCAATGACCTTTCTAAAAAGGCGGCGTTAGAGGATATTTCTCCTGAAGTTCTTTTTTTCTACAGCTAAAATGCTTATATCACACAAACGGGGATTCATTATTGAGTCTCTTAGGGTGAGTCCAAAGCCTTGAAGCAGCCTGAGACACATCATCAACAATGACACAGTTATTCCGAGGCGTCTGCATGCCAAGCCGACCAATCAATGGATTGAACTACAATTCCCTCAAGGAAGTATAAATAAATAAATAAATAAATAATAGAGTCTCTTAAACATGTTTTAACCCTCAACCACAGACGTGCGGTCAAAAGCATAGAATATCCCTAGTGGTCTCGTAGACCGCACGTCTGTGGGAGCGTGATTGTTTTTATCCGTTGTCAGAATGGATACTAGACAAGGTCTTTCGCATAAAGTCAGAGTTATTGATGAAAACTTTGATGACACAGTGCTTGAGACAATGGAGAATGACGATAGTGAAGTTGACTACGGAGATGAACAAGATTACGTTCTTCAGAGTGATCATACATCTGGTTCGGAATTATCAGCTGACGAATGTGAGGAAGTGTCGTGTTCCAGGAGCGAACCTCGGAACCGGAAGAATTACTGTGGTAAGAATAACTATAAGTAATCCTCAGAAACATTCACAAGTCGTTTCAGAAGAAGACAACATAATATTGTAGTACGTCTCCCTGGGTTACGCCCTCCCGCTCGAACAGCTACTAAAGAAGATCCTTGCCAAGTGTGGACTTTTTTATAACTGAGACTATGCAGCAAGATATAGTTACATGGATAAATGTGAAAATCCGGATGGAAAGAATAAAGTATAACAACCAACTGTCTTGTGATATGGCTGATGTCACTGAAATGAAAGCTTTTATTGGGTTGCTGCTATATTCTGCCATATTCAAATCTAATTCCGAGGATACCCGATCTCTGTTTTCTACTGATGGTACAGTACGTGATATATTTCGGTGTGTTATGAACTGTAACAGATTTGCATTACTCCTGTCTTTTCTGTATTTGACAACTCAATTAACCAAACAGAGCGAAAAGATCTAGATCCCGCTGCTCCCATTTCACAGATGTTCGATCAGTTTGTTCACAAGTGTCAGAATATTCACACCATTGGGACTGCTGCTTTTGTGGATGAGATGTTTGTAGCTTTTCGTGGCCGCTGCAAGTTCAAAGTTTTCATGCCTAACAAACTAAGTACGGACTAAAAATCATGTGCCTTACCGATGCTCGCAACAACTACTTTCCCAATGGGTACACATATGTTGGGAAAGATTCAGATGGAACTAAACTCTCCCCTGAAGAAAAGAAGCTAGCAAAGTCAACTCAAGCCTTTCTACTCACATACAAGGAACAAATAGGAACGTCACAGCTAACAGTTGGTTCAGTTCAATTGAAATGATGAAGGCACTGAAGGACAGAGGGCTAACATACGTAGGGACCTTAAAAAATAAGCGTGACGTACCTAATGAGTTCCTGCCCAATAGATCACGAAAAGAAGGTACCTCGCTTTTCAGTTTCACGAAAGATGCAACAATAGTGTTCTTTGTTCCAAAAAAGGCAAGGCCGTAATACTAATTTCATCAATGAATCACGATAAGTCGATCGATGATGAAACAGGCAAATCATCGATGATTTCCTACTACAATGATACAAAGGGGGAGTAGACTAACTTGATGAGAAATGTGCTATCTACCCAGTAAGTCGCAGAACTAGAAGGTGGCTAATAGCGATTTTCTTTCGAATTCTGGACAAAAGTTTTGTAAATGATTTCATTCTGTTCAGCTCCTATAAAAAATCCTGTAATTAAAAGGTTTGATTTTATGAAGACCTTGTTAGGACAGCTCGTGGAAGAACATATGCAGAGCAGGATGAAAAATCCTCACGTTAGCCGGGAAGTCCGAGGGTGCATAGAAAAGTTCTAGGAATTCGTACCGAGCTCGATAGCTGCAGTCGCTTAAGTGCGGCCAGTATCCAGTAATCGGGAGATCGTGGGTTCGAGCCCCACTGTCGGCAGCCCTGAAGATGGTTTTCCGTGGTTTCCCATTTTCACACCAGGCAAATGCCGGGGCTGTACCTTAATTAAGGCCACGGCCACTTAATTCCAATTCCTAGGCCTTTCACATCCCATCGTCGCCATAAGACATATCTATGTCGGTGCGACGTAAAGCAAATAGAAATAAATAATGTAGGAATTCGTGACGATCTTATCATGGGGAAAGAGGAAAAGCTAGGGAAACGAAAAACATGCTACACTTGTGACCCACGGAAGAAAAAAAATAGCGTACCTCTGTCAAATGTGCAAAAAACTGGTGTGCTTGGAGTATACAAAGAAAGTGTGTAAATCGTGCATGGAAGATGTGTGATAACATTGAGAAAAGAGAAGTTGACAGTAAACTTTGAAACTGTAAACGCAAAAGCGCCACGAATGGCTTGAGCATTCTTTTATTGCCTGTTGAAAGTAGTGTTTTAAGCCATTCTATTTTTTTCTTTAAACATATCCTAGTTTAGTTTTTATTTCATTCAATAATTAAATGGATAGTACTCCACTAATTTCATTCTATGACGAACATTACTACTTATTGAATTTCGATAGATACGTTCATATGCACACTCACGTATTTCCAACTAGTAGTTGCTACGGCACTGTCCGACTCGTTGGCTGAACGGTCAGCGTACTGGCCTTCTGTTCAGAGGGTCCCGGGTTCGATTCCCGGCCGGGTCGGGGATTTTAATCGTCTCTGATTAATTCTTCTAGCCCGGGGACCGGGTGTTTGTCCCAACACTTTCCTCTTCATATTCACACAACACACTACACTACCAACCACCACAGAAACACGCAATAGTGATTACATCCCTTCATATAGGGTTGCGTCAGGAAGGGCATACGGCCGTAAAACAGGGCCAAATCCACATGTGCGACACAGTTCGCACCCGCGACCCCACAGGTGTGGGATAAGCGGTAGAAAAAGAAGAAAGAAGAAGAAGTTGCTACGGCACTGAGCATTTCTTATTTTATAATTAAAGTATTCCATATATTGCATCTTTGCTTCTTAAATCAAGGGCTGCCTGGCTGAGGCGGTAAGGGCGTGCTCAGTTCGCACGGAAGGATGTGGGTTCGAATCCCCGTCAGGAAGTCGTAAAATTTAAGAAATGAGATTTCCACTTCCGGAGGTGCATATGGCCCTGAGGTTCACTCAGCCTACACCAAAAATGAGTACCCGGTTAATTCCAGGGGGCAAAGGCGGCAGGGCCTAGTGGTAACCACTCTACCCCATCAAGTGCCGTGGTTACGGATAGCGGAAGCCTTTACCTTCCACCCTCCAAGGGCCTTCATGGCCTGTACGGAGATAACTTTGCTTTGCTTTGCTTTGCTTTTTGCTTCTTAAATCAAGCAAAGGAGTGTAATATAACATCAATGTAGTTATTTTACATCCATTGTCTTATTATTGTGCCAACAACATATTAAATACAACAGCGGTATCTGAGACCGGTCTGTGTTGACGGCTCATATTACGCACGTCTGGTTGAGGGTTAATCCTCTTGCATGTACTCATGGCTCACTCACTGCTTGCTGTGGTAGCGGGATAACAATAGCTTAGTGACCTCCACTGATATGGAGTCCGTCATTTAAAAACAAGTACATCGGTAGGTTTTGTGGTAAAAATGCTTTTGATCGTAATCTCTGTGGCTCAGGCAGCAAGCAATGTGCCAGCCTCTCAGCACTGGGCTCCGTTGTTCAATCCAGATCAATCCATGTGAGATTTTTGCTGGTCAAAACAAATGCAGGACTGGTTTTTCTCGGGTACCCCGGTTTTTCTTGTCATTTTTCATTCCAGGAACACTCTCCAATATTATTTCATCTGCCAGTCATTAATCATTGCTCCAGAGGAATGCAACAGGCTTCGGCAATTGACAAAACTCCAGTCCTTGCCGCTAGAAGGAGCTTCATTCTCTCCATTTCTGACGTGGAAATAGGCTGATAATTTTCATTTTCTAATGCTTTTGCTCATCAGCATAAATAATGAAAACCTCATTTTTTTGCTAGGGCTTTACGTCGCACCGACACAGACAGGTCTTATGGCGACGACGGGATAGGAAAGGCCTAGGAGTTGGAAGGAAGCGGCCGTGGCCTTAATTAAGGTACAGCCCCAGCATTTGCCTGGTGTGAAAATAGGAAACCACGGAAAACCATTTTCAGGGCTGCCGATAGTGGGATTCGAACCTACTATCTCCCGGATGCAAGCTCACAGCCGCGCGACCTCATTTTCAGTCTGTTCTTCAACCGGAGTACTATTTTATTAGTTTATACATTTTTGTCTTAGGAAATTATTTATTGTGTTATGTTAAACTTCTTTTCATTCACTTATTCTACATAGCCTACTGGATATGTCCCAGTCTAGCCTAAGCAAGTATCGCGAGCGGACGTGCCATGGCTAGTGTGCCGGTCGTGAAGAGTGGAGTAGAGGAGGGAGCGGAAGGGTCAACCGGAGTGTGACTAGGAAGATGATCGGTGTGGAGCAGTTTAGGGTCGCTGTAGGAAGATGGCAAGGAAGAATAAAGAAGAGAACAGTCAGAAGCAATGAAGGCAAAATGGAGATAGGTCTGAAGGTAGAGTTGTAGTTGGTGGCGGCGGTGGTCACAGTGTTGTTGGTGATTGGTGGAATATAAGTTAATCCAGACCATATGAACAGTGGTAACATGAGCTGGGAGGACGTCGAAGATATAAGGAAGATAGTTGAGGAAGTAATAGAGGAGTTCTGTCCTTTTGATAAAAAGCTTGTTGCAGGAGCAAGCTAAGGAACATGAAAAGACGAGGCTATGATTCGAGGAGATCATGAAAGAAACTAGAACAAAAATGGAAAGTAGTGACAGGCAAATTGTATTTTTAAGGGAGAAAATAAAAACCTTGGAAGAGGAGGTGAGAAACTTAAGGCGGGAAACAGCGGACGTTAGACAAGAACGTAGAGAAAAATCCATATTTATTCACGGTATGAAGGGAGAGAAGACAAAAGCGAAGGTGGATATCATTTATAAAGTGGTAGATATCGTTCAACAGAGAATGACAATAAACTTCAGTGAGGTTGACATAGACGATGTTGTGAGAGTAGGTAGAATAAGGGGGAGTAGACCAATAAAGGTTACGTTGATATTAACACTGATGGAGGACATATTGGTGAAGGACGCCGGAAATCTGCAGGGTGATACAATGTGGATTAAAAGAGACATAGGAAGAGACGAGAACGAGAAGTACAAGACTCTAAGGAAGCATCTAGTGAGAGCAAGACTGCAAGGGTTGAGGGCGCAGATCACGGGCCAGATATTAGTAGTTACCAATGGGAAATGGACGCGGAGGTGGTCTGTGTCCAAACTCAAGGCAATGGAAGAGGGAATGGGAGTGAGAGTGGCAGAAAGACAGGTTCCAGAAAATAGTTCTGAAGAAGACGTTCTTGGTTTGGCAGATAAGGCGATAGGAGGTTGTGTGTCGAGGGAGTCTATCATAAGGACAACATCCAACTCCGATCAGAGTTATTATGGACAGTCTTAAAGAGACAATAAGTGATCAGAACAGAATTATTATGGATAATCTTGATGAGTCAATAAAATATATGAGAGGTACGATGAAGGACAGAGAAGGGCAGAAAGAGAGAAGAGTGACACCTAGCAAAGAAGAGGGCCTTGAGGAAAGGAATAAGTATGAGTTTAAAAGAACTGTGGGGCATGAAAGGCCATAAAGATGAGGGTGCAGTAACGAGAAGCAGGAAGTTAAGTAAAGAGAGTCAGTAGATGATGATGGTATGGATAAGTGAAAATGTATTACTATTATGGCAAGAGAGTAATATTGTAATGGGGTATTATGTCTGAATGTTAAGAGGGGTAGTGGAGGTATTATATCTGACTGATAAGAGAGCTAGTATTGATGTAGTTGGCTGTTGATAGATGTGAGTGGATCATGGTAAGAGAGGAATTGTATTGAGGTATTATGTCGGATTGATAACAGAGGTAGAGTTGATGTGGTTGGCTGATGATGTATGTGGTCGGCTGTTGATGTATTGTTATATATAAGAGGTGGAGTTGGTGGTGTAGTGGAGACAAGAATGATTGATTTATAGAGGTGGTATGGTAATAATTGAAAGAGAAAGAAGTGGTGGATGATTGAATGGTAAGAGAGGTAATTATGTCTAGTTGGTAATTATGGATGGTGGAAGAGGTTGAGTTTGTGGAGTAGTGGAGATGTCTGATTGATAAGAGAGGTAGTGTTGATGTGGATGGCTGTTGATGTATTGTCATATGTAAGAGGTAGAATTGGTGGACTAGTGGAGATAAGTAATAATAATATCATTTGTTTTACGTCCTACTAACTACTTTTACGGTCTTCGGAGACGCCGATGTGCCGGAATTTAGTCCCGCAGGAGTTCTTTTACGTGCCAGTAAATCTACCGACACGAGGCTGTCGCATTTGAGCACCTTCAAATACCACCGGACTGAGCCTTGATCGAACCTGCCAAGTTGGGTTTAGAATGCCAGCGCCTTAAACGTATAGAGCCACTCAGCCCGGCAGTGGAGATAAGAATGATGGATTTATAGATATGGTACGGTAATAATTGAAGGAGAAATAAGTGGTGGAAGGATTACTATACATGAGAGGATTTTGTTTTGAAATGGGTTGAGCGGAAGCTTGGTGAGGTATGCCTGAGTGAAAAGTGGTAGTGATGATCTGGTGGGCGATTGAAGTATTGTTAGATGTAAGACGTGAAGCTGGTGGCATAGTAGTGGTAAGAGTGATTATTTGAGACATTGTTTTGGATGTGAGGCCAAGTAAAGCTGTCTGGCAAGAAGGAAGTAGACCATGTGGTAATTGCAAAGTGTGGAGTTTTGTGTCACACTAGCGTAACGTGGTGGCTGACTTAGCAAATTGACTAGGTCAGGAGGTAGGGCAATAGCTGAGGTGGAATGTACCGGGTCTGCGATGTCAGCCAGGTGGGAGGTGTAGTTTTGTAGTTTTCCAGTGTCGTACTGCCGATGTTGCATTTTATTTTATTTATATTTTATGTTTCTGCCTTATTTCCAGGGCTAACGGCTCTTCGGAAGTCAGCTGACCGTGGGCCATTTGTTTCCAAATACTATATTGTTTTATTTAATCGAAATATTATTTTGTCATTGTTCTCAAGCAGGGAAGTTTATACATTCTGTCTTTCCTTGGGCTATTATGGATTTGAACACTGTATTGGGCGAAGGCCTGTAAGGTTCAATAAATCCAGTTGAGTGTAAACCCAGTTAAGTATTATTAAAACTACAATAACTTAGTGAAATACGAATTTTTTAAATTAACTTCATGTGAAGTCTGGAGCTGAGGAAAATCTATAATTCTGCATTTCATTTGAACAACTTGGCAGTCGATGATATCATGTCAGTGCTTTCAATCTCGACTTTTGGGAGTCACTGAAACTTACATTGCCATTCAGATGGACACCTTTTTGCACACACTTTTCAATGAAGGCCTCACATCTTAGGTCCTGCACATTTGCAAAAGCTTTACAAGACTCTAATTTGTACACCTCTTTGTCGGTCTGCCATTACCCAGCAAACATAGTAGGTTTGACTTATAATGTTATTCTTGCCTTTATTCCAGTCTTCCAAAACTATACGAACATTTCTTCATTGCTATCTTGAACTCAATACCGGAAAATGATGCTCGTCGGCATGGATTGAAACAAAAGAACATTCTTGAATTTCTGACATTATGCTGTCCTCAACAACAGAAGTTATAACCTCAATAAGTTCATTTTGAATATCTGCTGAGATGTTTGGAAGGAGTGGTTTACGAGGAAGTTAAATCCCTGACAGAGGATTTGTGTCAACGAAGTGGCTCGTTCGAAAGTCACAGTGTAACAGATGTATTCAGACTACAGCATATGACCTCAAGAGTCCTAACACAGACGTCAAAGTCCTCACAGAAGTTCCGCACTCAGGATGATCTTCCCTGCCTGTGCGCATGTGTCCCTTCTATATTGCCATATTTATTGAGATTTGAGAGGGTAGAGAATGCACATGATTTCCCGGCATGGCGAAGGATCTCCAACATCCTGCGGTACACCTACATTTGAGACGGTTCACCCTTCCACACTGTAAAACAGCACAGATAAATCAATACTCCACAACTCCCCGACAATTTTGAAATCAGAGATAACAGTTGCACACAAGGATCTTTCTTCTTGCAGTGTTAATGCTTGTTTTACTTTCTATATCGGAATCCCATTCTTGCATTAGCCAGCACCGTATGCTCTTGATAGTAACAAGCATCGGCACTTATATACCCTCTCCCAGGGGACAGAGCAAAGTGTAATTACCACCATTATGCATCTCCTCCTGTTAGCCAAGAAAGTAGACTTTCTCAATGGAGTTTCTTCAGTTTTGAGTAGCAAGAGAACAAAAACCGAGCCAGAAAGATCCTGAGCCATATTGCACAACTACAATTGGACCCTTCAGTCAGTGGTGATTTAAATCCAGCATTGGTAATATTTTCTGATGCGGCGTGGTTTGGTTTGATCGAGTGGTTAAATGCACAATATAACCACTATTGGTCCTGGGAAAAAAGTGATTAATTCATGACACTCCACTTCACCAATATGGGCGTTCGGTGTGTCATTAACAACGGCGTTCGTTTTCAAGAGACCACGAACTCTGACCGTTATATTGAGTTGATCCTCAAAATCGTTTTTCTACAACTGACCAAGGAGGAAAGTACACTTGGATGGGTACAATTCAACAAGATGAGGCTACAACCTGACGACTGCAATGTATAATGTTTTAGAGGAACAGGTAATTGCAACAGGTTTATGGTCTATCCGCAGTCCAGAAAAACGCATTGCAAATTTTATTTATGGTGGAGTTTAAGAGATAAGTTGTATAAAAGTAACCAAAGCACAACAGAAGATTTACGTCCTACTAATGATTCTCAAGATTACCAGAGATACTTGAAATTTGTCCCGCACCTGTTTTTGAAGTTCCCTGTGTATTTAATTCTCTTTGTCTACTTTCTGGCAAATCAAATCGAATCGAACAAATTCTCTTTATTTGCAAATGAGGTGTCTACCACGGTGGCAAATGGTACACTAAAATACATTATTGTCAAGCACTAAATTTTAAATTAACAAGAGAAGAAGACATTTTCCTACAATACAATATTATACAATTTACGCTAACAATTTTTTCTATTAAACACGCAGCTCATCCTTAATAAATTTATATTATTTACAAGATTCTACTTATAATATCTCCTGTACTTACAAACATAGTCAACTCATATATAGTATGTGGAATTACTTCAGATAATACTATACAACTGGAATAAGATTAAAATTTACATTGCATTTATATATTTATTTTTTAACAATTTTGGAACATAAGTAGCATAACGACCTGCTGCGTTTTAACCAGAGCCCCCTTTGCCACCGCTTTTCAGAGTTCTTGAAGGTCCTTCACAGCTACCGTAGCGGTCCCAGGGCCCTCGAAGTCCCCACCGTACTTCACCCCTACATGCAGTCCCCTACTTCAGCTGTCCATTCTCCACAGACCAGGGGATGGAATTAATTTATTCACACACAGTTTTTATTTACAATAACCTGTACTGGTCGAATGCCCTCTAACATTTCACATATTTTCTCTGTTGCCGTTTATTCTCTTCTTGAATATCTGTACAGATTTTGGAAAAGGATCAAACACTATCCCTAGTAAACTGTTCCACTCTTTCACACCCTTCCCAATGAATGAAAATTTACCCCAATCGCTTCTGCTAAAATTCCTTCTAACTTTATACTTGTGGTCCGTCCTGCCGATATAATTATTTTCCAACTGAAGCCTCTCATGATTTCTCCCATGCTTCCTCTCCTGTATATTCTCTATATAATCCTATAAGTGTAGTATTCTCCCTTCTCTTACTTAAAGTTTCCCACCCAAGTTCCTCTAACATTTCTGATTCACTACTTTTTCTCCTGAAATCCTCTGTTACTAATCTTGCTGCTTTCCTTTGCACACTATCTATTTCTTTTATTAGGTTTTCTTGGTGAGGGTCCCAAACACTGTTTGCATAATCCAATAATGGACGAACCATTCTTAAGTAACTTTTCTCTTTTAATTCTTTGTTGCATCCTTTAAGTAGCCTCATTATGACATAACGATCTTTATGCCTTCCCAACAATGTAATCAACATGGCCCTTCCTGTGCAAATTACTTTCAAATATCACTCCTAAGTATTTGCACTTGCCATCTTTTGGGAAAACTACTAGTGATGGGCAACGCTCTCGCTCGAGACTCTCGAGACTGACGTCGCAGATCTCGAGACTCTCGCGAGAATCTCGAGACCGATCCTCCTGTAGTGCGGGCATGCGACGTACCAGTAACTACGACTGTAAACTTATCTTTCTCATATGAAAACGTGTGAGCCAATACACTTTGTCAAAAGCCTGGAAAAGTACTGCATGCTTAACTATGAACCCCTTAATACCATTAACGAAAGTGATAACGGAAAGACCGAGCTCGATAGCTGCAGTCGCTTAAGAGCGGCCAGTATCCAGTAATCGGGAGATAGTGGGTTCGAACCCCACTGTCGGCAGCCCTGAAGATTGTTTTCTGTGATTTCCCATTTTCACACCAGGCAAATGCCGGGGCCTGTACCTTAAGGCCACGGCCGCTTCCTTCCACTTCCTAGGCCTTTCCTACCCGATCTTTGCCATAAGACCTATCTGTGTCGATGCGACGTAAAACAAATAGCAAAAAAGATAACGGAATGTCAGTATCTTAAACTGTTCACGACTCATTTGAGGTGGGCATCTGAGCTGAATAACCCTGCATAATTTGTTGAATAACTGTAGATAGTGTGTGCACCTACTTGGATACTAGAGGCGTGCATTATTCGAACTTGAGGCAGGGAAGATGTGCTTTGCTACATATGCAACCCCCATTACATGAGTGGAACGAGTAATATAAAATGCCCGACTTTGCTCCAATTCTTTCAGCAGGGATGATGGGCAACGCTCTCGAGAACGATTCTCGTGTGCTGCGAGCTTTGCGACGCGACGTCCCAGTAACTACGAGTGTAAGCTTGGTAGATATCATCAGCAGTTCTCATATGGAAACGTGGGTGACGATAAATTTTGTCAAAAGCCTAGGAAAGCACTGCATGTTGAACTATGAGCTCCTTAATACCATTTATGAAAATGAAGACAGAATGCCAGTATCTTAAACTGTTCACGAGTTACTTTAGGTGGAATTCTTAGCTGAATAACCCGTATAATTTGTTAATAAGTGTTGTTAGGATGTAAACTTGCCTGGATGCCTCACAATCGTTGTTGGCAGGGAAGCTTCTTGTGATTCAGACCGGGTCGGAGGTGTTCTATGACTATTCCTCTTCACTTATATTATGTGTTTTTAAGTGTCGGATCATCCCAGAAGTTATTCTGCCGATGTACCGGTATTTTACTTCTTTTGAATAAACAACACAGCGGGCTGTTCTATGTGGAATCTCTTCAAAATAACCGACATCCACGACTTACGTTGCGTTTAGGTACATCGTCTTCAAGTTGTCGCGTACACCTAGTACAATTTCACATTGCACCGTCATACATCGAAGTACCAAATTATGCCGGGAATACTCTACAACATTGTAAGGAATTACATCCTTCGTCACCAAAATATCGGTAAACACAAGCAGTGGTCGTATGTTATTGAATGTGGTGTCTGATACCGATGTACACCTATCTGTAGAAAGAATTGGAGCAAACTGAACCACTTTAGATTACACATTCCACTCATGCGTAATGGTGGTTGCATACGCATCAAGGCGTATCTTGCCTCTTCTCGAGTTCGAATAATGCACCCCTCTAGTATCCAGGTAGGTGTACCTACAGTAGCCATCAGTTTCTGTACTTGGCCTATTCATTCGTGTACTTTCCACTGCGTACAATGCCAGAATGCGTATCCTTTATAATTATGGTATACTGCGTCAAAATAGAACTCGATAAAAATGAACGCCACAGTCGCTTGTTGACACGTATTTACGAAATGGAGAAGGCTTACTCGGCACAAACAACATTCAGCTCCGACTACCTGTCCTGTAGGACTACGACACTCTGCTCGCCGCACAATGCGGGGACAACGCTCTCGAGATCTCTAGAAATTTCTCGCGAGAAATAGTGCCTGCGGTAGTATCGAGAAATCCTGAGAAATCTCGAGACCTAGTCTCAGACTGCCCATCACTAAAAACTACCTCATCCAAAGTATGTTTAAATTCATATTTAAAGCTCCTGTTTGTAAACGTTTTAACAGTTGATTTGCCTCCATTAACGTTCATATTATTTTTTCAACCCATTGTTGGATACTCTCAAGGTCCGCTTGTAATTCTGAACAATCCTCAATGTTATAATCACAGCAATAGAACCAGCTTTTGGGTGGTTAGGCCGTGTGCATAAAGCAGAGTTTCGTCCAGACGTGCCATTTGGACTCATCAGCTGGAATGGCACGCCCCTCCAGGACTCTGCTTAGCAGTGGCAGACCAAACTGTGTGGCCCCGCCGAGTTAGCAAATCAAGTTTGCTAACCTGCTAAAGGAGAAAAGATTTCTCCGTTCAAAAAACGCTCCCCCATTGGAGATACAACATCAAAAAAGGCTTTCACAGCCGCAGATCTTATAATCACAGCAATAGAACCAGCTTTTGGGTGGTTAGGCCGTGTGCATAAAGCAGAGTTTCGTCCAGACGTGCCATTTGGACTCATCAGCTGGAATGGCACGCCCCTCCAGGACTCTGCTTAGCAGTGGCAGACCAAACTGTGTGGCCCCGCCGAGTTAGCAAATCAAGTTTGCTAACCTGCTAAAGGAGAAAAGATTTCTCCGTTCAAAAAACGCTCCCCCATTGGAGATACAACATCAAAAAAGGCTTTCACAGCCGCAGATCTTATAATCACAGCAATAGAACCAGCTTTTGGGTGGTTAGGCCGTGTGCATAAAGCCTCAATGTTATTTAATTCCCTATAAACAATTATGTCATCTGCATACAATCTTATTTTTGATTTTATATTATTCCCTAAGAGCCTCCGTTGCTCAGACGGCAGCGCGTCGGCCTCTCATCGCTGGATACCATGGTTCAAATCCCGTTCTCTCCATGTGAGATTTGTGCTGGACAAAGCGGAGGCGGGATAGGCTTTTCTCTGGGTACTCCGGTTTTCCCTGTCATCTTCCATTCCAGCAACACTCTCCATTCTCATTGCATAGCATCCATCAGTCATTAATAAATCACTTTGGGAATGAAGACCCCATCGTACTAATAGCCTATATCTGCTTCATTCACTACATCTCTGACCCGGTCAATGACTGGAAAACAGGCTGCACGTTTTCATTATTCCCTAAAACATTTACATATATTAAGAAAAGTAACGGACCGATTATACTACCCTGTGCAGTTCCCTTCCAAACTTCTCTTCCTGTGATACATTATTTCCTACTTTGACTTTCTGAACTCTTAAATTTAGAAATGTTTTTATCCAACGTATAACCCTTACGTCCAAACCTATTCCCTCCAATTTCTTTAATAATGATATTTCATGTTCCACTATATAAAAAGGCTTTGGAAAGATCTATGGCTATGCAACCTAACTGGCCTCCTGAATCCAACTGATCTGATATGTCTCGCTGAAATCCCACCAGTTGTACCTCACAAGAAAATTTCTTTCTAAATCTATACTGGCTCCTCAAGAACCAATTTTTATCATCACATATCCCTCTGATGTACTTTGTTATTAAACTCTCCAGTATTTTACAAACTACACTGGTCAGATGATTGGTCTGTAGTTCTCGCGTTTCCTTTTATTACCCTTTCCTTTATAAATATGTATTATTATAGATTCTTTCCATTCATTAGGTATTACACTATTATTTACGTCATAGTCAAAGAGAAATTTTAAATACGGCACTATGTACCACCCCATTGTCTTTAATACCTCCCCAGTAATTTGATCACTTCCTGCTGCATTTCCTTGCTGAAGCAGTTGGATTTCTATGAAAATATCTTCATTTGTGACTGAGAAGCTACCTGTTTCCCTATGTGTCTCTCCCTCTCTATCTTCTGTTTCGGTTTCCAACTCCTGACAATCTTCTACTGAATCTCTGAATTTCCTACTAAATAGATTTGCTTTCTCAGTATCTGCCAAATAAGTGTTCAACCCATCCTCCCACCATTGTGAGAATTTGGATTCCTTTTCCTTTTGGATTCCTAATATATGAATACAGCATTTTAAATTTCTCTTTGTGGTTATTTCCCTCTTGAAGTATGCCATTCACATAATTATCTTTTGCTTCCTTTCTCACTCTATTCATTTCCCTCATTAGCTGTTTTCTAATTTCTCGACTCTCCTTACCCTCTTTGATTTTCCTGTTTACTATTCTATATTTCTTAATTTTCTTTTCTCCCCTTGTATAATAAACAGGGTCTGAAGACATTTTACCCTTCTTAACAGGTACCTACAAATCTCTTCTCTCCTTCCCAAATGATTTAAATTTAGCCCAAAGCGTATCCACATTACTCCTTTCACTTATCCAACAACTGAATTGTAATTTAAGGTAAGTCCCACATTCATCAACATTAGGTTTTCTGTACAATTTCTGGTCTTGTGTACCCTCTTATTAAGCCTTTTTGGTACCAGTCCTACATCCATTATTACAGACTTATGGTCACCTATTTTTTCAATTACCTGAGTTTTATCAACAATTTCCCATGGTTTAACCAAGGATACATCTAGCAAGTTATTGAGACGAGTTAGTTCTTGAATTACTTGTGTAAATCCCCCTCCCAAATTAACTTATTGGCCAATTTCTATTCATGGGCTTCACTTGCAGCTCCATTCCATTCAACTTCAGGCAAGTTTAGATCCCTCAATTATTACCATATCATTATCATTGTTTTTAATGACTATAATATATGATTTTGTCAAATATTTCCGTGTCTCTTTCCTCTCTTCCAGGCCTATATGTTTCTATAATTCCCACCTCCGTCATATTATCACAAATGAATTTAACCCTAATATTTCATCCCTTTCATCGGTAAACCATTCATGTGAATAAGTTTCCTTCACCAGAATAAACACCTCCCACCCATTTTATTCTCGGTCTCTATAATAGACTGTATACCCTTCTGGAAATACTTCTCTATTATCCACCCCTTCTCTCAACCACGATTCCACTCCTATTACGACACCAGTCTCATAAGATTCCATCAATGAACCGAATTTTAATTGTTTATTTACTACACTCTGACAGTTGCCCCATACTTTCCCGAACAATAGCAATATAGAGTTATAACGAAATAATTATTGCATAGAGCCTTGCCCTGTCTCTGTATCACAAAGCATGCCTTGTCCATATGCTCAACTGTTCCTTTCCACTTATAAAATTCCTATTCTGATAGAAATTCGCGAGTTTTTGTCTTGCTTGTAATACCATGGGCCTCACACACCTGATCCTTGTAACTGTCAAGGTCATAACAACCTTGCTGACAAATTGTATTCTACTAAAATAGGCATGATACAGTTTCTAGGTTGAATATTAGAAGTGTGTCGTTTTAAACTGAACCTTGCGGGGAAAGACTGCTTACAAATTTCACAGCAAAATGGATTATTAACCAGCGGGTTTCTCGTGGATTATATTACATTCCAGGATGAATTTCAGAAATGCGTTATTTTAAATTGTAAATTCTGGGAAAAATTTTGTCACAAATTCGATAGCTAATGAGAGGAGGCATTTCGTTCACGGAATTTTATCTCTAAATATAAAAAATTAAACGGCCGTGCACAGACGCCATGGATTGCTGTAGGAAATCCTACTTACCAACCCAGTCTCACTATACGGAACACAAAATTAAAATACAGCACGTGATACAAAACACAAAATAAAAATAATTTCACTTCATTTTCCCACAAAACAGGGAAAAGGACAGCTATGTTCCAAAGGCAGAACACCTGAAGTATCTGCAACAAACGAAACCTACACTGAAGAACATGGAACTTGCAACACCCAGAAGGAGTGGTGCTACATTGCTGCAATTGGACATGCAGGACGAGTGTTCGGTTGTGATTCGATTATTACACTTTCACGACCCTCTGACCGCAAGTTTGGACAATAATCAATACCGGATGTGCCCATCACGAGTTGCAATACATTGATGAATTCGTCGAGGCATGGAGTCAATAAGGCCCTGGATCGCTTCCTGAGGAATTGTGGCCTATGCTTGCTGCACTGCACGGGTCACTTGTTCCAGAGTTGTGGGTGGTTGAGGACGGTTGGCCAGTTGTCGACCCATCATGTCCCACACATGCTCAATAGGACTGAGGTCCGGGGATCTGGGGGGGCATTCTATGGTTGTGATGTCGTGGAGAGCTTCTCTGGAGATGCGTGCAGTGTGAACCCGGGCATTGTCCTGCTGAAACATCCCATTAGCAATGTTCGCCATCATAGGGACAACCACCGGATTGAATACTGTACCCTATCAACGTACTGTCGAGCAGTCATAGTGCCCTCAACAAGCATTAATTGTGATTTCACATTAAAGCCAATAGCTCCCCAGACCATAATGCTTGGTGTTGGCCCTGAGTGCCTATCGACAATAAGATCTGGGGGGCCCCTCTCCTCGGCACGTCGGCGCACACGATTCCGGCGATCACTGCGGGCAAGACAGAAGCGCGATTCATCACTAAAGACGACCCTATGCCATTCGTCGACCCACGACGATCTTTCTCGACACCAGGCCAGCCTTACACGTCGCTGTTGTGGGGTCAATGGAACACCTGCAGGGACGCGGGCTCGTAAGCTAGCTGTACGCAGGCGATTACCAACTGTTTATTGTGTAACGTGGGGTGCCACAGCTGCTCGAATTTGCGCTGCCGTTGCATGGGGTTTCATCCGGGCCATCCGAATGATGCGGCGATCCTCTCTCACACTTGTCTGTCCCGCTGGGCCTGTGCCAGGTCTACGAGTGTGGGTACCTTCATTTGACCACTGCTGCCATACACGTTGTACCGTAGATGCCTGTCGGCCAACACGTGCAGCGACAGTCCTTAGAGATAATCCAGCCTCACACAGCCCAATTATCCGAGCCCTCTCAAACGGCGACAGTTGTTGATAGCATGCTCTTCTCTGTCGTCAGGCATGTTTGACGGGGAACACTTCACTGCATGGACTGCAAGTTAACTACGCTACACCAGAGTCCGTATACTGGAGTTGATTCCTCCGCGACCAATCACGTGCGGAGACCTGTAGCAACAATCCAATGGGTCTGAAACCTTGATCGTTTACATACCTACATGGCATCGTTCCATATCTTGAAAATCAACACAAACGACCAATGCCTTCATGGTGTTGCAATTTCCATTTTCTTAAGTGTATTACATAATTGGCAACTAACACAAGGAGGCATTTCATTCTCTGAAGTTTTACACAAAATACAAAAATGTGTTAAAATAGCCACGATCAGAACACGTTGAGAGTTGTGAAACGCTACTTCCACAAAATAAAAACAGGGATGATCATAATGTATGGTGTAAAACTACTTACAACCATACATTCACTGAATTTTATCACAAATAAAAACTAGGCATTCGTTTGTAGAACATTTTATCCAGAAGAAACGTCAGAGCTAGAAAACTTTGAATTCTACCCCACTTCTACGAATTATGGCCCCTTCTCCGCAATCGGACTCCGTCCAAGTCGTCTTAAAAACAAAACATCACCCCCACCACAGTGTTCCCACTGAAGTATTGTACAGTACGATGGCTTGAAGATGTTCATTGTCTGGTACGATTAGAAGTATTTCACCATATCAAGGCATATGTTGCAAATGCTAATTTGCCAAAAATTAAGTCCTGTAAAAATATTAAAGAACAAATCCAACACCCTTTAATAAAATGCACACTAGCATTCTTTTAAAACATTTCTTTGGAACGTGAGCCTTTTCTCAGGCGATTTCATAGTAACATACCACTTGCTCCATTTTTGTACTCCCATCTGAATGAACTACTAAGAAGTTTGATGAATCACTTTGTCAAGCGTCGTAAATTGGCAAATGCCATTGATATTAAGAGTGTGATTTTGCTTGATCTATAGGATCCAACAAAATTGAGGTAGGTAAAGTTGATGTTGGATTTAGTACGAAAAAAGGTACTTAAAGAACAAAAATTGTCACAGAAAGAAATTCTTGTTTTTAAACACAAATGACAGAAAATATTAGTGGCAGTTGTGACAAAACTGTTGGATAAGAGTCCTTTAAAGTGTAGATTAGTGAAAGGTCTTACGAGTTTGAATCCACACATAATATATCAGCAACCAAGTCTTCGTCAGACCCGAATGGAATATGTCTCAGAAGTGTTGCATGAAGCTAACAGAATAACTGAAAATGTGGCTGATAGGGCTAAAGCACAATACATTTCTCTGTGTTGTGAATTAAAAGAAGCTTTGGCAACTAAATTCCAAGAATATATCTCAATATCTGATAATCATATGGGTTCAGGCATTTCCTTTGCTGACATTTTAGCAGAAAACAAACGGTATAGTGAACCTTGGCAAGTAATAAAGCTTTGTCGTATACTGTCTCATGGAAATGCTACAGTAGAGAGTGGCTTTTCTATAAATAAATCAATGTTGGTAGAAAACATGCACGAGGAGTCAATTATTGCACAGAGACGAGTGTACGATTCCATTTTGTACTATGGAGGTGTCAGATGCATACCAATTAATCATAGAATGTTGTTATCAGTGAGATGTGCTCATAAGAAATACCAGGATTACTTGGAGAAGACACGTCTGAAGGACAAAGAAGAGGACAGAAAATAAAGCTGAGAAACGAAGAATAAGTGATGAAATAAGAAGTTGGAAGACGAAGAAAAGTTAAAGGAATGCAGTCACAAGAATGTGAAGCCAGAATTGAAACCAGAGAAAACTCTGTGTAATTATGTTGTTGTGCTGAATTATTATTATTTTTTACATTATTACCTACATTGTGTATTCATTAGTAATTGTAATACTTTCCTTATTCATGAATAAATAAATTGTATTAACATTTATTATTATCTGACATGCCATTATTAAATTGTATGTACTTTACAGTGCAAAATGTTGTAATACCTATTTCAGTAATAAATATTGTGAACAGGTGTTCACGAGCTAATGGTGGAAGATGGTGTTACAAATTGTGCAAATGCAAAATTTTTGTCAGGGAAATACAATATTTTTGTTCAGAGAAATTAGTTTGACACTCTGGCTGGAATCCCTGTTATAGGAAATCTTTCACTTCGGTCCTCATTCTTAGTCTAATTTTCGTTATCCTGTTGCTGATGTTCTCTACCATAACCACATACTCCTCCAGCTGTTTCGAAATTATTAGGTCTATTCCAATTTTTTGTCTCTTGGCCACTACTCCAGTATAGTGTATATCCTTTCCTCATTCTCTTTTTTCTTTTCCTCTCCCCCTACTTTGTTCAACCCCATCATTTCTGTACACCCTTTGCCATTTTCCAGGAAGGTTTCCCTTTTGCTTGACCTAGCCTTTCCAGATTATTACCACAATCTTCCCAAGACTATTTCTTGAATTCAACAATTAATTTTTTAACTCCGTTTCTTTCATCTATGTACAATTCTCTGTACGCTCCAGTCCTTGTTTAAATCCATTTCTGACATGCCTTCCTTTTACATTTACAGGCTGCCCTCACTTCATAATTCCACCACGATGTTTTTTTTGCTTTTTCCCCATCTTTACACACTGTTGTTCCAAGGCATTCCCTTGCTGTTTCTACTACAGCTCCCTGCATGCCATCCATTCTCTTTCATATCCTGAACCTGCTTAATGTCTATTCATTGCAACATTTCATTAATCATATCCATGTACTTCTGTTTAATTTCCTCGTCCTGGAGATTTTGTACTCTTATTCACCTGCACACACATTTCAATTTATTTATTCTAGGCCTAGAAATACTTAGCTTGCTACAAAACAGATAGTAATCTGTATTATAAAAAAATTCCCACAATACATGCACATCCCGACAGATTTCCTAAATTCAAAATACCAAATGAGTTGATCCGTTATTGGACATTATACATTCTCTGCTATGATATAATTTATTATCAATCTGGTGCCCTTAACTTCCCATGTGAAGAGGTGTTCATAACTGCTTCCCATTCCTAGTAGCTTACATATCCTTCCCACATTTTCGTATCCTTCAGTTCTACGAGGGTAAATCAATAAGTGTCTGCAATAAATTTTTTTGCTAGTGGCTTTACGTCGCACCGACACAGATAGGCCTTATGGCGACGATAGGACAGGAAAGGGCTAGGAATGGGAAGGAAGCGGCCGTGGCCTTAAGGTACAGCCCCAGCATTTGCCTGGTGTGAAAATGGGAAACCATGGAAAACCATCTTCAGGGCTGCCGACAGTGGGGTTACTTTGTGACTGCAGTATTACTTTGTGACAGTGAGGCATCACCACATATATTTTAATTTCACAGTTTTGCACAATGTCTTGCAGGCAACTTTTTCCAATATTTCTGAAGTATAGTATATGCTGCCACATATTAGAAACTTTTCGGACTTGGTTTCAACTTTATCTTGAAATAGAGTTATAACTTCTGTGGGCTTTGATACCGCGCGTTTTTTTTTTTTTACTTGTGAAAATGTGTGATATCGTGGATGATTGGTTAGACACATTCAGATAAAGGTAAGTAAAACATGTTTTACTACTAATCAGCTCTCTCAGGTTTAAATTTTAAGTTCATGGGATCATTTTAAATAGTGAAATCACGGGGCTGTTATTGGAACCGGGCAGTGCTGGGGTAACTTTGTGACACAAGTGTTTGGGATGTTCCAAATTGATTCCGAAGAGTTAATAGCACCTAATTCAGAGAGTATCGGACGTAAATCAAAGTAGTTAATGTTTATAGCATAGAATCCAAAGAGTTTTAAGGATAACAAATAATACCAATGAAAAATTGTTACATTTCAGTACCGAAGATGGCGCGGAAGTATATCCGCCGAGTTGGTTCCCGCCCATACAGAAACTGTCCAAGAAGCTTTGGAGGAAATTAAAAACAAGATTTCACTCCGTAGCGCTGCAAAAAGTATGGTATTCATAGGGACACACTGTGGATGAAATTAAAAGAAAAACATCCGATGTCATATGGGAGTCCAAAAAGTCTTCAGTGAAGAGGAAGAACGTGCATTCGGTGCTCATTCAATTGCCATATCCAAGTTCGGATTTCCCGTCATAACATACGACTTGCGATGTGTGATAAAATGGTATTTAGACTGCAGAGGACGAAGTTATTCCTCGGACAGCAGTGACATGGAAGATGTTCCACATGAAGACAGTGATGATAGCGCACCAAACGGAGAATTGTCATCTGATGGAGAGGGAACACGCAACGAGAGTGATAAAACAACTGGAAATTATGTCATTGTGATTTTTGATGGGGAATTCTTTCTAGGAATAATAACAAATGCAACAGAATATGGAGCTCATGTAAATGTCATGAAACGGTGGTGAAAGCAGTGGAAATGGCCAAGTGAGGACGAGATATTTTACGCGAATGAAATATTTACGAGAATTAACAAACCCATACAAAGAGGCAGAAGAGAGATACTTGATGTGCCCGAAACGGAAATGTTTGACGAGGAAAACTAGTCGTTATGCATTATAAGAAACTGAGAAGCAAGTTATCTTTTTCTTTCATGTGATTGTGTTTCTAAAATTAATGTTGTGTTCGTAATTTTGGGCAATAATATTGTTTTAATATAATTGATTTTTTATTTTCTCCTTGTATGTAGTACCTATTGGTTCGCTGAGGTAACATGGGGTAACTTTGTGACATTTTATTTTGAAAATATTTTGTAATGCATACAAGAAAACGTAACCATTATTTCCTTGATTAAAGATAAAGGTTCTAGTTTTGGAATTGTGCCGCTGAAAGAGTGCAAATGTATATATATTCGCCTTTATTTTCAAAAAACACTAAAAACTGTCACAAAGTAACTGCACTTTACGGTATCTCCCGGATGCGACCTCACAGCTGTGCGCCCCTAACCGCACGGCCAACTCGCCTGGTCAATTTTTATGATTTATTACAAAAAGAGTACACACTTATTATTGATATAATTTTTCAACATAGTTACCCTGCTTTTCAATGCACATGGTCCACGGTTTCACAAGCTTTCTAATACCCTCTGCAAAAAAAGTTTTTGGTTGCGCAGCAAGCCACATATGCACCACTTCCTTCACCTGTTGATCAGAGCTGAATTGACGGCCTCTTAGAGCATTTTTAAGTCGACCAAAACAGATGGTAATCCGACGGGGTGAGATCGGAACTGTACACAGAATGTTCTACCACCTTGAAACGCAGCATCTGAAGAGTCTGAGTGGTGTGGGCAGCGGTATGTGGATGCGCATTGTCATGCAACAAAAGAACTCCTTCCGACAAATCGACCTCGGCATTTGTTGTGAATTGCGGGTTTCAACTTGTTTACCAGCATATCACTGTAACGTTCACTGTTTCCCCCTTTTCCTGGTAATGTTCCAGGGTTGGCCCTTGAGAGTGCCAAAACACTGTGAGCATCACTTTTCCTGCCGAAGGTTGACTCTTGAATTTCTTTTCGACTGGGGATCTGGGATACTTCCATTCTATGCTCTGACGTTTGCTCTCTGGTTCGAAGTGATGAACCTATATTTCATCTCCAGTGATGATCCGTTTGAGAAACGTTTCACCTTTGTTAGCATGATGGTCCAGTAGGTGCTGACAGATTCTCACACGTTTGCACTTCTGCTCAATGAAGTTTTTTTGGAACCCATCTCGAACAGACTTTGTGAAAGTTAAGCCTGTTATGCACGATTTCATATGCAGAATCATGGCTAATGTGCATATGGTTTGCCATGTCATCAACAGTCACTCATCTGTTATTCAGGATCATATCAAGTACTTGTTCAATATTGGTATCAGTTATGGCTGCAGATGGACGCCCGGATATTTCCTCATCCTTCAAGCTCGTGCGACCCTTTTTGAACTGTTCAATCCACTGGTAAACACTTCGCTGTGACAAAACATTGTCCCCGTATTGTGCTGAAAGTCTTCTATGAATTTCTGCTCCTGGTACACCCTCAGATCACAAAAAAAAAAAAAAAAAAAAGGATTACAGAACATTGTTCTTTCTAGGTGCGAACAGTGTGTGTCGTGGCCATCTTTACATCGCAACAGCGTAAGCTGTAGTAGTCTGATAACGCTGACACCTATCAAGACATAGACAATAGTGCCATCTAGCGGCTGGGGAGCACACAACGCCACAGAGCCAACCTAAAGACAATTATAGCAAAATTGCAGATACTTACTGACTTGCCTGTGTATTTTCAACTCTTGTATTGAAATCGGCCATTAGTAATATCCTCTATCCTAAACTTGCTGTTCACCCAGAGTACAATGTCAATCAATGGTTCATAGAACTTGTTAACCTCGTCTTCATCTGCACCCTCACACAGTGAGTAGACTGAGACAATTCTCGCACTCATTCCTCCAACACCAAAATCTACGCACATAATCCACTTATTTACATGGCTAACAGAATCTGTTGCGTGCAATAGTATTCTTGCTGAACAGTCCTACGTCACACTCTGCCCTTCCTTCTTTAACCCGAATATCATTCTTGTAACTCATCCAGGCGCAAAATCTTTGTCGACTCACCCAGTTCTACTTTACTCCCTACTGAATTCCATTTTGTTCACCAAGTTGTTTCCAAGGAGTCCCTGGACTATGAAAGTGGGACCCCGTTACTCCCATAGGTCTGATAATTGTTTAAAATGGTCTGAACTTGATAAATTCTGTGAAGCAGGATGTCTACACATAGTCCCAGAGAGGATATCTCTAACGGGTTAGGGACTACCGAAGGATTGTACAGTCCTTGCCACCTGAGCACAAGGAGGGTCCTGACTCAGAATATGTCCTGAGATATTTCCATAGCAACAGGTATCCTGACTCTCAGCATAACTTACTAGCCTCCCACTCAGCCACTGCCCATGGTTCACGAACTTGAACAAGACTACAGTAACCCACAATCCTCATCCTATTTCCTCCAACAGCTTAATATGCCCACATCATTTGCTCATTTACGAGGCTAACAGAAACTGTGTGTGCAAATTCAGAAAATACCAGCACTTTCAGATTAAAATTCACCGACAGTTACCAATTCAACTGGATTGGAAGATGCAATCATCATAGATTACCATCATCATCAATGTCCCACTCCAGTCACCCGGGTGTGGTTAACAAGCCTTCTCCACTCTTTTCTATCCTTCCACTTTTCCAACTCCATTACTTCCGCCACATCCAATCCAGGTTCTCTAATGTCCTTCCAAATCAGATCCATCCACCTTCTCGGTCTTCCAACTGGTCTCTTTCCAATTCCCTTCCTGCTACCCCTTCCTTTCCCATTCTTTCTACATGTCCAAACCATCTTGGTCTTGCTTTCTGTATGTTCTGTACTAACGGTTCTATATTTAACTCTTCTCTGATTTTAATATTTTGAATTATATCTCTTCTTGTCTTTTTAATCGATGTTCTTAAAAATTTAATTTCTACTGCTTGGATCTTACTATCTTGTCTCTTATTAGTTACCATCGTTTCTAGTCCGTATGTTACAATAGGTACGAAATACCGTTTATATATATACAGTGGAACCTCAATTCTCCGTTTTTGGAGGGACCATTAAAATAAAACGTAGAAGGGAAAACGGAAACTCCAGGAATGAATGAAAGCAATCAGCAATTTGGCTAAACATCACAAAAATGAAATATGTTATAATATTACAACACTCTTAAACCAAACCAAAATACAGCCCTAATGGGCCTTTGCCTGCCAAGCGACCGCTGCTCAGCTCGAAGGCCTGCAGATTACGAGATGACGCATGGTCAGTGTGACGAATCCTCTCCGCCGTTATTCCTGGTGGCTCTCTATATCGGGGCCGCAATCTCACCATTAGATAGCTCCTCAATTAAAGTTAATCACGCAGGGTGAGTGGACCTGGAGCCAGAACTTATGTCCAGGTAAAATTGCCTGACCTGGCCGGGAATCAAACCCGGGCCCTCCAGATGAGAGGTACGCAAGTTAGATCACGAAACAGGCGTCAAACATTAATTACCGGTACGCGAATTCAAAATCTCGATACTTTACATTCAGTTTTACAGAGGAAACTTCGTCAGTTTACCGTGAAAACTTCTTTTAGTTCAGCAACTTCGATTAGCCAAACTCTTCGAAAAATCTAATGTCAAGCCAAACGACAATCGACCGCAAGTAGTTTTTAATTCTCTCATCTAATAAAATAAAGCACATTAGATACAAAATTGCCCACCATGATGGCTAAATCCCTTCTTTTCTTAATCTTCCATTGTAATTTGGTCTCTGGTTCGTAGTTAGTTTCTTGAAATCTTGTACTGTACCACGTAAGTTAGGCCTACATCGACTTTTAAAGATTATGTTGAACTCAAGAATGATTTTGAAGGTATCGATTCTCAGAAGTTCTCGAATGCATTATATTCAATTCTGCCCATCACCAAATACAGTAGAGACAATACGCGACACTCAGCAAGATATCGAGTACAGCTATTAGAGCTCTCTCTAGCGGATTGACCTGAGAACTACTGATTCTGTCATAAGAGCATGTGTATTTGTGTGTGAAGTTTTTGGTGTTATTTATGCGTTTTCAGTGAGTTACCATAGTTGATATCTCCTCTCAACATGAGGGGAAAGGTATGTGCTGTGTTTGGCTGCAGTAACTATGAAGTAGAGAAGAATGCACGGTCTTTCTTTAGTTTCCCTCGTGACAAGAAAATGTAAGTAATATTGTGTTTGCATATATATTATTCCAGTGACATCTTTATAGTAATTCATAATCTTCTGACCTGCTCGATCCATATTTTAACTGGCTTAAAATATAATACGCATATTTTATTGTATAGTGCAGTAGTTAATCTTCAATACCAATGTGTTGTTGTAGGTGTGATCTGTGGGTTTGATTTAATTCAGGAAAATACATACGCATATGAGTGTGGCTAGTTGTGTTCCCAGTTATCCCATTTGGAATGCCATAATGCGTTGCCAAGCACTGAAGAAAATATGGGTGATTTAAGAAATGTACATATTTTGTTGAAACAATATGATGATGCAAATTTGCTTTACCCTAATGTAATGGCATTATGGCAAGTATTGCTTATAGGGAAAGTCTGAATGTTTTTGAGGCTAAATTTACAGATTTTCTTTCTGTCAGTAGGCTTCATGTTAAAAGGAAAACTGTCCAGCTCTTAAATGTAAATTCATTAAATAATGTGTGTAAGGAATGGCCGATATTTTTTTGACAAGTGTTTTAATATGATACAATGCTTTTAAATGAGAAAAAAGAAAAATCTAGTTGTGAACATTCAGGCAGGAATTCTAAAGCTAAAAAAGTAATGCATAAATGAAAGATCAAGCCCTTTCACAGCAGTCCATTTCACATCTTGATTATACGTCTAATTTCAGTCTTTAAATAATAACCTGTTAAATAATTCTTCATTCATTTATCCAGAATTGCTTTAGTAACTTTGAAGTTAATATCTTAGTAACACTTTCTTTCTAGATGTAATTTACTTATCTATTTCTGTTGATATTTGAATTTAGCGCAAATTTTCAGGTCAAGCCACTAGGAACGCCACTTGCGACTTGTCTCCCATTTTAACAAGGCTAAATCTGGAAGTGTCGCGTATTGTCTCTACTGTATTTGCCGTCACTAATCCAATCAAATTGGAAAGAGAAAGAAAATCATCAAAACATTAGAAATTATGGTTATTCGTGACCTTGGGTTCAGCTGGAAAGCGCTTGCTGCACATGTCAGTACGAGTTGGAAATGATACAAACCATATATTTTGTACATGTAACGTGCACAAATAAAACGACTACGGTTTTTTATTTTTAACATGAAAACTTAAAATTTCCAGTCTTATATTAAGACCAAAACAGTAACAGGCAATCCCAAGACCTCCCGTGGCTTTTTGCATATAAGGTGCAATATCTGTTCGGGTCTTGATAACATAATCGTATACGATAATATTAAAATACTAGGTTTGTGCAAGATTTGTGTTAAGAAGGAGCAGTTTTGATTCCTGCTTGAAAGTCCAGTTACTATACAGTGCCCTGAGGAAAGTGCTGAAAACCTGTTCGGCAAATCGAAAAAAGTAAAAGAGCTGTCGAAATGCTCTGCATCTCCTTACAATTATTGTGGCCACTCCTCGCTTTATAATTTCCAAGATTCTCTAAACAGTACCACCCGAATTCGATGCTAAGATGGTCCCTTATGCAAGTTCACTGCCGATCGCTTGTCCAGTAGAGTACCGGTACTTGCTCTAATTATCGCAATGACGACTATAGTTTTTCGTGAGGTACAGTTTATTGAAAAACGCTTGATCGAGGATTTAGCATTGATGCGACTGAAATTTCTGGAAGGTTGATCTGGAAAATCATTTCTTCGAGGAACGAATAATGCGGGATTTTTACACGATTTAATTACGATGCTCGCAAGACCACGTAATTTGAATGCATGATCCAGGAAAACAGATTCCAAGAACGGATAATCGAGGTTCCACTGTAATGTTAATTTTGTTCTCTTGGGTACTTTGTCATCCCATAAAAGCTCTCTGACTTGATGATAAAATATTGTACGCCGTGCGCGTAGAGGCGCGCGGCTGTGAAGCTTGCATCCGGGAGATAGTAGGTTCGAATCCCACTATCGGCAGCCCTGAAAATGGTTTTCCGTGGTTTCCCATTTTCACACCAGGCAAATGCTGGGGCTGTACCTTAATTAAGGCCACGGCCGCTTCCTTCCAACTCCTAGGCCTTTCCTATCCCATCGTCGCCATAAGACCTATCTGTGTCGGTGCGACGTAAAGCCCATAGCAAAAAAAAAAAATAAAATATATTGTACCTTTACTTAGTCTGTTATTAATTTTAAGGTTGATTTCATTACTTCCATTAATAATGATACCCAGGTATGTAAACTGTTCTACATTCTCCATCTATGTTCACTTGGCTTTTCTTTTTCTCTTTTCAACAGTGCATGACTACAGTTTTCTTTTTACTAATTACCATTCCAAACTTCTTCAGATTTTCATTTCAAAAGTCCACTCCTTTTTACTTACTTCCTTTTCTCTCTTTCCCCAAATCACCACATCTGCAAATACCAAAGCATTCACTTCATCACTACTGATACTCTATTTTACACGTTTTATGAGTTCATCCATCAATATAATAAACAATAATGGTGACAGTGCACTTCCTTGCTTGAGACCTTTTTTTGTATAAAATGTTTCAGTCACCACTCCCCACTTCTACACTGCTTTTCTTCTTCTTCTTCTTCTTTTATGACCACATAGGATCACTTTAGTCAGTCCGTCGTTCAGGTCTCTTTGAAGGGATTGTTCGGGCTTTGCGGTCCTCCCAGTACTTCTTTAGACGCTCCGATCTTCGTGCCCTTTCCTCAGTTGAAAATGTGCGTGTTGTTGGTTTGTTTTGTGTAAGGGTAAAGCGGAGGTTTGTATTCTTGAGTTTTGTATTCAATTTTATTTTATTTTTGGTGTCTTCTGTTGTAAGGCCTATTTCCTTCAGATCCTCTCTTACTTCTCTGATCCATTTACATCCTGTTGTGGTATTTTTTGAGACGAGATTGTGTTGTACTAGTTGTTTCAGAAGTCTCGAGTCCTGCATCCTCATGATATGTCCAAAGAATCCCAGTCTCCTCTTACGCATAGTATCTGTAATGGGTTCTAGCTCTTTGTACACGACTTTGTTAGGTATTAACCGCCACTGTCCATCTTTCTGATATTTTTTGTTGATACAGGTTCTTCCAATCCTCCTTTCAATTTTCTGAAGTCTGTCAGTCTTTGATTGTTTATTCAGGTAAAAGAGTGTTTCTGCTGCATATGTAGCTTCCGGTTTTATAACTGTGTTGTAGTGTTTTATTTTTGTATTTATTGATAGACATTTCTTTTTGTAGATATCCCATGTTAATTTTTGTGCTTTAGCTAATCTATTTGTTCTTACTTGGATTGAGATTTTTTCATTTAAGTTATGTGTTATTACTTCTCCAAGATATTTAAACTGAGTTACTATTTTGATTTTATTACCATTTATGGTGACTTCTTTTAGCTGTGTTGGTTTTTGGGGCATAATTTCTGTTTTTTCAAATGATATTTTGAGGCCAATTTTATTTGCAATGTTTTGAAGTTCTGATATCTGGGTTTTTGCTTCTTTTATGTCCACTGCTAGTAATGCTAAATCGTCAGCAAAACCCAGGCAATTTGTTTTGATTTTTCGGCCAATCTTTATTTTGGGGGGACATTTTCTAAACCATTCCCTCATTACCATTTCTAGAGCACAGTTAAATAATAGTGGTGAGAGCCCATCTCCCTGCCGTAGTCCAGTTTTAATTTCAAATGTCTCTGATGTTTCACCCCTAAACTTCACTTTTGACTTGGTATTGGTGAGAGTCAATTTTATCATGTTTATTAATTTGGGGTGTAGTCCAAGGTGTCTTAAAATTTTAAACAGAGATTCTCTATGGATGCAATCATAAGCTTTCTTGAAATCTACAAATGTTATCACCATATCTCTGTTTCTTCTCCTGTTATAGTCCATTATCAACTTAAGACTCATGATCTGATCAGGACAGCTCCTCCAGGGTCTGAAACCTCCTTGATATTCTCCTAGTTCTTTCTCAAGTTGTAAACTTATCCTATTAAGGATGATTATTGAAAATATTTTGTATGTTATATCTAGGAGAGAGATTCCCCTGTAGTTATTAGGGTCGGTTTTGTCCCCTTTTTTGTGCAGAGGATGAATGAGGGCTGTAGTCCAGTGTTCTGGTAGTTCTTCTTTAATCCAGATAGAGACAAGTTGTTGATGGAGGGCAACTTTTGCTGAGTTTCCTGCATATTTCCAGATTTCCGCAAAGGTCTGATCTTCTCCTGGCGCTTTGTAGTTTTTTAATTTATTCAGAGCCTGGTAGACTTCCTTTATTGTGGGGGGATTGATGTTTTCTGGTGATGTTTTTATCGGGGTGTTGGTGTCCAAATGAAGGAGTTCTGTAGGTTCCTCACAATTTAAAAGCTTCTTGAAATGTTTAGCCAGAATTTCTGCATTGTCTTTATTGTTATGGGCCAGCTTACCATCTTCATCCTTCATCAGTAGGGTCGGGGGTTCATATTTTTGGAGTTGCTTTCTGAAGGTTTTGTAGTAGTCCCTTGATTTAGTTTTACTGAACTGTTCTTCAATTAACTGCAGGGTGTCCTTATGATGTTGTCTTTTTATTCTTCTTAAGACTTGGGTAGTTTCTTTTCTCTGTTTTACTAGCTTTTGATAGGATATTTCTGTCTTTTGGGACTGATGTAATAGCCATGCCTGATGTCTTTTCTCCACTGTTTCATCACATTCACTGTTCCACCATTGGTGTTTTTTACGTGGTTTAATTGGAGCTAGGTCTTCTGCAATTTGTTTAAGCTTGTGTACTAAGTCTTCAAGTTTGTCTGTGATTTTTATTTTTTCAGTTGCTTTCTGGTAATTTTTGTTGTTGATTAGCTGGGTAGGATCTATTTTTCTTTTAGTTTTAAGGGCTTGCTTTTGTTGTCTCCTCTGGGGAGTGAGTTTAATTTTAATTTTAACTACGTAGTGATCTGAACCTGTGTCTATTCCTCGGAGGACTTTGACGTTATAGATCTCTTTGTGGTGGTATTTGTCCATGCAGACGTGGTCCAGTTGCCATTCTCCTTTAGTGTAGTCAGGGTGTTTCCATGTTTTGAGTTTTTGAGGTTTCCTCTTAAAACATGTAGATTTTGAGATTAAATTATGGTTTCTACACAGGTCAACTAGTCTCTCTCCATTTTTATTTGTTTTCTTGTGTGCTGGCCATTTTCCGATGATGTCACGGTATTTTCTTTCTCTGCCTAGTTGAGCGTTGAAGTCGCCTATTAATAATTTTATATGGTGTTTGGGGATGTTATCTATGGTCTGGTCCAATAGGTCCCAAAATTCTCCTGTTTCCTCCTGGTCTTTTGAGGAGTTGTTTTTATCATTAGTGGGAGCATGGGCATTTATTATAGTATAGATTTTATTAGATGCCTTTAAGGTGAGCGTTGAGAGTCGTGGAGACTGTGATCTGAATTCTTGAACTGAGTTTATTATTTTAAGGCTGACCAAAAATCCTGTTCCAAATTGTGGGACATTCTTCATCACTCTCTTCCCGGGTATACCTTTATAAAGTCTGTACCCTTGAGATTCCAAGGCATCCTGGTCAGTGTTTCTAATTTCCTGTAATCCCATGATAAGAATTTTGTGTTGGTCCATTATGTCGGTGATCACTTTTAGTTTACCGGTTTGCATGAGTGAGTTTATGTTGTGTGTAGAGAAGTATGTTATCTGCTTTGGTTTGATTCTTGATTTTGTCTCATTCGTGTATGTAGTACTGGGGTATTTCCGTGCCTCCGACTTCACGGTATCTTTCAGGTGGCAGCCCACCGTATCCGAATGCTGCCTTCTCTGAACTCTTGGTTCAGCCGGTGGAGTATTCCTTAAAACTGCTTTTACTCTCATGATATAACATTTTTATCTTGTTAATTAATGATTTTGGTACATTCCTTTTCAGTAGGCATTCCCATACATGTTTTCTTTTAACTGTATCATAAGCTTTTTCCAAATCCAAAAATACAAATATGATTTCCTTGTTCCTTTCCAGGTGTTTTTCCATTATTGTTTGCACTGTAAATATCAAGTCTAATATAGATTACCATTCCCACCCCCCAACTATTTGCAAATTTTATTCCGTCTGGAAATATGAAGTAGAAGTGAACTGAAGAATGGTCCTCCTAAGTACCTCCACTGTGGCACACCATTAAAAAGCAGAATGCTAGGCCCATGGGACTTGACCTACCCCGTCATCTTTGGGCTCAGGATGCAAACCAATCATGGACGCAGTGCTGACAAATATGACTTAAAGCAGTTTCCTGTGACTGTAGAAATGACAATCAGACCATCAGCCACATTGCATTTGGATGTCCTGTCAAGTCCTATACAGGCAAAAGATAAAATTTCATTGTTGTCATTACTGAGGTAACTGACTGGCTGAAGAATCTTGATTGTCAGCAGCAAGGCCTGCTGCACCACAGCCCATTGAATTCTCTCCTTTTCATTTGTTAAAAATGCATCTTCTTCAATTTTATTTCCCCAACATGCTCTGAATGTCGATAGACAGACAGATGAATAAATAAACTGGTATTTAATAGGAGGAAAGACCTGTTCTGGTGCATATCAGTTCAGCATTTCACTTCAAAGGAAAACAGTTGAAAATGCAACACACAACAAACATCCGAGGACTGAACTACTGTTCTTCTACGGGTCAACCAACTCAATCCACTGGAAAGTAGGGGACACTTTCACCTTAAAAGATGGCTGCTTGAAGAGGAGATTTCCATAAAGACATTCTTAAGTCATTATAGGCTAATGAACCAGAGGTCTTGTAAGTATTTTCTTGATCATAGGAGGGAATACTAAAACAGCATAAGAGAAATAAATTTTAAAAGTATAACTGCAATTAATCATGTTTATTCATTCAATGAACTGAACATTAAATTTTGTTGCCAATTTGTGTTAGATAACACAGATGTATCTACCATTACAACAAAACAAACTTCAAAGAATACCAGCACTTGCACATTCAAATTCACCAAATGTTTGTATATTTGAACTGAAAAATTCATAGAGAGCAATTATTATTATTCTTTTAAATTTTGCCTTTCAAAATCTTTGAACAAAATATTCTTCTCCAGAACATGAAAACTAATCTTTACTTTTCCAACAAATAATAACACAAAGAATGTATACATAAAAATCATAAACAAGAGTTTCTTTAATTCTTTCATATGAAATACAGTAGAAGTCCGCTATAGCAAGAATTCATAACAGCGAAAAATTTATTCGCTGTAACGGATATTCGTTATATCCGATTTTTATTTTGTAAAACCCCCATACACATTAAAACAGTATGAAACAGCAATCAGTTTGTTCAAAACTTGCATCTTCGTGGATAATATCCACTCTACGGCTTACTTGTTTGTTATTTTTCAAAATCTGATACGTGAAGTGTATGTTTAATTTCATTCAGAAAAAATTATAGTACCGTATTTCTCCGAATCCAAGACACCCCCAGTTTTTCCTTCAAAACATTTTAATCAAATCAGTCTTAAAAAAAAGTGCTTTGTAAAATCATATGAATGCCTTTCTTTTACAATACGCATTTTAGACTATTTTTAGACGCCAAACATTGTCTTTAGTTATGGCGTATTATTTTACAGCTGCACAATTATTCTTTATTTCAGCAGGTTTAATAACCATTAACTTAAAATTGGTGTCATAATATCGACGAGCACCTGTTGAAAATTTGCCAGCAATACCTGTTCCACGTATCTTTATAGTACGACGATCCATCACGAAAATATTCCTCCTATCTATAAAACTTAATTTTACTAAGTGTCAGGTACAGTAAACTCGTTATAACTCTGCTTCTGAGTAGCCATGACCTTTCTAAGAATTCAAAGGCTCACATTTTTTGATGCCATTCTGCAGATTTGAGAAATTATTGTGTAGAGGCTAATAGAATATCATTCTCTCTTCACTATTTCCTGAGATCCAGTGACATTACACATAGGCACTGTACAACCAGTCGCCGCTGCTTGCGATGTATAATAAAGAGACGGTCGTATATTGTCAAAGAGTTTTGTGTGCACGCGCGAGGGGGGAGGGGGTTGAAAGTAGCAGCGTGGTTGCTACAGTAGTTGCCAAGGCCGCAAATGGAAGACGACCCTTGATTTTTCACGAGATTCTGAGAAAAAAAATTGCCGTCTTGGATTCGGAGAAATATGGTATCACTCCACAGGCTTCTGTGGCAAACATTTCTGTTTTCTTCTGCAAACAGCATCACCTAACCTAACCGTATAGGTATCATGAAAATATATTTCAAAGGCACGTAAAGAAATGATAACCTCCTCGCTAAAATTTACAGGGGAATAGCCATTCCAAAATTCAACTGGACGCGAGAAAACAAACTATCCTCTGAAATCAGTGATGTACTCTGCCATATCTAGAGGTGGGTTATGTACATCAAAGGTATCGACGAAATATCACTGTAATATTTGTCCCAAATGGAACATAATAATTGCTTTTACACCAATAAAGTGAAAAATCTGCGATAAATTAAGAAATACCGTCGTTACTAGAGAAATATCTATACGTACTTACGGGCTGTAGACAGGACTCCTTTACGTTGTATTCCACTGATTGTGCCGTCTTTTCTTTCTTTCTTTCTTTCTTTCTTTCTTGAGGTCCAGGGCTTGCACCAACGAATGGGAGTGCTATGTCTGTGAACTGTCATTATCTTTGTCCATATGACTAGCGCGGACAGTTCAAACAGCAAAATAGCATGATCCCTGGACCAATAAATATATTACTTCTTTGTTAAAAGGAAAATAGCATGATCCATGGACTAATATATATATATATATTTTAATGAACGAGTTAGGGCACAAAATGAATTAGCAACATGAAGAAAACGATACCTAATGAATTCAAACAACTTCAGTGAGCAAAGACATCACACCACACATACGGAAGTGCTACGACGTAGCAGAAAAAAATAGTTGTAAAGTAGTAAAGTATATATTCATATTATCCCCTGCTAGTAAAATATTTCGTACTATTTCTTAATTTACAGCAGATTTTACACTTTATTTGAGTAAATAGAATTATTATATTTGGGACAAATATTACAGTGACATTCGTCGATACCTCTCGTCTATATAACCCTAGAGGTGTATCACGTTCTTACTTAATTTCAGTATATAACATTAAAATTAAGAGGCCGTTTACTTCAGCCTTTATTTTAACAATTAAACAACTGCTATCGGCCGCATTATTTACGCACTTATTACGGAAACGTGTTGTCCTCTTTCATTTCAAATTTACTTTTTGAGGACAGGAGTTGACGGGTATTACTAATCAACACCAACATTGCTTTCGAATGTCGATGAGAGATCTCGCAAATGCACATAACAAGAAAACACCGTACTGAAGATGATCGATAGCTATTTGTGGCAACCATTTTAGTTTTTCTTATTCAAACAGCGTCACCTAACCTAACTTAAACCGCATTACATTTATCGTGAATACACACGTATTTCTAGCGTCAGTAGAAAATATCCTTCTCACTATAAATTTACATGATAATAGCCTTTCTGAAATTTAATAGATGCGAGAAAATAGAAACTAACCTCTGAAATCAATGATGCATGCTCAGCCAGATCTTGAGGTGTATTCCATCCATAATTAATTGCAGTATTTAATATTGAAATTAAGCGATAGTTTTCTCAGCCTTTATTTTTAACGAGTTAACAACTGTTATCGGACACATTATTTACGCATTTATTACGCAAAAAGTTCTTTCAGTTTGAATTTTCTTTACGGAACAGCAGTTGGTGGGTATTACTAATCGACTCCGACATCGCCTTCGAATGTCGATGAAAGAACTCGCTAGCGGACATAGTGAGGAAACGATACCGAAGGTGATCAATCGTATGCGACATAATCGCTGGGGTGCATAAATATCGGTAACGGAAAAAATCGCCCGTAATAATGGATGCATCAGTGATAGGGCTCTCGCTCTAATTGAAGGATAATACGCAGTTTAATATATGAATTTTGAAGGGACCACAAAAATTGTTGTTACAACGGGGCTCTCGTCATATGCTGTACTTGCTATAGCGGCCTTCTACTGTATTTCCTTTAATAAGTTTGAGTAAAAATACATAAATAATGTCTACGCAAACATTTGCATACTGAAAGGACAGACCTCAAATTTTGATCCTAAGTGCAGGAAATTTCAAATTTGTCACTTTAGTTCTCAAATGTTCGTGGAGGGGTAATAATGTAGTACCATATTCACCAGGACAATTTTCACACTGCTCTATCAGCATATTAAAATACATAACTTCCCACTGACTACTGGTAAACAAACCATTTGCTTTGTAGAGACATGTTATACTAAAATAATTAGGCATTTCATATTAGAAAGGAAAAATTAAAAGTTACAAAATCTAATGAGAGGGCATAAATAATGAAGAGACACTACATCCAATCAGTTCAATATTTAATAACATTTTAAAAACCTGGCCAACGGCCGTAGCCGTGTTGAAACACCGGATCCCGTGAGATCTCCGAAGTTAAGCAACATTGGGCGTGGTCAAGATTTGGATGGTTTGCCACGCGCTGTTGGTGGGGGGTAAAGGAATGGAGGAGCGGAAAGGAACTGGCCATTCTACTGTATGTAAACTATGGCTCGGGCATACCTCTGCAGAGGTTCAGACCTGCTTTCGGGCAGAATACACCCTTACCTTACCTTTAAAAACCTGGTGACCCTTGTTTTCTCCCTGCTGTAAACATGTAGATATGAAACAAATTAATTTGTAGGTATGATGTGTAGACTATTAAGAAACAACAAACCAACAGGAACACAGGCTACTGCTAATTTCTTGAAGTGGACACAAACTTACTGCATGTATAAACAGAACAAAAAGAATTGCTTATGGGCTTTAGGTTTATCTCCATGAAACTCAAAACCAAGAAATTGGTGTCTGTGTCTTCATGAACATAAGGACAGGAAATGACCCAAAAGGGGAACGTCTACATGTCATGAGCAGCTCACACTTTTTAAGCTACAAGAAACTTGTTCCACAAGTATATTTTAATTAATTGAATTTTAGCGTTATTTATTGATTATTAAACATATTACACTCTATTCTGAGGATTTCATTACAGACAGAGCAACAAAGTACTCTGATTTAACAGTATCAAAAGAGTCATACGAGAAAGGAATTCTTAACCTCAGCTACACAGAGCATTACGAGTGACATATCAACCAAATATTTACCCATAATTAAAGCGGTGGGTGAACAAGAAAATATTATAGTGTGGCATAACAGACAAACAAATGTTACATTTATGTCAATGCCAACAGAGATGCAATAATTCTGAAACAATTACGCTATGTGTGCATGCGTGTGAAAATGATGTAGGTAAATCTGATGACATACTATTACCCCTTCACCTATCGCATTACCAACACAAAATTTCTACACAACAAATTATCACATTTTATTATTACAACTTTACACAAAGTTTAGCAGCACCTAAATGTTACAAAAAAGATGAATACGATCAGAAGTAGTTGCCTTCAATTTAAAAATGTACTACTACTTTTACCTAATACAATAGTGTGTCAATTATCCAAACTAATCAGGATTCAGGGCCATTAATCACCTCAATTAACACTGAAAAGGAAAGTGTATTACAGTAGGAATACAAAAATTAAAATCAAATTTAGTCAAGATTAAAAAGTCGCAAAATAATTATATACGAGCGATACAAATATGAAAAACTTACAGTTATCATCTAGTGTTACATCACCAGGCGAGTTGGGGATGAGGTTAGGGGTGCGCAGCTGTGAGCTTGCATCCAGGAGATAGTGGGTTTGAGCCCCATTGTTGGCAGCCCTGAAGATGGTTTTCCGTGGTTTCCCATTTTCACACCAGGCAAATGCTGGGGGTTGTACCTCAATCAAGGCCATGGGTGCTTCTTTCCCATTCATTTCCAATCCCATCATTGACAAAAGACCTATATGTGTCAGTGCGACGTAAAGCCAATTGTTCTAGTGTTACATCATAATACTTTACTTTCAGAAACAACCTTTTTCAAATGTGCAAGGAATTAATTGAGCTATTCAATTAAGCTGTCCTAATGTATCTTTCTTCCATTAAAAGCAAAGCTTAATTCTTAACAGCCTTCATCTTGGAGAATTTACACAGATAAATAGAGATGAACAATGTTAACACTCATACTAACATGAACTGAAACGGGGTAAAGTATCCTTTCTTTGATTTACAATGCTAAGCAGATACCAAGCTTAACCCCTCAGCGCCAACCTCTATACGTGGTATAGACCCTCTTTTCTTCCGTAACCGCTGACCTCTATACGTGGTATAGACCCATACATGGTTTCACATTTACGGCTATAGCGCGAAGAGTTTTGGAGTTACTGATATGCAAATTGTTTTGTTTCCAAGAAGACAGTTTCGGGTTTATCAGTGTTGTAAATAAGAATTGAAAAATCGTTATAATGTAGTTGTTTCTGCAAGGATAATTATTTGTCAAGTAAGTCTGAGCACTAATCTCTTGCTTTTTTTAAAGTCTGTTTGCTTCATTCTTTCCCACAGAATAAAATAAAGAAATGATGATCTGAGAAGTTTGTCTTTTCGTGTGATGTTCTTTGCTCTATTTGTACATTGGGAGTGCGGTTTATTTATTATATTTGTCTTTATTTCTCAGCTTGTAATATTTTCGTAACTCTCCACGAGCGCTCTGTGTAGGCATCAGTTAGTGCTGCTTTCTGGCATACGATACAAGAACCAGTTGTTCATTGTATATATCTCGTTTGAAAGACGTTGTCTCGACCTTTTATCTGAAATACGTATCGAGTTGGTTTGTTTCGTCATAAATGTTATTCCCCCTCATTCAGTTTCGTCCTGTTGCTTTCGGTCTCGCTGCAGCTTCATCAGTCCGTGTGACGCGCCGCGCTCAGCCGTGGTATGACTGACAGTAACGTGCTTGAAATATTGTATAATTCAGATGAAAGTTTAGTCGGAAGTAGTAGTGACAGCATAAGCAGCAGTGATAATGAAATAGATGATGTAGCAGTGGTAAATGATGAGAGTGACGAGGAGGAGGAAACGGTACTTGGAAATTTCATGTAAGAGACTATAGATAATTATACAGGTCAAAGAGAAGTTTTCAACGGTGAATTCTGATTGCTAAATTCTCTAATAATACTCACACAGGTCACAGAGACAAATATTGAGCAATTACCTTATCGGGTTCAGCTGGTGAAAGGTTTGTTTACAAAATACACTCGCTCGGGAGGGGAACGAAATATTCAAGGCCAGCGCGCATCAGATAATACAGTTCCAAGGTTGCAGGAAAGATATTTTATCAGGAAATTAGCACCCAAGAGTTGGAAATCCAAACCTCAGAGACATTGTATCCTGTGTTCAAAACACGGCGAAAAGAAGACATCAGTGTACTGCTGCCAGAAGTGTGACTTGAGTCCCTGTCTCAAAGAGTGCTTCGAACTCTATCACATGGAACTAAATTACTAAGGAAATGTGAAACAATTATGTAATTATCTGCATGTACAGTTCTGTCATAAGGAATTCCAAATTTCATGAAAATCGGGCTACTCTTATACTTGCAGTAATGCTTTAAGTGAATCGATGTATTTCAGTCGCGCGTAGTTGAAATCTCATCCGGCCGCGGAGTAGGAAGCTATTTAAATGGCTGCGACGCTGAGGGGTTAAGGTTACAGAATTTACTTCTCTCTAAAATGATACATAGCAATATTTTCTCAATGCAACGAATTAAAAATAATATACGTAGAAAAAGTTTGAGAGTTAAGGTTGAATGAAAATGAAAATCATGCAAGGCAATTATTTGCAAACAAAGAACCTAGCTCTGAAAATGTTGTCATCCATTGTAGAAAGAACGTGATTTCCAACTCGGCTAAGAGCCCCCACTGCAGCTGCGTGATAATGGGGAAAAGGCACTGAATTCTTGAACTTAACAGGATAAATTGCACCTTCAGGGAGCAAGTCATTAGCCTCAGAAATGCTCAGTTTTGCTTGCCAGTTAGCAGTGAAACTGCAGAATAACACAATGAGCCTGTTTGTGCTTGTATTTCGTATTCCATTCAGAAGTTAGAAATTATTTTGTGTTTAGTTGTACAGTGAAGGGTAGTGAATATTTGTCATGCAATAGCCTACATATGGAATATAATAGTGTGAAATTGACCAGCGTGGTGCATATTTGTCTTGTGATAGGTTAATTATGAATACGGAAAAAGTCGTGAAATTCCTTCCTAATGAAGGCAAATTTAAAGCCTGTCAACAAGTTGATTGGCATCCACTTTTTTAAGTGCACAGAGTTGGCATGAATATTGAAACTCGCACCTTCCAATTTTGACTCAATCACTTGTATCGGTCTTTGTGGGTCGAAGTTTTGTTTGATTCACAATGGCGGCCAAAGTCATTCTGCTGCAGTCACACATGGCCGTGTATAACCTCCAATTCATCGTCTAAGTGTGTGACCAGAAAAATAATGTTTAATAACCAACTGATCCAAAATAAAAGGCTTCTAATAACATTTGTGTTAGAGTGTGATCTGCAGTAATACTTTGATATTTTTATGGGACCCATTCAAATGTTTTCATATTTGTTGTTTGGTGTTTTTAACACTTTTGAGTGCACTATTATTTTATAAGCCCCAGCGGAATAAGTTTTCATATTTGTTCTCTCGTATTTTTCATACCTTTTAATACTCTCTCATAGAGTTTTCATTGTACCTGCGGATATACAACGTAAAATTCCATTAAAATTGTATCTAGTGTTTCCATATCCCTGCTGGATAGTTTTTATTCATGCATTCAGTAGTACATTTTCCTTGTCTCCTGCAGAAACATCTCAACAAGGTTTTACTGAAATTTTTTTTATATTTCTAGTTGCTTTACGTCGCACCGACACAGATAAGTCTTATGGCGACGATGGGACAGGAAGTCTAATGGCCTAAATTAAGGTACAGCCCCAGCATTTGCCTGGTGCGAAAATGGGAAACCACGGAAAACCATCTTCAGGGCTGCCGACAGTGGGGTTCGAACCTACTATCTCCTGAACACTGGATACCGGCCGCACTTAGGCAACTGCAGCTACAGAGCTCGGTTTACTGTATTTTAAAACCACATGTTAACCTACTCTCGCAGTTGATGGTTTAACTATAGCTTTCATATGGCACGAAGGCTGAAAATATAAAACAAATCAAACAGGGTATGTGACATTTAAAATCCTTCATTGGGATAAATGAAAATTTAAACACATATGGACATGCCGTATGGTATCAAAATCGCTAATATCTTAACATTTGCTTGTCAACCATATTATATCCTGGTAATAGACCAGAGAGCGCACATACAACCCATATACAGTAAATGCCATTATAACGAACGCCAGTTTAATGAAATGTTCAGAATAGCGAAATTATTTTTAGGCCCCTTCCCATTTCCCTATTTAATGTGTTAAAATATTTCACTGTAACACATTTCGAACTTTCAACATAATAAATTACAATGTAGCCTTTCTGCTTATATTTAATACCTTCTTCCTTCAAAATATAATTGAAATTCATCCTGTTTTAAACGCCGCGTATTTCGCACAACATATCTCTATACAGCTAGTACCAGGCGGTACACACTATACAACACAGGCGAAACTGCCCAATTACAAATCAGCGAGAGGTAAGCAAACACATAATTCTGACGAGCAGGTTGCCTACCCAACAGCACATGAAGATTATCTTATTCAGTTTTGGTGTACCAGTACTGAACGTTATTATGTACGAGTAATTTCTTGTACACAAAACGCAAATTAAAGCCAATTTTCTATTAATAAAAACATTTTCAAATATTGGGGTGCGCAGATTGGATTACAGTATTCGCATTTACAGGATACGGTTCAGGTAGCCACTTTTCATACTTGTATGCGATTGGTCGAGCTGGATATCGATTTCAATGTAACCAATACGCAATAAGTAACGCTATTGGCTGGGTAGGAACGCCATATTTACAATCAACCAATGAACGTTACACTTTCACATCTCTACACTCAGTACTGCAATTTGTTTATTCACGTCTCACGACGCGTTCATTGTTTATCTTTCGTTCGTGAAGCAACGTGTGTATTAGTGTGCCAGTTAACTCTTTCACCAATATGGATCAAAATAAGCAAAAGCAGTTTTCTTTAAAAGAAAAATGTAAAATACTTCGGGAAATGGAGAAAGGAGGAAAGAAAGGAGAAATAGCGAAGAAGTATGACATCAGCCCTTCAGAGTCGTAAAATTCCTTACTAATGAAGACAAAATTAAAATCTGTCAGAAAATGGACTGGGCGTCCGCATCTTGAAGCAAGCAGAGGTTGCAAATGTTGAACTCACACCTTCGAGTTTCGACTCTATCACTTAAGTTGGTCGAAGGTTTGTTTGATTCAAAATGGCGGCCAAAGTAATTCCTGCCAGTCGCACATGATCTAGTGTAACCTCCAATTCACTGTCAAAGAGTGTGACCAGAGAATAATGTTTAATAACCCCCTGCTCTGAACTAAAAGGCTTCTACTAAAGTTTGTTTTAGAGAGAGTGTGATCTGCAATGCCCTCGCGCACGTTTTCATATTTGGTGTTTTGTGTTTTTCTCAACTTTCAGTGCACATGTTATATTATGAGCCCCAGCAGAAAAGGTGTTTTCATATTTGTTCTCTCGTGTTTTTCACATCTTTTAATAATACTTTCCTCTCATCTTTAAGATAGGGTAAATATAGTTTGCACTATACCTGCGCATACACGACGTAAAATGCCCTCATTACACGTTATAATTCTCATGTTAGGTCCGTACTGAAACGTACGTAAATACAAAGTATGTTACAAGTGTTGTTATTTTTTTTAATATCCACCTATTCAATATAAAGAGAACTTTTTTAGAAATTAATTAAATGAATCTATTTTGGAAATTAATTAAATTTAATTAATTTAATTTCTAAAACAGATCTCTTTATATTGAATAGGAGGATATTAAAAAAATAATAACACTTGTAACATACTTTGTATTTAAATGCCCTCATGTCGGAAAAAGTCGTATTTAGTGTTTCTATATCCTGTTGAATAGTTTTAACACAAGAACCTTGTTTATCCGTATTAAGTGGGACCAGAACTGATCCGGATTATCGAAAATCTGGATAATCCGGAAAAAACTTTAAAAAATACAGTACATGTTATATTATTTATTAACATAAGTTGTACAGTAATACATTTTTTCAATTGTACAAAAAAATAAGAACACTTTACTACACTTACGACTGTTTTATGCACTAAAATAATGTGTAAGTTTTTCTATTTTACATTTGTATAGTGTTTGCGCGCAGCACGATCACGAAGACATTTTACTAACAACAGTTGTGTCGGTGTGGTTTCGGTCTAGGATTCTAAATACGCCATCAGTTTGTCCAGCTGCATTGTTCCCTCTCCATGAGTCATTGATTCTTCCGATTGAGCGCTGGTTTCATTTCCGAATTCACCATCAGTGAATTAGTAGTGCGTTGCATTCAGAAGAGCGTGGATTCAAAACCCACCTCGGCCATCCTGTGAATGGTTTTCCACGGTTTCCCATTCGCAATTCCAGGTGAATGCCGGGACAGTACCTTTGATAAACCGTGGCCGAATTACTTCCAATTCCTGTCCTTTACTATCCTTGGCGGAAAAGATATTCAAGAAGAGTTGACCCCCTAAAAGAAATACTGTACAAGTAAAAATGAATTTTTATAATTTTTGATCCAGATAAACCGGAGATCCAGATTAAAGAGGGCCGGATAAACGAGGTTCTTGTGTATTTGTATATTCAGTAGTACGTTTTCTTGCTTAACATGTTCTTTTGTGTTGTCCGCTGTAGAAACGTCTTAACGAGGTTTTACTGTACCAGTATATCATAAATGTCATAAGAGAATACTAAACTGTACCAGTACATCATAAATGTCATAAAAGAATACTAAAACTACACTATTCATAATTCATAAAATAAACACATCTGTAAGTTCTATAGTAAATTTTAGCAATAGTCCAACCTATATCATGGCAAAGTTTATACAGATTTTTTAAAAGAAACATTTTAAGTTTACTTCGACAGCAGTACCAGTACTCAACAACATAATTAAATTTTGCAACAGAACCATGGATTTTGAAGTAGAGGAAAGTAACACAAAGTAACATTTAAGTTAACATAAAAGACATGTATTCCAACATACAGATTTCTAAAACAATAGATATTATAACTGGTAGGAATCCATGTGATGATGAGGAGGAAGAGGAAGATGTGCCTCAAAGTGTTCAACAGAGTCTGACTCTTGTGCAGCCAAGAAACATGGCATTTAGTTTTCAGGATTTTCTTCTGGCACTAAGTGATGTGCCAGAATCTGTGTCAAATTCAAGTGCAGTGGTTGCCGACTGCCTTGAATATTTGTTTGTGTCTGGGAGTGCTCAGAATAAAATCTGAGACTTTTAGTCAAGGACATACTGTACCGGTAAGGGTAAAATTTGAGATACTGAGAACTTCTTGCAAGTACCTGTATGTTACATCATTACCATGTATATATATGTATCTTAATTTTTCTCTCATTTAATAAATACAGTATTAAGGTTTATTATGTGTAAATTTACGTTGAAATAACATATATTCTTCAACAGGTTTAGCAAGGGGCAAGTTCTTAACAATTGATTAATTCCAGTACAACAAAATTTCACTATAACAAACTAAATTCTGAGGTCCCCAAAACGTTGTTATACTGGTATTTTACTGTATATAACTAATAACAAATATAAGAAAACAAATGTTATCAGAAGAGACTGGATATTTTCAATGAATCTGACATTCGGTTAATCAACACACCACTGAATATACATGCCAGTTGCAGATGACCTATATATAAATTTTAAAATAAATATACCATTTTACAAGATATTAGACCTGTTGTCATCCAAAGCCTGGGAATAATGCTGAACTTGGTAAGGGTATTTTTTAATGTTTACCTTGTGACTCCTTATCAAGTTACCATTACATATTCCATCCTTACATGTACAGGTCATGTTTCTTACATTTTTGTTTAATTATATTTTACACAGGTTTACTATACTTGGATGCAACCAAGGCACAATATGTATTATTAAACCAAGATGCTGGTAGATAAAAGAATATAAAATTTAAATCAGAGCAATAACAGAATACCTCAACAGAGACAAATGATATATGTTTATTGATCAAGCAGGTAGAAGTTGTATAATTTCCAGTTATGTATGACAATTAGCTTGAGAATGACAAATGCGAGTTTAATATTCCAGCAACTTGGTTATGATTTCTTGCACACCACTGAACTGCACAGGATACACTTGCACATCAACAGCTATACAAAACATGAACAATGTATGATGAATTATAGGAAATTTTAGAATTTCACTGGTAGGTAAGAGATCTAGGGACTTCAAGCTATAGTCTGAAGACATTTTTAGTTTTCTCAAATATTAAGAAGTATTATTTATAGGAAACAAAACAGAGCTATTACTACTTGCAGTGTTGTGAAGTTTAGTGATATGAAACAGTGTTTGGTTAAATACTTCTGGAATTTATAAAGACTACTGGACATGCATGCACAGTCACTATGGTGCAGTAAAGGAGTATACGGTATTAGAATTTTAGGTTAGAAAATGTAAACAAATATGAAGGGGCAAATTCTCTATAGTGGCAGCTTATCAATTTTAATCGACATACAAACACTAAAAATAAAATCTAATATTATCATAGCACGTAAGTAACTACAGTACAATGATTAAAAAGAATACAAAAGATGTATAAGAATGAAACTCTATTTTGAACAAACTGCAGAATAATGCTCAAATGGTGAAAATAAAGAAACAAAAAATATAATTTACTGATCAAATATAATCCATTATTTGCAACGATACTGACTGGGAGGAAGATAATAGACTTTATGCATTTTAAGTTAGGAAACATAACGCTTGGATGGAAAAGATCACGACTTCTAAATGAAGGTTTCCTTTCGTCTGTAAACAGATTGGACTGATACAATTGTTCAACCAAGAAGTTAATCAACCTGATATTTACTGATTTTATGGAGAGAAAAAAAATATTTGAGTTTCACAATTCAAGTGTCCTTCCAAAAGTAAAATTCAGTTAGTAGTGATGCAAAATTAATTTTTGTGATTAAATTTGATGATAGAGATTTCTTTTGCAGGGTGTAGTGCATAACTAGAATGAAATTATAGTGGCGAGACTAATGAACTACGTACCTTGATCAAAGTTGTCTTGTAAGAGCCTTGGCAACTTTTTACATTCTAATTTTCTAACTTATTTCAGACAAACAGCTCACAATGGCTTAAAACCATGTTCAAAAAATCATAAGCAAAGCAGACTGGTCAAAAAAAGGGTAACATTTCAAAGTTGCTCTATTTTACACAGAACGTTGACTATAGAGCCTCTTAGTTAAATTACTATTGTTATACAAAAGATGTTTGCCTTCAATCTTCAAGCTCATAATTGGTTTTCAGAGCATCAGTTATAATTTGTGTAGAAAGGAGACATTTTAACAGGTATTCTTCAGGAAATGCTTGTTTATCAGAATTGTGTCAATTGAAGAAAACTTATTTAATTGAAGCAAACTTATTTCAGAATTTACATTTTGATTCCAATAAATTAAAATAAAATGCAAGTGATGTCAGAACTTACAGAGCAATTGGATATTATTGACGAAGGTGAATTGCTACACCTTGAATAATAATTTCAAAATTCATTTACACTAGCATTCATTCACATTAGAAACAAACACATACATAAAAAATTACAGCAAGAAAACCAAGCTTCTGGAGTATTAGGCTGTGGGTGTGTGCAGAGTTTCACCCAGGGTGTGCTATTTGGGCGGAACGCTGCACATGTCCGTGGCCTAATTACTCAAAAGCCTGGATCTATTGCTGTGATTTTTCAATCTAAAGCCGTGAGAGTCTTAATTGGCAAACACATACAGGCCTTGTTAAAATGTATTAAGACTATATTTAGCAAGTAGCCTACATACATGCAAAATGAACACATCACTAAATACTTTAATTTCACACATTTTGCAATTCTAATTAGGAATCAGGGCTGTGTGAAATCAGAATACGTTTATAAAAAGTTCTAAGAGGCACAGTGGACCAAAACCACAAAAGAAAAATAATTCAGATAGTTAATAGGTAGAGAACAATTTCTCCTGACTGACCAACAGAAAAGCACTACACAATGGCCAAAGGAAAGGTACAACTGTAATCATACAAGAAATGTTAATGAACAAAGTAAATAAGTATGTACTAGGTTATATTTCTGCTAAGAAATGAAAATGGTATTCCTGTAGAAATAGGGCCAACACACATTTAATGGTAAGCATGCATATTAATATATGCTAAGACCTTTCCTAACAATGTTTACAATCCTACAAGACATTCAACATTGATTGAAACTATCCTAAACTCTGTGTTTAAAAAATTGATGTCTGGCAAAATGATAAGTGTGTCAGGATTTTTTAGTTGCTTGATTTTTTGAGTGGAAAACAGATGAAATCAATCTCTCTCAATTTCAAATATTGAGCTACGGAGACAAAACAAACATTTATAGTATACAGCTTAACTGATATTGTCAGAATCAATCTGTGCTAAAAAAAAATAATTATAAATACAGAAAGAACTGAAACATACAATTTTATTTGGAAGTCATAATACAGATATTTTCAGAGAAGATCCACTGGTAATAAATAGCAGCACATTCATGTTGCAACAATTTAACACTCTGCTTAGTTGCAGTTTCACAATTATACTGCAATGATTTCATTTTATCTTTGTGAAGACTACTATTTGTAGAAGTTTAAATAAGAAAAGAAATGCTTTATAGCCATACCTAATGAATCTTGGCAAATAAAGGAATAGCAAATTCAGTTATATACCATAGTACTTTTTACCTTATGTGTTTCCTTTCCATTGCATTTATATTTAAATTAGTAATGGCTTTGATAATTATGTAAGTCTACATTTATAAGTTTTTGAAGGAAAATTTCTTCTTAGCCATGTGACTAGTGTCTTCTTGTTACAGATATTAGATCATATCACAAATATGTTTCATGACATAAAAATGTTAAAATCTCCCTCGAATCAGAAAGATATTGCGTATTATATTACTTCAACAATTGTACAGACTGTCACAACAGTGGTAAAAAACAGAACATCTTCAAATGACAACCATTTTATGAAGAAATATGGGTATACAACTGCTGAGAGATTATAACGAATTTTTAACCCCTGGAATGTTAGCTGAACTTGAACTTTCCACAACAAATTCTACATATTAGCAATTGGAAGAAAAGCACGCAAATAGGCTAGTAACATTATAAGGAGAAAAAAAAAAAAAATCTCATGGGTGAATTCTATAATTAGTAAATTTAATCTTTCTCTCAGACAGTCAATTTGGTAAGGTCTTATCAATTGCAAAGTTGGAGATCTTACACTATCTTAATGGGAGAGCATTTATATAATCACATCCCTAAAACAAATGTTTCATACTTTGTAAGTAATGAAACTGAATATACAGATATACGGTAATTATTCGGTAGTAGAAACTGCACCACCCCTGAGACATTAGCGAAACAAAGAAACGTCTCATACTAGACTTATAGTATAATTCAGTGTTACAGGAACAAATATCTAAAAACATAATTACAGTGGAACCTCGATATCTCAAATCACCTCGGGAGCTAAATTTTATTTTGAGTTGTCGAAATTTTGAGCTAGCAAATCTCTACCTATTAACTATTATAAATAAAGAGATATAGAGAATACCGTTTATGAGCATATATAGCGCATAATTGAATCATATGTATCTACGGACTTATGCTGAATACAGTATCTTTTACAGTATTTAGAAATATATTAACAAATTCATATTTTACGGCATCGCTTTAATTATGACCCTTATTAAAGTAACATCGGTGCGATGTAAAACAACAAAAAGATAGAATACAGTACATACAGAAGTGAAACAAGAAACATACCTCCATTAATAAATCGTTACTCTTTTCTGTGTTTTACTGTTAACCCTCTTTTTTTTAACATACTTTTCAACAACATTTATTGCTGTGAGAAACACTGTCATTTATATTCGACGGACTCTGTATGTAGGTACGAAACCACGCAGCCAAGATTCGTAAATGGAGCTTGTCATCCACGACTTCCGGGGTTGCTTTCATATGTGACCAGTAATGAAATCACACCTGAAAAACAATAAGGCTTTATCGATTTTTTGATTGCTAGAAGTTTGTTTTTCGGTTCCCGTCATATTAGCTCCCATCATCACTGTAACCATTTCTTTACTTGTTAACTGTTCCTCACAAACTACAAATGCTGTATTGCACAGTCAATGTTGTACAAAATTCGAGTTACGGAGTATTTTTTGCTTCAAGGGAGGATATGTTTGCTTTGAGAAATCGAGAAATTTGTGTAACCAAATTTATAATAATAGAGAAATAAATACACGTGAAGAATAGGACAAATGGCCGGGAAAGAAGTTACTTCAGGATACTGAAAATTCGAGTAATGGAGGTTCGAGATATCGAGGTTTGACTGTATAATAAAAGGCACAATATGCAGTAACTGCCTAAGAAATTTATACGACAATGTTAACAAATCACCATCCACATCTCCAGCTTCATGGAGTTTATACACATACTAACAAACATAAACTTCATTAAACCTTATGATTTTTTCAAAAAAATTTCAGATGATATGAAGATGTATAAAAAGTGTAATGAAAATGCAACACTGTTACTGCTTAATAAGGTTAGTCCTTTAACAAACAAAAATCATAATATTCTCAAAAAGAGAACTGTCATTAAAAAAAAAAATACTACAGGAAGTCAAAGTATTTCTACTCCCTGTCAATCAAGAGTTGGGAAAATGAATCTGAAAACCAAATTAACAGGAAGATCCCAACAGGTTTCTAAATAGTAATAACACACAACTTACTATGCTCTAACTAAAAATACATTAAGCATAAATAAATAAAAAAAATAATAACAATAAAAAAATCTGAAATGAAGCATTAAACACACCGACTGTCAATAGAGTTTTCTTTTTCTTAATGCTTGCACTGACCATGAGTTCAATATTTGGAGGATGGTGCTGTTTGTCCTTAGTTGAGATACAGAACTCCTGGCCAAGCTAGCAAATCTGAAACTAGACCATCACCACTACTGTTACGGGACATATTTAAAGAGGGTACATCAACATAAAACACTCACATAGATTATATATAAATTAAAACTCAAAACAACAGTATGTCGACAGTTGTCAATTACATATTTCAATAAACATATTTGTGGGTATTCACCATCATTAAAATGGTAACTATATTCAGTGGCATTCATCATTTAAACTGTAGATTTAACAAGTTTTTTTTTTTACCTATGTCTTTTGAAGTAATTTCTAATAATTACCAAAACACATGCCTTCTCTTCTAGACTTCAAAACTATTTTAAGAACACACCACTGATAAGGAATTGATACAGAGGGAAGGAGTATACTGTATATTAGATATAGAAATAATAATAATAATAATAATAATAATAATAATAATAATAATAATAATGTATTATTATTCACTAAAAGTTGTTCCAGTGCCTGTAAAAATGATCATATGCTAAATTTCAATTCGGTTTATTATCAAACAACCTGCCACAAAGTTTGAAAACTGCAATTCTTTGAGCATCTGTCAGAATGGTGTGGTGGAACTGCTCACCATTGCGAAAGTCATTAATGTACTCAGTTCGCCATCATAAAATGAACCATGTTTTAAAGTCTGTTTATTACCATGAGAGGAGCAAGAAACAAAGGTTCAAGCGAAGTTAGCCATTTTATGGTCTGACAAAATAACTTAAATGAGTACAGCACCCAAACGTCACACTTCTGGCAGGATTTTCTTTTGTTCTTAATACAGCATCATTCAGTGCACACTACCTAAGAAAGGTAGATGAGAACATAGCTGGCTACATTTTGGTCCCGAAGACATTGGTTAAAAACAGCTTTTACTGATTAATAATAATAATAATAATAATAATAATAATAATAATAATAATACAAGAACTTCCTCAAAACATAACATTTTATAAAATGGGGCTTAAAATACCTACACTTTTTTTTTTCCTTCTGCAATGATTTTCCAACAAATAAAATATTGTATATCTATACACATTCTTTCAGCACCGTTTACTGCAGTGTTTAAATTAATTTACCAAACCTGTTAGATTGACACAGAATCCCCTTTATAGGACAAACATCTATACCATACTCAATTTTTAACAGGACATCAGTCACACAAGCTATCTGTGTAATTACAACATTTCTACTTGTACAAAAAGACTCTGAAACTACCCTTCTTTTAATAGTTCTATCTAACTCGATTTGTTCGATATTGTATAAGGTTTTTATATTTTTAAATAATTTTATGATCCTTATATTTCACACTGAATATAGAAGTGTCCCTAACAACATTTGATGTCTCAGAGATTGACATTCACATATTAAAAAAAAACTATTAAATCAAACTTTGGGGAATGGTTAAGGCATAAAGGTAACTCATAATAAAACTAAAATCTTAGAACTGTTTCTCAAGGAGTATCCACGGCAGATATATTCATTATCATATCCAGCTGAAATGTTTATCTGTATTCAAATGATCCATGGAGTGGATACACCTTTAAAAAACATTTTATGAACCAGTGACATAAACACAACAGCTTCATATTATGTCCTAATTCTACATAGCAGAGACCATGTTAAAATGGACAATAGCAGTGACCTCTGAAACAATTTATAAAACTAGAGGCAAAGTACAAACATAAATCCCTAATTCTCATTTTATTTGGCAATCACTACGATATCCAAGGTCAACAAAATATAAAACATTCATACACAACATTACCATTTGCAAGAAGCCCCATTAATGCACAACAGGCAACAAAGCACAGGGGCTGAAGTAAAGGGGACACAGTATCACTTCCAACATACCACTACACATGTGGATCTTGGTTATATAACTCTCTTTCTTATTCTCAGCCATCTTGAACAATACAAAAATTACCATTTTTTTTTTTTTTTGTAATAGCAAATCAATCCCATTGTGGTTGAACTTAAATTCAGAAACACACATGGATTAAGAGCCATTACATGGATTATCACTCATTAAAAAAATCCTGCTTCAATATCATCTGACACAGATGCAGGAAATATAAGTGATTAAAAAATAATTACATTACACATTTACTGGAGGGGGAGGGAGGAGAGGGGTATATAATATACAAGGAAAAATAATGGAAATGAAAAGCAACCATATTAAATTACTGATCACTTCTAATTAATATTGCCTAGACAGGTTCTACCTTTACAAGGTCACTGGTCGGAATGCCCGTACACATCCATGAAATAATGGACAGGCCACTCCCTTCAAACATGATGAGTCAGCCCAGAACTGACAAGGAACAGTAGCTAAATCATGTGAAACATGGCAATGAGGACGTTCGCAGCTACCCTCCAATAAAAAGCTGCAAGTCCGCTGACTGGCAGAATGTCTCCTATTAAACAAAATAAATGTGATTCATTACATACAACCAATCTGGTGTCTTACTGAATAGAAAAAGCATGATCAAAGAGATAATATTTCAACAGAAAGATTACTCACAGGATTGTAGATAAAGTTATTCTTAAAATAAAACAAATTTTAGGAGTTTTTAGAAAATAAAATTATTAACTAAAGATTCCTCTTTTTTCTAACATGGAATTTAATAATTTTTAAAAGTAGTACTGCTTAAGAGCAAAGAAATAGGGGAATTAAAATATTCTTTGTCAGCATAGAAAATATCAAATTATTTTCTGTTCACTGAACTCAACAGACTAAAAACCAGTGGAAGTCTTATAATGGGCGTGGTTAAGATATTTGCCAATCTTATGCTACTTCCTGCACCTCCATGGCACTAGAGCCCTGACGAACCTTGGCCTATCAGGCGACTGCTGCTCAGCCCGAAGACCTGCAGATTACGAGGTGACACACAGTCAATGTGTGACGAATCCTCTCAGTCATTATTCTCGGTTTTCTAGACTGGAATTGCCATCTAACCGCCAGATAGCTCCTCAATCACGTAGGCTGAGTGGACCTCGAACCAACCCTCATGACCAGGTAAATATCCCAGACCTAACTGGGAATCAAACCCGGGGCTTTGGGGAGAGACCACAGGGCCCAGACATGCTTTCTGCAAGCGAGATAGAAAAAAACACCCTCTTTGTTCAGATGTTTTGACTTTTTCTGTTCAATGTTATGGGTCAATTTCTCCAATACGAATCGATCACCTGTTTATAATAATGTTATTTGCTTTACATCCCACGAACTACTTTGACGGTTTTCGGAGAAACCGAGGCGCCGGAATTTAGTCCCACAGGAGTTCTTTTATGTGCCAGTAAATGTAAGACATGAGGCTGACGTATCTGAGCACCTTCAAATACCACGGGACTGAGCCAGGATCGAACCTGCCAAGTTGGGGTCAGAAGGCCAGCGCCTCAACCGTCTGAGCCACTCAGCCCGGTGATCACCTGTTTAGTGTGGTAGTAGCTTAAATCTGTGAATGCCTTTGAAATTCTGCCAAAGACAAAATATAATCTTCTTTATGTAGCTGTTTTGGTGGTTGTGAAGCCTAATCCCAAGATCCTTTCGATATTAAATTATTATTGACAATCCACTTTTTTATAGTCACTGTTTCACATCTCTCTCTCTTTCTCAGTCCAACCTTCAAATGAATATGGCAGTATAAGACAAGTTTTCATACAATTTGTTACCTATCAACTTTGTCTTGGACTGGATGAATGGCTCCGTGAAGGCTCTGTCTAATCAGACTTCTCATTAGATCCACTCACTGAGTTTATGTTCATTCAGTTGGTAATCATTAACTTTCCTCTTAATGACTAGTTCATCACTCCAAGTTTTCTATTACTGAGTTCATATCGTGAAAGCAGAATGAGCTCTTATGGTCAATGCCTTTCTTATGGGTGAATGAAGCATACTGTTGCCAAATACAATATGTTGATTTTCAAGTCTAGATAAACAAACAAATAGAATCAAAGTAAGAAGGCTTTCACAGCCAGAGTCAATATAATCAAAATCTTCTTGGCTATTCTGCTGTGGTCTACTCCTCTCATTCCTGACACATTTTGACTACTGCTGTGGCAGTCATCTTCTGTGGCATCGTCTAAGTACTCTCTCCTGTGTGCCACCGGCGACTGCGATGGTTGCTGGGGAGGCAGCTATATTTATATCTGAGCGTGCGGCCTCCAATTGGTTTGTCCATGCAGTCTGTCATCTGATTATCTGAGTGCACGACCTCCGATTGGGTTGTGCTGAGCAGTCTGTCGTTTGACTGAATCGCTGGGCACATGATCTCCAATTGGTCCGCTGTTATCTTGAACACCGTGGATTATGAACATAAGATCGAAGAACTTCTTGATCCATCAATCTACAAGAAACTTCCCCGCAATCCGACTATGAGGATTCTGCGCAAGACCAATGCTCTGATTAAGAAATCTTCTATTTTACCAGATGAACAAAAGAAGCTGAAGAAATCAGAAGCCTTATCTCCAAAACTGTATGGTCTGCCTAAGATCCAAAAGTCTGACGTTCCTCTTCGTCCCATCGTTAGTGCCATTGGCTCTCCATCTTATGAAGCTGCAAAATATTTAGGCAACTTACTAAACCCTTACATAGGAAATATTCAGAGACTCTGCCTATTCATAGACAGATTGCGACATCGAGGGATATACTAGTCAGTTTTGACGTCGTCTCACTCTTGGTGCCTATCAAGGATAATCTTGAACATATTCCATATGGAATAACAGTTTTATTTGGAGTTCTTTGAGGAGGAAGCTATGCAGGCTGCTCTGATATGTGAATATTTCCTATGTAATGTTTTAGTAAGTTGCCTAAATATCTTGCAACTTCATAAGTTGGAGAGCCAATGGCTCTAACGATGGGACGAAGAGGAATGTCACACTTGTGGACATGGAGAGGAGGCACATGATGGCTTTCTTACACATCTGAACAGCATTCATGCTCGTACACGATTCACTATGCAGAAGAAAAAGGAAGAGGTCAGGAGGCCACTCCATCCCAGAAGACAGCCAGCTGACAATAAAAGAGAACTACCCAGGAAGAAAGGCATCGCTTTTTTGTCATATATTCAGGACGTTTCAGATCATATTGGGAGGTTCCTTGTCAAGACCATTAATCAGCCGACCCGACAGTTACAAAATATGTTATGCTCTGCGAAAGATCCATGTGACCCTCTAACATCTACTGGAGTCTACAGGATACCGTACAGCTGTGGAGCTGTTTATATTGGCACGACTGGTAGAAGTGTCAAGACTCGCCTGACGGAGCACAAAAGGAACTGTAGCTTGGGGCAATAAGAAAAGTCAGCAGTAGCAGAGCATGAACTGCTTGACATAAAGGATGGGATCTGTTATGAGGATACTAATATACTGGCCACAACATCCCACTTCCACGCCCGTCTCTACAGGGAAGCTATTGACAAACCTCCAGATAACCTTAACAGCAAGGAGGAAGGAATTTAGCTCAGCAAGGCCTGACACACCCACTATATAACCTATGGCTGAAGCCAACTAAGATCAGGAACATCACAGTCAACCAACCAGAGGACCAACTGATCGGCACGATCCAATCGGAAGTCGTGTGCTCTGAGATACAATCAAATGACAGACTGCTCACTGCAACCCAATTAGAGGTCATGCGCTCAGATATTTAATCAGATGACAGACGGCACGGCAAAAACCAATCGGAGGCCGCATGCTCAGATATAAATATAGCTGCCTCTCCAACAACCATTTCAGTCATCAGCAGGATACAGGAGAGAGTACTTAGACAATGTCACAGAAGATGGCTACCGCAGCAGTAGTCAAAACATCTGCCAGGAATGAGAGGAATGGACCACAGCAGAATAGCCAAGAAGATTTTGATTATTAAAAATAGAATATGCAATCCTGTACGATATTTTATCGAGAACATGACGGTTAGCAAGAAAATTAGGAAAATGCTTTCTTACATTTATTAAATAATAACATTATAAGTTTCCTTCGAAACAAAATTTTTCCTCTTTTTTTTTTTTTTCCACTTTGACCTTCAAATTATTGCCATAGGTGATGGTAGTGCTTAAAAGTTTTGATATTTTAGGTGCATTCCTTTTAAAAAATTCAAATGAAGTGTGAGGATATTTTTATCAATAGAAAACGTCATCGCGACCAATTTTTTTGCTTTATAAGCCAAAATAAAACAAAATACAAAGTTGTGGTGAAATATTTGTTTATCTTCAAATGAAACTTGCCAGAAACAATACTTCCATGAAACTGCAGTTTCCTTTTGAACAGCACTCATGAGAAGAGTTCACCGACTCCCCTGTGGGTGTCCAAGGTATTTTATCCATAAATAAATTGAAGCACGCCACCGAACCACGCTGTATATCACAATTTTGATCAAGTTGAATTTATGGCCCAACACTGATGTATAGAGCATTCTGCAAGAAACATGGTAGGAAGTTATTTACAAGCACCTAGTTGTGCTGCTGTAAGTTTGACACCAGGTAGAACAACACTCATACCCGCCAACTTTCCAAATGATCTATAAGTAAAATCCCTGTACGTCAAAATACCGTATAATCCCGAATGCGGGTCGTATTCAAGCCGTTCATTCTCGTAAATATTTACTATGTTTACACGGAGTATTGAAATAGATATGAATACGGTTACTGTACTCAATATACCACATGTAACCGGGCATTCAGGTCTTAATGTGTTTTAGTTGCGTCCTAGAAAACAAAATCGATTTTTTTCTCAATACGGTTACAGTGGCATGTAAAAGTGAAATGTAAGGTAATGAAATACAGTAAATCAAAGAATATGGGTAAATATATGGTAAATATGAAAGCCGCTGCTGCGGATGCTCGATCAACATTTGTTTCACAAGTGTTCGCGAATAGCTGATCTCGTGGGATATCGTACTTTGCGAGAGTCGAGACTGTTGGTTACGGAGGTCTACCTCGCTCACATTCGAGTTCCGTATCTGTCCCGTAAAAGTGCTGTCTCGATAGTAAGCAATGGATTCAAAACGGCATCTGCAGTCATTTACCGTGAGCGAGAAACTTAAAGTTGTAAGTGAAGCAGAAATATACGGAAATTGTGCCGTTGGCAGAAAATACGATATTGATGAATTGTGTATTCGTAATTGGCGGAAGGAAAATCTTCTAAAAAGTAACGCCAATCGCAGAGCGTTCCGCGGGCAGAGTGCAGTGTTTACGGAAATTGAAGAACGACTCCACAAATTTGTGATAGAAAAACGTGAGTTAGGATATAGTGTTTCTAGTGAAATGTGTCAATTGAAAGCACTAGAGATCTAAAAAGAACTCATAACACAGGGTTTTACTGCAGGCCACGGATGGATCCGAAACTTTTATCAAAGAAAGGGATTGTGCATTCGGAGACGTACATCTATTTCACAACGTCTCCCTGGGGCATATGAAGAAAAGTTAACGGCCCTTCAGCATTACATTATTCATTTGAGGAAGCAAAATTCTTATTTGCCGTTGCAAATTGGGAATGCTGACCAGACACCTGTCTATTTTGAAATGCCGTTGGAAAATACAAAGGATACAAAGGGTTCTAAAAGTGTAACCATCAGAACAGGTGGTAACGAAAGCAATGATGCACAGTAATGTGCGTATTAACGGATGGAACCAAACTCCCTCCATATGCGGTTCTGAAAAGGAAAACACTTCTGAAAGGAAACTTGTTGTCCGGTGTTATTGTTAGAACACATGAACCGGGCGAGCTGGCCGTGCACGTAGAGGCGCGCGGCTGTGAGCTTGCATCTGGAAGATAGTAGGTTCGAATCCCACTATTGGCAGCCCTGAATATGGTTTTCCGTGGTTTCCCATTTTCACACCAGGCAAATGCTGGGGCTGTACCTTAATTAAGGCCACGGCCGCTTCCTTCCAACTCCTAGGCCTTTCCTATCCCATCGTCGCCATAAAACCTATCTGTGTCGGTGCGACGTAAAGCCCCTAGCAAGAAGAACACACGAGTCCGGCTGGATGGACAGTGCGTTAGTTCAGGACTGGGTGAAATGCGTTTGGCAACGTCGTCCGGGAGCTTTATTACAAAAACGAAACATGCTTGTGTTGGACAGTTACCAAGGACGTACAACTGACGCCATGGAAGGTATGATGAGAAAAGGAAAAACCGACCTTGCGATAATTTCTAGAGGACTCTCTTCTATTCTATAGCTGTTACATGTGTGCGTGAACTGGCCTTTCAAAACTGCAATGAAACAGTTGTACACCGAATGGATGTCTGATGGTGATTACGCGTTAACACCAACTGGACGAGTGAAGAGGCCTGAAGTGGGACTAATATGCAGCTGAATCAAGACCGCATGGGTGCGCATTCCCAAGGATCTAGTGTCCAAAAGCTTTAAGAAATGTGGAATTTCAAATTCAGTGGACGGTAGTGAGAACGACTCTTTGTGGAAAGATGCCAGCGACAAAAGTTCCTATGGTGAAACTTCAGATGACGACTGTGAATTGTGAATGACCTGAGTATTGGACCGATTTTATTTACGATTTTTGTGATGATTTTATTAATTGTTATCTGTTTGAATTTATATTTGTGGTATATTTGAAGAACATTAAATACTGTAGGTTATGTAAGTCATTTTATATTTTTCTGTATTTTGTCACCTTAGATTTAGGGTGCGGGTGTTATTCGGTGGCGGGTGGTATTCAGGATTATATGGTACGCAGGAGTACAATGCACCAAAATGTGGTAAAACATGATAAAAGTCATGTATTTTCTTCACTTAAGATAATTATGAGATTAACAGCATTAATATAAAACACTGATGACATTATAAGGGACAAAATATTTCACTTCAGTTAAACTAACACAAATATCTTTAAAATATGGCACTGAAATCAACTTACACAATGTCATTTGTTAATTCATACAACTAATTAAAACTTTGAAGTAAAGAGTGTGTTGGTGTGCATAATTATATGCACACAAGTTATTTACATTATTTACACCTTCACATGCACATCTTCATTCTGATTCAACAGCTTAAGTTGTGGCTTGCTTTGCTTTCTTCAGAAAGTCAATAGAATGTGTGTTTATGCATAACATGCTTCAGAACTTCAGGTCTTCAAGAAGGAAATGGCTTCCAGAGTTCCATTGGACATGAACTTGAACTGTGCACTATTCTTCTTAATCAAGCTAAAAATTCATTTACACTCTGCTTTACTATGTGATATAAGAACAGACAGCATGAATCTAGAGATCCTATCATTTATTATGTCCATTCACTCCATGGATATTCAACAGCTGTGCCCATTTTGAATCATTTGTAGCTTGATTATTTACAACACTATAAAAGTCGTCTATCTGAAGAGCCGTAAACTGACTTGCTGTAGGAAGCAGGCAATGTTAGAAAAAAAAAAAAAGAAAAAAAAGAAAGTCAGTGCTTTTTCTACATCAGACATTAGAGATTTACTTCCTTGCCTAAGGTCCTAAGTCAACCTAAAGACGACATATTATGACAAGAAGATCATAACCATAATTTTTGTTATTATATGTATTTCAAAATTATAATTATTCCTGCAACATTGTCTTTGTCTGGTATACAAATGTTTTAGTTATCATCCCTCTTTTACAAGTTTCAAGGGACCAAGGAATATTGGTGTAAAAGGGGGGAAAGTGTAAATCGTAGGTGGTTAAAAATTTGTGGAATATATTCTTTTATTACAGTAGTTACTTTCTTAGAATGGCTATAGAATTATCTAATGCAATATTTTCTCTGAATGAAACATTTTAATTGCTACTATTGTACCTGTATTTACAACATCAACACAAATTTATTCCAGATGGAAAACTACACAATCACTGCTGCCTACCAAAATAGTCCAGAATCGATTTCTGTTTACACTTCTTATTTCTTATGACCTCTATTTGTTTTTCAAGCTCATAAAGGTTATGAAAATTATTTTCATCCCCCTCTACAGATGACAAGATACCTGCATAAAACATCCACTTGCTGCACTTGCATCATGAGAACTGGTAGGCATCACTTCACTGTCTTCCTCTGCTTCATCACTGTCACTGGTGGGAGACTTGGCTGCTGTTTGCTCAGCAACCAACTCCTGCACACTTCTTTCCTCTGCAGTGATCACAGAATCATCTAGCTGAAGAAAATATTCAGTAGTGCAGTCTGACTGCAACATTCTCCATACATCAGGTAGCAAGTCGTCTTCTTCTTCTTCTTGCAACTGAGATTCGGCATGATTCTTGAAAAAATCCTGCTTTCAAGAAACAATCTGAGATGGTAGTCTGCTTCACAGCTTTTCAAGACTATGCAATGAAGTGAAGCGCATCCAGGATTGAAATTTTACTGTAAATGATGATGGATCCTTTCCAGCGTCCATAAGGAATAAAATTTGCTGCACCAGGTTCTTCCTATAAAGTGACTTAAAGGAATGAATAACCCCTAAATCCATAGGTTGTAGCTTGCTTGTGCAGTTAGCAGGAAGAAATTCTATCTGCACATTCCTCAAATTAACATACACGGGACGTGCAGGACAACGGTCTATGGAAAGAACGATCTTCCTATTTTGCGCACCCATTTTTGAATCCAGAGCAATTAACTGCTGCCAGAAAAGATCTGAGGTCATCTAAGCTTTATGGTTGGCATCACAGGCAGTAGGTAGTGATCGCACATTCTTGAAGCAACGATGCTTTTTAGATTTCCCTATCACATAGGGGTGGAGCTTCTCAGAGCCATCAGCATTGGCTCCCAACATCACTGTGAGTCTCATCTTGCTACGTTTCCCACCATGGCATTTACCTCCTTTGACTGCCAAAGTCTTGTTGGGAAACACACTGAAGAACAGTCTCATCTAGGTTAAAAATGTTCCTGGGTTCGTAATCCTTGGCCAGCTCCTGCAATCTTCTATCGATCCATTCTTCCACAGTTTTATCACTAACTGCATTAGATTCCCCAATAGGTTAGGTTATACCTTTTCCTTAATCGGTCGATCCAGCCATTGGACGCACTGAAATTTTCAATGCCAAGAATGTTTGTCACTTTAAGCGCCTTTTCCCTTAAGATTACACCATCAATTGGAATGCCTGTGGCTCTTGAATTTCAAATTAACGTTTTACAATTTTTTCCATTTTATCGTATTTGCAGTATGACGCATAATTGGAGTTTGGTCCGCATTCTGAAGCACTTGATGTAATGCTTCCTCTGTTTTTCACAATTGTATTCAGCATGGATACATGAAGGTGCAATTCGCGTGCCAATGAAACACGTGTTCTGCAATACAAATCAACCTTTTCTAATATTCAAACTTTCTCATCCACAGTGAAAGTTTTTCTTTCTTTCTTTTTTTCCATTAGTAGCAGGAAAACAATAAAGTGATAACAAAGAAGGATTAACAAATACACACAATGAGAAAGGAAGATCACGGCAATTCACTCTGACTGCTCAACTCACATAACAAAAACAAAAATGTAACAAAAAAACAAAAATTCAGTAAATGTGACAAATCAGCGACAATAACTTTAACAACTCCAACAACAAACGCAAATGTAAAACAATAACCGTGAAATAACGAACTCTAGCAAGACAAATACTGAATCACTTGATAACGTCTCCTTCTTGTGGCTTATACTGTACTTGCCTTTTCTTATCTTGATAATTTGATGGGCTTCGCGTGATAGTGGTTATACTGTACTTAGCAATAGAGCAAACATCTGCTATTTCCTTCTCCTTTGCGGTTTTGTTAATTCAACTCATTGGATTTCTTCTTCTTCTTGAAAGATTAATGGGCACTTTATTGTTGTCGGATTTGAAAATAAGGTTTAGGACGTTGTGAAAAACACCTGATATCTAAGAATGCGCTGCGTTGGTTACGTGGAAGTTCAATACTGAGAGTTCTAAGAGTTATTATAGACCATGGTTGTTTAATTTGCTCGTCATGCCATGGTTACTCAAAGCGTTTTAGGTTAGTTGTGACACCATTTTACCTCGAATTCTTCTTCCTCTCGAACGGCCTGTCGTGGCGTAAATAGCGGGAAGCATAAAATGTCGCAAACGTAATTTTGGGGATTTTAATACATTGTGAGCAAAGGAAATCTCAGGGGACCAACAAAAAATGTTGTAAAAGATGGGAAAACGTAAAAGCCGGGAACATAAATGCGGGGTAATACTGTAATTTTATTTGGCTGAACATGGCCACTAAGTTGCTGAAACTAGTCCCAAGACTGATGTAATATTATTTACTTGTATTGAAAATACAATTTATTGTCAATTTATTTCTTATAATTAGAGACAAGAATTATAGGCACTAAAAACAGTTAAAATAGGCAGGCCTATAGGCTCTTAAATTAGCCAAAAAAAAGGCATTTAAATAGGCACTAACATGTAAAACAGGCAACAAAATAGGCATGGAAAAATTACTTATAATTCATTAACACACTCAATTACTATAAAAGGAATTTACAAGCAACATTTCAATGTTTTCCGGTAACAATCTTGTTTTCCTCTCGTGCATTATGTTTTTTTACTGAGAGAAAGATCTCTCAACATCACATGAAGTGATTGGACAAAACTTCAGTGAAGTCACTTCCCAACTGGTTTTATTTCGCTGACAGCGGCTGCCTTCCCAGAGGTTCAGACAAAACTTCCTCTGACTTCTTCCACAATCCTAAATGACTCCACCAGGGTCATGCCACTCTTCTGCAAGTTGGTGTTGCTCCTGGCAGCTTGTTGAAATTTGAAGATGCTCTGGTTTATACAGGGGCATATTAGCTCCCAACACTGCAGTGCATAGGTCTGAAGAAAATGGTTGTTGGTCGCTGCCCAAAGTGGACTAGTAGAAAAGTTGCGTTGATACAGATTTCTGTACTCGTATCAGATGCATTGCAGTAATCCTAAGTTGATCTATGTGGTATTTTTCTCACATTTGATCTGAAAAATAATACAATTGACATAAATTACATTGTCCCTATGTCTTAAATTTCTACAGTTTGGGCTAATTGGCAATAATGCTTAGTATATATCATGCATTTGTACAAAACTTCAAAGTAGGAACAAGGGAATTAGTAAGTTACATGGAAATACGTGAAAGATGCGAACGATACCAGAGTAGCGTAGAGGAGAAATCCGTCCTTTATGCTTACCAAGGACCCACCAAGCTGGCCCTAGCAGTATTCTTACTTATATACAAGAATGAAAGTGAAATTTAGACACTACAGCACAGTGGTAAAGCCAGAGGGTCTCTACGCTTCAGAGAGCCTGACAATGAATAAAATGGGTGAACTTCAAGATCTCGAAAAAAAGGAGAGGAGAAAAAGAAAATTTTAGGACCACAGAAAATTGCTGATGGCGAGTGGAGGAATAGAAAAGAAAAGAAAAAATCACTGTCACCATGCGAAAGCAAAAGCTAAAATTCTATGGGCATCTAGAAAGAACGGATGAGAAACAGCTAACTAAGAAAGAGATGCAATAGAAAGTGGAGTTACAATGGATATGATTCACAACAGAAAATAATTTAAAAGCCGAGTGTACAGCATCAAAACATTCCAGGAGAAACCATCGAAATGTAGACCCAAATTGGTCATATCTGAGAAAGAAAGGAAGATTAGAAGTGAAAGGAAGAATAAGAAGAAGAAGAAGAAGAAGAAGAAGAAGAAGAAGAAGAAGCCTTAGGTTCAATGCAGTCCATAGGCAGCCAAATTCGGAAATAAGAAGAAGAAGAAGAAGAATGAAAACGGAGGCACTATGAATCTTAGATTTGTGAACATTTTATTTGTTTCTATTCGCCAGCTTTGGTCAGCCAGGTCAGCTGTCATGAAGACTATTTTCTATTGCCTGCAATAGATCCTGCATCATGTGTGCCCACAAGGCCGCTACCCTCGTTGAAAATTAAAAACCGCAAAATTTGAAACTGTCGTGACATGCGCCCATAACCTTATTTTTGTCACAATTTAGTAAGACTCTAGAGGGGATGCTAGAGGCTTGTTAACCTGGGAGCTTATGCCCCTCAGACTCTCTTTACTTCCCCCCCAAAAGCACAACGGTTACTAACCGGACCTCAGCAGTCCAGACGAACGGTCTTTTCGCTGGCCTGGTCTTGTAAAGATAGTCTTGGCAACCTTGTGAAACACGCTGTGGTGTCGTCCTAGCCGGGCTACATTGTATCTGCAACCTGTGCTTAGCGACTGCAACCTGTGCTTAGCGAAGTGTAATAGAATTCACGATTTTTTATATATATATATATTTTCTTGCAAGTTGCTTTACGTCGCACCGACATAGATAGGTCTTATGGCGACGATGGGACAGGAAAGGGCTAGGAGTGGTTAGGAAGTGGCCGTGGCCTTAATTAAGGTACAGCCCCTAGTGTGTGCCTGGTGTGAAAATGGGAAACCACGGGAAACCATCCTCAGGGCTGCAGACAGTGGGGTTCGAACACACTATTTCCCAAATACTGGATACTGGCTGCACTTAAGCGACTGCAGTTATTAAGCTTGGTTCACAATTTTTAAAGAGAGTTTTGAAAATTGCATTTCAGTTGTAAATCTCTATTGTCACAGGAAATGATCACAATTCAAAATACCGATTTAATTTTCATCCATTCTGTGTTAAGAGACCACCGGCGTTCTAACTCATCGTTCAGTAATTTAATTATTTACATTTTAGCAATATAAAAGAATAATTGAAAGTTCACGACTAATACAGCATTGCAACAAAACAACTTGCCAGAATACATAAATTAATTGGCTTATATATGCTACAGTGAAATGTGATTATAGTTCTCAATCACAAAAACGATAAAAGGAACAAATGAACTTACCTCCTTACTACAAGCTTGACAGACTACCCTTCCATCCGTAGTGAAACTGGGATCCCCTGTGATCCACTGCTTCAGCCAGTAGGACTTCGGTGATTTTTCTTTGGGCATTGCCGCAAACATACTTCTTTTTCTTCTTCCACTTCACCATAAATCACAACAGTTCTGAACATAAAGGGTACGTGTTCAACAGTTCGCATCAAAAGGGAGGTACAGGGCATATGGGTTGTGCAACATAGTTCGACGTTGACTGGTTCTCTCATATGTCTTAGGTCTTAGGAGGTTGGAGGGGTTGAAGGCTTCGAGGTCAAATTGTTCCTTGTTTCTCCTGATGGAAATTTCCCTAGAACTACTTCTGGTGACTTCTGAGAATTCCCATTTTTGTTCGTAGGGTAAACAGATATTGAAAAAAAGAGAAGATAATTCTGTCGAGCACAGTAGCTACAATATAATGCACTGGAAGAAAATCGGCTTTTTAAAAATACAGCCAAATGGCATCAGATAGGCATTTGTACTCCAAATAGGCACAAACCCCTGAAATAGGCATTCATAGGCACAATAAAACCATCAAAATATAGCTAAAAAGATCCTCAAACAGATTTATATTTCAAAAGCCAACGTTTCCGAACACAGGAATAAAATAGGCAAATTCCCGTCTCTACTTGTAATTGCCTCTGAATGTTGGCAAGAGAGCTTGCAAGTGTACGTAGCGAGAAAACGATACCAAAGTTGTTTGATCGCATTTTGTGGCAAACGGTTCAGTTTTCGTATTCACACAGTGCCACTTAACCTAACTTAACTGTACTGTGTGTATGATGAAAACATATTTTAAGCGCCAGTAAAGAAAGGATAACTTCTCGCGTATGTGGGTAAAGCCTTTCCAAAATTTAACCGGACACGAGAAAATATATCAACTAACCTCTAGAAACAGTGATGCGCTCTGCCATATCTTGAGGTGTATTGCATTCTTACTTAATTTCACAGTATAGTATTAAAATTTAGCTACTGTTTACTTAGCCTTTATTTGATTCATTTTGGTTTATGAAACAGCAGTCAACAGGTATTACTAATTAACCCCAAAATCGCCTATGAATGTTGACGAGAGAGCTCGCTAGTGGACATAGTGAGGAAACAATACTGAAGATGATTGATCGCATGCAACATAATAGCTGGTGTGCATAAATATTGGTAAAGGACAAAAAATTGCACATGCTTTATCGCTCGTAATAACGTATGCGTCAGCGATAGGGCTCTCGCTATAATCGAAGGATAATATACAGTTTAGTATACGAATTTTGAAGGAACAGACAAAAGCTGTCGTTATAATGGGGTTCTCGTTATGTGCCGTACTCGCTATAGCGTATTTCCACTGTATATCCCACATACGGAGCAATACATGAAACAACAAGTGTATTAATCCTTATGCTTTCAAGGTAATGATCTATCGGTAACCACGATTTCTGCAAAAAACTGACATGGTAAAGATCCATCGTTACATGCCTTTGTTGTTATTATTTTGTTATTTACATACCAGATTGCAGCATTTTGCACGGAATAAGAAGAGCACATTTTTAACTTATGCTATACTCCGCGGGAACTGCCGACTATCCGTATTTATCGATATTCTTAGAGTTTAAGACGTGCTTACTGGAGTTCGATGTCTTGTTTACATTGTGGTTGGCAGCAAACATGCGAGCGTTTCTCTCTGTTTTTGTTGATGATACGGGATTAAATAGTGCAATTAAGCAGTATCATATGCATTATATTTAATTTACTTGCTAGTTCATTAATTAAATAGTTTTCTTAGGTAATCAGGTGCATATTGTAAGCAAAGTGTTAGATATAGCCTAGTCGGATATAGTTTATTTAGGTTAGGCCTAGTTATTTATCGCATGCAACACGGTGAAGAGTGTTCATTTAGCTGACGATATCACTGAATATCTCGACAATTATTCAAGTGTTGATGTTTCTTTGTCCGAATCAGGAAGTGTAGATGGCGATGATAATAATCCAGCACCTACACTAAGAAATGTGTATTTTATACAAAATGTTTCAAACAAATTTATTAAAAACCACCATTCCAATACTTTACAATCTTTAAGTTTAAGATACAAATGTTACATAGATGTTAAAATAGGACATGTTTCGCTTAAGCTTTGTTAATTTGTCTAACACTAGTTTTTCAGACAGTGAAATGGCTCTCCTAAATAAAGGGTTGAAATTCAATTGGCCTAATCCTAACAATACGGACGATTTAATCACCACAATTGCCGAAATTGAATTCAATATTGCAAACCTTCCCGTTGATAAACAAAATGACGTCAAATACAAAATAAAAATAACTTCCTTCTTTAGCTAATGAACTATGGTCCACGTCCGATCCGATTCTTGAGAAACAGATACACGAGATAAAGAGTAAAATTAAGAACAATAATATAATTGTTACGAAAGCAGATAAAGGTTCCACAACCGTGTTGCTTAATAAAGATGATTACATAAAAAAAATTGAAGACTTCTTTTATACTAGCACATATACCATAATAAATAAAGACCCAATCCCTAAAATCCAACAAGGTTTAAATAATTTATTGAAAAATTCGTCCTTTCTTTTACAAGAATACGAATGTCACAAGCTTATATTAATGAATCCTAAGCTACCAACGGCCAAAGCCTTACCAAAAATTCATAAAAACGAAGGACCCGTGCACCCTATCATAAATGGTAGAAACAGCCCCACCCACAATGTCTCAAAATTCTTACATAGTTTCTTGAGTAAACTCTTTAAATTTAATAACAATGCCTAGGTCAAAAATTCCATTGATTTTTGCAAAAAACTCTCCAAATTTATGTTACTAAACAATCATATAATGGTTTTACATGACACTGTCAACATGTATTTGAATATACCTATAAACGAAACTATAAGTATCATTAAGAGGCGGCCGGAGCTGGAACGGCCGGCCACCAGCTCAGTAGTTGTTGTAACATGGGTCAAAAGTTTGTAAGAGTTTTTATAAGGAAACAGAACAAGGTAAAATTATTTTGTTTTTATAGCGCACGGTAGTCTGTGATACACTTTTCATTAGTGCAAAAGCATTTCAAAATGAAATGCAAATATAGTTATAAAATGGTAGTTAAAATAACGAATCTCCATATGAAATTGAGCTCTGAACCACGGTTTTCCTAAACTTGTTTTAAGTCAAGATGGTGTTCAAATTAGAAGCAAACTATACCGTAGGGAAGTTATTTTCTTCTCTAAGGGGCTACTTTAACATACTTCAAAATTAGGGATTCTTTATATATTTAATCGTGATTTTAATAAAGCTCTGCTTATTGACTTAAGAGTGTCGGCCAAATTCTAGTGCTGGTAGTTCAGGCAGTTTCCGTCAGATGCCGCAGCGTCACAAAGCCTTGTCCTAGAAGAGGGATGATGACAGATTAGCTCTTACCCATGCAGGGATGTGGTGAGTGAGATCTGCAGCTGTTATCAGTCGCTTCCTCACCCTTGCATAACAAGCGGCAGTGGACACGCTCACAATACTTTGTTACTCGCTAGTTGTGGTATGACTTTTCAATAGCACGTTACATTTTGTCGTGTTTTATTATGCCGTATCTTTTTACCAAGTGCAATGGAATGGCAAAATGCTTGATTTGTAATAAGACATTAAACTTTATTAAAAATTTTAACACTGGGCGAATTGGCCGTGCGGCTAGAGGCGCGCGGCTGTGAGCTTGCATCCGGGAGATAGTGGGTTCGAATCCCACTGTCGGCAGCCCTGAAGATGGTTTTACGTGGTTTCCCATTTTCACACCAGGCAAATGCTGGGGCTGTACCTTAATTAAGGCCGCGGCCGCTTCCTTCCAACTTCTAGCCTTTCCTATCCCATCGTCGCCATAAGACCTATCTGTGTCGGTGCGACGTAAAACCACTAGCAAAAAAAAATTAACATTCATCAACATTATTCTTTAAAACACGCTGAAGAATATGACAAATATGTTGGTGAAGAACACCATGAAATTGCGAATGAACTTATCTGAGGTAGGTGTTATCCGACTTTATTGAATTGTCTTTGTTATATTAGTGACGCAATGATGCTTACTATTCAAACTGAGACAATGAACTTATTTTTATTGGTAATTGTACGTCGGAGGTGAATCGTCAGTTCAAATAAGCTACAACATACCTCACTAAAAGAATGGCTAAATGGCATAACGTTACAGAAAGAGATGCAGTAATAGTTGAGAATACGCATACTGAATAGTAGTTGCTACTAATGTTTTTGTATTATCTCTATGTGTATACGTTTATAAAACTATTTTAAGGTTTAGTAGAATAAGAATAAATTGTTATAAATATATGTTGTTTCTCTTTCAGTTGTAGCCTATTACAATATGGGCAGTGGCGGTTCTAGATACTTAAAAACCGAGCTCGATAGCTGCAGTCGCTTAAGTGCAGCCAGTATCCAGTATTCGGGAGATAGTAGGTTCGAACCCCACTGTCGGCAGCCCTAAATATGGTTTTCCGCTGTTTCCCATTTTCACACCAGGCAAATGCCGGGGCTATACCTTAATTAAGGCCACGGCCGCTTCCTTCCCACTCCTAGCCCTTCCCTGTTCCATCGTCGCCATAAGACCTATCTGTGTCGGTGCAATGTAAAGCAACTAGCGAAAAAAAAAAGAAAGAAAAAGTTAAAATGGGCGGGGGGCCTGTTTGGAATTGAAAGTCTTGGTAACGGAATTCAAAAGATAAATAACCATGTTTATGAAAATACAATGGGCAACATTAGCACAACCATTAACATGTTTATTTCAAATACGTTATATCTGTAAATTATCAATTTCTTTACTAATCAAGGAATTTTAAAATAATTATTTCACTAAAACTGAGCCCCCCGCCGCCAGGGCTAGAATCGCCTCTGGATGTGGGTTTAAATCTAAGTTTGTTACTAGTGTGCACAGAAACTCACCGCTGCACTGCTTCCCTTGCTCTCGATACGAGGCTGGCAGGCAGACTTCCCCTGTTTCTGCATTACAACCCTCCTTGAGGCTCCGTGCATGTGTCACTGTAATACCTATTACAGCTGGGACAGATAGAACGCAACCGTTTCGGGAACACAACGATTGTTGAATGAAACAGTTACAAGTGTATAACCATTTTTCGGTTTGGTGGTGATTATTTTTGTTACGGAGTTTTTCCGTGGTAGGTAGAGGTGAAAGAAGGTGCGGGTGTGAATAGGTCTCCAGCTACGAAAGCAAAATTAATTTAAAATTTAACAAGGTTATATTTTCTTTTCAAAAACAAAAAATAACAAGCATGGCAGGTACAAAGTAGCAAGTCAAAAAGGGTAGTTACAATATTTACAGGAATTGGGCTTCGCGCCCTGATTTTACACAGCTTGGGCAATCAGCTCAGTTTTACCCCAAACACGAGTTTTAACAGAGGGGCAGAAAACCCCATTCATACCTAGGAGCCCTTGCTCCAAATTACACTGAAAAGCCTCCACGAGGCATACAACACTGAATTTTCAAAAGAGCCACTCGCTCTCAAAATTTAAGCCTCTCCCAGGCCACACCAAACTCCACCTTCAAGTTGTCCTCACTGGACATAGACACAGGGGTAAAATACCCAACCTACTGAGGTCTATTAAATAAAAATGAGCAATTACATGACCTCTAAAATAACAATTTGAGAGGAGGCGATCTTGCACTCCTAATACACTTGTTTTTTAAAAACCTAATCTGGCTCTAGGCCACTAATGCAAGGGCTAATCCCATACTACCGAGGTGACTTTAGAAAAGATCAATTTGTTTTACATTAACGAAGAATAGGTTGAGAAAATAAGTTCACCTCAAGACAATGTGAGTGGGAGCTCGAGAGGGTTAGCACTCTCTATCCCAATATGCAGCTTAAAAGAGAATAGAAGAAAAGATCGTTACATTTTAGGAAAAGGTTACATGGAGGAACGCTTCGCACCCGCCCCGAGAGTTAAACTGCTGAGCTAGCAAAGAAAGAATTTATTAATCGGCCATTACCTTATTGATGACCGCTGCCGAGGAAAGAGGCGCTTCCCGCCTCCTGCTATGTACTTTATACACTGAAAGATGGAACAGAAGTGGCCCGGAGACCCTAAAATCAGCAGTTTATATCCTCTCGCGGAAGGTTCTAGGCGTTAGGGGAATGAAAACACCCTCCCACAAACTTTTTATTGGCTCGGGTACAGAAACATATCCAAGTTGGGGGAAGATACATCGGATTGGTCGGAAATAACTCAAAGAAATTCAGGATTGGTTAAATGCAAAACAAGGGGAAAGAGAGGGGTATACAGCCAACTTAAACAATAACAGAAAGAAATTTTTGCAAGGACAAACATTTGAAATAAAAATTTCTCCAACAAAATAGTTCTTTGACTTCGCACTAGGTTGCACTATTGTTGATCTTCAGTAGTGTCCTCTAGAAGAGAAAGTTCACACTTCTTACTTCAAGCGAAACAAAAACACATCACAAATGACACAGTTCAAAAACTCAAAGTTTTCCATGTGGTGACATCTTCAGAGAAGGTAAAGAATTAATAGCGTAGATAAAGTTCAGACTTCCTCCAGCAGAGGAGTTTCAACTGGCGCACATTTTAAATTAGCGGAGTGGAGGTGTACCGCCCGGTACAGACCTCCGCCCCCAAAAGTTCCTCCCGGGGTGACACATGAAATTGTTTGAAAACAAGGTCCAAGTTTTGATGTAGATATGGAGATTAATTGCCAAAAAAAAATTTATAAGATTTTCTTAATTTGGTTTGATTTAGTTTCAAAATTTTGTTGTTGCAGATGAAGTATAGTTTTTAAGTTTGTAGAAGTAGAATTCTGAGGATAAACTTTTAATACTTAAAAGTGATGAAAAATTTTGCAATGTCCACCAAATATTGCAGTTGAATTCCCAAGTGTAGTCATTGCTTATAGTAACTGTCCAGGTAGTTGATGTTGATGAAGTTGGATGGCCAGACCGGCCGTTGCAGCTTGCGTCCAAAGGAGGCCGCTCGGACCCCTCAAGTACCCTGAGATACCGCTCGCCCGCACTATGAGGGGAGCAGTGGTGTTGAAACACGCCGTGCCCGCGGTGAAGGAATACAGGCTGCGGGCAAGTAGCAGGACGTGCGCCGCACATCAGCCTAGGCCGGGAGGAGAGCTCCGGCTCGCCGTGCACATGTCGTCCTCGCTGGGGCCGAGGGGGCCCGTCCTCGAACCCAGCCGCGGCACAGCGCCGCGCGGCTGCGGGGGCACTGAAACATTTAAGCTAGGCGGCAGAATTGTGTTGGACCATCATGTTTCTTTTGAGGGCACAGGCATGTAGAGAGATTGAGGGGCCAGCGGCGTGCAGATATCCATGGCATTTCAACTAAGCCAGCCACTGTGTGTAGTGGAGCAGGAGACGGGAGCGTGGTAATGGCCGTGGCAAGGACAGGATGGCAGTTTAACAAATCGGGGGAGGTTTTACAGAAATGCTTACATATAAAATAAAATAGAAGGAGCAGAATGCCTTAAGAGTGGAACTCAAAAAAAAATATAACCTTCATATTCCTATCAAATTATATGAAGCAAGTTGACACAAAATTTACACCGGTTTCACCTGGGACAGGTGAACCCTAAATATCCTCTCGGTGGCTGGATTGCTTACTAACAATGTAACCGGCGTAAGAAAATCGAGAATAATGCATGGCCCATGAAATCTGGGGGTAAGCTTGCCCGCGGGAACAAAATTCTTGACCATCACCTGGTCACCTACCTTCAAAGTGGTGGGTCTCCGTCCACGATCATACTTTTCTCTAACCTTTTCATGAGATACCTTAAGATTGGCTTTAGCCTTCTTCCAAAGATCTTTAATATTATCCGGATCTATTGTCTCGGGTAGAATGTCACTCAGAGACCAAAGGTTAGAGAGCGGCGTGTTGGGAACAAACTTGAACATCAAGGAAGCTGGAGTGAACTTATGAGATTCATGAACCGCCGAATTCAAAGCAAAAGCTAACCAATGCAGGGACGTGTCCCACCTGGAATGATCTTCATGATGATAGGCAATAAGTGCGGACCTGAGATTACGATTAACCCGTTCAGCCAGAGATGGTTGAGGGTAATAAGCAGAAGTAGTTACATGAGAGATGGATAAGTCAAAACAGAATTTACGAAATAAGTTAGATGTAAAAGCCTTAGCATTATCAGATACAATATATTGGCACGGACCAAAAGAAGCAAAAATAGAATTTAAGCAAGTAATGGTAGACTGAGCGGTAGCCAGCTTAGTCGGAAATAACCAAGAAAATCTGGTAAAACCATCTACACACACAAGGATGAACTTGTTGGCATTACCCTTTGACTGGGGGAATGGTCCTACATAATCAATATACAGGCGTTCCATGGGGCGCGACGCTTGCTGAGAAGACAAGAGGCCTACCTTGGTGGACATGGTCGGTTTACTAAGCAAACAGGATTTACAAGCCTTTACTAGTTCACGGATTTCACCGTCCATACCTTTCCAGATGAACATTTCACGAATCTTTTCACGAGTTTTAAAGATTCCAAGATGCCCTCCTAATGGGGTCTCATGATAATACTTGAAGATCATAGGTACAAGAACCGCTGGAACAACAACTTTCATCACCTTATCATGCCTCGAAGGGCAACATAGAACACCATTCCTCAGAACATAAGGGACAACATGTTCCCCAGAAGAAAGGGTTTCCATTATCGGAGCCAGCGTCGGATCTTCACGTTGGTATTTCTCGATATCCCTAAAGAGCATGGGAGCATCTGTTAGGATGGCATTAACCTTAGATAGTATGGACTCGGAAGGTGATGAATTGTCGACCGGTTCGTGGGTCTCGACGTCGTTAGAAAACATACGGCTGAGTCCATCAGCAACAACATTTTCGGTACCTCTAATATGTCTAACATCAAACTGGAAGGCAGAAATACGGATGGCCCAGCGGGCTATACGACCAGTACGACGCGGCCTACCTAAGACCCAGTTTAAGGCTTGATTATCTGTCTCCAGGTCGAATTTGACATGTTCCAGATAGAGACGGAACTTCTCTAAGGCGAATAAGACTGCCAAACCTTCGAGCTCATAGATGGAATACTTGGCTTCTTGAGCTGACAATGTCCTAGACGCATAGGCGATGGGGCGCCTCCCTAGTTCAGTCTCTTGAAGAAGGACTGCAGCTACCGCTGACGACGATGCGTCGGTTTGGACAATGAATTTCTTCGAGAAATCAGGCATAGCAAGTACAGGGGCATTACAAAGAGCTAATTTAAGGTCTTCAAAAGCGGCTTGTTGAGAAGGTCCCCACTCGAATTTGATGCCTTTCCTACGAAGAAGGTTTAAGGGCGCCGCTCTATTAGCGAAGTTAGGAATAAACTTCCTGAAGAAATTCACCATACCAATGAACCTGGCGATACCTTTAATGTCCTTAGGAGGTTTAAAATCACGGATGGCCTGTGTTCTAGAATGATCGACTGCTACACCATCAGGTGACACAATATGCCCTAGGAAAGACATAGAGGGCTTAGCAAAGGCAACCTTGGACAACTTAACAGTTAACCCAGCCTTACGAAGGCGATCGAGAACCTCTCGCAGATGATCTAGATGTTCTTCAAAAGTCTCTGAAAATACGACGACATCATCCAAGTAGTGATATAAGTACTCAAATTTGATGTCGGAGAAGACCCTATCTAGTAGCCTAGTGAGTACAGCTGCTCCCGTGGGGAGCCCGAAAGGCACGCGGTTGTATTCATATAAATTCCAGTCCGTGGCAAACGCTGTAACATGTTTAGACTCTTCGGCAAGGGGAATTTGATTATAGGCCTGATTCAAGTCCAAGATAGTAAAGAACTTGGCCTTACGAAACCATGAAAAACAAGAATGAAGGTCGGGAAGGGGCACAGATTGTAACACCACCTTCCGATTGAGAGCCCTGTAATCAATGACAGGCCTGAAGCCTCCTTGGGGTTTCGGGACTAAAAAAATAGGCGAAGAATACGCTGACTTAGAGGGCCTAATAATACCGTCCTTCAACATCTGATCGATGATTTCTTTTAGAGCCTTCATTTTAGGTGGAGATAGCCTATAAGGTGGAAAACGGACAGGAATCGAATCCGTGACCTCAATTTTGTATTCAGTAAGGTCAGTAACACCAAGAGTATCAGAGAACACCTCGGGAAACGACTGACACAATTTGCGAATACTATCAGCCTGCTCCTCAGGTAGATGCCTAAGGTCTAACAACATCTCATCCTGGGTAGGCGAAATAGAAGAACATGATGCAGAATTACACTTTAATAGAGGGATATTACAATTAGAGGCAAATTTGAAAGTGCAAGACCTATTCTGAAGATCGAGCACAAGACCAGTGTGAGAAATAAAGTCCGCTCCCAATATAATGGGGCAAGACAAGTGCTTGGCCACAAACAATTTAACTTTCCATGTGAATTGAAAAATACGAATTTTGACATATAAGGAACCGAGAATTTCTAATGGAGAGGAATTAGCCGAAACGTATTGGATCGCCGACAAACAATAGTTAGGAAGCTTACAAACAGATTTCAATTTTGAATACCAATCAGCCGAAATAATAGAACAAACACTACCTGAATCTAAGAGAGCTGTTATAGGCTCGTTATTTAACTCAATTTTGAGAAAAGGGACCGGTGCGGGGGAATCCGCCGCAATCCTAAGACAGTCTTTGGGACCTTCAAAAGATGAATTTGAAAATTGCTCGGTCCCTGAATTTACAACCTGTTTACCAGGGGCTGAGTCTCGGGAAGATGGATTAGTCGACTCAGCCGAAGCCACTAGTCACTTTTTATTATTGGCATAGGTGGAATTTGCACCAGAAGTTGAGCAGGAGGGGGTGCTATTCGAATTGGGACAATTCTTGGCGATATGTGAGAAAGCCCCACATTTAAAACAGCCTTGTGATGACCCGGCTCCATTCCTTGTCCCACTTGACTTGATCAGTGGACACTTGTTGCGCAGATGGTCAGGCGACCCGCAAGCATAACATTTACGGGGATTGACTGGTCGGCGAGGTGGAGGCCGAGTATTACTAAAGGAAAGCGGGGGTTCTTTCGCGACACGCAAAGAATCGGCGTATCTAACTCCTTCCGCTGAGACGGCCAATGCTTCAAGTTCAGAGAAAGTTTGCGGGCACGCCGCGAAACACAAATATGACCTGTAGGGTGGTGAAATCCCTTCCACAATAGCTTGTACAATCTGATCCTCAGGGAAATGAAGAGCAAACACCCTAGTATAAAACTTAATGTCCTGTATGAAATCAGCCAAGTTTTCATCCAAGCGTTGTACACGGTAATAGTACTTCTGAATAAGGGAGGACCTGGCCCTAGCCGGGATGAAGTTAGCTAGCAAATGGGCATGGAAATCCTCAATAGATGATTGCTCGGCAATGGCTCTTACGATTTTATCTGAGAGAATACCAATAGCATACGGATAGATAATTTGCAAAATTTGACATGGAGAAAGAGAAAACACAAGGGCATGATCCTGAAATTCAACTAGAAATCTTAAAAATGAAATTACATCACTGGTGGTATTAACGGAAAACTTAGAGATGCCTCTGAGCAACATTGCCAATGGATGAGGCAAGCTGCTAAACCCGGGTGACATAGTAGGTAAAGGTTTCAATGGCAAGGAAGTTAATTCAGAACGGATGTTACTCAATGATGCACGACGTTCAGATTCGTTGTCCAATGGGGCAGGGATAGTTTGAGCAGCAACGGTTATCCTATTCACTTCTCCCTTGGGAGGCGCTTCCTCACTACCTGCATTCACTGTGGTGGGTAGATCGCTTTTGGGAGGAACCTCCCCTGTTAACAATTGAGTGACCTTGCTAGATAATTCAGACATATTTTCAAGCAGCGTACTAGCTTCCTTCTTCTGAACGTCATTCAACTTTAGAGACAACAGATCGTTAACCCTATTCGAAAAATGATATAGCCTAGCTTGCACACGCTTAATTTGATTAGGAGAAGGATCATTTTCATCAAAAAAACTAACTACAGAAGCTAGCCCAGTAATATTCTCCGTGATCGTGGAAAGAGAGTCGTCAATTTCTTTCTCTCCCAAATTGGGGATGGAAATGGGCAAATCTAGGGACTCTCTAAGCTTGTTTGTGTCTACTGCAACCGTGCCTCCAGATTGTACGTTTCTAATAGTCAATTCATAGATCAACTCCTCCTTGCGCAAATAGTTAAGATGGAGAACATCGCGAGGGCCGGGCATGGTGACAGAACAATTTTGAAAAACTCAAAAAAATTCCAGCAACTGGGAAAATAGTTAGAGTTCGGAACAAACAATGTTTAGCCGTCAAAAGGGGCTAAATTGAGACCCATTCAACCACGCTCTGCTACCACTTGTTACGGAGTTTTTCCGTGGTAGGTAGAGGTGAAAGAAGGTGCGGGTGTGAATAGGTCTCCAGCTACGAAAGCAAAATTAATTTAAAATTTAACAAGGTTATATTTTCTTTTCAAAAACAAAAAATAACAAGCATGGCAGGTACAAAGTAGCAAGTCAAAAAGGGTAGTTACAATATTTACAGGAATTGGGCTTCGCGCCCTGATTTTACACAGCTTGGGCAATCAGCTCAGTTTTACCCCAAACACGAGTTTTAACAGAGGGGCAGAAAACCCCATTCATACCTAGGAGCCCTTGCTCCAAATTACACTGAAAAGCCTCCACGAGGCATACAACACTGAATTTTCAAAAGAGCCACTCGCTCTCAAAATTTAAGCCTCTCCCAGGCCACACCAAACTCCACCTTCAAGTTGTCCTCACTGGACATAGACACAGGGGTAAAATACCCAACCTACTGAGGTCTATTAAATAAAAATGGGCAATTACATGACCTCTAAAATAACAATTTGAGAGGAGGCGATCTTGCACTCCTAATACACTTGTTTTTTAAAAACCTAATCTGGCTCTAGGCCACTAATGCAAGGGCTAATCCCATACTACCGAGGTGACTTAAGAAAAGATCAATTTGTTTTACATTAACGAAGAATAGGTTGAGAAAATAAGTTCACCTCAAGACAATGTGAGTGGGAGCTCGAGAGGGTTAGCACTCTCTATCCCAATATGCAGCTTAAAAGAGAATAGAAGAAAAGATCGTTACATTTTAGGAAAAGGTTACATGGAGGAACGCTTCGCACCCGCCCCGAGAGTTAAACTGCTGAGCTAGCAAAGAAAGAATTTATTAATCGGCCATTACCTTATTGATGACCGCTGCCGAGGAAAGAGGCGCTTCCCGCCTCCTGCTATGTACTTTATACACTGAAAGATGGAACAGAAGTGGCCCGGAGACCCTAAAATCAGCAGTTTATATCCTCTCGCGGAAGGTTCTAGGCGTTAGGGGAATGAAAACACCCTCCCACAAACTTTTTATTGGCTCGGGTACAGAAACATATCCAAGTTGGGGGAAGATACATCGGATTGGTCGGAAATAACTCAAAGAAATTCAGGATTGGTTAAATGCAAAACAAGGGGAAAGAGAGGGGTATACAGCCAACTTAAACAATAACAGAAAGAAATTTTTGCAAGGACAAACATTTGAAATAAAAATTTCTCCAACAAAATAGTTCTTTGACTTCGCACTAGGTTGCACTATTGTTGATCTTCAGTAGTGTCCTCTAGAAGAGAAAGTTCACACTTCTTACTTCAAGCGAAACAAAAACACATCACAAATGACACAGTTCAAAAACTCAAAGTTTTCCATGTGGTGACATCTTCAGAGAAGGTAAAGAATTAATAGCGTAGATAAAGTTCAGACTTCCTCCAGCAGAGGAGTTTCAACTGGCGCACATTTTAAATTAGCGGAGTGGAGGTGTACCGCCCGGTACAATTTTTATTTTTTTGCTAGAGGCTTTACGTTGCGATTATCGTTTTAAGAGGAAGTACAACTAGGCAACCATCCGCTATATAACTCTAATCAGAGAGAAAAAATGGAAGGGATCCGACTCTTCGAAAAATGAAGGTATCGGCCAAGGAAAGACAAGGGCCACGAAGGGTGTAAAAATGAAAGACTCCATAGGCCCCCTTACATAATACCGTCGGGGTTGGAAAAGAACAAGAGTTGATCAAATGTGGTCGGATAGGATAGATGAGAGAAGAGAATATCGTCTACTGCAGCTGGTTATTCAAGGGAAGATACAAGGCAAAAGAAGACCAGGAAGAAGGCGCATTCCTTGGATTGATAATTTGAAAACTTGGTTCAACTGCTCCACTACTGAGCAACATCCAAAGCAAGAATCTCTATGATGGTAGCCGATCTTCTGAAAGGAGACGAACCAAGCTCGATAGCTGCAGTCGTGTAAGTGCGGCCAGTATCCAGTATTCGGGGGATAGTAGGTTCGAACCCCACTGTCGCCCCCTGTGGGTAGGGGTGGTAGAATAACACCCATGGTATCCCCTGCCTGTCATAAGAGGCGACTAATAGGGGGCCCAGGGGCTCTGTACTTTGGTGGAGTATAGGCTGGCGACCACGAGGCCCTTAGCTGAGTCCTGGCATTGCTTCCACTTACTTGTGCTAGGCTCCTAACGTTCATCTATCCTACTTGACCTCCCTTGGTCTACTCTTCTTCTCTTCCAACCCCGACGCTATCAGGTTTGCAAGGGCTAGGGAGTCTTTCACTTTCACGTCCTTCGTGGCTCTTGTCTTTCTTTGACCGATATCTTCATTTTTCGAAGTGTCGGATCCCTTCAATTTTTTCTCTCTGATTAGTGTTAATAGAGGATGGTTGCCTACTGTAGTTGTACTTCCTCTTAAAACAATAATCACCACCACCCCACTGTCGGCAGCCCTGGAAATGGTTTTCCGTGGTTTCCCATTTTCACACCAGGCAAATGCTGGGGCTGTACCTTAATTGAATCGATTATTTCAGAAACCAGTCAAGTGCCAAGTCTGTCATTTATGGGAAAATGAAAGAAACTGTCTAGCATCAGACAATATGTTATGGTATGTTAATATTTTAGCTTGAAAGTATTATTTCTCTTAATAATTTCTATCTAAGGAAAAATATTTTGTGCTTATTAACTTCGCTGTAAAAAAACCGGAAAAAAATTCCACTTAACTGGTTTCTGAAATAAACGAGTGTTGCAAACATATTTTTATGGGACAATTCTTGAATTTTGAAGGGATTTTGTCATAAACCCCATATTTGTTAAAAAAACATTTTAATAGGTTTAGACTGTATTGCTGATACAAAAGGATGAAATCAGCAATGCCTGCTCATCATGACAGGAGGTAATCAATCTGCATAAACAAACTCCACAGCACATTCTGTCTCTGTAGTAGGCTATTGTAAAATGCTGTCATAAAAGTGTTCATATTCTGTCAGGTAAGGTTTTAAGGCATTTAGTTCATGTATCTTCTTGATATTGATGGGCACCTAAAACAAACAATAACAAAGAATAATGTAGGGCTCAGACCAGGTACTTCCTTGTCTGAGTAAGAAATATAACCTTCTCCTTTTACCCTTGCATTCCGAATAATATTACGCGTGTGAGTTTGTTTGTCTACCACTCCTTGTTTCCTTTTAAGATACAGGTTTGTCTTCTGATTTTCTTTTGCTACAGTAGTGGCTTTACATCGCACCGACACAGATAGGTCTTATGGCGACGACGGGATAGGAAAGGCCTAGGAGTTAGAAGGAAGCGTCCGTGGCCTTAATTAAGTTACAGCCCCAGCATTTTCCTGTTGTGAAAGTGGGAAACCACAGAAAAGCATCTTCAGGGCTGCCGACAGTGGGATTCGAACCCGCTTCTGAATTTTCAGACATATCACTAAGAATATAAAAAACACTGCACTAAACAAAAGAAACACTTTTTGAATCTGTTGTTCACAAAACTAGGAACATGCGATTCCAGAAACACAACAATGACAACAAAAACAGATGAACAGCTGGTTATTCTGGATTCAGAACAGTAGCGCCAACTGGAAAGGTACCAGCAGTTTACCGCAGAAACCAACCAAGCGGTGTCATTTAACTGGTTTCTGAACTAAATACGAAATTCAACGTAATGCCTGACCATTATAAGACGACGTTTCTTGACTGGTTTCAGCACCAAAATGTGCGTATACCCTCTTAGTAACATATTCTGCCATTAACTCATTTTTCCATTTTTTGGCACTTGACTGCTTTCTGAAATAATTGATTCAATTAAGGCCACGACCGCTTCCTTCCCACTCCTAGCCCTTTCCTGTCCCATTGTCGCCATAAGACCTATCTGTGTCGGTGCGACGTAAAGCAACTAGCAAAAAATAGAGATGTCACTTGAAGAAGAAGGATATATGAAAGTGAGGAGCCCGGCTCAAGTAAGTGGAAATAAAGCTAGGACTCAGCTAAGGGCTCCGTGGTCGCCAACCCAGACTCCCAAGTTCACAGCCTATGGGGCCCGCTTTGGTCGCCTCTTACGACAGGCAGGGGATACTCTGGGTGTTATTCTACTACCCCCACCTACAGAGGGAAGTTGCAGTGCCCCTCAGGGCTCTCACCAGCACCGTTTCCGAGTTTCATAATGGGTAGGTATACAAAACCATCGTTTACAATCCTTGTATTTCTTTGAAATGGGGTTTTCCAACGTTACTAGAATAACTCACAGGTCAGATAGGTCATTCTGGTGAGCAGCGTTGCTATTGGCTAAAGCGCCTGACATCACCGAGAGCGAGAATGAAGTGGTAATTTTTGAGCTTAGTAGTTACTCTAATTACACTCCACTCAAGTCATGAAATACAGAACTAATGGACCTTTAGATGCTGTAACATGCATTATTTACAACTTATACGAAAACATACTACTTCAAATCCGTCTTTGTAAAGACAAAGAGCCTCTCACAACGGCTCGAAGGTTGGAACGCAGGCCTTCTGCCCCTTGGCAGGTTCGATCCTGGCTCAGTGCGGTGGTATTGGAAGGTCGACACGTTAAAGAACTCTTGCGGGACAACATTCCGGCACCTCTGCATCTCCGAAAACAAGTTATTTGATTGAATTCAAATTTTAACACAGTATGCAATGGGATGTTTTATACATTGTTTATATATTTCAGAACTATTTGTTTCCAAGAGGAAAACATGGTTATAAATTTGTAAGGCTTTCTTTTACTCAGAATTGTTGGAAAATTCCGTTCTTGGTCGCGTTACAATATTTATCGTATGTCCACAGATTCACTGTGTGACTAAAAAATGCGTAAATGAATTAACTTCTGTTATATCAGTTTGTATTTTCATTGGATGGAATTATATTATGTATCACTGACTGGCCGGTACAGGGAAAGATGTGAGGCGGGGACGGGTTTGATGCACTACTTCATTTCAACATCGGAAACAGTGTCTGGCGTGCTGGCCTTTGGTCACAGGGGTCCCGGGTTCGATTCCCGGCAGGGTCGGGAATTTTAACCATAATTGGTTAATTTCTCTGGCATGGGGGCTGGGTGTATGTGTCATCTCCATCATTTCATCCTCATCACGACGCGCAGGTCGCCTACGGGAGTCAAATCAAAAGACCTGCATTTGGCGAACCGAACTTGTCTCCGGACACTCCCAGCACTAAAAGCCATTCGCCATTTCATTTATTTTTGTCGGAAACAGTACCTTATTTCGACTGTTTTGCTCAGCACTAACCCAGGCTCAATAATTTCCTGGAATGTTTCGCATTCCGTACAAATGTCAACACCATCAGCTCCGTGCAAGTACTGTATCACAATTTCCTGGTGACAGACTGTGACGCTGGAGGGTGAGAGGGGAATCGCTCGCTCGGCCTTGGCCTTTCTTACTGACATCTATGCACCCGCGATGTAACTATCAGTGGAGTTAGCTGTCGACAGCAAGGAGACTAGTGGCGATATTTTGAAATAAAATGTGGATCTAGAACCGACTCCCGCCGCCTCTTAAAACTAATCTTTCAAAACAGAATAACTTAAGTAAATTTGAAATAGAAGAATTCATCAATCTACTGAAATTTGTTCTAAAACATAACTTTTTCACATTTAACAACAAAATCTACATCAAAAGGACCTTGCAATGGGCGACCCAAAATCGGGTCTTCTTGCCGATATTTTCATGGACAACTTAGAAACTAATAAGATAATTAACAGAATCAATGGTCTTCAATTGTGGCTGAGATTTGCAGATGATACATTCGCATCATCGACAAACATTAAAATAACAATGATAATATATTACAGTACCTCAATGACCTTGACAATAATATCAAATTCACTAAAGAAGACAAATCCAATAATTCTTTGAATTTCTTGGATTTAAATTTGTAACAGAGGCTAATGATATTTTTATATTCCAAATTTACAGGAAACCTTCGTCTGCTCCGTTGACTATAAAGAATTATTCTTTGCACCCACATTCTCATAAGCAAGCAACTTTCAACAGCTTAAGCCACAGGGCTCTAAAAATCCCACCTTCTAATGCCAATAGAAAAAAAGAATTTGGTTATATTAAAGATTTAGCTGAACTTAATGGCTACAAACCAGATATGGTCAATAAAATTATAGGTAAAATCAAACTAAGAACCGCTTCAAAATTAACCCCTGAAAAACCTAAAAAAACAAGTTTCACTGCCTTTACCTTTACTAACCCGACTATATATCGTATAACAAATCCGCTAAAGAAATATGACGTCAAAATTGCGTATAAAACTCGAAACATAAATCGTAATATGTTTTTTAACTCCAATACCATAAGTTCAGTAGATAATAAATTCTCGAATTCCGGAATCTATAGACTCAAATGTGCCCAATGTACTTTTACGTACAAAGGGCAAACCGGACGCAGTTTCAAAACTAGATATTTGGAACACTACAATGCCTCAAAACATAGAAAATATTCAGCTATGAGCAATCATATGAAGGATACTGGTCATAACTTTACCATGATTGAAGAAGACCTTCGTATTATAAAATGCATCAACAACAGTAAACTGATGACCGAGTTCGAAAATGTCTACATTTTTTCGGATCAGCATTATAACATTAACAGTAATCTAAACGATGTTCTCGACATAAATAGCCCTTTAATTGAACAAATCGCTAATTTACTCACTGCCTTTAATATAAATACCAATAATTTCAGGAAAATATTTAATTATAAACACGTTAACAACTTCCTACCGCAATAGTAGCCATTTCCGAGTCACCAATTCACGCATGCTACACCCCCTCCGCCTACTCCTAATGTCCTCAATGCTCCGCCTACCCCCTCTCTTGACTCATTCTCCGCCTTCACAGATGCAACCCTACAATACATGTAGTAGCAGAATAACGACTGCCAGATTGTCTCAAACAACCAACAAGGCTAGTCACCTCTCTGTCAACACTAGGGGTAAGCGTTGTTAAACGTCCACTTATTAGTAGAATGTTCTCTGTGTTTCCAAAACTTACATTTATTTTTCCTATACATTTCAGTCTTCAACACATGTCACACTGCGAATTCTCCCACATCTAAGGCTTTATTGAACACGCTATTTGTTGAATCTACGCAAGACAGCTCATGACTACAATCTACTACAAAGATTATTCCATGAAAGAGACACAACACTTCTATACACTAATGCTTCAAGCACCTTTTGACCTTATTATGCAACTACTTGGAGTCAACAACTCTACTGTAATTCTACGTACCTGATTCTCATTCAACAATGTTCAGATATTTATTTTTCGATATTTTAATTAATCCATGCTTCATTAATATCAACAAATTTGTACAATCCAATTGTATGTTGGATATTTATGACTATGTCTCATTCTAAAAATACTCAACTTGTACTATTTTTAGACAAACACTAATATTCATTCCATGTACATATAATACTATGACAAGTTTATTATTGAATTCTAGTTACATTTAAGCATAGCTTTCTCCACAGACTAGATTTTTATGACTGTTTTATGTTGTATTAACACATGTATTATACTTTAATGAGGAACCCAGTTCAGGGCCCTGACTTAGCTGAAGATGCTTACAAAGCTTAAGCGCGGCATGTCCCATTTTAACATCTATGTAACGTTTGTATCTTAAACTTAAAGACTGTAAAGTATTGGAATGGTGGTTTAAAAAAAAATTGTTTGAAACATTTTATATTCTGTACTCCAATATGGTTATCATAATGAGATTCATAACATGTAATAATTTTTTTTTAAGGGATACATAATGTTACACAATTCAATCTATCCTTGGATCTAATGCACATAGAATCTTTATATTTACCATGCTAATGACAAGTAATATGAGCTTTCTACTAACTTCAATCATAAATTTATGCACTGAACACTATTTCTCAGAATTACTTTATAACTTTCAAAATCTGAAACTTGTAACTTTGTTTCCGCACTTGTTATTTTTTTAAAAATTGAACCCTCTGGTTTAGGGACACGACTTACATGCAGTGATAATAAGTGATATACTGTATACTATATAAGTTCACAAACTTTCATGTTGATATATTTATTGGTGTGCCTTCCATGTAATTTCAAAATAAATGTATGCATAGTGGGGTAAATATAGCTGACAGTTTTCACACAAACATCAGTTGAGAGCTTGAAAGCGAAAGGGTTAACCATACACAGCAAATGCCACAAACAAGATAGTTAAGCTATTCAAGAAACTTGAAATACACACAAAATTCAACTCCAGGCTAGAGGTATGAAGTCTTCTTCCACTAATGAAAACGTAACAGTTCCATGAGCAGTATACCAAGGATATGGTTTTGTAGATAGAGGACCTTCAGAAGGGAGACAGGATAATCCATACGTACCAAATTAACAAATTACATGAGACGTAACAGTATATCAACCAACTGTAAAAACTACTACAGCAAACCATTTACTGTATCGCACATACTCCGTACACTTCAGTGAAGCTAAGCTTCCAGCATACAGTACATCACCTCCAAAGAAAAATCAGAGAAGCATCAAAATACAGGAACATCCTATGATCTTTTAACACATATGATGAATTATGCCTTTCTAATGTCTGAAGAATGGCATCATAATAACAAGAACTACCATAGAGCAGCTGCATGCAAACCTTGATGGTGGTAGTTCGTCTTCACAATCTGATCTAGTAGCAACAATCCAGCTGCCTCTGGCAGCCAGCCTTGACAAAACCTACTGATAGACCAATTCTGAAGGCAAAAAGTTCACCTCTGTACAGGCCATGAAGGCCGCTGGAGAGGTGAAAGATAAAGGCTTCCACTACCTGTAACCTTGGCACTTGGTGGGATAGAGTGGTTAGCTCTATTCCTGGCCGCTTTTGCCCCCAGGAATTAACCTGGTGCTCATTTTTGGTGTAGGTTGAATGAACCACGAGCACATCTGGAAGTGGAAATCCTGTTTCTTAAATTTTTTAATTTCCCAACTGGAATTGAACCCATGTCTTCCGTGAGAACCGAGCACACTTCTACCACTTCAGGCAGGCAGCTCCTGAAGTGGACACTACAGCCAATACAAAATTTGTACGGACTTCTTTCTTCTGAAATATATCTTGTTAAAGTTAATTATGGAACATTGCAGGTCAATTCAATTATGACAAAATGGAGACTCCAAAGAGGATTTACCTTTTACGGTCCTTCTGGGGAGTTCTAGCATTGAAGGTTCGTTCGTTTAATTTATGCTCAGCTTCTGGTCCAGTAGAAAGCACAAATTTCTTCGGAACAGCACTCGATGATGATATAAAGTTGTCCACAGACTATAAAAAAGTAAGTTATACATAAGAAAACTGTAAATTAGTGAAAGATAAAAAGAAGTTAGACAGCTGATATCTCATCAATTACGCTCAAGAAAATGTGACAAACGTAAAGAGAGGAAACAATTCCCATATCATCCTGAAATGTATAGTTGGCGACAAAACATGACAGCCTAAGTTCTTGGAAGCAAGCTGGAAGGCAGCTGTCAATCCCACCCTGCACCCTGCTGAGTTAATGAGCTCTGAGTGATCCTTGCTTGGTAGGCTTCAGTCTTGACTCTTTCTTCGTGTCAAGTGCAGTGTAGTGATCTAGTGAACATTATTAATAGTAACATGGAATAATTGATATTTGTAATATTTATAACTTATCAGTTTAACGCAAGAGTAGTAATATGTTGGTCTTCTTCCGGCCATGGGTAAATCAGGAATCACAGTGTAATGAAGCGAAAGTAAATCAGCAGCCTTCTTATTTTTCTTCTTCACCAAGAATTCCAACTAAGTGTGACAAAAATATGATTGGCAGAGGTGTTAAATTATGAAAACAAACCGTGGTGTTGGTGACAAACATTAAAAATTTCTTACGAGGTGTTCTAGGAAATGGCGATGTTATAACTGGCAAAAATTTAAATAATTTAGCATTGGAAGCGTCAGGAATCTATGTTACTATGGTGAAACAAAATTAGTTAAAATCAGTGATGTCAATGCCTATGTAAACCCCACTAAAAAAAGTTCAGAAGCATAAATTAAAATTTGATAAATTAGACAATTTCACTTGGGACATACAGTAGAGCGAACTAATTAGGACTGGAGTCTGTTCGGATTATGAAGTTTTTGGATTAACCTGAAAATATTTTCTAATAAGAATGTTATTGTTTTCACGTCCCGATAACTACTTTTACGGCTTCCTGAGACGCCTATGTGCCGGGATTTTCTCCCGCAGGAGTTCATTTATGTGCCAGTAAATCTACTTACACAAGGCTGACATATTTGAGCACCTTCAAATACCACTGGACTGAGCAAGGATCGAACCTGCCAAGTTGGAGTCAGAAAGTCAGCGCCTCAACCGCCTGAGGAAAATAGTTTCTACAATACAGTACAGTACATACTGTAACTTGAAATATCCATTCTTTAGCAGTTACATTAATAAAATACTGTATAAAATTACAGTAGGGTAGTTAAGAACCTGTAGAAGAAAAAACGACATTGAAAATGACATTAGCGAGTGGATGGAAGCTGACTGTCATCAATTACAAACAGACCAAGAAATTGTAGCTATGGCGGAGAAAGAATCTGGAGATGACGAGGAACAGAGTGATGACGAAGAAGGCCACAATGAATAACTAGGGTCACATTCAGATTCCGCGGCCGCCTTAGAACTTGCCGTACGCTACGTCGAGCAACACTCCTCTGCTACGCCAACTGATGTGATGTTTATGAGACGCTGGTTTAACACTGCATCTTCGAGTAGGTTCAAATCACTATGGCAAAAGAAACTAACAGACTTTGTAAAGATAAACTACCAGTGATTGATGGTTTATGATGTGTAATTATGTTTACATTAAGTTATTCTTGTAAAATATGACTACAAAAATGCAAGTAAATCTTCATTCTATTATGTTCTTTCATTTCAATAAGGAGCATTTATTTTAAAAAAATTGAATATTTTAGTTCGGATTAACGGGACTCTAGTGTACTTCGAACAATTTTTGAGCAATATAGGGATGGTAAATCTCCAACAATATGTGACCTAACAGAATTGATGAAACAGAAGACAGTTGGGACAGTGATACAGACCACTATCTGATCTGTAGTGAACTAAGTATCTCTAGACCTAGGGTAGAGAAAGTGAAATCTGTCTGCAAACGAATGAGGGTAGAAAATCTCCAGGACGAGGAAATTAGAAGTACATGGATATGATTACTGAGAAAATTTGAACAGTGGACTGTAAGCAGGTTCAGGATATAGAAATTGAATGGGTGGCATACAAGGATGCTGTAGTAGAAACAGCAAGGGAATGCCAAAGAACAACTGTGTGTAAAGATGGGAAATGGCAGAATGATGAAGTGAGAGCAGCTTGTAAACATAAAAAGAAGGCTTATCAGAAATGGCTCCAAACAAGGATTTGTAAGTTAGATGAAAGAAACAGAGCAAAACAAATAGTTGTTGAATCCAAAAAGAAGTCGTGGGAAGATTTTGGTAATAACCTGGAAAGGCTAGCTCAGTCAGTGGGGAAACCTTTCTGGACAGTAATAAAGAATCCTAGGAAGGGAGCAAAAAAAAAAAAAAAAAAAAAAGGAAATAAACAGTGTCTTGAATAATTAAGGTGAACTCATAATAGATCCCAGGGAATCACTGGAGAGGTGGAGGGAATATTTTGAACTTCTTCTCAATGTAAAAGGAAATATTTCTGGTGGTGCTGCGAATAGCTAAGCTCATGGGGAGGAGGAAAATGATGTTTGTGAAATTATGCTTGAGGAAGTGGAAAGGATGGTAAATAAACTCCAATGTCATAAAGCAGCAGGGAAATTAAGACCTGAAATGGTGAAGTATAGTGGGAAGGCAGGGATGAAATGGCTTCATAGAGTAGTAAAATTAGCATGGAGTGTTGGTAAGGTACCTTCAGATTGGACAAAAGCAGTAATTGCACCTAGCTATAAGCAAGGGAACAGGATGGATTGCAACAATTTTCGAGGTATCTCATTGATTGGTATACCAGGCATTCACTGGCATCTTGGAAGGGAGGGTGCAATCAGTCGTTGAGAGGAAGTTGGATGAAAACCAGTGTGGTTTCAGACCACAGAGATGCTGTCAGAATCAGATTTTCAGTATGCGGCAGGTAACTGAAAAATGCTACGAGAGGAATAGGCAGTTGTGTTTATGTTTCGTAGATCTAGAGAAAGCATATGACAGGGTACCGAGGGAAAAAATGTTCGCCATACTGGGGGACTATGGAATTAAAGGTAGATTATTAAAATCAATCAAAGGCATTTATGTTGACAATTGGGCTTCAGCGAGAATTGACGGTAGAATGAGTTCTTGGTTCAGGGTACTTACAGGGGTTAGACAAGGCTGTAATCTTTCACCTTTGCTGTTCGTAGTTTACATGGATCATCTGCTGAAAGGTATAAAATGGCAGGGAGGGATTCAGTTAGGTGGAAATGTAGTAAGCAGTCTGGCCTATGCTGACGACTTGGTCTTAATGGCAGATTGTGCCGAAAGCATGCAGTCTAATATCTTAGAACTGGAAAATAGGTGCAATGAGTATGGTGAGAATATTAGCCTCTCGAAGACTAAATTGATGTCAGTAGGTAAGAAATTCAACAGAACTGAATGTCAGATTGGTGATACAAAGCTAGAACAGGTCAATAATTTCAAGTATTTAGGTTGTGTGTTCTCCCAGGATGGTAGTATAGTAAGTGAGACTGAATCAAGGTGTACTAAAGCTAATGCAGTGACCTCGCAGTTGCGATCAACAGTATTCTGTAAGAAGGAAGTCAGCTCCCAGACGAAACTATCTTTACATCAGTCTGTTTTCAGACCAACTTTGCTTTACAGGAGCAAAAGCTAGGTGGACTCAGGATATGTTATTTCATAAGTTAGAAGTAACAGGCACGAAAGTAGCAAGAATGATTGGTGGTACAAACAGGTGGTAACAATGGCGGGAGGGTATTCGGAATGAGGAGATAAAGGCTAAATTTAGGAATGAACTCGATGGATGAAGCTGTACGCATAAACCGGCTTCGGTGGTGGGGTCATGTGAGGCGAATGGAGGAGGATAGGTTACCTAGGAGAATAATGGACTCTGTAAGGGAGGGTAAGAGAAGTAGAGGTAGACCAAGACGACGATAGTTAGACTTGGTTTTTAACGATTTGAAGATAAGAGGTATAGAACTAAATGAGGCCACAACACTAGTTGCAAATGGAGGATTGTGGCGACGTCTAGTAAATTTACAAAGGCTTGCAGACTGAAACGCTGAAAGGCATAACAGTCTATAATGATAATGTATTTATGTTGTTTTTTTTGCTTTACATCATACTGACACAAATAGGTCTAATGGCAATAATGGTATAGGTAGGGTCTAGGAGTGGGAAGAGGGGCTGTGGCCTTAATTAAGGTACAGCCCCAGCATTTGCCTGATATGAAAATGGGAAACCACGGAAAACCATCTTCAGGGCTGTCGACAGTGGGGATTGAACCCACTATCGTCCAGATGTAAGCTCACAGCTGTGCGCCCCTAACCGCATGGCCACCTAACCTGGTGTTGGAGAATGAAGAACTGGACAGACAATTCTGACAATTTTGTTGTAACAACCCCATTCAAGAAATACAATTGTTATTGTTCATTGCGGTGGACGGTTTGGTTTTATTAGGGATGCTCTTCTAGATACACATACTAAAATGGCGGATGCTCCCGCGGATTACCACAGCAGCATGAAAAACTGGTTTGAAGAGAAGATACTATGATGCTTAGAAGGATCACCTGTGATAGTTATGGACCATGCCTCCTACCACAGCCGTGTATTTAACCGTAAACACAATCAATCCTGGAAGGAAGATCGAAACCTTCAATATATGATTGACAAAAATATTCCTGGCCCTCATCCTGTTCCTATAATTCAAGTACTTCTCGAAATTATTGCAGAGAACACGTCTATTGGAGAAAACAAAAAGTATGTAGTAAACGAACTGGCAGCGAGTTATGGAAACATAGTTTTGCACATACCACCATACCACTGCATTTTTAATCCAATTCAGGTGGTGTAGTCAGAGATGAAAAGGAGGACCACATCACAAAATCTAAGAAAGAAACCATTGGAAGAAATTACTCAATTATTGAAGGAAGCCTGTACGCTCGTGACACCTGACAAGTGGAGAAATTACGTCAGCCATGTGGAGAAAAAAGAAAATATCTACAGAACATCCACTCCATTTTTGACAATGACAGGATTTGTACACAGCTAACAGATTCTTCTTCTGAGGAGGAAGACAATGAGGATTAAGGTGAAAATTTTAATAAGAAGAAATTAAATGCTTTAATTGAAATAGGCACGTATATGATGATACTGGATTTAGAATGTTAAACTAGTCATATTTCTTGTAATATTTTCTTTCCATGGAATTGCTTGTTGTACTCTTGTTGTTGTTGTTGTTGTTATAGTAGTTGGGTACTTATGTTTTAACTTTTACTTTATTATCACACTACTGTAAGTGACCACTGCCATCGGTTCCCAATTGTGATGTATTTGTTAACAACAACAACAACAACTAAATAATAATAATAATAATAATAATAATAATAATAATAATACTTTTTCTGGGGATGCATGTGTCAAATTAAATGCCTTTTTTTCCTGTTAACAAATATTTATGATTAATAATGTAAAGTAAGAGCCTCCGTGGCTCAGATGGCAGCGCGTTGGCCTCTCACCGCTGGATACCGTGGTTCAAATCCCGGTCACTCCATGTGAGATTTGTGCTGGACAAAGCGGAGGCGGGACAGGTTTTTCTTTGGGTACTCCGGTTTTCCCTGTCATCTTTCATTCCAGCAACACTCTCTATTCTCATTTCATAGCATCTATCAGTCATTAATAAAAATAACTTTCGGAGTGGCAACACCATCATACTAACAGCCTATTTATGATTCATTCATTACATCCCTGACCCAGTCAATGACTGGAAAACAGGCTGTAGGTTTTCAATGTAAAGTAAAATAAAGTAAAAGTAAAAAAAAATAACAATAAAACCGGCCTGCAAAGATTTTCCAACAATAGTAATTGTATGTGATATTCTTTGCAAAATAATTTGTATGGAGTACACTTCAGTATGGAAGTGAGAGTTGGACTCTGGGTAGATTAGAAAGGAATCGACCTGAAGCTGCTGAAATGTGGATATGGCGGAAAATGACCAGAACGAGCTGGACGGAAAGAAAAACCAACCTAGAAGTCTTAAGGGAAGTTAAAGAAGAGAGAAGATTTTTAAACGAACTTGAAAACAGGAAATTAAAATTTATTGGACATGTCATCAGACACAATACTTTCATCACTAACATACTTGAAGGGAAAGTGCTGGGAAAGAAAGGGAGAGGAAGACCTAGGATGAAGTATTTGGACGACATCAAGAAGAGGTTAGGTTGTGTCAATTACATGGAACTGAAACGAACAGCCAATGAAAGAAAAGAGTGGTTGCATCGACAAGGCATTAGCCTTTAGTATATTGATTGATGTAAAAAATAATACCAGTTGTTTCGTATCACGTACAAATGTGTCACAAGTCCATCTCATGTTGATGTTAATGGAGCTTCGTTGTTGCAAATGAGGTTTGGATTGGTTGTATGGAATGCAGGTATGGACATATCTGACAGAAAATACTGTATGTGCTCTGTTTTAGAGAGGAGTATAGGAACACTGGAAGAACAATTAGAACAGTTGCAGTTCACACATGCGCAATGTCAGACAAGTTCAAAATGACAGGATCGCGTTTCTCTGTAGTCTGAGAGGAGAATCTGAGAACGTGTACCACGCCTTTGTCTACAAGTTACAACATGCACTTGAAGTCGACTGAGTGAATGTGAATTAGTTTCTGTTAAAATGGCAAGTGGCAGTGATGTTCGGAGGTGAAAATGTGTGAATAATCCCAACTCTTTCTGTTATATATGTGGCCAGTATACAATTAAAGGCCAGAAGAGAAATATTATGCCATTTACAAAAGGCCTGTATTAGGCATATTTTAACATGAAGTTAGGTGATCAGGACAAGAATTTTTCACCCCATATTGTGTGTAAAATGTGTGAAGAAAACATGTGACAATGGTACAATGGTTGTTGCCGTCAATGCCATTCGGAATCCCAATGGCTATGTGGAAACAAAGAAATAATTTTGACGAATGTTATTACTGTGTATGTAAAGTGTCCGGGTTCAATACGAAAAACAAAAAGCATGTTGTGTATCCCTGCCTTCCATTTGCCATAACCCCCTTACCAAATAAACCAGATATTCCTGTCCCAAAACCACCAATACAGTTACCACAGAGTGTGTCTTCGTCGCCTTCAAGTGCGGAGGATGGTGGTGATGATACCTTTGTGCTGGATGTTGAGGATAAAACTCCACTTTTTTATAATTAGTGTGACTTAAATGATTTGATGCGTAACCTAGGCCTCACTAAAGAAAAGAGTGAACTTTTAGGATCAAGATTAAAAGAGAGACTTTTTTTACTTCCTGGGACATTCATATCGGGAGGAAGAATTCCGGCAGAGTTTTGTTCACGAAGATGAACTTGTGTTTTGCTGTGATATACCGGGCTTGATTCGTTGTCTTAGAAACTATTTACCAAGGAAAGGACTGGCGTCTATTTATTGATACCAGTAAAAGAAGTCTCAAAGGTGTTCTTCTGCACAATGGAAATAAACTTGCTTCAGTGCCACTTGCCCATTCAACACCTCTTCATGAAAACTATCACAATTTATCTATGGTGTTGCAGAAACTGAATTACAACGATCACAGATGGTTACTGTGCTGTGATTTAAAAGTATGCAGTATCATATTAGGGCAGCAAGGAGGATATACAAAGTTCCCATGTTTTCTGTGCAAGTGGAACTCTTGGGACAGGGATCGTCACTGGTTAGTGTCTGAGTGGCCCAAGAGGAAACAGTTCGTATCTGGAGAAAATTTTTTTGTAAATTGGCCATTAATTGATCCTCAAAGTGTGTTATTGCCCCCTTTATATATTAAATTGGGAATTACGAAACAGTATGTGAAGAGTTTGGATAGAGGCAGTCCCTGCTTTCGGTACCTCTGTCAGAAATTTCCAGGGCTGTCAGATGACAAAATTACGGAAGATGTTTTTTACGGCCCCCAAATTTGGAAGCTTATGAAGGATGCGACATTCAGTACGACGATGAACGAAATACAGCTTCCGGCATGGGAATCATTCAACGATGTTTGTAGCAAATTCCTGGGTAATATTAAAGATGTCAACTACCAACAGATTGTGGAAACCATGCTGTATAATTTCCAGAAATCGGGTTGTCGCATGAGCTTAAAATTACATTTCCACCACAGTCATCTGGATTATTTTCCTGCAAATTCAGGAGCATTCAGCGAGGAACATGGCGAGCGGTTCCATCAGGATCTAAAAGAAATGGAACGAAGGTATCAGGGGCGATGGGCGATGTCAAATTACTGTTGGTGTCTAGTGCGAGATAACACTACTGCACAAATGCAAATGAACACAGCGTTCATTCACATCAAAGTGCAGCAAACAATAGAGTTCTTGTAGTGGGATTCATACATTCTAGCAATGAACATGTTGTATTTTTGTGTATTTGTTGCAATTTGATCATGTTCCATTAAAATTACATATATTCTCTATTATGGTGTTTTCTATCGAAATTACAACAATATGCCAAATTTGGATTTCAAATACTGTACTGTACGTGATGGGCAAAAATGGTTTACATATTTTAAATCAGCACACCTAAATTAGGGTAAATCACCCCTTCAACCTTTCGCCGGAGCAAAATTTTTTCTTTTCGCAGGCCGGTGTAATCCAACAGCTTTTTATGGTATGCAAACACCCTAAAGTGGGAGTTAATGCCTTAAAGTGTACTGTGCTGTGAGCTTGCATCCGGGAGATGGTAGGTTCGAATCCCACTGTAGGCAGCCCTGAAGATGGTTTTCCGTGGTTTCCCATTTTCACACCAGGCAAATGCTGGGGCTGTACCTTAATTAAGGCCATGGCCAATTCCTTCCAACTCCTAGGCCTTTCCTCTCCCATCGTCGCCATAAGACCTATCTGTGCCTATGCGACGTAAAGCCAATATAAAAAAAAATGTATACTGCTTTCCCTTAACTGTCAGACGCTACAGCCTGGGCCATGGAGGAGCCAGTAATAATACTAATTATGAACAATAATTAATAATAATTCTGTTGTCTATTCATTCACTATGAATAAATTATTTTTTTCACTTTTCAAATTAGTTTACATTACAGTGTCCAGCCTATTCATGGGATAAAATTGGGTAATTTGATCATTAATTCTGTTAACAATTATATGATAGTAGCAGCAACAATAACAGCAAATGATATTATTATTATTATTATTATTATTATTATTATTCACATGGCTATGGCCCTTGCCTTCATTTGGCCGATACCATTTTTCGAAGCGTTGGATCCCTTCCATGTTTTCTCTTTCATAGTGTTAGATAGAGGAATGTTGCCTAGTTGTACATCTTAAAACAATAATTGCCACCACATCATTCTTATAATGTTCCAGCATTTATGTGGCGTTGAAATGGAAAACTAGAGAAATCATTTCAAGAACAGCCGATGGTGGGATTTGAACCCAAAGCACCTCCCGACTTCGGGTTACTAGCCCGTCGCCCATCACTGAGCTAGTCCAGTTTTATGTGTCATTTAAGTTTATGCTTTAGTATTCAGGGGTCTCTTTTCATAACCTAATAACCTACTTTAGATTGCCATAATACAGTATTAACATTATTTTCTTCATGTCTAAATTCCTGAGCTGCTGCTGCTACTACTACTACTACTACTACTACAACAATAATAATAATAATAATAATAATAATAATAATAATAATAATAATAATAATAATAATAATAATAATAATAATAATAATAATAATAATACAGCTTACAACAAAATGATAAATTCCATAAAAATGTTTTATTCCTGCTCTGGCTCGTTTGGTGCTGAGGTAGACGACTTGGCAACTTTGACTACGGTAGACATAGTAAATCCTATAAGCCGCTAATAGACACCAGGCTACTGCTGGAGGGTAGTGGTGAGGCGAGATCATCATGTTTTGTCTCCAAGTATAACACTGCTAATCATTCTGTGTAACTTTTCAGCACATCTTCAAATGGCACTTTTCTACATGTTTTTAATATTCAAAGTTCATGTTTTAGGTGAAACATAGGATTGGCCAGGCTCAAGTATTATTCAGTAATGGCATAGAATGTTTACTCAAGTGATTTTTACCTATTCTTCCAGGATATTTAGTATATTTTGTTAATTCTGATATGACAACTGATAATTGAACTGCATCTTGCAGGTTGTATTTTTTTCTTTTTTCTCTAAACATATCTTAGTTGGTACAGGCCCCTTTGAAACTAACTTACTGGAACATTAAATTATTATCTACCCATAAAGCTGTTATTTCATTGGCAAACAATATTCCGTATTTACGCAAATAATCCCCGCATTTTTTTTAAAATTTCGGGCACGAAATTGGGGTGCGGGTTACAATTGCGTCAAGGTTTGCAACACGCTCCTGGTTCGCATAGTTTTCAATGTTAGGTACAGTTATGCTTTGTGTAACCGTAGATGGAAGAAAACTGCACCCATATGTCATATTTAAACTGAAAACAATTCAGACTTTTAATTCAAAACTGCCTTTACATATTTAAAAAAAGTATTTTACAGAGCAATTTAAATTAACATTTTTCAGAGCCTCGATAAAAGCGCGTCTTCCGGAACGTGCACGGGTAGCTTTCCGCAAATTTCACTCACTTCAGTGTGTCTACGGTGTTTTTCATAATTGCTAAGTTTGAGTGAAATCGTAATTTGTTTGTATTCAGCATTTTAAGGAATGCCACTATATCACGTACAGTAGCAGGCAGTGTACGGAGAAACAGGATCTGCGAACACTGGCGATCAACAGTTGGCGAAAAAGATTGGCTCATAATTATAATCAATTTATATGCTCCGAACAATATTGTCAATGCCAATGAACCTGCATCATTTTTTTTTTTTAATGCCGAGATCAAACGGACTTATGGTTTCAAAGGAGATGGGGTCACTGTACAGCGTTGCAGTGCAGATGAAGCGAAAGACTTCCTCACCTCGTCATAGGAAAGTTCGATAAGCCACGATGTTTCTGAGCAGGTATAAGACATCTAAAAGTGCAAACAGTACAGTAATTTAAAAAATAAGGCACCTGCACAGGGGAGCCAGCATCATTTGTCCTCGTCTTTGAATCTTTTTTTTCTTCTTTTGTTGCATGAAGTTATGTTTGCCAGTGATTTATCCAAGTGCTATATTTGAAAAATGGAAATGCACCTTGTTGAATACATTTTGGAAATAGTTTTTTCCCCATGACATTGAAAGGTTTAAACTGTGAATCAAGATGATTGCATGCAATGCCTTAGAATATTTTGCACACTTGTAAACTACAAGAGAAGAACCATTGCGGGAAATCATAAAAGGATAGTGTCACTATCCTGCGTTGCAATGCAGGCTGAAGTGGGAGACTTTCTACTTCCTCCCCTCGTCATAGGAACGTTTGATAAGCCACAATGATTTAAGGGCATCAGGTACTTTCCGTGCGAGTACAAGGCATCTAAAATGCATGAAATACAGTAACCCAAAGAATAAAGCTCTTGCACAGGGGAGCAAGCATAGATTTCTCCTCGTCTTTGAATAATTATTTTCCTTTTTTCTTTTGTTGCTTGAATTATGTTTGCCAGGGAGTTATCCAAGTGCATTATTTGAATACTGTAAATGCACCTTGTTGGATACATTTTGGAAATAGTTTTTTTCCATGGCATGTGAAAGGTTTAAACTGTGAATCAATGTTAATTGCATGCAGTAACGAGTCTTAGAATATATTGTGACGCAGAAAGGGTTGGCATTTCTTAATTACGAGTTGGCGGTTAATTTGAAATCACGTAATTCAAAGTAACATTTTTGCTTCCAAATGACTTCGAACTAACGAGGTTTTACTGTATCGCAAAACTAACAAACGAGTTGGCAGGTGTCTGTTTCAAGTGTTTACATTGCACAAAAAGAATTATCCACCACTGGTTGCGTTACTAACCGAGTAAAAAGAGACCACGCGGGAGAAGTCTTTCAGATGTGGAGTGTGATAAATTTGTAAATAATTTAGGAAAGAATTCTAGTGATGCAAAAGACAAAGAAACTTCCGATCTAAAGCAAATGGACCCCATTGCAAGGTCAGATGAATTAAATACCTGTCACGTAAGAAAGCCTGCTTGCTAATTTTCATGGCATATATATTTTATAGCAGTAATAATGCATTTTTATAATCTCAAATATGTTCAGGCAAAGTAGCTATACAGTCATGATCGCGTGAAACTCTAGGAGTGATATTGATGTATCCACAAAGACACACAAAATGCTGTCAGTTGTGTACACTAATTTATTTACAAATTTTCACAACACACATAACCTAATCAACTGCCATCAGAAACTAAAAAAACACTACTACGGAGAATAAGAAGAATGCGACTGACATCTTGAAAAACATTTAACTGTTAGAGTAACATGTGATCAGAATCACAACATGGGCTCATGAAAACAACTCCTGTTAAACAATAATTCAATTCCATCATCAAGACTGCCTCCTTATATATGTTGCCTGGCCCGGCTTCTAGGAGGATATTTCACAACATATCTTCTCGTAAATTCAAGAGTGCCTAATAGCCTAGTTATGATGTAAAGAACTTTCTACAACCATCTAGTGCAAGCGATTCCAACTGAGGTGCTCCCATGGCCCCGGCTGGCCCCGGTGCTGTGCTGTAGCCCCAGAGAGGTGGTGGGGAAGGAGGGGAAGTGGCAGAGGCAGAATCACAGGTCGTCAAGTCAGCGCGCAGCTTATGAAAACAATATTATTTATGACAATTCTGTGAACACATAAACAAACAATTCATTCTGTACAGACATTGCGTTTGCCACAATGTACTTTTAGTGTGTAAGTCGATTGTTGACATCGTTTTACGGCAATTAATTTACTAATAATGGGTACAATCGATTTGGCAGTAGAAATTCTAAGCACAGCCTCTAAGACAACATCAGACGGAGAAGTCCTAGTTCTACATTTATTTAAATTCAGAATTGAAAACATCTGTTCGCATGCATAGGTTGTACCGAACATTGACGTAAATTTTAAGGCAAGTGCATGAAGTCTGAGAAATTCTTGTGGATGAACACCTTTGTAAAAGGAAATTAAATCACCATCGTAGTGGTAGTACCTGTCCTTTAGGATTGCGTTGCACTGTAGTTTTATCAGCTCTGTTTGGAAATATGATTGTGATTTTTCAGGACGTGCTGAAAATGGTGTCATAAATATTTCAAGTTGAGGTGCCATATCATTTATTTCTTTGAATTGAGAATTGAATTCATGGTGCAAAGTCTGTAACAACATCTGATAGTCTCTAAGATATTTGTAAGTAGACAAATGTAATGATTTTAATGAAGTAAAATAGTCAAAATTTCCGGCTTCAAGCTGACTTTTCAATAACAAACTCTGCATTTTGAAAGCCTTAATTCCATCACACGTGGTGCTAATCAATGTTTCTCCCTTGCAATGAAATATTTAAATCATTCAAATAAGACGTTATGTCCGCCAAGAAAGCGAGGTCAGCTACCCATTGTTTATTCCGCAAAGTTGGTTGTAGAGAACCTTTCATCTCCATTAACAGAGCAATTTCTTCAATTATTGCAAAGGAGGTTGCTAGCAATTTCGCGCAACTTAACCAGCGCACAATACAATAAACGGGAATGTCCCTACATTCTGCCTCGAGATCTTTTAAAAATTCTTTGAACCCCGGATGGTTCAAACCTTACTTTCTGCAAAAAATTCACACATTTTGACACAGTATCCATAACATATTTAGAGTTGCAAAACTTTTTTGCACATAATTATTCTTGATGTAAAATACAATGCACTGCGTGGAGTAGGTGGGGAAGGAGGGGAACGGTGTTGCTGAGTGCAGCGCTGGTGTTGGAATGGCCTGATCTAGTGTCAAAGATACGCCATTCTGGATATTACAGCGCGTTCCACAATACTGTAGTGGATTATTCATCATATATACATATATTACATATATATATATATATATATACATATAGTATATATACTATTAATGTGGTGTTCTTCCATTAAATAAACACATATTAATATATATACAGCACATGTTTAATGGCATAACCTGACAAATAATACGATTGTCCGTAAATAATAATAATAATAATAATAATAATAATAATAATAATAATAATAATAATAATAATAAATGGATGTAAACACTTCATAGCCATACCTCACAAGTCATAATAATAATAATAGTAATAGTAATAATAATAAAGATTCGATCTTGATACTTACATTACTTACCCAAGAGTTAAAGAACATTGTTTTCAAGTTATATCAGTCCATTACATTTGCGTCAAAATGAAATGTTTGTTTATGCCTACGTTACTCTATCGATGGAATTTTAGTTAATTTCATTTTTTTCAAAATAATCCTAAAATTAGGATGCGGGAATTGTTCACGTAAATATGGTAGTAAATCATATTTCAATTATATCAATCATACGGGGGGGATCAACTATAAACAAGACTTTTATTTTTTATTTAATTTAATTTATCGGAAAACACAAAGCAATTACAATTTATTTTTCCACATAGTTTCTTGCTCTGGAAATGTATTTGTCCCAGCGCATGGGCAGCTTTTTGATGCCCTCATCGTAAAAAAAAAAAACAGGGTTGTGTCACCAGCCACACTCTTGTAATCTTCAAATTGTTGCCCTCCTAGAGCTTCTTTAAACGGTCCGAACAAATGGAAATTGCAAGGCGATACGTTTGGGGTGTAAGGAAGATGATCAAGTGTAGTTAGTGCATTTGCTGTAGCTTGGAGACAGAGCTGCAGTATGGGGGCCGCGCATTGTTCTGGAGGAGGATGACCTGTCGAATTGGTTGGTCTCGTCTTTTGCGGCGATATGCAACTTTCGCCTTGTACAACAGCTCACAGTAGTAAGCAGCATTGATTCTGCGTCGCACATGCAAAAAAATTAATCAGTAAAATGCCTCGCCGATCGAAAAAAATGGTTGCAAGAACCTTGCCAGCTAACAGTCAAGTCTTTGCTTTCACTGGTGCTGCCTCCCCTTTCCTCCGCCACTCCTTATTGGCTTGTTTGGATTTGGGAGTATAGTGGTGGACCCATGTTTCGTCGCAGGTGATGATCCGACTCAAAAATGCATCACCTTATTCCACAAACCTAGCTGTAAGCCTCTGACAGACCTGCAAACGTCTCAACTTCAGATTTTCAGTCAAATGACGAGGGACCCATCTAGAATACACTTTACGGAACAGCACGTCATTGCTTCACAGCTCCCATAACTGATTCAGACTTACTCTGCAATATCTGATACTCTCACCCGTCGATTGTCATCAATAATGTCTTCAACAGCACAAATGTTTTCGTCTGTAATGCTGGTCCGAGGACGGCGATCGTATTGCTGATTTTCCACACGTCTCGTCCTTCCTTGAACTTTTTATGCCAGGCAAACACACGCTTCCTTGACAATGTTTGATCACCAAACTGTGCAGTCAACTCTGGCAAATTTCTGCTACTGGAACTCCTTCACGAGCAAGAAATTTTATAATAATGCGTTGCGCAGTGCAGGGGTGCACCTGTTGCTCCAACATCGTGAGCGTTGCTGACGAAACGACGGAAAATATCTAACAGTACACTCTCCCCACTCTCAACGGTCCTGCCTAAACATTGCAGTAGCATGGGACCAGTCCAACCAACGGTTGATGTCCAGGAACAAAAATCCTGTTTATATTTGATCGACCTTTGTATTTTGTAAATTATCACTGAGGGTACAAATTTGCAACATCTTGATATGTTTATATTATGTCTGTTATTTATCTTCATTTTACTGATTTTATGTTAGTTTTATGATGTTTACAATGCATAAATATTTATATTGGGAAAAATTCCCTTTTTGTTTTTCAAAAATTATAACCATTATGCAATCATCATCATTATTAATTAATTAATTTACTGTCAATCGGTCATCACCATTGATCTGCATTGAGGGCTGTTGTCCAGCTGGCAATTTCCCTATCAGTTCTTTACCTAGTCTGTTCTCAAATGATTTCAAGGAAGTTGAAAATTTATCAAACATCTCCTTTAATAAATTATTCCAATTCCTAATTCCTCTTCCTATAAATGAACATTTGCCCCAATTTTTTATCTTTAAATCCAACGTAATAGTCATTTTGTGATCTTTCGTAAGTACCAGGAGCAGCAAACAATCAGGGGTAAGCACAACCCACCAGCGACTGCCAGTCAGCGATCAAGCAGCACCCAACACCCTGAATGGCACAAGTAGTCATCCAGACTGCGCAGTCAACAGTGTGCCACCTTCTTATATGTCTGGAGTGCACAGCCACAGCATCAGTTCATTACTGACCTTCAAAGAGAGAGCAGACCTCTTCAGAATGCTGGATGCAGTTTCTAAGAGATACCAACCCAATTCGACCACGTCCTAAAAGCTTAGAAAATAATTTTGCTATATTCATCAACTGCATTTCTTTGCAGATGAAAGCTACCTGAATTTTACATTGTCTCGTTCATGTCACCATGTATAAGACTACAAAATATTTTTGAGAAAATTCAAGGTAATTTCATTCCTCTTACCTTAGTCTCAACTTCACTTAGCTCCTCGTTCAAGGCGCGAAATTCAATCAAATGAACTGGCAAGCTCCGAGAACAACTTGACTCTTCATCATAAAATTGAAGTTCTTGTGAAGACTCTCCAGCAGGAGAAAGACACTGCAACTTCTAAATTCAGGAAACAATATTATATGAATTATAGTCATCTTAAAATGTGCTAATGGAACACAATACACACACGATTAATAAAACACAGTCTGTATGAACACACAATAATGCAATTTATCAAAAGTGGTTTTTGGATTTATATTTCATCATGAGTGTATGTATGTCCAACCCTTGTCTCGTTTTTCTATGGGGTACGGGTACGAAGGGTGATAAGTCTTCGTAATGAGTTTTTACGACTGTATGCCCTTCCTGATATCACCCTCATCAGAGGAGTTACCGAGATAAAATGAATGACATGGTATATGTATGATATTAGGGAGGGAGAGGGTGAAATTTGGTGCTGGCACACAGCCAACTCCTGTCAAGTAGCACCAAGGGGTCTGCTCAAGGCTTAATGTCCCTATCCCATGAACAAATTACCATCAACAGCATCATAAGTTGTTTGGAATTGAATCCAGTCTTTTGGCGTGCAATCTAGTGATTAGAAATTGAAAACTACCACCTCTCCTAACCTCCTGGCTAATATTCTGATGGTAAATTTATTTCGACCAATGAGATTCGAATTGGCTAACCACGGTGTCAGACCATATAGATTTGAAGCCTTAATGATCATGGCCACCAGGTGGGCTTGTCCCATCATTAGTGAAATTCCTAAAATTACATTAAATATGACCTAAAACATACATGACAATATCCACATAAAGTTTATAGTTAATCATAGTCCAGCTCTGTGGCTAAATGGCTAACGTGCTGGCCTTTGGTCAAAGGTTCCCGGGTTCAATTCCTGGCAGGATTGGGAATTTTAACCATCATTGGTTAATTTCGCTAGCACAGGGGCTGGGTGTATGTGTTGTCTTCATCATAATTTCATCCTCAGCAAGATAGGCAGGTCTCATACGGGTGTCAAATCAAAAGACCTGCACCTGGCTAGCCGAACATGTCCTCAAACACTCCCGGCACTAAAAACCTTACGCCTATTCATTACAGGGACATAGGTCACGAAATAACGAAAGCCTTTAGATTAAGAAATAATTTTAAAATGTTATCAATCAATGAAGATGTAAGATTTAACCCTCTGATAGGTGCACACTCTAAAAGTTCGGTCATGCATATTTGAGAGATACTCGCCAAGATTTATCTCAATGCTGCCCATAAAAATGGGAGGTCTAAGATGACAGACCGCATATTTATACACAACAATGCATTTAATGTCTTAAACGTGCTACATATTCATATTTTCAAGACGGAAAATCATTATTACTACAAGAAGCAGACAACTCCAACTAAATAAAGCAGGCTGAAAAGTGCCTTCATCTCAATGAAATCTGTTTCCTGTGCATCCTACGACCAAATGTAATTGCAGCAAATGGAGCACACATATTTGTTTGTATAGTCTAGGATCTGTTGGATCAAACACATGGAAAAAAGGCAAGTACAAAGGGACTTTAGTATATAACGCAACACATTCTTTTCTACAAGCAGGTAGGTTTTATTGAGGATTCAAAAACAGCATGTTATTCCACAATCCTTTTGCTACAATAGGCCCTACCCTGTTTTTCAACATAATCTCCATCCAATGCTCCGGCCGTACGCCACCGTAATGCGAGGGCCTGTATGCCTGCATGGTACCACTCGATTGGTCGATGTCGGAGCCAACGTCATGTTGCATCGACGATTCCCCCATCGTCCACATAGTGCTTCCCACGGAGTGCATCCTTTATTGGGCCAAACAGATGGAACTCGGAAAGCGTGAGATCCGGGCGGATGAAGAACAATCCATTGAAGTTTCGAGAGCTTCTGTCGGGTACGCAGACTTGTGTGAGGTCTTGCGTGTCATGGACAAGGATAATGGACAAGGAGATGTTCGTTTGCATTTTTGTGGCTGTGAACACGCTGAAGTCGTTTCTTGAATTTCCTTAGAGTAGCACAATACACTTCAGAGTTGATCGTTTCACCAAGGAGGAGGACATCAAACAGAATAACACCTTCAGAGTCCCAGAAGACCGTAGCCATGACTTTACCAGCTAAGGGTACAGATTTGAACTTTTTCTACGTGGGAGAGTTGGTGTGGCGTCACTCCATGGATTGCCGTTTTCTTTTCAATTTGAAGTGAGATCCACGTTTCATCGCCTGCGACAATGTTTCACAAGAAATTGTCACCTTCAGCCTCATAATGAGCAAGCAATTCCACATAGATGTTTCTTCTTTTCTCTTTATGGTCTTCCGTTAGGGGTCGAGGAAGCCAGCGGGAACAAAGCTTTGAATACTCCAACTGGTGAATAAGTGTATCAGCACTACGAACAGAGACATAAAAGTTTCGAAGTTCAGCAGCGATGTGTTGGACTGTGATCTGCTGATCATCTCAAATAAGGGTGTCCGCACGTTCCAACTTTGCAGGCGGCACAGCTGTGTGCGGTCGGGTGGCTCGCACGAGATCAGACAGGTTTTTTTCGACCTTGCTGTGATGATGAAACACACTTCGCCCAACGACTCACTGTGCTTTTGTCCACTGCCAGGTCTCCGTAGACATTCTGCTAGTGCCTATGAATATCTCTGATGCCCTGGTTTTCCCCAAAAGAAACTCAATAACTGCTCTCTGTCTGGTACACACCTCCATTACAGACACCATTTTGAAGGCTAGTTGTAGCGGTGCCGCCGACCAGAAATAAATGAAACTCTATGAGACGAAGCGGGAATATTCAAAGATGTCCCAAACAAAATTCCAATTGTTTTAAACCGAAATTGGCCAAGAAATAAAATGTGTTGCATTATATATTGAACGCCCCTCAATATATATTCCAAGAATATTTGTGTAAATTTTTTGGCCGGTCCTATTACTTCTGGACGATAGAGCAAAATTTTATGGCTTGGATGTTTTACTCTGTGCAGTGGAGTTTTCAGCCGATTCCAAGAGCTTATAATTTTATTATTTTTCGTTTGATAAGCTATATAACATTCCCTTCATCAGCCACAAATATAAAATTCACTTAGTATGTTTCATAATAGTACTAATATTACTATTCAACCACAATATTTCAAGTAAGTCCATTTGTGGATAAAATGACTTGTTAAAACTGATGATCCATATGTCTCTTGATGTGATTTTCACTGCCCCTTTAGTGCATCAAATCCTTGTTGAATGAAGCCTTTCAATGTGTACGTCTGTAGCGACAAGGTAATAGACTATGATAAGGCGTATCCTTAAAATGATAACTACAAAGGATTTATCCGCCAGGTTGTGTGTGTTTCTGCAATATCTACAAAAAGGAGTAATGAACTAAAATGATGATAACCCTACTGAAACTTCACATAATAAAACACAGGTATAAAGTGAGCAAAAGCTTACATTCCTGGGAGGCAGCTGTTACATATCAATATCAATAATAATAATAATAATAATAATAATAATAATAATAATAATAATAATAATAATAATAATAATAATAATAATAATAATAATAATAATAATAATGTTATTTGCTTTACGTCCCACTAACTACTTTTACGGTCTTCGGAGATGCCGAGGTGCCGGAATGTTGTCCCACAGGAGTTCTTTTACGTGCCAGTAAATCTACAGACACGGGGCTGTCGTATTTGAGCACCTTCAAATATCACCGGACTGAGCCAGGATCGAACCTGCCAAGTTGGGGTTAGAAGGCCAGCGCCTTAACCGTCTGAGCCACTCAGCCCGGCTGTTACATATCATGAGGTGGGCCTTCTGCATCTGCTAGTTTTAACTGCAGGTTTTCTTCTGCAGCATATTTATTCAAATTATTATTCCTAGTTTGTTTTTGCGACCTGTAAATTTCCAACTTTTCCAATAAATCCATGTGTCTCCCTTAATTCACCAGATATTAGCATCATCATCATCGTTACAAGATATTACAATCATTGCATATTGATGGTTTTCACTTTATAAAGGAAAAATTAAATGTATCCTCCTAATTCAATACAAAACATAATTCCATCATTAGATGGAGCAATAAAATTCAAACATGTTTAGACTTATTTGAGCCATCTTCAGTGGAATATGGGGGCGGGGGGTTAAAGTAATCTACACAATACAAGCTAAAAAATTGCTAAAAACATAATGAAGGAATAAATTAAAAATAAAAGAGAGAAGTGGAAATAAAAACAATAACAATACACAATATTTACATCACTAGATGAGACAAATTCAGTGAAAAAAGGGGTTAATATAAAACATAATTGAATCCAAAAAATGTGTTAAACTTAAGAAGAAAATAAAGATAACAGATGGAACTAAAAAACAGTTACAAGTAACTAATCTCATATCTGTTCCGTATTGAAGATAACAATAGGTAAAATTCTTTCAAGAATAAAACTTACTGTGTCCACCTATTCAACACAATTATATTCTGTAGTGATGAAATCCTACATGAATTACATATACTAATTAGGAACATGTTTCGCCCTAGTTTTGGGCATCTTCAGGCTAGTAATAATCTTCCAAGAGCTTATAATTTTATTATTTTTCGTTTGATAAGCTATATAACATTCCCTTCATCAGCCACAAATATAAAATTCACTTAGTATGTTTCATAATAGTACTAATATTACTATTCAACCACAATATTTCAAGTAAGTCCGTTTGTGGATAAAATGACTTGTTAAAACTGATGATCCATATGTCTCTTGATGTGATTTTCACTGCCCCTTTAGTGCATCAAATCCTTGTTGAATGAAGCCTTTCAATGTGTACGTCTGTAGCGACAAGGTAATAGACTACGATAAGGCGTATCCTTAAAATGATAACTACAAAGGATTTATCCGCCAGGTTGTGTGTGTTTCTGCAATATCTACAAAAAGGAGTAATGAACTAAAATGATGATAACCCTACTGAAACTTCACATAATAAAACACAGGTATAAAGTGAGCAAAAGCTTACATTCCTGGGAGGCAGCTGTTACATATCAATAATAATAATAATAATAATAATAATAATAATAATAATAATAATAATAATAATAATAATAATAATAATAATAATAATAATAATAATAATAATAATAATAATAATGTTATTTGCTTTACGTCCCACTAACTACTTTTACGGTCTTCGGAGATGCCGAGGTGCCGGAATGTTGTCCCACAGGAGTTCTTTTACGTGCCAGTAAATCTACAGACACGGGGCTGTCGTATTTGAGCACCTTCAAATATCACCGGACTGAGCCAGGATCGAACCTGCCAAGTTGGGGTTAGAAGGCCAGCGCCTTAACCGTCTGAGCCACTCAGCCCGGCTGTTACATATCATGAGGTGGGCCTTCTGCATCTGCTAGTTTTAACTGCAGGTTTTCTTCTGCAGCATATTTATTCAAATTATTATTCCTAGTTTGTTTTTGCGACCTGTAAATTTCCAACTTTTCCAATAAATCCATGTGTCTCCCTTAATTCACCAGATATTAGCATCATCATCATCGTTACAAGATATTACAATCATTGCATATTGATGGTTTTCACTTTATAAAGGAAAAATTAAATGTATCCTCCTAATTCAATACAAAACATAATTCCATCATTAGATGGAGCAATAAAATTCAAACATGTTTAGACTTATTTGAGCCATCTTCAGTGGAATATGGGGGGGGGGGGGTTAAAGTAATCTACACAATACAAGCTAAAAAATTGCTAAAAACATAATGAAGGAATAAATTAAAAATAAAAGAGAGAAGTGGAAATAAAAACAATAACAATACACAATATTTACATCACTAGATGAGACAAATTCAGTGAAAAAAGGGGTTAATATAAAACATAATTGAATCCAAAAAATGTGTTAAACTTAAGAAGAAAATAAAGATAACAGATGGAACTAAAAAACAGTTACAAGTAACTAATCTCATATCTGTTCCGTATTGAAGATAACAATAGGTAAAATTCTTTCAAGAATAAAACTTACTGTGTCCACCTATTCAACACAATTATATTCTGTAGTGATGAAATCCTACATGAATTACATATACTAATTAGGAACATGTTTCGCCCTAGTTTTGGGCATCTTCAGGCTAGTAATAATCTTAAGGTCAAGTCTTTAAACCAATTAAACATTAGAACTTAAAACTAAATACAAGGGTCGTATGCTTAAATTTTTTTTTTTTTTTACAAAACGTTGTGCTTAGGTGATATTTACATAGATTTGCAATGTGTACATTAATTAAAATCCAGAATTTGTGACAAGGAAGCAATTAAAATTATCATACAATTACTAGAAAATCTCCAAAGCGTTAATTGGAACTTCTCCAACTGTATGAATGAACCATTAGGTTGATAGTTTATACAAATGTGTTCACGTTGACTAGAAATTGACCAAAGCGTAAAATGGAACTTCTCCAACTTATGGATGAATCATTAGGTTGGCAGTTTATACAACTGTGTTCATTCAAAGGTGGTGATGGTCACCTATGTCGTAAGTATACAGCTACAATAATAATGTTATTTGTTTAACGTCCCACCAACTACTTTTTAAGGTCTTCGGAGACGCTGAGGTGCCGGAATTTAGTCCCGCAGGAGTTCTTTTACGTGCCAGTAAATCTACCAACACGGGGCTGTCGTATTTGAGCACCTTCAAATACCACCGGACTGAGCCAGGATCGAACCTGCCAAGTTGGGGTTAGAAGGCCAGAGCCTTAACCGTCAGTATACAGCTACAAAACCAGAACCGTGGTATAATGTCGATCTTGTTGGGCTCGAAGCATGGTTGGATGGTAATATTTTAGAGGTTAAACGTGTATGTTGGAACATATTGTCAATATCATTCATTATTCAGGTGCTCATCTGATAAAATGTTTCTTGGAATTTTGTGCCATTCTTGTCGGATTACTGCTCCGGTTGGTACATTGTTCTACCTTTGGTAGGATTTATGAGTATTGTCTGTAACTGAATAAGAGAAAAAAAGGAATTTAGAATGATGAATGTAGAGCCCACATAATAATTGTAAAGATGAAAGTGTTATAGCCCATAAATGTGGGCGAACTTACTTGTCCAGTCAGATGTTAGCTGGATCCACTTGTTCCGGTTGTGTCTGAATGACTAACCTTGTTACTTCTAGTGAAGTATCGATGCGGTAATGGAGGGACGGAGCATAGAGGGGAAAGGTGAGTGAGTTTTAACTTGTGCGCCTGTATTATTGCTTGAGAGGCATTACTCGATTTGGACTGGGCGGGCCTAGCATTAGGTGTGATAACTGGAGCGCATGTGTACTGTGACTGAAACATACTGGGGACTTTATTCAGATTTACAGCCTGGATTAACCTTGGAGTTGCCTCATATAACGGATTTTTGTTGTCAATGACGTCATTAAGATTATTATTTTTATTATAAGTTTGCTCCAAATAAATGTAAAAGTTTTCCATCTCACTCAATAATTTCCCCTTATCTAGGCTTCTAACGATCGTCAAATCTTTCTCTATTGAGGTGAATTTATATCCCGTTTTCACTCATATGCTGGCTCATGGCTGAATACTTATGTTTGGAAGCATTGTAATGTTCCAGATACCTTGTAAAATCAAATAAAATCAAAATCTCTTTATTTGCAAATGAGGTGTCTACCTCGGTGGCAAATGGTACATTAAAATACATTATTGTCAAGCACTAAATATTAAATTAACAAGAGAAGAAAAAATTTTCCTATAATACAATGTTATACAATTTACGCTAACAATTTTTTCTATTAAACACACAGCTCAACCTTAATAAATTTATATTGTTTACAAAATTCTACTTATAATATATGCCTTTGCTGGCGGGACCTAGTGTTTACACTGCACTAAGTCTTCTGGTATGGGCTAGAGCAATTTTGTTACTTTCATTGATCTGTCTCTGTCTTATCCTTGGCTTTGACAAAATGAAAGTGACTGAGGTATGAGCGATGATAGTAATGCCATTCCTTACGCAGCCAGTCCCTGCTATGAATGGTGTGAAACTGTTGCTCACAGGGTCGGTTGGTGCATCCATTTCAGTGGGCTTGGCAGACTGATATGTAATAGCAACTTCTGGCTCGGTGAGGAAAGCAACGGGAAACTACCTCACTCCTCATTTCCCTAGTACGCCTCTTCAGTGATGCCTAGGCCATCTATGACAGCTCATGGCGGAACTGTTGAGGATCCAACCAGCCTTCGGGCTGATGACTAAACATACATACACTTATAATATCTCTTGTACTACTTACAAATATAGTTAACTGATATACAGTATGTGGAATTACTTCAAATGATACTATACAACTGGTATAAGATTAAACTTCACATTGCATTTACTTTTTTTTTTCTTTTTTTAAACCCATTCTGGAACCTAAGTAGCAAAACGACCTGCTGCGTCTTAACCAGAGCCCCTTTTGCCACCACTTTTCAGAGTTCCTGAAGGGCCTTCACAGCTACCGTAGCGGTCCCAGGGCCCTCGAAGTCCCCACTGTACTTCACCCCTACAGGCAGTCCCCTACTTTGGCTGTCCAACTCCTTAGACCAGGGGATGGAATTAATTTATTCACACACATTTTTTTTTAAATTTATAATAACCTGCGATTCCTTTAAATTTAGTCCAAAGTGTATCCACATTACTCCCTTCACTTATCCAACAACTGAATTGTGATTTAAGGAAAGTCCCAAATTCATCAACTTTAGTTTTTCTGTACAATTTCTTGTCTTGTGCAACCCTCTTATTAAGCCTTTTTTGTACGAGTCCTACATCCGTTATTACAGCCTTATGGTCTCCTATTCCTTCAATTACCCCAGTTTTATCAACAATTTCCCATGGTTTAACCAAGAATACATCTAGTAAGTTATTGAGACGAGTCGGTTCTTGTACTACTTATGTAAATCCTCCCTCCCAAATTAACTTATTTGCCAGTTTCTGTTCATGGGCTTCACTTGCAGCTCCATTCCATTCAACATCAGGGAAATTTAGATCTCCCCCAATAGGGATGTATAGAACTAGCACCGATAGAGCGCAGTGCTGTTGTACTGGGTAAGCGCAAGGCGCTCTTCATTTGTCTCCTGTGTACTCATGCCGCTGATATCCACGAATTTAAGTTGTTTAAATTGTTATTTTCGTGACTATGCCGAGCTATTGTAGTGTTCCTCTTTGTAAAAATCAGGGAAGCTCGTTTTCGTTTCATCAGTTTCCACAAAATAAAGAAATGAGGAAGAAATGGTTACATGCTATTAGAAGGAAACATTTCGGTGAGAAGAATCTGACCGAAAATATTAAAGTGTGTTCCCATCACTTTCAACCCGGAGACTTCACGAAAACTTTGTTGGGTAAGTGCGACTTACGAACGGAAATAATTCGTATTTTCTACCTATAAAGTGATTAGGCATTTAAAGGTGAGAGGGCAAGATTAAAACCGGGCGCTGTTCAATCGCTTTTTCCATGGACCACGAACACAAAACAAGGAAGAGGCCATACACCAGAAAATCGCCGGATTACCACGATAAGCTTATAATATTGGAATCTGCAGAAATCATCCCCATTGAAGTACGGGAAGAAATCGTGAATATACCCGAAGAAGTGAATGTAACATCTGTAACTCCCATTTTCAAAGACGTCAGTACTCAGACAAATACTACAGGTAATTTGGTTGTTGAGCAAATAATGAATAATCCTGATGCCGTATTGCTTTATACAGGGTTTGCAGACATCCAACATTTTAATTTGGTGTTTGCTGTTTTGGGAGAAAACAGATACAATTTACAAATATTCCCTCTTGAATCCAGACTGTGTTTCTTATTGACAGTTATGAAGCTAAGGACCAACAAATCTGACCAGGAACTAGGCCTTAACTTCGGAATCCATAAAACTACTGTTGGAAGAATATTTAATGTTTGGATTAATTTCATGTACTGCCAATTTAAAGAGTTGAACATATGGCCTGATAGAGAAAATGTCCTTGGAAACAGCCCCCTTGCTTTTAGACAGAAATACCCCTCGACTAGAGCAATAATTGATGCAACTGAGATTACAATAGCAAAACGTAAGAACCCTACAGCACAGGAAGCTACATTTTCTACATACAAAAATGCAAACACAACAAAGGTATTAATAGGTATAAATCCATCTGGTTTCATAAGTTTCATATCTGATGCATGTGGTGGGGCAATATCAGATAGGCAGTTATTTATCAGATCAGGAATGTTAGATCTCTTGGAAGAAGGAGATTCAGTTTTGGCAGATAGGGGGTTCAACATTCAGGATCTGTTATGCACTAAAGATGTAACATTAAATATCCCACCATTTCTGAAAGGCAAAAGGCAGTTTACTCCATCAGAAAACATTGAAACTAGGAGGATAGCCTCTAAAAGAATACACATAGAACAGGCCTTAGGACTTGCTAAAACATACAAAATACTGCAGTCAAAATTGCATGTCAGTAAAATTCGTCTTTCAGGGAGGATAATATTTGTATGTTTTATGTTATGCAATTTCAGTAAAACCATTATGTCAGGTTAGAATGACTGGAACAAAATATTCATGGTAAAACTTGTCTAATTTTGCCACCATTTCATGAATGAAAACGTCATCACTCTCTCTATTTCCAACACTAGCATGTCAACAGCAGTGTACACAACAAAGCTACAATAATGTCTGCCTGTAACAAACAGCTGGCCTTGCACTTGGAAGTAATGGTTGTGATTTTTCTTGAGTATCACTGCACCACTGCTTTCGCCCAAGTATGGAACACATTTGATTGAAATAGCTTCATTTTTATTACTTGGCAACCCTTTAAGTTCCAAGACTCTATCCTGTCCAATTAATCCATCACAAGATGCTGCCAGATAATGTCTGGTAGGATGAATAATTAGGCCACACTTTTGGACTACATGGCCTGTTAGCTGAGAATATCTGTCCCTTGCTGAGTCTTCCATTTGAAGTCCCCATTTCATATCACTGGAGCAAAACAAACTTCCCTTGAATAAGGATTTTGCTAGGGCTTTAGGAGTTTTTGAGTGACAGATTTTCCCAAAATTACTTGCTGTCAAACGATATTTCCTCTCTTTGAACCATATACTTTGCTGGGATTGTTGTCTAGTATTTTCCTCAATTTTCTTCCTTTCCTTATCATTGACTCTTACAAGATTTTCAGCTTGTGTCGCGCATGGATCCTCACCATAATGGTGGTCATGAATGACATCAAAGCAGCCGGACTGTTCTTTTTTTTAGAGCAAAAGAAAAAGCAAGCTTATGTTGGGAACTTTTCACAATACCTTCAATATATTGCTGATATCCAGGCTGATTAACTCCTGACAATGGCCTAACATCACGACAGGGTTCCTGGAAAACTTGTTCCAAGGGCAAACATTCCACTTTCATAGGGCTAACTGGCCTCAACCGTTTGGAAGGGGGGTGGTGAAAAATTTGTAAATTTCGGGTGCATGTTTCTGAACACTGAATAATACCAGCCTTGGAGAAGTGCTCTAATGCATAGCTTACAGCAGCAATATGCTTACAACATGCCTTGGGGCCTGCTCCAGCAACACATTCACATTCCCCTCCTATAATGTCACCAGGTACTCCTAAAATAAGCTTCACATTACAGCTCTTATGTTTTGTGTACTCGGATTTCAGAGCACTGCATATTAGAATTTCATTCGATTGAAAAAAAAACATTTTATAAACAAAACAAACTTTTCACTGAAAAGTCTGTATCCAGCATCACACAATGATTTGTAGTTGGAAACAGGTGCTCCATCTATTTCCAATTTTCTAAATACAAAATAATCCATCAAATGCACATTTGTGATGGTGATCTTCACCTTATGGCTGATGGTCAATTCTTCAAAGGATCCAGTACTAGGAAACTGAAGAAATTCACATGCCTTTGGTGGTGGACAAGGCTGTATCTGCAGTTTCATGTAAGCCATCAACCTAAAAAAATACGTGAATTGAAGACTATAAGCAAGTAGAGTAAGTGCGTATTTAAATCTCTATTTATGATATAAGTCTTGTGGAGGTATATTTATATATTTCTTAATGTACAATAATCAAGTAATTGTAATCTTTAAGAAAAGGCATGCTGACTCCTATTCATTATTTAGATAATAAAGCGTGTTAGAATTTTGTAATTACCGCTGTACTAATTCTTCCTTCCTCCCGCTAGTTTTAGCGCCTCTGGTCCGTAGCTCATTTTTCAGCTGTTTAACGCTTAAAGGCTGAAAATCGTCCATAATATACTAGGGGATAAACCTGTACAAATAATTAATATCGTCTTGGAGTAAAATTAGAGAATATATAGTAGGCTTCAGCTTAGGAAACTTGGTCACAATCTGTACATTTCTCGCAGCTGACTGGGAGAAACATAAGACGATCGCCTTGCGCTTACCCAGTAGTACACGAGCGCTATCTGGCGCGAACTTTCTCTGCCTACATCCCTATTATTACCATATCATTATTATTGTTTTTATGAGTATAATCTATTATTTTCTCAAATGTATCCATGTCTCTTTCCTCTCTTCCAGGCCTGTATTTTCCTATAATTCCCATCTCCTTCATATTATCACAAACTAATTTTATCCCTAATATTTCATCCCTTTCATCGGTAAACCATTCACGTGAATAATAAGTTTCCTTCACCAGAAAACCCCCCCCCTCCTCCCTTTTTATCTCCTCGGTCTCTACGATAGACTGTGTACCCTTCTGAAAACACTTCTCTATTACCCACCCCTTCTCTCAACCACGATTCCACTCGTATCACCACATCAGTCACATAAGATTCCATCAATGTACCGAATTTTAATTGTTTATTTACTACACTTTGACAGTTTACCAAGAGCAGTCTTAGACCCCCTTCCTCCCTAAAACTTGACTGTTGCAACTGGGTAACTTGAAATTCCTTACTTTCCTGAGTTTCATTTTCTAGTTGACTGAGCCAGCTTGTGTAAAAGCTTCTCCCTGTTTGACCGAGATACGTGAACCCACACTGTGTACACTTTAACCTATAAACACCAGATCTTGAGTAAACGTTGTTATTATTATTGACCTTATTGTGGTTGAGGAATATGTTATTTACTGTACTGAAAGGCTATGCTGACGTGTTCTTTTTTTAACCTGATGAGTGCTACGCCCACCTATAGACGGGCTGACGCGGCCGGTCCACCAGTGCTACGCCCGTCTATAAACGATGCACGAGAATTTTAATTTATTTGAGTTTCCCGGTTCACTTTCGAGTGTGAATTTGATCTCTGACATGTTCTGCCATCTGTTGGGCATTATGTAGAACTAACTGATCAGAGATTATAGATTCGGGAAGTAACTTACAGAGGTTTTTGTAAACGTCTGTGGAGTTCATCTGTGGTGTAAACAAACATGGCGGAACTACAATTTAGTTGCTCTTGCAGCGATATTATTTTGGATCAGAGAATCTTTCAGTTACTAACCACAGCGGAAAATGATGATGGAGATGATCATTTTAAGGAATTGTTAAGCGATTTTGAAAGTGAGTGTGATAGAGAGAGTGCCGTAAATATTGTATGTGAGAGAGAAACAGAGCCTCCTTCTAAACAAAAGAAGAAAAACACGGCGAGTACAAAAGCTATTTTATCACTAACTTCGTGGCGGACGGATTACTTTTCGTCACCAGAGATTCAGGTAACTGTGACAGGCTCTGTGGGCCAAGTAGTGTTTGATGACAACCCGAAAATCATTGATTTTTTAGAAACTTGCATGCCAGTGGAGTTGGTGCAGATAGTTGAACAAATCGGCATCACAAAAAACCAGTAGAAAACATTTATCACCACATTCCAGCTTTGGAAATGTATTTTTTTAAAATATCAACTTATATACTTCTATGAAGTTACATGTATTAGTTGCCTACACATTTTAGGAAAAAATATTATTTTGGACTCTTTACTTTGTATAAAGAAAATGCACGCATGGGCACATAAGTGCAATTTTGTTTTCTCTCAAAATAATATTGAACATAAGTGTAGGATTTCCCCTTTTCATTTAGATTTATAAACAACCAACATTTATAAACATTTTGAGCTAATCACCCCACTGATAAGCTAAAAATTAAGGCTTCTACAATTTTTTTTACATACATACATACATACATACATACATACATACATACATTATCATTATAGACTGTTATGCCTTTCAGCGTTCAGTCTGCAAGCCTCAGAATTTACTAAACGTTGCCACAATCCTCGATTTGCAACTAGTGTTGTGGCATCATTTAGTTCTATACCTCTTATCTTTAAATCGTTAGAAACCGAGTCTAACCATCATCGTCTTGGTCTCCCTCTACTTCTCTTACCCTCCATAACAGAGTCCATTATTCTCTTAGGTAATCTATCCTCCTCCATTCACCTCACGACCACACCACCGGAGCCGGTTTATGCGTACAGCTTCATCCATCGAGTTCATTCCTAAATTACCCTTTATCTCCTCATTCAGAGTACCCTCCTGCCATTGTTCCCACCTGTTTGTACCAACAATCATTCTTGCTACTTTCATGTCTGTTACTTCTAACTTATGAATAAGATATCCTAAGTCCACCCAGCTTTCGCTCCCGTAAAGCAAAGTTGGTCTGAAAACAGACCGATGTAACGATAGTTTCGTCTGGGAGCTGACTTCCTTCTTACAGAATACTGCTGATCGCAACTGCGAGCTCACTGCATTAGCTTTACTACAACTTGATTCAATCTCACTTACTATATTACCATCCTGGGAGAACACACAACCTAAATACTTGAAATTATCGACCTGCTCTAGCTTTGTATCACCAATCAGACATTCAATTCTGTTGAATTTCTTACACACTGACATCAATTTAGTCGTCGAGAGGCTAATTTTCATACCATACTCATTGCACCTATTTTCAAGTTCCAAGATATTAGACTGCAGGTTTTCGGCACAGTCTGCCATTAAGACCAAGTCATCAGCATAGGCCAAACTGCTTACTACATTTCCACCTAACTGAATCCCTCCCTGCCATTTTATACCTTTCAGCAGATGATCCATGTAAATTACAAACAGCAAAGGTGAAAGCTTACAGCCTTGTCTAACTCCTGTAAGTACCCTGAACCAAGAACTCATTCTACCATCAATTCTCACTGAAGCCCAATTGTCAACATAAATGCCTTTGATTGATTTTAATAATCTACCTTTAATTCCATACTCCCCCAGCATGGCGAACATCTTTTCCCTCGGTACCCTGTCATATGCTTTCTCTAGATCTACGAAACATAAACACAACTGCCTATTCCTCTCGTAGCATTTTTCAGTTACCTGCCACATACTGAAAATCTGATTCTGACAGCATCTCTGTGGTCTGAAACCACACTGGTTTTCATCCAACTTCCTCTCAATGACTGATCGCACCCTCCCTTCCAAGATGCCAGTGAATACTTTGCCTGGTATACTAATCAATGAGATACCTCGATAGTTGTTGCAATCCTTCCTGTTCCCTTGCTTATAGAGAGGTGCAATTACTGCTTTTGTCCAATCTGAAGGTACCTTACCAACACTCCACGCTAATTTTACTACTCTATGAAGCCATTTCATCCCTGCCTTCCCACTATACTTCACCATTTCAGGTCTAATTTCATCTATTCCTGCTGCTTTATGACAATGGAGTTTATTTACTATCCTTTCCACTTCCTCAAGCATAATTTCACCAACATTATTTTCCTCCTCCCCATGAGCTTGGCTGTTTGCAACACCACCAGGATGATTTCCTTTTACATTGAGAAGATGGTCAAAATATTCCCTCCACCTCTCCAGTGATTCCCTGGGATCTATTATGAGTTCACCTGAATTACTCAAAACACTGTTCATTTCCTTTTTCCCTCCCTTCCTAAGATTCTTTATCACTGTCCAGAAAGGTTTCCCTGCTGCTTGACCTAGCCTTTCCAGTTTATTACCAAAATCTTCCCATGACATCTTTTTGGATTCAACAACTATTTGTTTCGCTCTGTTTCTTTCATCTACGTACCAATCCCTGTCAGCCTCGGCCCTTGTTTGGAGCCATTTCTGATAAGCCTTCTTTTTACGTTTACAGGCTGCTCTCACTTTATCATTCCACCAAGATGTTCGCCTTTTCCCATCTTTACACACAGTTGTTCCTAGGCATTCCCTTGCTGTTTCTACTACAGCATCCCTGTATGCCACCCATTCACTTTCTATATCCTGAACCTGCTTTCTGTCTACTGTTCGAAACTTCTCACTGATCATATCCACGTACTTCTGTCTAATTTCCTCGTCCTGGAGATCTTCTACCCTTATTCGTTTGCAGACAGATTTCACTTTCTCTACCCTAGGCCTAGAGATACTTAGATCACTAGAGATCAGATAGTGGTCTGTATCATCGAAAAATCCGCGAAAAACTCGTACATTCCTAACAGATTTCCTGAATTCAAAGTCTGTTAAGATATAGTCTATTATGGATCTGGTACCCCTAGCCTCCCATGTGTAGCGGTGAATAGCCTTATGCTTGAAGAATGTATTTGTAACAGCTAAACCCATACTAGCACAGAAGTCCAGCAAACGCTTCCCATTCCCATTAGCTTCCATATCTTCCCCCACATTTTCCAATCACCCTTTCGTATCTTTCAGTTCTATTCCCAACTCTCGCATTGAAATCGCCCATTAGCACTATTCTATCCTTGCTGTTGACCCTGACCACGATGTCACTCAATGCTTCATAAAACTTGTCAACTTCATCCTCATCTGCACCCTCACATGGTGAATACACGGACACAATTCTTGTCCTAATTCCTCCCACTGACAAATCTACCCACATCATTCGCTCATTTACGTGCCTAACAGAAACTATGTTGCGTGCAATGGTATTCCTGATAAAGAGCCCTACCCCAGACTCTGCCCTTCCCTTTCTAACACCCGTCAAGTACACTTTATAATCTCCTATCTCTTCCTCATTATCTCCCCTTACCCGAATATCACTTACTCCTAGCACATCCAGATGCATCTTTGCTGACTCAGCCAGTTCTACCTTCTTTCTTCCATAAGCCCCATTAATATTGATAGCTCCCCATCGAATTCCATTTCGTTCGCCAAGTTGTTTCCAAGGAGTCCCTCGCCTGTCAAATGGGAGTGGGACTCCATTACTCCCATAGGTCCGAGGCTTGCTTAAAGTGTTCTGAGCTCGGTAAATTCATGAAGCAGGATGCTGCCCTACTTGCACATAGTCCAAGTGAGGATCTCTCCTCTAACGGGTTATGGACCACCGGTGAATTGTATAGTCCTAGCCGCCTGAGCACAAGGAGGGCCACGACTCAGAATATGTCCGAGATGCCCACTCCCATTCCATAGCAACTGGTATCCCGACTATCAGGACCACTTACTAGGCTACTCAGCCGTTGCCCATGGTTCACGAACTAGGACGTGACTACAGTAACCCACAAACATGAACCATATGAAACTCAGCACTGAGGTACCAAACAGTCAACTGGTAACTCAGCACTTAAAAGGTTAAACATTAGTGATTTGATGAATAGCCGGGCTGTTATACGTAAATGTGGCATAGCTATTTTTCTTTGATTTCTCTGGGACTAGGTTGGAAGATAGCCTAATTTTGATCTTATTAATTAACCAATTGATTATACTTATTTTAAAGCCATTTAACCGAGCTAACTGTCTTATATAATTCAGTTCTATTTCCAAACTTTTTGGCAAAAGAGGAATTTTTAGTGCTTTGACTATGATAGGCAGCTAGTTTTTGGGTCTTAGGATGCATGCATCAATCGGTTGTTGAATGTCATAAAATTATTTGTTGGAATACACATTAAAATAATTTTGTTACTATTGGCGTGAGCTTTTCCACATATTGTACCTTACGGAAATGAAATCTTAGTGCACTCACAAAACAGCTGACATTCTACAATTTTAACAGATTTTAAATGTATTTATATATGAGACTAACTAGTGACATTGTATTTCAAATATTAGAACAAGGTTTTAAAGTTTCAAACACAACAAATAGTTATATTGTTTTTAATAAGACAACGTAATATATAAAGCTTTATATTTAAGAGAATTTCAAAAGTTTATTATGGTTAAGTTTGTTAACAGTAAACAATAAGGGTAAGTTTCTAGAATAATGTTACCGGTTTAACCTTGTTAAGAATGTTTATAGCTGAAAATGTTCAAAATTTGAATGAAACATGTCCTATGTTTTTAATAATTTAGCAATAAAATAAGGATGAGATCCTAATTTTATAATTGCCTTTAATGTATTGAATAGGTGGAAATCAAAGTTTTATTGTTCTCCTTTCCCTTCACTGTATCACTCAATACAGAATAAATTTCTAACTTCTGAATTGAATGTGAAATACAAGCACAAGCAGGCTTTCTGGGTTATTCAGCAATATCAATGAAAACCAGAGAACAAACTGAACTTTCCTGAGGCTAACGACTTGTTTACCCTCTACAGTTCAGGAATTCAAGGCCATTTCTCATTTTCTCTGACCGGCCTCCTCTTGTGAGTGCTCTAATCTGTGTTGGAAATCACGTTCCTTTCACAAGGGATGACGAAGAACATTTCCAGGGCTAGGAAAAATGTGATTGTACTAAGCGGTAACAGTGAAAATTTATGACGCGATGAGTGAGGTATTATTATGAAGATTTAATAAGACGTCAAACAGGACTTTGAATTTACCAAGCGCTAACTGAGAAATTGTCTTAATGAGGAAATCCACTAATGAGGTTATACTGTATTTTTTGCATCTCGTTAAATTTTGGAATGGCTATTCGCATGTAAATTTATAGCATAACGTTTATCATTCTCTACTGGTGCTTGAAATATGTAGGTTAAGTTAGGTTAGATAATCTGTCTGAATAAGAAAACTAAAACATTTGCCATAGAAGCCACTCCAATTTTTCAGAATGAATTTGAACATACAATACACGTTCATATTTCTCGGAATTAGAAAAATAACTAACGAGTAGGACATAGTATTGAAAACTGCAAAAATGTAAGTTTTGAATAAACTGATTGCCATTTCATGCTGATTTTAATGTGTGTGGGGTTTCCCCTCAACTTTTTACAAGAAATCGGATATAACGACAACCCATTATAGCGAGTAAATTTTTTGCTGATATGAATTCTTGCTGTAACGAACTTCTACTGTATTTATTCACCATAACAAAACATTACAACCTTAAACAAACTCACCATGCCACACCACAATGATAAACAATACAGTAAATTAAAATAATTCTTACTCGAAAAGTAGTGCCATCTCTGACTCTATTAAATGAATAAACAATGCCTTTTAAAAAAAGAAAGCTGCATTAACAAGTGATCACAATAATTGAACTTATTTAAGCCATACCCCATCAACCTCCTAAACACCACAACAATCATTACCAAAAAAAAACTTTAAAAAGAGGGGTTTGACAAGGTCTTGAATTTGAGAGTTATAGCCATCCTCTACTGGCAACAGAAAACCAATGACAGGGAGGAAAAGGAACAAATCTGAGCATTGCATAATTTTACCAGATCTTCTGCAGAATCGGATAAAATAACATTCAAAATAGACTTTCAGTACACATACTGCAGTATACCAAAAAGATGTTAAGTACAGAATAAAAAATGACCAACAATATTACCAGCAAACCTCAGAGTTTTGATTTCCTCTCCTTAAGATTGTGATTACCTTTCCAAATCCCTCTTTGATTTCCTTTACTACATGTTCTATAGAAATACTGAAAAGGAGAGGGGACAAACTGCAGTCTTGTTTCACTCCTTTCTAAATTGCTGCTTCACTGCAGACTAACTTTTGTATAGACTGTAGAAAAGATCACCAGATTTGAGCAATGTGATACTGACTTTTCATTTCAAAGCTGCCAATGAGAACAGGATTTCCAGTCCCGTGGCATCTAATAAGAGAGACACCTTCAACTATGACTCAGCAGCAAGTAAGAGAAGGACTTTAAGACAATGATGAAACAGCTTGAAACGGCAGAAGTTTCAGAACCCTCATATTTTAAGTTCTGCAGTCACTGACTTGAAACTGGAAGAAATAATTAACTGATGGGAGGTCAGGAAGCATTCTGATAAATCTGAAATCTCCCACCTAAAGTAAATAGGAGAGCTGGCAAGTATGACTCCGGTACTGGTCAACACTGCCGACATGTTAACTGCAATGTCTTTCTTTGCTTCAGAGACTTTAAAAAGGGGGGGGTTTGACAAGGTCTTGAATTTGAGAGTTATAGCCATCCTCTACTGGCAACAAAAAACCAACGACAGAGTCAGGATCAAATGATTTTTTTTACAACTGGCTTTACGTCGCATCAACACAGGTAGGTCTTATGGCGACAATGGGATAGGAAAGGGCTAGAAGTGGGAAGGAAATGGCCATGGCCTTAATTAAGGTACAGTTCCAGCATTTGCCTGGTGTGAAAATTGGAAAACACGGAAAACCATCTTCAGGACTGGCGACAGTGGGGTTCGAACCCACTATCTCCTGAATATTGGATAGTGACCGTACTTAAGTGACTGCAGCTATCGAGCTCGGTAGAGATCAAATACTAGAAGAGGTCAAAATAAAATACAGAATGAGACAAAAGTGTATATCGGCACCTTTGATCTTCAACTGTTACTCCAAGCACATCTTCCAAACAGTCTTCAATGACATACAAGATGGCATCAACATCAGCAGAGTGCCGATCAACAACATTAACTAACCAGATGACACCGTGTTGACTGTTGATAGTCAGGAAGGACTACAGAGGCTACTGGATCACATGTGATGGCATGTGAGGAGTTTGGGTTGAGGCTGAATGTCATGACCAAATGATAATGACCAAGCAGCCAGTGGCACATCGAGGCATGTCAAACCTCTCCACAGAGTTGCAAAGATGACTTACTCGAACCTAGGGTCAGTGAGGACTGGGACCATTCCCATGTCGTATGAGGTGACTAAAAAGGGCCCCAAGGGCTCTGAACTGAGCGAGCATGGGTTGGTGAAGACAGGGCCCCTAGCTGAGTCCTGGCATTGCTTCCACTTACTTGTACCAGGCTCGTCACTTTCATCTATCGTATCCAACCTCACTTGGTCAACGCTTGTTCTTTTCGACCCCGACGGTATTAGGTTGCGATTCCTAGGGAGTCTTTCGTCTTTCTGCCTTTCATGGCCATTGTCTTCCTTTGGCCGATATCTTCATTTTTCGAAGTGTCGGATCCCTTTCATTTTATCTCTCTGATTAGTGTTAAAGAGGATGGTTGCCCAGTTGTATATTCTCTTAAAACAATCACCACCACCTCCACTGCTGTATTAATAATGGTGTATGGTCTCCAAAGAGGCCTGGCGCAGGTCTTTCAAGTTGACACCATATGAAGTGACCTGCGTGTCTGGAAGTACGGGGCCCTACCTATGATGAATTCTAATGATGAAGACAGCATATACACCCAGCCCCCGAGCCATCGGAATTCACCAATAAAGGTTAAAATCTATAACCCGGCCGGAAACTGAACAGGGACCCCCTGGACTAAAGACCAGCACGCTAACCATTTAGCCATGGAGCCAGACAGTTAAAAATAATGACCACCACATTTCCATATAAAGACAGTCATAAGTGCACATTGTCATCTAGGAATCAGCGATCTATCATTGATTGTCGTCTGCAACCAAAATCTAGCAGAATCAATTTTGGATGTAAAGAGTATATCAAGGTCCTGAAATGGAAACAGATCATTTCTCAGTAGTTTCACCAGTTCGCACAAAGCCAAGATGGATGAAGGAAAATACACCCTGCATGGAACAAAAAGAAACACCTTACAAAATATTGGTCTTTTAAGAAATCAAAGCATAAAATGGCTATACCAAAATAGACTTTTAAAAAAATGTTATCTGTTCAGGGCGTCGACCCATATGGATCTGTTGCCCCTACTGGCACCATATTATATGAACCTGCATGTACTTGGAATGGTGGTAGTGTGGAATGTTGTGTGTGAGGAAAGGAAGATTAAGAATGTCACAAACACCCAGTCCCCAGGCCAGGGATTAAAAACCCCTGAACTGGCTGGGAATCGAACCCGGGGCCGCCGGGTGACAGGCGGATGCGTTGCCCCCTACACCACAGGGCCGGACAAAAATTAGACTTAATAATCTAATTCAAGCAAAACCAGTGAGTACCAATGTGGAGGAAGAATGGTCAAATTTTAGCTTAGCTTTGAAACAAGCAGCTTTTGAAAGTTTAGGAATAAAAAGAAAATGGAAGAGAAAAAAAGGGCCTGAGAATCTGGGATGAAGAGATTAAAAGGGTCATATCAGAAAAAAAGAGATGCTTACAAGAAATTTCGGTCAACTGGTAAAATACAAGATAAACTAAAGTACAATTATAAGACAGCAGTAGCTAAACGTGAAGTTAGACGAAAACATAGAGAAAGTTGGGAAAATTTTGTATCTACATTGGAAACAGACTTAACAAGACCACAACCACAAACTTATAACATTTTGAAGAAATTAAACAGGGAAGTTAAGGAAGAGGTAGAACTTGAAACAATACCACCAAATGACTGGCTTAATTATTTTCAAATGCTCTGGACAAGTTCAAAAAATGAAGTGTTAACTTTGCCAATATCTAAAAACAATAAATTTGAATTTATAACATTAGAAGACCTAGACCAAACTTTGAAGAAACTAAGGAATGGTAAAGCACCTGGAGAGGATGCAATACATGCTGAACTGTTCAAATATTCAAGTAAAACTTTCAAACAAAGATTCCTCAGCTTTTAAAATCAAATTTGGAATGGAGACAATCCACCAGAAATTTGGCAGAAGGCAATAGTTATACCACTTCATAAAAAAGGTGACATAAAATACTGAAAATTACAGAGGAATTAGCATTGTTAACTCAGGTTATAAAATACTGTATATGCAAATATCATTAGATAAGTTGCAGCAACATTATGAAGATAAATTGGGGAATGAACAACAAGATTTCCATAAAGGGTACTCCTGCACTGATCCATATTTCACTATGAAAATAGTAAACTTTATTTGTCTCATAGAAATAGAAAAATGTAGAGAATTCAATATGGAAACACACACTGTACTTGTGGACTTTAAAAAGGCCTTTGAACAAGTATACAGAAACAATTTGCTTGAAAAGCTAAAACAAGACAATATCTCTAAACAGATTATTAAAAATATCTATGGGGTTGATGCACAAGTTCGTGCGGTGTTCTTTTGGGTTGGCAACAATGCAGCGTGAAGTGATTGCTTATCGTTATTCCGTTGTTTTAACTGAGTTTGGAGTATGTGCGTTGTGAAACACAGGTTTTCTTGATTGTGAACATATTATTTGTGTACACTTCAGACAAACAGATATGGAATGTCAAGTTGAGAAAAGTAAGCATTTGCGACATGTTTTACTCTTTGAGTTTAACCGAGGATCCAGTGCAGCAGGAGCGGCGAGAAGTGAAGTGTACGGGAATAAAGCAATTGCTGAAAGAACAGCACAAAAATGGTTTTCCCACTTTTGAGCAGGACAGTGACTTGTCTGATGATCCACATTCTGGAGGACTTTCAGATTTTGACGAAAATCGCTTGAATGAGTTGCTTCACAAGAATCCTCGACAAACAACACGGGAAATGGCGCAAGTTTTTTAATGTGATCAGTCAACTATTGTACGCCATTTGCATTCGATGGGTAAGGTACAGAAATTGGGTATATGGGTACCACATGTGCTAAGTGACAGCAACAAAAATCAACGAGTAAATATCTGCTCGTCATTGCTTGCCCGGCACCGGCTGGCTTGTGATAGGCACGAAGCATTCCTTTCGAACATTGTCACCGGTGACGAGAAATGGTGCCTGTATTTCAACATAAAGAAGAGAAAAGAGTGGCTCAGCCCATCAAAAACTGCAATTCCCCATGCCAAGGATAGTGTCCATCCACAGAAAATCATGTTGTGTGTTTGGTGGAACAAAGATGGCATTCTTCACCACAAACTTCTGAAAAACGTAACGATTACCTCTGCTGTGTATAGTGACTAGCGAAGACTGCTTGCAGTTGCTATTGACAACAAAAGACGAAGACAACAACCAGTCTTATTGTTCCATGATAATGCTCAACCGCATACAGCGCGATTGACCAAAGGTGCGATTGCTGAACTTGGCTGGGAACCTCTTCCTCATCCTCCGTATTCTCTGACCTTGCCCCCTCAGATTTCCATCTTTTCCGCTCTCTTTCTAACCACATTCAGGGGTAAGTGTTGCTGACGAAGCTTCTCTTGACCAATGGCTAGCAGATTTCTTCCAGTCAAAACCAAAACAGTTCTACAGGCGAGGCATTCAACTGCTACCTGAACGTTGGCAGAAAGTCATAGAGAGTGTAGGTGAATACATCACTGATTGATTGTGATTGAGAGTTACAGTACGTAACAGTGACAGTAATATAAAATATGAAATATAAGAACCACACGAACTTATGCATTGACCCAATACAATATCTACAAATCCAATCTAATTTCTGTAAAATTGAACAAGAACCAGACCAAGTGGAAATAAATAAATGATGGTGTACAACAAGGCTGCGGACTCTCCCTTCTACTGTTTATAATATATGTGAATGCAATAATGGAAACAAGGACGCCATCGATCAATATCAATAAAGACACCTTGAACACCTAGACACCATATTATATGCTGATGTTGCATTGCTGGCTACGACTGAAGATGACCTAAAAGATCAGTTTTCAATCTAAGAAATGTTTCCTCAGATTTTAATATGATTATTTCAACAGGAAAAGACAAAAATAATGGCCTTCAAGGGAGGAGAACTGATACAACATTGGAATGTGTTCAATTATCTCGGGTACAACTTATCATACCAAACAGTTTTAGATATACCAGCAAAAATTAATAAATTCACAAAAAACTGCAGGAATAATGAACAACATGAAACCATCACTTGTTCAGAAACATACTCGATTGCACCTTTATAATACCCTAGCTAAACCAACATTTTGCTATGGATGCGAGGCATGGACGTTGAATTACAGCATGAGAAATGACACTCATGCGTTGTACAGCAGGGTATACAAAATGGGACCAAAAAAGGAATGAAGAGGTGCTAAGAGAACTGAAAGTACAACCGATAACTGACTACAACATCTTGTTATCAGGAAAGCTGGAAACATCATACACAAAGGATGGAACTTGACAGATTGCTAAAAGAGATTCTTCGATACCAACCCAGAGAAAAAGATCTGTAGGACATCCAATGAAGAGATGAAGGGAAAATGCAAGACTGTAACGGGACACATGGCTCAATACTTGGAAGGATGATGATGATGATGATGCCAGACAGTGCTGTATTGAGGAGGTGAGAACCACATTATTCAAGCTCTAGAAAATTCTCAAACCTCAACCTAGACACCAGAGTATGTCATCTCCATTGCTAAGTCTTTTCAGACCTCCTTTACAGAGCAGACCTGGACAATGACCAAAAGCTTCCCTGAAGAAAGAAGGAAAAAGAGAGAGAGAGAGAGAGAGAGAGAGGCTTCAATATAAGATACTAACACCATATGCTCTGGATCAGCTGGGTACACTGGATGTGAAACGTAGACATTTTGACACAGATAACACAGATATGGGCGATTGCTAAGACCGTCTAGTCCTGGAAATCTGATACTTCAGTCGTATGTCTGCTCCATCCCATCTGCAGGGAAAGATATGCGGAAAATGCAGCCCACACAAAACAAGAATCTTGGCTGTTAAATCAACGTCAGTGGTTCAACATGATTGCAAATGCTTTGTTATCGTGAATCCTTGCTGATACTGTTCCACTACCATCCTTCCAGTCCTGGGCACGATTACAGTTACCCATTTTGTATCCTTTTCCACCTTGTAGGTAGATTGTCTGTACCAGCAATGTTTCATGATAAACAGACTACTACTACTACTACTACTACTACTACTACTACTACTACTACTACAAGTGCTATGCATGTAACCGGGCACTGGCAAGGAACTGACTGTTCCAGAATAAGCAGGATTGAAAAGAAAAACTACTAAAGAACACACCCAGAATAGGCACTCTGGAACTAGGATCTCCGATCTTCGAACAAACAGCTTCCTAATCAGCTTCTCTTTAAGGTGAAGTATGACAGAAGGTGAAGCAGATTTAAATTCTGCCTTGAATGAATTTTATAGCACTTCCTAGACCACTCTGCTTTGCTTTAAAGACCTTTGACAAGTGGTTAAGTCCAAGTATCAATTTATTTATTTTCATCTTGTACTCTTTCTCCGATACTGTGCCTGTTCCATTTAAAAATTTCTCCTGATTTCATGCAGACTGATGTAAAAACAATCTCTTGTACTCTTTCTCCGATACTGTGCCTGTTCCATTTAAAAATTTCTCCCGATTTCATGCAGACTGATGTAAAAACAATCTGACAAACTGGTACAGCTGAAGCTCCTTATGTCATAGAATCTGCAGTATCTTATAAATGACTTTGGAGAATAGCTATTCTCCATTATGAAAGAGAATAACAATTTACCCACCCTTGAGACTCGAATCTTATATCAAAATAAAATAAAATCAAAATCTCTTTATTTGCAAATGAGGTGTCTACCTCGGTGGCAAATGGTACACTAAAATATATTATTGTCAAGCACTAAATTTTAAATTAACAAGAGAAGAAGAAAATTTTCCTAGAATACAATATTATACAATTTACACTAACAATTTTTTCTATTAAACACACAGCTCATCCTTAATAAATTTATATTGTTTACAAAATTCTACTTATAATATCTCCTGTACTTATAAACATAGTCAATACAGTATATGGAATTACTTCAAATAATACTATACTATACTATACAATACAACTGATATAAGATTAAAATTTACATTGCATCATTTTTATCATCACATATCCCTCTGATGTACTTTGATATTAAACTCTCCAGTATTTTACAAACTATACTGGTCAGGCTGATTGGTCTGTAGTTCTCTGGTTTCCTTTCATTACCCTTTCCTTCATAAATTGGTATTATTATAGATTCCTTCCATTCCTTTGGTATTACACTATTATTTATGACATAGTCAAAGAGAAATTTTAAATAAGGCACTATGTACCACCCCATTGTCTTTAATACCTCCCCAGTAATTTGATCACTTCCTGCTGCTTTTCCTTGCTGAAGCAGTTGGATTTCTCTGAAAATATCTTCATTTGTGAATGAGAAGCTTCTTGTTTCCCAATGTGTCTCTCCCTCTCTATCTTCTGTTACGGTTTCCAACTCCTGACAATCTTCTATTGAATCTCTGAATTCCCTACTAAATAGATTTGCTTTCTCAGTATCTGTTAAACAGTGTTCACCCTCTTCCCCCACCACTGTAGGAATTTGGATTCCTTTTCCTTTGTGATTCCTAATATATGAATACAGCTTTTTCCATTTTCCTTTGTGGTCATTTCCCTCTTGAAGTATGCCATTCATATAATTCTCTTTTGCTTCCTTTTTCACTCTATTCAGTTCCCCCAGTAGCCGTTTCCTAGTTTCTCTATTCTCCCTACCCTCTTTGATTTTCCTGTTTACTATTCTACATTTTCTCTTTAATTTTCTTATTTCCCTTGTATAATAAACAGGGTCTCAGGTCATTTTTCCCTGACCTTCCTTGTTACACGCTTTCCCCTTTTATTCTGTTGAAATTGTGTTCTCTCTCTTTTTTAATTAGTCCCAGTTGGGTATATGTTCCAACTCATTAAAAATTGGTATACAGTGATACATATTCTGGCCAATATACTCCTAACATAACGAAGGACAGGTTTTATTTAGGAATCTTCTTTCATGCAAGATACTTTTTATCATGATCCTACATCCATTTTTTTCTCTCGCATAACAATTAACATGAATCTAGGTTCCACTGGCTATTCATACAATAAAATAGAAAATGTTACAGGTTGCCAAATAATGGTATAATTAAAAGTCAGGTATCTTGCCTGTGGTGGCAACAGTGCATGCTCCCCCTGATCATCCAGCCAGTCTGATCCCAGGTACAGATGCTGAAGGTAACTCAAGTCCGACAGAAGCTGTTCACCATCCTCGCTCAGCTCCTTGCGTAGCCGACAGTACTGCAGGCTCTTTCCACTGTCCACGCCAGCATGGCCAGGGCTCCCACAGCAGTCGGGGCAGAGCACTGGCCTGGGACCAGGGCTGCCTCGCCAGATATCATACCTGCCACCAAAGCAAACTTTCAGGAACAAACATTTTGAGGAGTTTAGGTCATTTTACTTACTATAGCTTAAGCAAAGACTTAACATAATATAGCGCTGGACATTTTTTCCATTTCAATGTCTACAGTATTGTTACATGCCAGCCTTGTTGGTAGCCCCTTTCAGTACTACCTAGAAGGGACTAGTGAGTCAGAAGATCTGGGATCTCCCAGCTGTGCTGTAGAGCGAGACTGGTTTTTCCATTTATTGTTATGATCAGCTGGTTTACCTGTGAGTTTCTGGGAGATGCAACGAGAATGTTCCGCCTCTAGCCACATTGCAAATATTCTGGTACACATCACCCAAGCTATAGAAAGGGAGGCTAGCCACAGTTGGCCAGTGTTGGATTCCGTGGTGGACTCAGTGTGAGACTCCATGTGCTGAGGTTCGGTGGTTGGGCTAAAGGCGACAGAGGTGTTGGCTATCGTTAGTGTACCATCAAGGTCTGAATGAGGAGATCCGATTGTTGTTACGTCGGGAGTGTAGAGTGTGTAGGTGGACTGAAGACGGTGTATGGGATAGAAGACTGCGAGTGTAATTAGAAATGCGATAAGTTTTGTGAGGAGTACTGTCCTACTGTTTAGCAATATTCAGCTGTCGCTGTTTAGTTGTTCATTGCGCTTCACTGTGTGAATAATTAGACTGCCCCTGGAGTTGAACCCAGGAACAGTCATCGTGTGTTGTGTAGCTGGTAGCCTGTTACCATACCTAGCTGTCTGCATGCAGTTGCTGTGAGTGCAAGTGAAAGGCCTGTCAATCAGGATTAAACCCCCCAGCGTGTGAGGAGCAACAGTGCGCCCACTTGTCTGCTATGGTCACAGCAATGGTGCGCCATGACATTTGAAACGCTAGTTATGTTGCTTTCGTAATAGTTATTTGTTTTATCGTAAGAAGGAAGGAAGAGTTAACCTTCGGCTATACTATCTATCTATTACTGCCAAAAGATGTCGCATATATTCACATTAATTTATTTTTTAAAGCTCTGCACACATGTTTCAAGTTTGTTTTAAACTTTTCAGGTCCTGGAGCAGTTGTAGGTGACACAGAATTATCTAATTTACTCGTTAATAATGGTGGTGAGAGTAATGCAGAGGATGAGTTTGCTATTACTTCCAGTGAAGATAGTAACTCCAATGATGTATTTCGTGATAATATGCTGAGAAATTTGAACACGTAGGGTGACTACTACACAGTCATGGTACTGTAACGGTTCAAATCCCGTTACAAGGTGATATATGTATTTTTATTATTGTATGATTTTATCTGTATTTTATTATTATTATTATTATTATTATTATTATTACTATGTCAGTATTATTATTATTTTATCTGTGATATTGTTACTATTATTGTAATTATCCGTTTTATTCAATTTTGCAATTGCCTGTTGCTTGCAAGATTGCACTTAGATGTATACACATATACGTATGTGTAGTATAACACTCAATACCTGTACAGTGAGAATTGTTGTATATATCAGAGATCGGATGTGACGTTGGTGCATTGTGCAATATTGTTGGCGATTCTGCCAAGTCATCGCCACTCCATGGCTACGTCATTGTATTTATTTAGAATATGCGCTCAGAGAGTCAGCCTCCGGGCTATTTCACCACTGGATGTAATATCTGTCGCGTAGGTGGGAGTATGTCATTGTTATTTCTGGAGATTACGTAGCTGTGTCAAACAACGTCTATATAAGGTGGGTCCATATTGTAGCGTCAGTCATTACTTATACGGATGCAGTACAGTGAAGTAGTCTACTAGATCAAGAGGCCTTAAGTGGTCAGCCAACCAGTGTGAACGAGAGATGGTGAAGACTCAGTGAGCCATTATTGGTCATTGAGAGAGTGAGACCAAATGGTTGGTCCGTCACTTAGTGGAAGACGCGGACGCAAGGCTTACCACGGAGTCAGAGAGGGCAACCCTGGACCTGCCAAGAGGTCATACCATATTGACTTACAAAGAAGTCAGATGATATGGAGAAGAAGCAGTCTCAAGGATGTATCACCACGTTAGGCGTGACACATCTACAGTAAACACCAGAGCAATGGATTACGTCGTAATTACACTCAAAGTGTTAAAGGTACAGTCAAGTGAATCAGTGAGGGAAATATTTCGTATAAATTGTTAAATGTCCGGTCAAGAAGAATTCAAATTCATGCCTAGTTTCTGTCAGTTGCAATGTCATAATTTCATATTCTCATCTGTTTTATCGCAACAAGACTCACTATTTTTTGATATATTATTTAAAGAATATATATTGTTCTATCAAACGAATTCAGAGTTTCATTTCATTGACAGTAAAATATCTTAACCTCAAAATTAATGGGGAAACCGAACGCCAATCTCCTTTTCCCAGAACTTATATGGTATGTTGTCAAAAGTAAGCTTATTACCCCACACCCTAGAGATAGTCAAGAGTCTCATTCTATTATTGCTGTACTGAGTGACAGCTGGCGCCCTTCAAATAACGTATGTGTAAGTAAGCAGGTAACAAGTAAGTGTGAGTACAAGGTCCAACAAGTGTGTATTTTATTTAATGAATGTTAATTTTCATCATTTCCATTTTAAATCCAGATATTCAGATTTTTCAAGTTAAAATTCAGATTAATATGTTTCAAAAGTTAGGAACATGTTTACAGTACTGACCTGCAGCTGGCCAGGGATAATCAGGTTAGCATATGTTTATAATATTATGTAGTATGTTATTCTTATTGTGCATTTTTTGACAATTTCTCACCTGCCCGTTTGGAAATCATCACAAAATTCATACAATACCACATTCAACATTGGGATTAGGCTAGAAATAAAGCAAGTTGCGGTTGCAGCCCGTGTTTTACAATGTCGCGCTTGAGGGGTTAAAGCTAGAAGCTTAAAGGTAGTAACGAGCCAGTCGTGCCCATTCATGGTTTAATAGAAATGTGTGTGTGTGTGTGTGTTTGTGTGCGCACGCGCATTTATTGGGTCATCCTGAAATAAATTAAGAGTAATAAAACAGATGGCATTTTATTCATAAACAAACTAGTGTCAGAAGTTAGAATAGAGCCTGTGATAGATCATTGTAACCTGAGTGAATCAGTGAGCCAGATACTGCAGGTTTCGACCACCACTGGGAGCATTCCCAAGCATCGGTGTATAGAGAAAAGAAAAGAACACACACACAAATCTTTACATTTTCATCTTGTGTTAACTGCTGGATCCCAGCTGAGACCAGAGACCACGCTAAAATGGAAACTAAGTTAAATTCGCTCTTTGATATTATGATGAAGACGATGGAGAAGAAGATGAAAGAACGCCACCAGAGGAGTGGTGGTAGTTAGGGTGTACCTTATTTTCCGACTTTGAAATTTCTGCACGTTCACCCTCCAATTTTGTTTGAATTACTCTAAAACATGCCTATACAAAATTCTAAGCCGTGCCGATTTGAGTGTGAAGTCACATGAAGAACAAGTCTGGACTTGCCACCCAGCGCTGAGTTAGGCCTGAGCCTATCGGTTCATGCATTGTTATCTATCATGTCACACATATTTTTGAGTCGCTAATCTAACAATGTTTTTAATAGGAGATATAAAACACCAAATAACTAGACACAAATTACCACCCAAGAGACAAGTGTTTCAAGTTTTGTTTTATAACATACGGGAGATAAAATTAACTTTCAGTGTAAGTGCTAAACTTGTGGTTCATGAGTGCATGATATTATGAGAGAAGCAAGAATTCTGACAAGAGCTAATCAGCATTGTACACAAAAACTTATTAACTTGTACTAAGATTTACATTCAAGAAGTATTTGACGTTAAATTGTACTCAGATTGCAAAAAAAGGTGAAGATATTTTTCAGCATCGTGAAGAGGAGTTTAGAAATAATTTGCAGATCTATTTGATATTGCACAAGCAAATACTCTACAAATGATGAATTGGAAGAAGACAGGATGTTTTTTTGTTGGCAGAGAGAGCCAGGACATACAGGCTACATTGGAAGAGCAGAAAAATAATCACGGATAAAGAAGAAATGACGAGGCAAAGAAAATCACCAGAAGAGAAAAGGAAAGAGAAACAACAGAGTGCAGTGTCTACTTCTCCTGCTGTACCCCCTTTTTCATCATCTGAAGATGACAAGGTGAATGTCAAGGGCCCAAAAGAAGAAAGATTTTCAATTGTTAATATTATCATTTAGACTTTCACGGGCCGTGTAACTATTCATGAGGTATATTTTTGGGCTTATGCAGTGTAATTAATTATAAAACACACTCAACGCATTTCGAAAGGAACGTTGCCGCTCCCTAGCATCTTCAAATACCACCGGTCTGAGCCAGGATCGAACCTGCCAAGTTGGGGTCAGAAGGCCAGAGTCTCAATCGTCTGAGCCACTCGCCCTGACAGTTGGAGAAGCAACTTTTCAGGGGAGTGCTGGGGCTTCCTCTTCTCCTTCTGACTGTTCTGGTCTTTGGTAGGAAGGCTGGAAAAGTTTCTGGGAGAAGTCCTTTTCGTTGCCTTTGTCTGGGAGGACATCCCGGCCGAACGTGCCGGGGAAGTGCTCTCCCTAGATGATGTTGGCAGTGATGTACTTGCAGGTTTCCAGGAAATTACAGCTACTTTCTTTGGATCTCCAGTTTCCTTACTTGCTGTAGTTTGTTTGTGGCTTGAGAATTTTCAATGACAGTGTTTTACTGGTAAACGGTACAGAACAATCTGGTGAGATCCGCACTTTCGTGGCTTTCTCAGCGAAGGAGACGGAGACCTCCGGAGCAGCCATGGATACGAGCAGGACGGATTACCAATGGCAGCACTGGCTTCTGGAATTTTAGCTAACATATACCTCGATTATTTGGAACACATTCAGATAGTAGGCCACATTGAAGGACTGGATCTATGGCTACGATATGATGATGACACCTATGCCATAATAAATGGAGAAATCAATGACAGTCTAAGTATTCTAAATGTTTTAAATGGTTTAGACATTAACATTAAATTTACAGCCAAAGAAGAATAAGAAGATGGTATGCTCAATTTTCTAGATATTCAAACAATTCGGAAAAACAACATTTTTCCAGTTTAAAATTTACAGAAAACCTACTTTTACACTGACCACAATAAAAAGTGATTCTTTACATCCCATTTCACAAAAGAAATCTGCTTACTATAGTTTTGTCAACAGGGCCTTTGAAATACCGTTAACAGAAAGTGAGAGAAAGAAGGAACTATCTTACATTCGTCAACAAGCCCTACATAATGGTTTCAGTCTGAAATTCATCAACAAAATCATCTCTAAATCCAAATATCAACAACAAATTAAACAGCCATCAGAAAAGACTAAGAGGTACATCAAATTCACCTTTAATAACCCGAGGATTTATGAAATCACAAATTTGTTTAAGAAATACAACGCCAAAGTAACTTTTTCAACCAAAAACAATACGAAAGATTCTTTAATCACAATACAGCCAATAAACTTCAAGATGACGAATTCCAAGAATCTGGCATTTATAAGTTGACATGTACTCAGTGTAAAAAGCATATGTGGGACAATCAGGAAGGAGCTTCATAATTAGATATCAAGAACATGTCAATGCAGAGAAATACAGAAGATTCTCTGCTATGGGAGCTCATATGAAAGAAGCGAACCACAAATTCATCAATATCAAACAGGACCTTCAAATCATAAGTAAGATCAATAAAGGAACACTAATGAACAACCTAGAAAACATCTACATTATTCTTGATAAATTCGAAAATGGGGAAAGGAATCTTAACGAAATGAATGAGCAAAAAGACCTCTTATACGAGCACATCAGCAAATACATGGAATGGGTTGACAGACAACAAATAAGACGAAAAAATGTAATAATCAAGCACGACATCGCGGATTCACTGCTAAGTCTCGCTCCTCCCTCAAATGACGTACTAGATGATGACACAACTCCACTTCCCATTTCTTCTGTGGATTTCACGAACAATCAAACCGTGTCACATTGCTACTACACTAGGTTGTGCACAAAGACAGGTTCCCAAGGCAGCGCGGAATAAACATCTTTCCAAGATATGATAACGTGAGACAAGCTGCCCTATCCAGATGACCGCCATTTTATAACAGAGAAGATACCAGAGAACTTTTACCAATCAAACAATCGACACAGCAAATATTTTTTCCATAACCTATAGATTAACGCTTGTGCTTATTGTCCAATATTTTTCTTCTAAGTTTTCCTTATACAGCTGATGATGACCACTAAGTGGTTGAAACATGTTCTGTGAGTGATAATGTATATTTAATTTTGCCCAACGCAAAAAATATATATCGATTAGGTGGTTCTTTAATTATACTTGTTGATTATACTCATCGATACGGTCATGATGTGGACAACTTGCAATATCCCGGCTTCACGAAAATAATAATACTTCTGGGCTACAAAATGCATTAATTCATGCTTTAAACAGGATACGCCAATGAATCCGTATCTACTTACATCATAGGCCAATGATTTGTAGATGAACACAACAATCAAGAAGAAATCCATGTTAAACTGCAGCAGGCATGGCGAATATTAGTTTGGAGCATACACAACAGGACTTCCTTGATAAATTAAGCAGATATGCGATAACTGGAAAAGGCTTTACACAATAAAACTTGTTTAAAATAACACACACTCCAAATCACATGCTAGTCTGACTTTAAACTCATTTTTGTGACCTTTTTAGCTTCCTGCACAAGGTCTTAAGAAAATGTTTTGTCATAACAGGAACCAGAACTCCTGGTCTTCAAAATAGAAATAGACTCCAGAGATTCATTGGACATGCATGATCTGAACTCTGTTCTAGTTTTCTTCACAAGGCTGGAAACACGTTCACATTCTGCATTGCTATGGGGTATGGTGAGAATAGAGAGCATTACTCTAGAAATTCAGTTATACTTAAGAAGTCCATCGGTTCCACAAATTCTTGATATTTGTGCCCAACTGGAATCATTTGCAGCATCTTGATTTGCAGCCGAAGTGTCATCTACCTGAAGAACACAAAAACTCGAACACTTCCTTAAAAGGCCAAAACTTTTGAGGAACGCCAACTTCGTGAACAAAGTACATCAAAGAATATAGGTTAAATCATAACAAGCGAACAGAACGGAACAAAGAATTTTCAGAGCAAAGTCTGTCGACACCTAAGATTCAAAATCAAAAATCTCTTTATTTGCAAATGAGGTGTCTACCTCGGTGGCAAATGGTACACTAAAATACATTATTGTCAAGCACTAAATATTAAATTAACAAGAGAAGAAAATTTTTCCTATAATACAATATTATACAATTTACGCTAACAATGTTTTCTATTAAACACACAGCTCATCCTTAATAAATTTATATTGTTTACAAAATTCTACTTATAATATATCCTGTCCTACTTACAAATATAGTCAACTGATATACAGTATGTGGAATTACTTCAAATGATACTATACAACTGGTATAAGATTAATATTTACATTGCATTTATTTATTTACTTTTTTTTTTTTTTTTTTTTTTTACCCGTTCTGGATCCTGGATCACACAGAAGAACTGTCATCCCGGCTTTAAATTAAATTCCAATAATGACACAAACATCACACGGTTAAAAATACCAATCATATCAAAGAATGAGTTATCGACTATCGTGGACTTGGCTTCGACCAAGACCGAGCGTGCTTCGAGCCAAGCAAACAATCAATTGTACGGAAGTGGAGTAATTATCGAATGTTAACGTTTCAAATTTCTGTCTATGAAGTCGTAAAATGACACCGTCCATCCGTAAAATGCTGCAGTTTCCGTAAATTTTATGGATAAACCGTAAAAGTTAGCAGGTATGCACATCTCATCAAGACTATGAATTCTGAATTGTATCTACTTTCTTGAATACTACGAAGAATATTTTAAGACTTCTTCTCATATATTCCTACAGCTAAGTGAACTAATTTCTTACAACAAATGTGTTTTCAGGAAATTCTATAAACAATTTTTCATAGTGTCAAACTTATAGGTTTTAAGACCATCTTTAAAACAACTGTGTTTCAAATACTTTGTTCTACACGCGATATGGCTGAAGATGACCTTTAAATGGATCAAAACTAGTCCCATTAAATGTTTATTTAATAAGCACTATTTAATTTGTATTGAAAAGGTGGAATAACCCACTCATTTGATTTGATTAAAAAATTACAAACCTACTGTGTACCTAACATAGTGATACCAGGTGCAAATAAAAGTGACCCATGGTGTTCCCTGCGTGGTGGTACTGATTACAAATAGTTTCATGGCTCTAATTCGATCATCCCTTAGTCACCCCTTTTAGTCGCCTCTTAGACAGGCAAGGGATATCGTGGATGTATTCTTCACCTGCGTCCCCCACCCACAGGGGGGCAAAAGAAGACTGAAGACGCCTAGAATAACATGGAGAATGATCAGATGAAGACAGAAGACCACCAGGAGAAGATGAAAGATCACCAGGAGAAGACAGCCAGAAGAAGATGGACGATGAACAGAGGAAGGTCGACAAGGGTCTCCATGAGATAAAGCACGTTCCACAGGTCGATGCTCTGCCCCGAAGACCTTGTCCACAAGACTGCAAGTCCTGATCCAGGAGAAAGATCATGTGTTAAAGATGTTGACATTTGAACGTAGCAGCAAATGCTTACACACTTACCAGTAGGACTGGTAACTAAGTGAAGTTTAAGCTTGTAGATACTTCTTTGTTGTTCTGTTGTGGTAATAAAGTGTTAGCAAGAAAGATGAAGTTAATATTTACAAGTTGCAAGTCAACACCAAGCATCAAGTTTCCTGCTGAGCAACCATTGTGGTGTTTGAAGGAAACTGGAGCTGTGAAGCCTGGATGTAACTGCAGAGGAACAGCAATAGTCACCTTCCCTTTGTCTCGTTGGCTTACCAGTCTGCAATACACGAGGCTGCGGGATTTACACCAGCGAGGACGCTGACTGGAACTGTGCCTTTGGCCGACATGAGGTTTATCCCGCCCCGATCCACTGGTACTGCCTGAATCTGACAAGAGTACGAGTACAGAGAACAGTGAAGGCATGGTACGCCCAACAAGTGTACACCATTGGAAATCATGAGAACGACCTAAGATGGCTACATAACCCTGTAAGGAAGAGAGGTTTGTCTCCCAAGCTCCGGAGGAGGTGGAAATACACTTACCACATTCTGACGGGATTAAATGACATCAGCTACCAAGTACGACCAAGGCCAAGATGCAAGATGAAGGTGGTACATCTAGACCGACGGGCGCCATCCCGAGGAAGAGTTGAGAAGATAACTGACCGGGACGATCAGCTCTCAAATGGAGCCAACGTTATGTGCCAGCCCTGTGTTAGCCCGTTTCGGTACTTCCTAGAAGGGGCTAGTGAGTCAGATGACCAAGAATCTCCCAGCCTGGTTGTAGGACAGGGCCGTGTATTGTTCTAATTGGCCAGTATACCTGTGAGTTTTTGGGAGATGTGACGAGAATGTTCCATCTAGACACATACGAGTAACAACACAGTAAAGGTTTCCACCTATTCAATACAAAATATATTCACAATATTTTAAAATTACATGGAACTAGTTTCGACCCATCTAGGGGTCATCATCAGCCACATCAAAGCAAAGATCACTCTTGACGAAATCCTAAGAACATGTTAATTTTAACAGTAAAATTATTATGGAATAACAAGTGAATGTGGTAAATGAAAAGATGCAAGCTCACAGCTGCACGCCCCAGTTAGGAAGTTTCAGAAAAATAATATGTAATATAAAGTAGTGAATATCATGTGAATCTGTTAAATCAAGATGAAGAGGATTTGCAGTTAGGGAATACTGAATATGTATATCCTTGAAAATGAACACCTACAACCTGTTTTCCAGTCTTTGACCAGGTCAGGGATGTAATGAATGAAACATATATAGGCTGTTGTTACAATGGGGTCGCCACTCCCAAGGTGATTTATTAATAACTGATAGATGCTATGAAATGAGAATGGAGAGTGTTGCTGGAATGAAAGACGACAGGGAAAACCGGAGTACCCGGAGAAAAACCTGTCCCGCCTCCGCTTTGTCCAGCACAAATCACACATGGAGTGACCGGGATTTGAACTACGGTATCCAGCGGTGAGAGGCCAACGCGCTGCCGTCTGAGCCACGGAGGCTCACCATGTATATCCCTATTTTTGTATAATTTATAATTTGGGTAAGAGCCTGTACACATGGCCTAACAGTGAAGATTGTGCAACATGGGAAACGGTGACTATATTGGGTAAGACGGATGAAGTTGATTAAAAGTGTTGCAACAAGTGGCTTGGCAACCCAGGGTACAGCCGGGAAGTATAGGCTGAAGATTGCTATTCATCACGTGTTCGCTTATTTGTGCACCAACCACTCTGTATCCAACCCGGAAGCTTCGATTTTGAACAAGCTTGCGTCGACCGAATGATGCTTGAAGATGCTTCAGAGGTAGCGTTGCTACCAGTTGTCCTTTGGCAGATGCTATGCCACATGCGCCAAGCATATACAATGGTATATAATATGTACAAATATACATGTGCACATGCGACGAGTTGACAATTATTAACAGAGTCATTACGAGTGTATTACGAGGTTATGACTAGTCATTCCTGGTGGGTATCCTGGCGAAAATGCTACATAGTGTTCATTTATCAGTCATACTCTGGTTTATTCTTCTCTGAGATGATGCACAGTATGTGTAAGAATGTTCTGTAGATTGTAGATGTTTATTTTTTTAAGCAGCAAAATAAGTTGGTCTCATCATGTGATGATTATTGTTGGTGCTTACGGTATTTTGTTTTGTTTTATTTTGTTTTGGGAGTAAATTCTAGTAGTGAAACTTATAATAAATCTTTTATAGGTGGAGTAAGGAAAACTTGGCATGCTAGCCAAATTTATTTCCAGAGTTAAATAGTAGCAGATAAGGTAATGAAGCAAGTTTGGAGCATTGTCAGCCTGATGACCGTCGCCTTGGGAGGAGTTCATTCATACTCTACAGAGTCAACTATTCCAGTAAATCTTTTGCAGGTGGTGCCCAATTTCATCACTTTAATATTTTATTCTAGTTACAAATTATCAATTTCGTGTTTCAATATCGCCAATCTGTGACAACAAACAAGAGTTTTGTCTGTACATTGTTAAGAATTAAGAGAACTGTATTTTTGTATTGGTCATGTCCACAGAATGGAGGAAATGCAATTTTAATTTTCTGTCATATCTGTATGTATGTATGTATGTATGTATGTATGTATGTACACATACGCATCACTAGAAAATGGCCAAACAGAACTTACTTAAAATCGGCATTCAAAGGCTGAGAATAAAGCACCCCCTATAGTCTAGGCTATGAATAATTTTATTCACCCAGGGTGAAATGGTAGTTTATGGGAAGGCGCCTCAAATATAAGTCTCAAATCTGTGTTATTAGTGGTTCTATCTTCAAAACAAAAGTGATACGGAATACAATTTTTGATTATTTATCTCATACATTTTTATCATACGAGCTATGATAACAGAGATATTAATGAATTTAAACTTGTGTTGCTTAGGCTGCATCAGTGCCAAGCATTGCAAATATGGAAATACTGTTCTATCTTATTTAATCAAAATTGGTAAGTTAAATTGGGGAATAAGACACTACAGTCGAGGGTATAAATAATTTGATTCACGCTGGCTGAAATGGTGGTTTAGGGAAGGGCCTAAAATTTAATTCTCAAATATCTATGTTATAAGTAGTCCTATTGATAAATACTACGTAACAAAAGATGTAGAATCGAGCTCAATAGCTGAAGTCGCTTAACTGCGGCCAGTATTCAGGAGATAGTGGGTTCGAACCCCACTGTCGGCAGCCCTGAAGATGATTTTCCATGGTTTCCCCATTTTCACACCAGGCAAATGCTGGGGCTGTACCATAATTAAGGCCACAGCCGATTCCTTCCCACTCCTAGCCCTTTCCTATCCCATCGTCGCCATAAGACCTACCTGTGTCAGTGCGACGTAATTCTTTACTTAACACTTCAGTTCGTTTCCAGCACATTTCATACATCGGAGTAACATTACATTTGTATATGCGGTATATTTGTTATGGCAAAAACAGCCCTATCAATATGACGTCAACAATCCCACAAAAGCCGTCAGCCGCACGACTGTACGTACGTATCTAGACAGCGCGGTCCGAAGATTGTCCGTCTGTTTCAGGTCTCCTCACTGCCACAGTGTAGTCGTAGCAGGGGAAGGAGCGGTAGTCCGACGGCCCAGTGCTCCCTGAGTGTGACTGTGCTCTCCGAGCGCAATGACTGGATGGCCCTGCACTAGCACTAATGATCTTAAACGTTTTGATACCAGACTGGAATCTCTCAAAGACTGCTACAGGTAATTTATTCCAATCCCTTAGGGTCCCATTTATAAAGGAAAACTTGCCCACATCTGTATGCTGGTTTCTGGCCCAATTGTATGCTTGTGATAATTTCTCGATAAGTACGAGCAAGGTTCCAACTTATTCCTAATACTACTCCAGGCAGCCCTTCCCATGTAGCTTTTATAAAGACCACACAGGCTAGCTCTAGTTCTTCTAGATTCAAGACTTTCCCAATTAATGGTATACCTTCTATTCCTGTTTACGAAACTCATCACACTTCACTGAACTTTTTCTAGGGAACATATTAAACATACCCTGCACGGATTCCGGCATGCAGACCCATATTCAAGAATCGGTCTTACCAAACATTTATAAGCTTATTTTTGGTACCAGAATTAGCTTTCTTGAGATTCCGCATAATAAAATGTAACGATCTCCAGGATTTCTTAACTATATTTTGCACTTGCTCTGAAGTCTTTTCTAATAGTAACACCTAAGTACTTACGACTTAACACCACCCACCCCCCAGTACAAAATCCCTCTTTCCTGTCTTTTTTTAAATACTGAAACACAATTTCTTGCTTTTTCCTCTGTGGATATTCATTTGATTTTCATACGTCCATTTGTCAATCGTATCTAAATGCCGCTGAAGCAATAGTTCGTCCTCCTCTGTCTTTATCTCCCGATATATGACTCAATCATTGGCAAAGAGGCGCACTTCCGATTTTATCGAATCAGGCATATCATTATTTGAAAGTACGAAAAGAATTGGCCTAATAATGCTACCCTGAGCCACACCAGATGTAACGTGTTATTGGAAAAGATAGCGTTTCTCCCAGAAGCACCTTCTGAGATCTTGCATTGGAGAGTTTTCGTATCCGTTTCACCACTCTGATGTAAATATCCATACGTGCCAATTTGTTAAGGAGGATGTTATGTGGCACAAGATCGAATGCCTTACCAAAATCAATTACTACTAGATCAATCCTTGACCCATTGTCAAGCTTATCCGATATATCTTGACATACAGAATAGAGCTGGCTTTTGCAGGAGCCGCCTTCCCTAAAACCATGCTGCTCCTTAAGTATCATTCCAGAAGAGTCCCATTTCAACCTAAAATAATCTACTATTAATTGCTCCATTTGTTTGCATACGACTGGTGTCAAAATTACTAGTCTGTGGTAATTCAAGTTGCTATTGTCACTCCCTTTGTGAATAGGAGCTACAGTGGCCGATTTCCAATCATCTGGAACCCTTGTATTGTTCGGTGATATATTACAGATTCTTATTAAGTACTACAGGACCGCTTCACCCCCGAGTTTAAGTGCCTCTCCGGAAATAAGATCTGACCCACAATATGTATTTTTTCTGAGTTTGGAAAGACCTTCACACAATAATGAAATTTTAATTGGAAATCATTATTAGTTTTCAGAAAATTGTCCCTGAATAACTGTGCTGCCAGATTAAAAGCCTTTCCATGGTGATTATTTAATGCTTCTACTTTATATCTGTTGTTGCCAATAAATCCCCTCCTATACAAAGAGAAGGAATCTACTTGTTCTCTCTCTTCAATTTTCGTATATATTTAAAAGAACAGATTCCATGAATTTTGATTTTCATTCAGGATATTGTCATGATGCCTTTGCTGGCAGGACCTAGTGTTCTTCTGGTATAGGCTAGAGCAATTTTGTTACTCTCACAGATCCGTCTGTCTTATCCTTAGCTTCGACAATATGAAAGTGACTGAGGTATGAGCAATGCTAGTAATGCCAATCCTTATGCAGCCAGTCCCTGCTATGAATGGTGTGAAAATGTTGCTCATAGGGTCAGTTGGTGTATGCATTTCAGTGGGCTTGGCAGACTGATATGTAATAGCAACTCTGGCTCGGTGAGGAAAGCAACGGGAAACTACCGCACTCCTCATTTCCCTAGTATGCCTCTTCAGTGATGCCTAGGCCATCTATGATGGCTGATGTCAGAGCTGTTGAGGATCCCACCAGCGTTAGCGCTGACGGACTGAACATACATACATACATATTTTCATGATTTTTCTCTTCAGCCACTTTCTTTTCTGCTAGTAAATGCTTCACCAATGTTATATACTATGCTCTGAATTGATCATTTTTGTTTCTTCTGTTGAACACTCTCCTAGTCTTACGTTTAAGCTTCCTAATAGTCACGGTGTAGTACGGTGGATCTGAATTTTTCCCTAATTATCTTTTTAGGAACAAATTTAATCAATCCTGTATTTAAAATGGTTTTGAAATTCTCCTAAATGTTGTCCATCCCCTTACCCTCCTTTAGACAAATAGTTTTAAGAACCTACGGAGTCTCCCCTCGCAGAGCACCAAATAGCCTTAAAAATTCCCACATGCCTCGTATTACATGTTCCCCAAGAGAGATCAAGTACCACTGCACTGTGGTCACTAATCCCCTAATTACGTCACAAGATGTAACTATGTCGTCTGGTTTGATTTAAATAACATCTAAAAGTGCTCGTTTACGAGTGCTCTTTGTGAAGACTTGGGAAAAGCTACTATTCCACACTAATTAACTTAACCGGGCGAGTTGGCCCTGTGGTTAGGGACGCGCAGCTGTGAGCTTGCATCCAGGAGATAGTGGGTTCGAACCCCACTGTCGGCAGCCATGAAGATGGTTTTCCATGGTTTCCCATTCTCACACTAGGCAAATGCTGGAGCTGTATCTTAATTAAGGCCACGGCCGATTCCTTCCTACTCCTAGCCCTTTCCTGTCCCATCGTCGCCATAAGACCTATCTTCTGTGTCGGTGCGACGTAAAGCAAATTCTAAAAAAACTAATAAGTTTACTGTTGATAGATTTAGATCCCCTGCTGCAGGTAATTTATTCCAATCCCTTATGGTCCTGTTTATGAAGGAAAACTTGTCCACATCCGTATGCTGGTGTCTAGCCCTAATTTTGTGCTTGTGATAATTTCTCGATAAGTACGACGAAGGTTCCAACCTATTCCTAATACTACTCCAGGCAACCCTGCGGGACTCACACAAAGGGGGTGACAATAGCAACTTGACCACACAGGCGAGCTCTAGTTCTTTTAGATTCAACACAAGCAAAAAACATGATGAAGCACCTTCGCCTCGCTCAGCTATCTTACTTCTGCATGGTACGGGATATCAGGATACTCCGCTTTGATGTTATCCAAGAACTCATTGAATTGACGGTGAGTGAGTCCATCTGAGCGAAGATAATTTACCATTTGCACAACTGTTCCTATTACGTCTTTAACCTTGGGGATTTTTGCACAGATTGCCTCCTGGTGTATCAAGCATTGGATTATACCAAATTTCAATACGGGTCTAAACACGAGATTAGTTACGTGTAATAAAGCATTGGATTGCCGCCATTAGGCCACTATCGCCCTGTCATTTTTAATTTTACATAGCTGAGGAAACCCGTGCATAGATCAAGTAAAGCAGAAGCTCCCATCAGTCATTACACTCATCAACCACTCCCATTTTAATCCCATTGGCTCAAAAACGCCCTCCACAGATTGGAAAATATTGAAACCGTTAGTGGTGTCTTTGAGAGCTACCAAGTCTAGGAAATCCTCGGTGAAAATACAACCAATAAACCCATAGCCACACCCACCAGAACATCGCTCCCTCCAATAGCCTTACACCGTTACAACACGCGCAGTAATACACTCTCTTCCTTCCCTCCCTCCAATAGCAGCCCCCCTCCAATAGTTACGTCAACGCAAACAGATCCCCCTCCAGCACAAAACTTCAGTTATAACACACGTAGCAAGAAGTCTACTGTTGCAAATACTTCTAACTCATAATATTACAAGCTATCTTTGTCACCGTCAAATGGTAAGTGCATACGATTCTACTTCAATATTTTCCAATATCTTTTCACACAATTAACTCTACGTTTCTTGCTTCCATTTACAGATTCCACTTTTATATGCTTTTTCAACTAGAATATCTACAAACTCACAATTTACAACATTTGAACATCACTTCAAATTTTGAGATGGTCCATAGTGATCCTATTTGAAACTGTTCTTCAACTTCTATTCATCAACTTCATATCCTCAACGTGTTCTACAACTTCACCATATGCATCTGACTTTCGTCTTTTATCTTCAAGATCATGATGAACTTCGGATCTCTCGACTAACTTTGACTTTTATTCTCTCCTCTTTACTTTGATTATATAAGATTTTTCGCCATCGTCTAATTATAACCGCCATGACTATCAACTTTACTTTTATGCAATCTTACTACTTGTTGTATAACAATCTGTTGTTTTATCCATTGTACTTATTTTAGCAGCCTTCTAATGTTAATTTTGTTAATACTTCCACTATTGTATCTCATCACATTGTATTTTCAAACCATCATTGTTATTTTTAATGTTATTTTACTTCAAATCTCTTCAAGATTTTAAAATTCATTTCATTACTACATGTCGTTTGGACGCTTATTTTTAATTTAAGGTTAAGACTATGGCTGATGATGCCTTCAGGGAAGGCGAAACATGTCCCACTATTAGCTAACAAATTTATGTAAATCATCCAAGACGATTTTGTATTGATTAGGTGGTCTAATAAATAACTTATTGTTATTATTTCGACCCGAAGATTGTCATCCACCCCTTGAATGAAAATAACGAGCTGAGCTATGTCCACAATGTCTGTTGATTTGTCGAGGGCGATGGAAAATGATACCAAATTTGCTGCTTTCTATTGCTATTCCATATTAACGGACATATCATGTATTCTGCGAGCCACAGTTTGAAGAGAAAGAGAAATTTCTCAACTAGCTCTGTAGGACAAATACATGCCACCACGCCCATTAGGCATGAAATCCCTTCTCCGAAGGGTTTCCCAGCTTTGGCAATTCACATTGAACATTTGTAGCTTGCTAGTAAAATGGGTCCACCACCTCACTCTCCTCTATCTCCTGTCAGACAAAAATACGGCAAGTGTTCTTCAGATAATTAAATCATTTCTTCATCCCTGTTTGTAAACAAGCATTTTAAAATTAAAACAATAATACAGAATAGTGATGCTTGAAATTTTCTTTCAATTCTTCCAACTTCAATTGGCGACTGCCATCTATCAAATCACTGTAATCATCCCTATGGTTCGCACTGTAGTGCCATTCCAAAATGTTTTATTTTTTTATTTTTTTAAACACATTAAATCTCGGTGGCACACTAAACATTTGGCATGCCCTTTTTATGCTGTACAGAAAAATGAAATTTCCCATTCTGCTTTAATCCTTTGCGGACACATTTTTTGCTTGTGTAGTCCTGCACTAGTGCATTTTTTTTCTTCGAAAAAGGTGTATAGTTACAATGAAGGTATAATGAAGATACAAAGTCTGACTCACAACATTATACAAATCATTCCAGATACACACTATAAACAATAAACGTGTAGTTGAAAGACAGTTTGCCCCTTTCCTATTTATATTTCTTCTCCGTGTGGTACTTCTCGAAGCATTCATTTGTATTTTTTCTCTTGCACAGCAGTCAGTCTCAACAACAATTTGTTGTACCAATTATTCTTCTGTAAAACATAGTGTAAAAAAATTCAACAGGAGTAGATGGTTTCTTACCTGTGAAAGGTGAGAAACCTCTAATCAAAGTGTGAGGTTTCTTTACAAAGTTAGGATCAGCTGGGCGATAAACTCTCCAACCATTGGCTGGTTCACTACTATTTATATCGCTTTCATTCTCGCTTTCAACTACTTCTCTTTTGCTAGAATTGTGATCATCACTCTCAGAAACATTAAACTCACTCTCCATAACTGATAATTCGTCATCACTGCTATCAATTTCATCCAAAAAGCGAGCTATATCAGACAAAGTAGCATTACCCTATCTGCGCGCCGCCATTTTTACAGCTGATTAATGTAAAAAAACAGCCCGTTCTTTATTTACCTGTAAAACTCGTAAAACAAAGTTTTAACACAACTAGAAGGCTATGACATTCCTAAAGGTTCTATACAATAACTATAGATAGCAGCGAGCACGCATAATTGCTTCACACATGTATATACAGTATTTACTGTGGAAATTAGTGGCAGGTATATCCCGACATACATCCAGAACAGGAAACTGGGATGTCAGGAAATGCTGACAGTCGTCCGCTGAGGGTTAAAGGCTGCTGCTTCACCACTCTTTTTTTTTTTTTGGTATGATGTTGCTCAGTCATGACAACTGCAAAACTGATTTAGTTACACGCTGTCAACAAAGCGCATTGGACTAGACTAGCGACTGATGGATCGGCTGCTCACTTCGGCGTGGTGGACGGACTGCGGGCTCAGCCAGCCAAGCTCATCCCACCACTACATAAACTACCTTCCACCAAAGCACTCGGGGAGCGCTGTGTGGATGACCCTGTGCTAGTGTAAAGTGAAAAGTAGGAGTTGTAAATGACAGACAATGAATTTGTGAATTTCTGCTGGATTTAGGATGTTGAACTAACAGTATTTCTTGTAATATTTTCTTTCCATGGAATTGCTTGTTCTACTGTTGTTGTTTTGTTGGGTAATTATGTTTTTAACTTTATTTTATAATCACTTGTAATGTTAAGCCAGTGGTAAGCTCAACCTATAGTACATTGTAAGCCGTAGCGTTAAGCACTGGAAATACTGAAGTGCGTATGAAATTGTATATGATGATGCTGTATTTAGAATGTTGAACTAGTAGTATTTCTTGTAATACGAAGGTCGATCAAATATAAACAAGATTTTTGTTCCTGAACATCTACAGCTCATAGGTCTGGCCCCGCGCTTCTGCTATGCTTAGGCGGGACTGTTAGGAGTGGGGAGAGCATGCTGTTAGATATTTCCCACCGTTTCGTCAGTAACGCTCATGATGTCGGAGCAACAGGTGCACCCCTCCACTGCGCAACACATAATTACAAAATTTCTTGCTCGGGAAGTAGTTACAGTGGCGGAAATTTTTCAGAGATTGACTGCACAGTTCAGTGATCAAACATTGTCAAGGACGCGTGTATTTACCTGGCATAAAAAGTTAAAGGGCGAGAACATGTGGAAAATCAGCAACACGATCGCCGTCCTTGGACCAGCATTACAGACGAAAACAATTGTGCGGTTAGACATTATTGACGACAATCGATGGGCGAGTATCAGAAATTGCAGAACAAGTCTGAATCAGTTGTGGGAGCTGTCAAGCAATCATCACAAACGACCTACAGTTCCGTAAAGTGTGTTCCAGATGGGTCCCTCACCTTTTGACCGAAAATCTGAAGTTGAGATATTTGGTGGTCTGTCACAGGCTTGATCATCCTTTACAGCCGGGACTTATCGCCCTGCGATTTCCATTTGTTTGGACCACTTAAAGAAGCTCTAGGAGGGCAACAATTTGAAAGTTATGAGAGTGTGGAAGACTTCATGCACAACTGGCTGGTGACACAACCCTGTTCTTTTAACAATGAGTGCATCAAGAAGCTGCCTATGCGCTGGGACAAATGCATTTCCAAAGCAGGAAACTATGTGAAAAAATAAATTGTAACTGCCTTGTGTTTTTCAATAAACAAATTTAAATAAAAAAATAACATCCTGTTTATATTTGATCCCCCCCTCATATTTTCTTTGTACTCTTGTTGTTGTAGTTGTTGCTGTTGTTGGTTATGTTTTAACTTTACTTTATCATCACTTGTAGTGCTAAGTTAGTAGTAAGTTTAACCTACAGTACTGTAAGACCATCTTTAGTGTTAAGCACTGGAATTAAGTTGTGTGTTAATTTGTCTATGATGAAACTATATTTAGAATGTTAAACTAGTAGTATTTCTTGTAATAATTTCTTTCCATGGAATTCCTTGTTGTATTCTTGTTGATGATGTGTAATTATGTTTTTACATTATTACCACAGTACAGTAAGTGAGTGCTACCACCAGGATATTTCCCAATTGCGATGTATTTGTTAATAATAATAAATAAATAAATAAATAAATAAATAAATAAATAAATAAATAAATAAATAAATAAATAAATAAATAAATAAATAAATAAATGACATGTATAACTACTCCTAATTACAGAACTCACATACTACATTATGTACAGAATAAGAAGTGTGAGCTTTGCACGAGTAGCTGAGCCCTCCCCCTCCCCAACAGATGGCGCTGCTAATACCTAAGACCTAGTGTGATGATCAATGACATGAATAACTACTATATATATACCGAATTCACGCTTCAACAGTTGTACAATTTGGAGATTTGTGAGATGATTTTGCATTGACCGAGGTGTATAATGCCATTCCTATTCTGATTTTGCAGAAGAAGAATTGACATTTCAAGGAGTAGAATACAAGTTTGAGGACTTAACATATGAATCTTCATGGCATTCTAACAGAGGATTTCACTATAATTACATTTAAGTCATTCAAGCATTAGAGGAATATATTCACAGCAACAATAACACACAATAATTTTACCACGACAATTGCTATTTCCACATGCAACAATACATCATATTATCAGGTACAATTTTCAGACACATCCACAATGCCTTCTACAGTCCATCTCAAAGATTCCAGTGTGTTTTGAGAAGTGAATATATTTTGATAATCTCAGAGAATGTTCCACCACATAATTTAAGGTTTAACTTTTTTTACAATTTGCTTTACATTGCATCGGCGCAGATAGGTCTTCTGGCGACGATGGGATAGGGCTTGGAATGGAAAGGAAGTGACTGTGGCCTCAAGGTACAGTCCCAGCATTTGCCTGATATGAAAATTGTAAACCATGGAAAACCATCTTTAGGGTTGCCGACAGAGGGATTTCAACCCACTATCTCCTGAATGCAAGCTGATAGGTACATGACCCAAGCCGTGTGGCCACTTGCTCAGTAAAATTTAAGTTTCATGTGCCTCTGATCCTTAGAGAATGCCTGTGTTGCAACTGATTAATGTATCAATCAGAGAGTCAAGATTCTTTGTGAAATTTTCAGTTGTTTCACTACCTTCTAAACCCTGTGAATTAACATTCTGATAACATTTGATCCCAATAGTGATCGACATCTATTGAATAACTGAAATGCCTATCAAACGTTCATTTGTGGTAATAAATTAGGGACCAAATGAGCACATGTGAGTAGCATGGTAAATTATACCATAAGGGCATTTAAGGCTCTTTACCAATTTTCGTAAGTGAACCTCAGAATACAAAAGCAGACTGACACTCATGATTTAAGCAGTGCTTTTGAGAGACTTTATTTTCAAAAGTAGAGGACCCAAGAGAAATGCATTACTATTTTCCACTCCTTTTTTACTTTTTAGTTGGCACTGCTTTAACATTGTGTCTACTACAATTTTCTGCTTTCTGTTGAGAGGCAAACTGGTTGGCTTGTGTGAACGTAAAAATCCAATATATATATTATTTTTTTAAGTAAATGTACTTGAGCTTTAGCAATATTTACTTTATTCTGTGTTCTGATCAAAGTAAATTTCTAATTCTTCAATCTCTTCTTTAACATAATACACATTATGAGAGTTTTCTAGCTTCTCTAGGAGCAGCTTCCTCTCCATTTTGAAAAAAATATTGCTGTATTTCGGTGGTCTAAAATGTCTACCTCAAGAAGGTCGATCATATCCAGATCGGCATCGGTATATGATACTTTATTTTTTGCTAGTGGCTTTACGTCGCCCCGACACAGATAGGTCTTATGGTGACGATGGGATAGGAAAGACCTAGGAGTTGGAAGGAAGCAGCGGAAGGTACAGCCCCAGCATTTGCCTGCTGTGAAAATGGGAAACAACGGAAAACCATATTCAGGACTGCCAACAATGGGATTTGAACCCACTATCTGCCGGATCCAAGCTCATGGCCACGCGCCCAACTGCACAGCTATATGATACAAACGGGCTTGTTGCAATACCAACATTTCCCGCTTTGCTCTCCTAAAACACAATATATTTTACATAAAATGCTCACTAACTAATTAAGTGATAAAGGTGACAACTATAGGCCTACTGCCTAAATCCCTTTCACACAAACTGAATAGCAACAAAGCAATTGGCAATTATTATGAAAACTTAAGATAACTGTGGCTGAGAGCTTATGACAATACTAGCATAATGCTGCTTAAGGTGACAGATGTCTACAGTTACATTTCTGTTAGATCCGTATAGGGGAGCACCGAGTCAAAGAACAGCTAGAGTAGGTTTCGAAAGACAACATTCTTCTACATTAAGCGTTGACCTGTCCAAGTTCTTACCGCAGTAGATGTACCCATTGTAGAAAGAAATGTTCCAAGAATCAGGAAGACATATCAATTTTAGTTCATACTTGCATGGCTTACTGGGCATATACATCTTGAATCTTTATCTCTCCCTGAAGCTGATCAGCATTTCATCAATACACACTGAGGACCTAACCTGCACATGACAGTTCCTGAAAAATTTGTCAAATAACTCAGAAATTGCTGCTGTACGATTGATTTTTTGCTTACATTTCTGCCGTCAAAGTTGCCAAATCTTAAGTTTGAGAGAAGAGTTTCAAATCTGTTCTTACTTATCACGCAGTGCAATATTTCCCTCCTGGTACCATCTGTCGCAAAAATTCACTTTGTGCTTTCATGATCAGATATGAAAGCTGCAGAATAAAATAACAAACCAATGAAGACATTCAGCCCCATCATATCTACATTTCTTAAGTCTGTTTGTGATTTGCACTTGCTTCTCTCTCTCTCTCTCTCACTGGTGAGTTTTACATTTGTCCATCGAAGAGCGATACCAAGAATATCATCTGTTATGAGAAGATTCCATACAGGTATGGGATCAGCTTCATTATCAATTTGAGCTGCACGTTGTAAAGCTGGGAGTTTCAAAATATTCTGTTTCGGTGTCCGAGAATGCTTGGGGACGCAGGGTTTTGTTGACCATTTATATTTATTTTTTCTGTAATAATAATGAGGTTGAACCACGTCATCATTACTATCAGCAGAAGATTCAGTCGCACTACTTGCTTCTAGCCCATCATTCACTGCACTGGCTATTCACTCATCACTTCCTCATTATTTTCACTATTTTCGGAGTCCGAACTATGATCACTATGTCTCCAACTGTCTCCTTTACTACAGTACTCTTCAAGCAACTCCTGCACAACTTTAGTAAAGCTTTCACATGTAAAACATGTTCTGAATATATCCATAGTAGTCTTATTTGTGACAGAACTGATTATTTTAACCATGATGATTCAATTTTGTCTGTATTGACTAACATTCAATTTCTATGAAACACTTTTCCACCTTGTCAATACTTTAAATTTCATTATAATTATCTACCGTACATATTTCAAGAGTTCAACTGCTCTCTACTTCAGCAGTGCAAAATCATCAAACAAAATCCTTGGACTTGACACGTTTGCACAATACAATCATCAACAAAACAAATTATACATAAATCTTGAAATCGTTAAAATATCTCTTTTGTGTCTAAACTGTTTACTTACTATGTCATTTAGTAAAAACTTTAAAAAGAGAATTTTAAAATCTTAAAATGAATAAAACCTATCGAGTTAGTCACCATATACTAAAATTTGAAATGCTGTCTGCTCTGTTCTTGAAAACTAATTCTTTCCTTAAATCCTTATTTACACTGCTATAGTTCTAAAACCTTTCATATAAATCTGAATTTCTTCTCTTAATCTCGTCCGACCATGCAAGCCATGATATTTTAATGATTTCAAGATTTATGTATAATTTGTTTTGTTGATGACTGTATTGTACAAATGTGTCAAGTAGAAAGATTTTGTTGGATGTTTTTGCACTGCTGAGGAAAAGAGCAGCTGAGCTCTCAAAACATGAAATGAAAATCCACAGCCTGTTTCTAGTCATTCGACCGGGTCAGGAATGGAATGAATGAAGCTCCCATCTAGCGGCGAGGATAGGAATTATGCCGGCTGCCGAAGCCTCTTGCACTCAAAACATGTACAGTAGATAATTATAATAAAATGTAAAGTACTGAAAAGCCGGAAAAGTGTTTTATAGGAGCTATTTGTGACACTCGTTCCTGCAGAACTGCTCATATTATAAACCACATTCATGAAGTGTTATCACTGAGACTGTTCACTTCACACCCACTGATAATGTAAATACCGAGGTCCGGTCTCACAGGCTGCTTCCAGAAGATCAATCATGACTGCATATAACCTTGAACTTGTACTACACGGGGGAAGTTATTTTCATAACGCAACAATACGGTTCCCCCCCCCGCTATTTGCTTTACGTCGCACCGACACATAGGTCATATGACGACGATGGGACAGGAAAGGGCTAGGAATGAGAAGGAAGCGGCCGTGGCCTTAATTAAGGTACAGCCCCAGCACTTGCCTGGTATGAAAATGGGAAACCACGGAAAACCATCTTCAGAGCTGCCGACAGTGGGGTTCGAACCCACTATCTCCCGGATGCGAGCTCACAACTGCATGCGCATAACCACACGGCCAACTCGCCCGGTAACAATAAGGTAGCACAAGTTGTTGCAACAGCAGAGTTTTGAGATAGTCATGAATCCCACAACGGTCTTGGTACTTGAGGGTTAACAGCCTCCAGTTTTCTTGTACCTTCTTATGGTTCTGGAAATCATGGAAGGTATAGTTCTCAACACTTCTGCAACATAATGTATGCAGCGACAATCTTCCAACAAAGCAATAGCTTTTGCAGCATTTTCAGGACTTACTTAACAGCATGTTTATTCTAGAAAACTGATTACAAGGGCTAGAATTTCTATGTAAAAACATATTTGTTTGTTTTTATTTGTTTTAACAATGGTTAAAGTAAAAATTTGTTATATATGTTTATGAATTAAGATATTTGGAGTGGTTTAAGATATATTTGAGTTTCCATATTTGTCCATATTTTGGGGTATACCTAGTATTTGTTTTGGAAAACCTCACGTATCTTTGCATAGTTGAAATTTAAATGTTTTATGATTTCAAACTTATCTTTGTCAGATGATTGTTTAAAATTTATTTTACTAGCACCTGTATTTCAGACGGGTTCTTGAATTTCTATAGAATATTAAAAACAAGTTATGTGGTATGCACATTGTTTGATTTATTGCTTGGCTTCGGCTTTGGCCTTATCAGTCACCACACAGAAAATACCTGACCACAGAAGGTCTGGTCCAGTCAATTAGCAGAGCATTAGTACCAATTAGGTTAACCTGTTCTATTTAGTACTTCATTAATCATTAACAGTCGTGTATAACCTCTGAGTGCATCTTCAGTGTAGTTTATACATCTGCTCCTACACAGTATTAGTCAAAATGTTACTGGATCGTAAGTCCTCATATGTAAAATTACGATTGCATGCAAGTGATTTAATGAACCAAGGATTATCAGCAGATCGTAAAGTAATTTTTTATACTGCTTGCCAGAAAACAGTGCTAGCCAAGAATCCAGGATGTAGTGATATGTGAATAATCAGTGCAACTTTAATTGGTGAATCAAGAGTGGCACTACATCTGGATTTATCTCCTGAAGATGTTGCAAGGTTTAGAATTGTTCCCATAAATTCTTGTGATGTTAAGCAGAGTATCAGTGAGTACGAAGCAATTTTAAAACACAACAGATGCAGTTGCAATAATGAAACTTAAAAACAGTGTTCTGTAACCCACCTCTGTTGATAAACTTAACCATAATAGGTATTTGATTTGATACTGTACTGACTTGTCTAAATCTATTAAAAAACTATTTAAAATAGTTTGTGTTAGGTCCACCTTGGCAGTACCCTTTTTATAATTGAAAATTATTTATACATGTTTCAGGAACATTGTGCATTCCCTTCATCGGTGCAGTCCAATAAAAGAATAAAAACAATACAACACTACCTTTTGTTTAGCCCACAATTTAAAGAAGTATTATACCATAATTCACCATGTCAATGAATAAACAAATTATCATTACATACAACTTTTAATATTTTGATAATGTTGAATAAATTTAAGATCTTCAAGTTTTTCTTTTTCTTCCTTAAATGATTCAATGCTAGATTATATAATGGGTTCTCATCTGTACTTCATTTAAACTTGATTCAAAGTCATTTTTTTGAGCAAGATAAATTCCTGAGCTTTCCAAAACATTCAAGAATTTTCCCTTTTCCTTGGCCGAATGTATTAATTCCGTCATTAGAAATGACTGTAAATTTATGATTGTTTTCAACCATATGTTCTCTCATTGCAAAATATCTTTCATGTTTGACTGCATTAACATGTTCTCTGTACCTCATAGCAAAATTTTTTGCAGACTGTCCTATGTATCTACATGTTTGGCATGTCAATTTGTAAATTCCTGACTTAGTAAATATACATTTATTCTCAATTTTATTTGAATTGAAAATTATCTTAGTATTATTATCAGTTTTGTATGTGACATTAATGTTCCTTTTCCTGAAAATTTTAGCCAGTTGATAAAAGTGATTATTTCAAAAAGTTAGAACTGCAAATTTCTTCTTCTCCTTTTGATCTTTAACTCAAGTTGTTTTTGGTTCATTTTTCGTTTTTTATTTAAAATTCTATTAATACATTTTCTGGAGTATCCGTTGTTATGAGCAATTCAGTGGATTATATTTATCTGTATTATTCTTCTTAGACATACTGTAGGCATGTTCATAGCTCTAAAATAAAGCTGTAAAATGTTATTTTTTTTATGTTAACCTGGATGATTACAGTCGTTTCTGATAATAGTATCCGTTTGAGCTGCCTTTCTGAAAATTTGAAAAAATGACCAGACTTTCTAGTAATTTGGCATGTCAATTTGTACATTCCTGACTTATAAAATATACATTTATTCTCAATTTTATTTGAATTGAAAATTATCTCATTAGTATTATTATCAGTTTTGTATGCGACATTGATGTTCCTTTTACTGAAAATTTTAGCCAGTTGATAAGAGTGCTTATTTCGAGAAGTTAGAAGTGCAAATTTCTTTTTCTTCTTTCGATCTTTAACTTAAGTTCCATCATTCTCAGATTCCATCGTAAAACGCACTTGTTTATCCAAAATACTTAAATAGAGTACAGTCTTGTTAATCCGAACTAACTGGGACCGGAGTCTGTTCAGATTACCAAATTTTCGGATTAACCAGAAAATATTTTCCAATAATAATGTTATTGTTTTTACGTCGCGCTAACTACTTTTACGGTTTCCGGAGACGACTAGTGCCTGCCTTTTCTCCCGCAGGAGTTCTTTTACGTGCCAGTAAATCTACTTACACGAGACTGACGTATTTGAGCACCTTCAAATATCACCGGAATGAGCCAGGATCGAACCTGCCAAGTTGGGGTCAGAAAGTCAGCGCCTCAACCGTCTGAGGAAAATAGTTTCTACAATACAGTACAGTACATACTATAATTCGAAATGTCCATTCTTTAGCAGCTACATTAATAAAATACTGTATAAAATTACAGTAGGGTAGTTAAGAGCCCGTAGAGAAAAAGAGGACAATGAAAATGACATTAGTGAGTGGATGGAAGCTGACTGTCATCAATTACAAACAGACCAAGAAATTGTAGCTATGGTGGAGAAAGAATCTGGAGTTGATGAGGAACTGAGTGACGACGAAGAAAACCACAATGAACAACTAGTGTCACATTCAGATGTCACGGCCGCCTTAGAATTTGCCGAACGCTATGTCGACCAACACTCCACTGCTATGCCCACTGATGTGATGTTTATGAAACACTGGTTTAACACTGCATCTTCGAGTAGGTTTCAATCACTACGGCAAAAGAAACTAACAGACTTTGTAAAGAAACGACCAGTGATTGATGGTTCATGATGTGTAATTTTGTTTACATTAAGTTATTCTAGTAAAATATGACTAACAAAATGCAAGTAAATCTTCGTTCTATAATATGTTCTTTCATTTCAATAAGGAGAATTTTTTTTTTTTCTAATTAATATTTCAGTTCGGATTAACCGGCCTGTTGGATTAATGGGGTTCAGTTTAACGGGACTCTAGTGTACTCTAATAGTCCATCAGGTTTTACCTTTTGTCATCAATAATAACAAACATATCATCGACCTATCTTGAACATGTAATCAATCCATCTTATCCACTATTTTATTGTATTCCATGTAATCCATGAATATGTTTGCTAAAATACCTGAAGTCAGTGAACCCATAGATTGTTAGTAAATTTTGTTGTCAAAAATGAAATTGTTATTTTTCCAAAGTATATTCTAGTAATTTTAAAAAATTCTTCAATTTCCATCTTACTTAATATGCTGTGTTGCATTATATTATTTCGTACTATTTTTGTAGTATCTACGATAGGAATGTTGAAGTACATATCTTTGATATCCAAACTATGTATCGTGTAGTTGTCTGTAAGTTCAATATTTCTGATTCTGTTACAAAAGTCAATAGTATTAATTAGGTGCATCTGGCTATCAAACGTATAGTCTTCTTTTACAAAATCTTTACCTAGGGCTTCCATTTTTGAATAAATTTGGCTGTCTTAGATAACGGACTATTTCGAAAATGAGGTATTGGTCTAATAGGAATTTCTTGCTTATGAATTTTTGACAGGGCCCTTAAAGTAGGTATTGCACCCGCCCCCAACCCCGTTGAGTCTCCGGCGATATATCTACAGGGTCGTCAACGGGTATAAAATCAAGTGGGCATCAAAATATATATATATATACAGGTTGTCCACCAAATCCAGATTTTAAAATTCCCTGACATTTCCCTGTTTTCCAGACATAAAAACCAGTTTTTTCCCTGACACATGATGACAAAAAAGCATAATTATAAAGGAAGTGTCAGTAATATAAAAATACATTTTTAAAACTTAACATCCAAAAAAATAAATAAGCAATTAATGTGCATATTAAAACTTGGAAGTTTAATTTAGTCTGATTAAATTCACTTTAAGTTTTTTTAAAAATGTATTACCATTACTGCTTCAGCGAAGAAACTTCTTTGTAGCCACCAACGACTCAAGCTTCTGCCATCACCCACCACATCTTTTCTAATTCTTTCAGCAACAAAGCGGCCTTTCTCTTATTTTTTGCAAAGAATCTTCTACTTCCAATATTTCACGTTTCTCCTTTAGATTTTGAACGTACAAAGCATGAGCACTCCTTGCAGCATGGAGCATGTTCTTATTAATGGAGACCTTTTCAATTCCACCAGGGTTTGGGATAGAATCATATATTATTCTTTGTGCTACAAGGGATACTTGTAGCATGTTCTCTACTATAATTTTTTTATTAACAGGAAAACCACATTCAAGTGAAGCATTTCCATGAAACAATATTAGTATCATTTTGAGAAATGAAGCCAACTTTTCTGTTTTCAAATTTACTATTGGAAGAACAGTGCAAAGCCAAAAGTGATCTAACCTCTCATCTTTAGAATACAAAGAATTCACTTCTTTCAAAGTATCATTCTCACAAACAGAAGTGAACTCCCTTTGTACATGAACGGCTTCATTACCCGAGATCCATCTGTTTTCAACAAAGGCATTTAAAGCTATCCTTAGCAGTCTGCTGCTTAGAGGCTACTTGGCTACACTTGGATTGAAACAAGAAATTAATTTAGTCAGTTTATATGCTAGCGGTGAGCAGATGTGGCCAACAGCTGGAAACTGCAGATGACGATGACGATATGCCAGCAGTGACCTTTCCAGTAACTATTTGCACAAAGCTACCATTCCTCTTAGACAATCTGTGCAAAACACTAATATATCTCTATCATTTAATCCAGGATTGCCACGAAGTGCTGCTTTAGCAGCATAACCTATGTCAATTTTAGATGCAGGCAGAAGATTTTCTTTACTGTCTAAATACGTTTTAGGAGATTTTCTGAAGACTGCAGTGACTCAGACTTAACAAACCTTGTCATGATATTTATCATCAATGAAAGATTCATAAAGGAGTGATGCAAATGGGAAATCTGTCTGAAACTTTTAGGAATGGTTCCAAATATCCAACAAGTGATAATAAAAATGACAACTTGGCCTTAAGAACCTTATCTTTAAGTGAAGTTGATACTATTTTGAAGCTGTTAAAGCTTGGGATTTTCTTGTCTCTGTTTGTTCCTTCCACATATTTTTCGACATTAGGTAGGATATCTATAGCATGTTCAATGACTTGAAAATTTTCAAGCCATCTTATAGCACAATATTTTGAAGGAAATACGTTTGAACCTGAATAATGTATATAATCAGCACGACTTGCAGGAGCGTAGCAAAACAAGAAGTGAAGAGCACGAAGAAACTCTGCAATATTCAAAATCAAATCAAATAAATCAAATCAAATCAAATCAAAATCTCTTTATTTGCAAATGAGGTGTCTACCTCGGTGGCAAATGGTACACTAAAATACATTATTGTCAAGCACTAAATATTAAATTAACAAGAGAAGAAAATTTTCCTATAATACAATATTATACAATTTACGCTAACAATGTTTTCTATTAAACACACAGCTCATCCTTAATAAATTTATATTGTTTACAAAATTCTACTTATAATATCTCCTGTACTGCTTACAAATATAGTCAACTGATATACAGTATGTGGCATTACTTCAAATGATACTATACAACTGGTATAAGATTAATATTTACACTGCATTTATTTACTTTATCCCGTTCTGGAACCTAAGTAGCATAACGACCTGCTGCGTCTTAACCAGAGCCCCTTTTGCCACCACTTTTCAGAGTTCCTGAAGGGCCTTCGCAGCTACCGTAGCGGTCCCAGGGCCCTCGAAGTCCCCACTGTACTTCACCCCTACAGGCAGTCCCCTACTTTGGCTGGCTAAACTCCTTAGACCAGGGGATGGAATTAATTTATTCACACACATCTTTTTTTATTTTATTTACAATAACCTGCACTGGTCGAATGCCCTCTAACACTTCATTTATTTTCTCTGTTGCTGTTTATTCTCTTCTTGAATATCTGTACAGATTTTGGAAAAGGACCAAACACTATCCCTGGTAAACTGTTCCACTCCTTCACGCCCTTCCCAATGAATGAAAATTTACCCCAATCGCTTCTGCTAAAATTCCTTCTAATTTTATATTTGCGGCCAGTCCTACCGATATAATTATTTTCCAACTGAAGCCTCTCACGGATATCTCCCCATGCTTCTTCTCTTGTGTAGGCTCTATATAATCCTATAAGTCTAGTTTGCTCCCTAGACCACTGGGTTTCTTTTACTGCCATTTTATATGAATTATGCACAGTATGCAAGCCACAAGATCCAATGTTCAACAAAATAGGAGCATCTAGATCATCTAATAAATTACCAAAATCCTGAAGGAACTTTTTATTAATATTTGGACCATCCACTGAAATTTGTAATTTTTTTAGATAGAGTCCTTGCAAAAAACCATTTAACAAATCTGAGGAGGTAGAGTGACCAAGAAACATGGAATCAAAATAAGAAGTGCATACTTCATTAGTATCAGGATTGAAACAATGAACTACAAGATCCATTTGGCCTATCTGAGAAACTTTATTCAGTGACTCATCAAACCCAATGGTGAAATGTGTGCACTTACTACCCATCTCAAGAACTTGTTTATGGAAATAGAGCGCCAAACTATGAGTGATTGTATATGCAACTTTTGTTCTGTGCAGTTGAACTTTCGAAGCTGTTTCAGAGTCTGGAAACATTACTGGAAAAAACTGAGAACGCAATATAGGTCTAATTCATCGAGCTCACCATTCCCCAACAACACAGAATATTCAATAGTAAGCAGATCAAAACATTGAAAATTCGATCGTTCAATCATATAGCTATTGATATTATTGATTACTTCACATTCGAGATCACACTTTAACTTTTCATTAAAATTTATTCCTGGCATAAAAGACATGCCTTAGATTAATGTTATAAAAACTGAAAAATGTGTTTGTATTACACGGATAAATACGGTATGTCAATTTTATCTGGCAGAAGAATGAATTTCCAGTTTTTTTCCTGAATTCCCTGACATTTCCAGGTTTTCCCGTTAATTATCGAATTCCCTGACATTTCCCTGTTTCCCAGGTTTTCCATACGGGTGGACACCCTGATATAATTTACAGGCTTAAAGAGTAGGAGAATATGGGTGCCATGTCACTAACAACGATTGAGAACATTATTAAAAATTGGAAATAAAAAGGTTTATTATACTCCTGATAATTATGGAACCTGATGCAAAATAACTATGATGAATATACATGAATAAATACAAATTTTGCAGCTACCATGTTGAGGATTGTTTAAAATATATTGAGAACGAGACTAAGTACAACTGTTATATAATGTCTTTGCCATGATCTCGCATATACGGAATATTAAACAAATAAACTCACTCAAACTACCCCCGCTGACACTGGGGCACCATTATACAACTTACACACAAGTCTGAGTGAATACTAACCTAAATCTAACCTGTTACCCAACGAAATAACATACACCATCACCTATAAGCAAACATTATCATCAAAATGCCACGAGTCAGAAATGAACCCATGACTCTGGACACATCACATAAAGTGACCGTTAGGTCAGAACCAATGTCATTCAGAACACAATCAACAAACACATCACACAACCGATACACAAACAAAAATTAATATAATACACTGAATACATCTCGTTGCTGTGTAAAAACCCACCCGCTCTTAGCGGATGCCAACGAGATCCGAACTCATTTCCTTCGACGATTGAAGATGGGACTCAAATCCCTAACTGCACATAATAATTATAATAATAATGTATTTCTCAAAGGGTTTACTGGTCTCCGTCGGTAGTTAACTTCAGCTGAGATAGGTGAGTGATTTATATTTCATGATGAAACAATTCTACCGAGCTCGATAGCTGCAGTCGCTTAAGTGCGGTCAGTATCCAGTAATCGGGAGATAGTGGGTTCGAGCCCCACTGTCGGCAGCCCTGAAGATGGTTTTCCGTGGTTTCCCATTTTCACACCAGACAAATGCCGGGGCTGTACCTTAATTAAGGCCACGGCCACTTCTTTCCACTTCCTAGGCCTTTCCTATCCCATCATCGCCATAAGACATCTGTGTCGGTGCGACGTAAAGCAAATAGCTAGCTGAAACAATTCTAAAAGTTGCCGTGTTACTCAATGATTGCGACAATATGTCCTTGGCATATAGCTGGACACAAAACCTCCACCATCCTTCCTCGGGAACAAAAAAATAAGTGCAGGCCTCTCTCTCTGGGTTACAAGGACGTTCCCTGCCACATAATTCATACTTTCTTGGGGAGTCTCTATGCTCCTTCCTTAATACATCGTCCCTTTCAATCTCAAATGACACTTTCTACACTTCAATACACATGATGACTTACTTCGCTCATTCATATCAATGTGGTAACACACAATTTACGAATCACTTCATAGTGCATTGGCACTGCTGGTGGCTTTAAGTGGCCTATGCAGTGCCCTCCACGGTATGCACTAGCCTTGCGTCTTGGGAGGTGTGCTAAGTCCCAACTGACGAGCCCAACTTAGCACACGAGGGCGAAACGCAGGCGACCAAGAATGAGTTAGCTGGAAAATTTATAATGTCCAATAACGGACCATTATATTGGTATCACTTCATCTCATTAATAAGGCCCTGAATATCTCGGCCCACTACATGGGTTTTATATTTCCCACCAGGAGTCCCACCTTCAGTACCTTCTGTCAACATGGACTAACTCATTTACAGCTGACGCGGCGGTCCTTTCTCTTCAGCTCACATAACACGGCAACTTGATAACCCAAAAGGAACAAAAATATATATCATGGCAAAGCTTTCTGTTTGTTATTTAAAAGGGGCCTAAAACCTAGACTATTGGCCAACATGATACCACTCCTACGTGATGATCTAAATCCATCTTTACAACCAATTCTAAACTAATACGGAATCAAATAGTACTACCTCAATAAACACAAATGTGCCGTCACCTCTGGAATCCAAAAAACAAGCGCCTATCTATTATTCAATGAAGGATCGGATCTCTGAAGATTCACTACAGCACTCCTTCCATCCGTGATGACTAATCTACATAAAATATAACTCATATGCATGATAATCCAATTGGTTGAGTACCAGTCAATTAAATGAACATTCCAATGGAAACTATTGGCACTAACCATTCTACACACAATCAAACTAGGAAAAACAGATCCAAGAAAATTCCTGAAAATAAAAGAATACAATCCCAAAACAAATCTTCCCATATTCACAAAAATCTAATTCACTCAGACTTGATACTAACTTAATACTGTGCCCTTAATTGAGCACATTTACATTTTAAACAAAAGAGATCCTATCAATTACTATTTACAAATTAATGAACTTTAAAATGGAAATTCTGTCCGTATAGGAGTCGTGCTAATAAAATGGATGTACTCAGCCTCATTCTTAAAGACACCTTGGGTAACAGTGGGAAATCCATTAGTATGTTTACTCCTTCATGGCCTTCAGGTAGACCGCTGTGATGATCCGATGCGAACTGGAACTCCTAGGATGAAACTCCATAATCCTTGCGACTGGGATCTCCTTAGTTAACTACGGCACACAACACACACAGTTAAGTCCGTTACGCACATCTGCTTCAAACACGCACTTTTCAGCCCGATTTTCGATCCAAGATCCCAGGATCAGAAATACTAACAAGGGGTTATTAATTAAACACCCACATTTAGTTTAGTAGTGTATCTCTGCTCACTATATTAATTCCAGTTCAAGTTCGTGCTGGAAATGATGGTCAAATAACCCGAACGCAGTCTCTATTAAATTCACCAGTATGAGTTCTTCTCATACATCACTTGAATTAAGTGATTTCCACCGTTCTTTAAATTAAAAGTTCACACACAAAGGAAACTGCAGCCCGGGACTGACACGAGTCTGTCTCTCACGAGATAAAAGCAAAGAATGCCTTGGGGCGACGCTTCCCGCATCTTATATCAACTGGAAAATTTCTACACACCCTATTCACGGGATGCTAGAGGCACAATAGTGTGATAATCAGGTGACCAGTAAATGAAATGGCGTATGGTTTTTAGTGCCGGGAGTGTCCAAGGACATGCTTGCCTGGTGCAGGTCTTTCGATTTGACGCCCGTACGCAACCTGCGCGTTGTGATGAGGATGAAATGATGATGAAGACACATACACCCATCTCCCGTGCCAGCAAAATTAACCAATGGTGGTTAAAATTCCTGACCCTGCCGGGACTCGAACCAGGGACCCCTCTGACCAAAGGCCAGCAAGCTAACCATTTAGCCATGGAGCCGGACAGGTGACTAGTGATCTTACAAGATGCTTAAGACTCGCCCGTACGAAATGTGATCGCAGAATCCAGAGTAATAAATAAATATCTGTCCTTATTTCAAACTCACACAAGGGACTTCCCCCTGTTAAGTGGATGCTGAGAAATTAAACACAGGGCCTCTGTAACTTTCCACTATTACATAACCACATATTCCTTCTTTTGCAGGCAATTATCGCCATAAAGGTCGTCACATATCCTAATAAAATTCACTGATAATGAACAGTTCTTATAGATCCTTGTCCGATGCAATATCAAAATCGTTAATCGTTAATTTCCTCGATATTAAAAAAGAAGTTGGCCAAGCTGTTTTAAAGATGTTTCTGAGATTTCAATGGTGAAAAGTTTATCTCCCCCCTAACAAACGACTTGTGGTCGGGATAACCCCTCCCTTCTCTTCATCCTACAGTTTCCTGACCAAGCTTGCTGGGAACACACTCTAGCTCCGCGCATGGCATTCCACGCTTCGAGTCCCTGTGTACTTTTTTCCAGACAAGTAAATGCGCGTTCTCTTTATTCCTAATCCTTGCTCCATGCCCCTGTCGGGTACAGTATCTCTGGGCTCATGTTAACTAGACAGTTATTATCCTTGGAGTCTTAATAAAAAAGGGCTGTTATTGAGAATTTGTTTTAGTTTTTTCTGAATAGATGACGTGGGATTTTTTTTTTACCAATTCAAAATGATTGCTCGTTAGAAAATTCTCAGTCTTTTCAATATAATCTTGTCTTTTTATCAACACTGGTGATGAAAATTCCAGTGCCTATGCTGACACTGGTGTGCACAGAGCCAGTGCCAAACGTGTCACCGCGCCAAAACATTTATTCATTGGACTCATTGGACTCGTATAAAAAACATTTATAATTCATGTATTGACGAAAAAAAAAAAAAGGAACTACACACAGATATACCGTAATTTGTATTAATATTTACGTGCAAAATACTACAAAATAACCCTCAAATAAGTTTTCCATTGACATTCAAGAACAGTACTTTTTTCACTTTATTCGACGACAGTCTGTTAGTGAAAATTTGACCAGCTTTAGAAAACACACCTTCGGCAGGCACGGACAGCTAAAAAGTAAATGTTGTGATACTGAAGCTTTCTTCCCAACCACCATTTTAACGGATCTGCCTGCCTAGCTATTAAGGGGTCTTGCAGGTATGACGAAGCATACACCCTTTTAAACATGTTATTTGAACGATATACAAGATTTACAAATATCTCACACCGCTCAGTTAATGCAGTCAAACATAAAAGATATTCAGCAATGGGAGAACATATGGTTGAAAAGAATCAAATTTACAGGACATTTCTAATGACATGGAATTAATACATTTGAAAAAAAAAAAGGGAAAATTCATGAATGTTTTAGAAAGTTTAGAGATTTATCTTGTTCAAAAAAATGACTTTTAATCAAGTTTAAATGAAAGAAGTACAGGTGAGAACCTATTGTATAAACTAGCGTTTAATCATTGAGGGAAGAAAAAGAAAAACTTGAAAATCTTAAATGTATTTAGGTATTCTCATTCAACATTCTCATTCAACATCATCAAAATATTAAAATGTTATGTAATGATAATTTTCGTAATATTTCACTTTTTTTTTTTAAATTTTGTTAGGGCCATCTATGGACCACGGTGCTTGTGTTTTTAGCTGTTTCTTGATGTCATCGTCATCGTTTGCCACAACTGGTGTTCTTAGTGATTGGTTTGGCAGCTGTTTTCTTGTTGGTACCTCGAGCTTTTCTGATGGCCCAGTAGTCCTTCATTTTCCGGCTAAATTCAATCTTATGCTACTCAGACCATTTCCTGGTCTCGTCTTTTGGTCTGTGGGTAACTTCTGTGAGGGATGTTACAAAGGATTTAGTTTTAAGAGTTGTATGATAGTTACTCCGATCAGCTATGACATTTTGATTTATGGAGTTCCGAAAGGTCCTTCTCCATTTGCTTCATCCAAACAAATCCAGTAGCTTTGCCCTCGTTAGCAGCCTTGAAGATCCTATGGGATAACCTATTTGAGTCCATTCTGGATAGGTGTCCATAAAGAGCCAGTCGCCTTCTTCTGATGGCATCTATGAGATTTTCTTGGTGTTTATATAGCTCACGATTTTGTTGATACCATCGGCTTCCATCTGGTAAAATTCTTGGTCCCACTATCCGTCTCAGGAACTTTCTTTCTTGTACCTCGAGGGCTCTTAGTGGGGTCTTCTTAGTTAAATATAGACATTCTGCTGCATAAAGGACTGAAGGTCTGATTACTGCATTGTAGTGTCTTAGTTTGACATTCATCGACAGATTTTTTGAAGCATATAGTTTTCTATAGGCATTGTAAACCTTATCTGAGTCTCCTGTGTTCAAGAGCCATTGTTTCGCTGAGGTCCTCTGAGAACCATTCCCCAAGGTACTTTACACTTCTGACTCTCTTGATGTAGATATTATCACTGACACTCACCATTCCAGGGGTATCTTTGATATTGGTAACAAACTTGGTCTTTCCTATGTTGATCAAAAGACCCGTTTAGCCGCTATTGAGTGCAGTGTTTGGAGCTGAGTAGTAGCCTCCTGTATGTCATTTGCCAATAAAGTCACATCGTCTGCAAAGGCTAGGCATGGTATCCTTAGGTTGTCTGCTTTAATCCCCATCCATAATCCAGTGTTCTCTGGAAGGAATCTCATCCACTCTCTAATGATCTTTTCCAGGATGCAATTAAATAATATGCATGAGATGCCATCTCCTTTTCTCACCCCTGTTTTAATGGCTAAACTCCCCGAGAGTTGTCCTCTAAACTTTACTCTGGCTATGGTATAGTGCAAGGTGGCTTGCACCAGCCTATTGATCTTGTCGTTAAGTCCTAGTTCTCTTAATGTCTTATGAAGAGTAATTCTGTCTACTGAGTCATATGCTTTCTGGAAGTCGACAAATATAGCTACCCATTGTCGGGCTCTTGACTTGCTGTATTGAAGGATGGTCTTCAGATTTTGTATCTGCTCGGTACAGGACCTCGATGCTCTGAACCCTGCTTGATATTCTCCTAATTCTTTATCCAACTGTCTTGTTACATGGCGTTCCAGAATCTTGGAAAATATCTTATAGGTAACAGCAAGGAGTGATTTTCCTCAGTAGTTAATGAGATCTGTTTTGCTTCCCTTCTTGTGGATTGGATGGATAATGGCTGATGTCCAATCATCTGGGAGCCTCTCACTAGTCCATATGTCCAGAATTACTTTATGTATGCTCCTGAAGGTGTGTTCTCCGGCATGTTTTAGCATTTCTGCTACTATCCCGTCTAATCACTTTAGGAGAAGTAAGGGCAAAGGTGATGGTGGATGGAAAAATTGGAAATGAGTCTGCTCTTAATACAGGAATCAGACAAGGTGATGCACTCTCAGCTACTTCGTTTAATCTGGCTATTAACTAAGTCCTTGAAAAAAATAATGGATACCGGAAATATCGTATATAAATCTAAAGAAATTTGTGCGTATACAGACAGATGATGTAGTGCTAATGGCCAGGAATGATAGATATTTGAAGGAAATGTCTCTTGAAATGGAGGAAGCAGGAAAACGGATAGGATTGGAGGTGAATGACAGTAAATCCAAGTACATGCATGTGACTGTTATAGAGGGCAGAAGAAGTCAAGATAATCCAACAATAAATGGCCATAATTTTGAGATTGTACGGTTTTGAGTATTTGGGAACCATGTTGACAAACAATAATAGAATAAGTGAGGAGATACATCGTAGAATAATAGCTGGAAACAGGGCCTAATATGCAAATCTTACATTATTTAAATCAAGTCTATTGTCTAAATCTAAAAAATTCAAAATATATAAGACCCTTATTAGGCCTGTAGTGACATATGGCTCAGAAGCCAGGAATCTTTTAGTTGATGCAAATAAATTAAGAATATTTGATAGAAAGATTATTAGATGAATATATGGCCCAAGCAAGCAAGCAAGCAAGCAAGCAAGCAAGCAAGCAAGCAAGCAACTATCCCGTCTTTCCCAGAAGCTTTATTAATCTTGAGTAGTTTAATTATATCTCTGACTTCTTCATAGGTTGGAGGAGGGATAAACTCAGTATTAGGGTTAGTTGGTTCTGTAACCTGGAGATGTTCAATAGGTTCTTTTGCATTTAAGAGTCCTTTGAAGTAGTTAGCTAGGGTCTTAGTACAATCGCTGTCATTAAGACACAGGGATCCATCTGGTCTCTGAAGATGTAAGGCAGGGGAAGCGAATTGGGTTGTTTGTTGCTTGAGGCCCTTGTGTAGATCTCTAGAGTTGTTCCTTACAAAATCTTCCTCTGCTCGCTTAATCAGTTCCTGGTTGTGCTTCCTCTTGGCTCCTCTTATGATGCTCGACGTAGTTTTCCTTTGTGCAATAAAGGCTTGTAAATTAGCTTTGTTCTTATGTACATTCCATTTGATCCACGCTAGCCGCCTAGCTTCTATAGCTTTATCACATTCGCTGGACTACCATGGATGCTTGTTCCCTTTAGGTCTATTAGAGATTGTTTCCTGAGCCGCTACTGTTATGGCATCCCTAAGTTGATCCCATTTTGTAGATGTGTTAATCCTGTCGGTATTATGAATCAGTCTCTCTTGGTAACTAGTGCCTCTTCTTTGAGTTTGGTGATATCAAACCTAGGGATCTTTGTGCTTTTTGCTAACATACCCGTGGTCTTTAATTAGTGGTTTCAGGTTCATTTTAACCAGAGACAGGTAGTGATCAGAGTCGATGTTGGCTCCTTGTATCACCTTGACATTCATAATATCCCTGTGGTGCAGCTTGTCTATTGCTACGTGGTCGATTTGGAATTCACCCATCATGCTATTTGGACATTGCCATGTCATTGCCTTTCTGGGAAGGTGTTTGAAAGCTGTAAACATCCAAAGTAATCCATACTTGGTGCCGACACCGATTATGTGTTCCTCATTGGTGTTGGTTTCTTATGGGCAGGATATCTTCCTACAATCTTCTGGTATTAATGTTTGTTTATTCATTGATGTAATAGATAAGAAAAATGTTCCACCGATCAATACATTTATTGTGGATGAATTATTACACTAGTACCGGTTTCGACCTATCTTGGCCATCATCAGCTAGCACACAAATTTACAGTCATGGGATAAATTACAAAGAAGTTACTTAAGAGCATCCGGATGTCTGATAAAAAATGGAAGTTAGATATATTACAGTATGTTGCGTTAAATAGCTCTAATTAAAAGTAATGATGGTTAGAATAAACTAAAACCTATTGATTGAGCATGGACATGAGTACATAAACACATTAAAATATATATGGCACATCATAAGACACTAAAAATATATAGCACAATAAACACATTAAAACATGGATGTTATAAAACGTCTATTAAAATTTGAGTTCATGTTGCGTTGCATTCATTCTTCAATCCTCTTGTAGTTCATGTGTTGATTAAGTTGAATATCGAGAATGTTCTATGGTTGATATACTTTGTATTGGTATGTTATGAGAACTCTTGTCAGTAAAATTCGAAAATTAAGTTGATGTAGCAAGATAGGTTTTATCGGTACACAACCTCCACAGCAACAACAATAACGACCATATACGTACATAGACGAGAGAAGTGTCACCACCAACTACTCTGATATTAAAACCTATCTTGCTACATCAACTTAATTTTCAAATTTTACTGACAAGAGTTCTCATAACATACCAATACAAAGTATATCAACCATAGAACATTCTCGATATTCAACTTAATCAACACATGAACTACAAGAGGATTGAAGAATGAATGCAACGCAACATGAACTCAAATTTTAATAGACGTTTTATAACATCCATGTTTTAATGTGTTTATTGTGCTATATATTTTTAGTGTCTTATGATGTTCCATATATATTTTAATGTGTTTATGTACTCATGTCCATGCTCAATCAATAGGTTTTAGTTTATTCTAACCATCATTACTTTTAATCAGAGCTATTTAACGCAACATACTGCAATATATCTAACTTCCATTTTTTATCAGACATCCGGATGCTCTTAAGTAACTTCTTTGTAATTTATCCCATGACTGTAAATTTGTGTGCTAGCTGATGATGGCCAAGATAGGTCGAAACCGGTACTAGTGTAATAATTCATCCACAATAAATGTATTGATCGGTGGAATTTTTCTTATCTATTACATTGAATCCAATCAATACGGAATATGAAACTTATAAATAATAATATTCATTGATGTGGTGAATTATTTAATTTATTTAAATTTTCTAGCCAACATAGGACTACTTTAGTCAGGTTTATGGAGGCTTTTCTTCTTTTTGTCGCCCAATACTGTTTCATCCTTTCTGAACGTAATTTTCTTTCTGCTTCTGGAATCACTCTTCCTATTCTCTGCTTGTTGATTTTCGTCTGTAGTCTAGTGTGTTTATCTTTCAATATCTTGAGTATATTTGTTTTGTATTTTAAATCTTCTACAGTAATGATTATTCTTACTCTTCCACAATTTTTCTATTATTTTTCTACTGATTCTATTTTCTGGTGACTGTATTAGATGCCTTAAGAATGATTTGTTTCTTTTTCATTATGCTAGTCAAGTCACAGGTTCTATTTCTTTATAAATTGTTTCATTGGAAGCTAGTCTCCAGACTCCATTTATTTGATAATTTTTATTCAAACAGGTTCTCACTATTCTCCTTTCTAACTTGAGTACTTTATCTATTGCAACTGTGTTTGTTGTTTTGAATAATGTTTCACATGCACATGTAATTTGTGGTTGGGTGACTGTTTTGTAGTTTCAATTTGGTTGCTAATGAGAGACACTTTTTATTATATGTATTCTTGGTAACATGTTATGCTCTAACCAGTTTATCTATTCTATTTTGCCACGCTGGTTTTTCATTCAGGTTATACGTGATTATTTCGCCTAAATATATTTTTCTACAATTTTTATTTCTTGGTTTCCCAGCTTAATTTTGTTTGCAAATGGAAGTTCAGTTAGCATAATTTCTCTCTTTTTTAAATGAAATTTTCAAACCAATATTTTGAGCTACTTCCTGTACAGATTTTATTTGTTGTTTTGTTTCCTGAATATCATTGGCCAGAAGAGCTAGATCATCAGCAAATCCTAGACCGTTCAAATGTACATCATCCTTCTGGGTTCCAATTTTTATGTTTCTCAACTAGATATGCAGAACATTATAATGACCAAAAACATAATAAGTTATCTGCGATGAGTAACCACATTTATTTATTTATTTATTTATTTATTTATTTATTTAATTATCAGATACAGCCTATGGAGGGCCATTTTACACTAATAATAAGTTTAAATACGTATAAAAGAGCACAAAGGTATAAACAACAATAAATTAACAATTTTAACAGTAACAATGTAACAACAATGACAAAGGTAACTGGCAAGGGTCGGTTACTGAAATTAGGAAGAAGAAAGGTCGAGGGTTGGAGGGATGGAAGAAAGTGAAAACCTGGGGAGGACTTAGAGGAATCTTCTAATTTTTTGTTTGAATGATGCGAAAGGTGTGAATATGTCAATATCGGGTAGCGAGTTACCAAGAGTAGGGAGACGGTGGAAGATAGAGCGTTGTTGTAAAGTTAGGCGCGGATGGGACACATGATGGGTGCGCCGGTTGCATGTAGGGCGGGGAGGAACATGTATAGGGAAGTACGCCGGCAGGAGTGTTGCATTTGGTGTAGCCATTGATTATTTTGTGAAGGTAACATAGATCAGAGAACTGTAAACGGCTTCTCAGGTCAAGTATATCCAGATAGTTCATAATGTCAGATTTAGTTTTGTTCTTAAAGACAGGATTGCGAGTCTTAACAATGAAAGTGAAAAAGTTAAAAATACTATTTACTTGAGATATGTTTGTGATAGCAGATGAGGACCAAATAGGGGAACAAAAGTCAATAATGGGGAGAACATACGAGACAAAGTATAATTTTAAGGCGTTAATATCATTAATTTCAGTAAACCTGTAAAGAATGCCTAGAGTACGCATAGCACGGGATTTTATAGAGTGAATGTGAGCAGAGAAGGTTCGTTTACAGTCTATTATAACACCTAGGTCTCTTACCTGAAAAGCCGATTGCAATGTATTCCCCTGGATGGTATATGCAGTGTTCATTCTTTGCTTTAGTAATGAAAAGGAGATTGTATTGCACTTCTTAACATTAGGAGAAAGATTCCATTTCTTAAACCAGTCACCACACGAATTAAGAACAGTCTGTAATTCATCACGGTCATCAGGCGTAGACACTTCTCTTAGGATTTTCAGATTGTCAGCGTACAAGAGGAGGGAACACTGACTATTTTGGGTGCAATTAATTATGTCATCGATATAGAGAACAAAGAGTAGGGGTCCCAGAATACTGCCCTGAGATACACCTGATAACACAGGTAACCATGATGAGGCAGATTCAGGGAGTACCACTCTTTGTTTTCTGCCGGAGAGGAAACTTGTTATCAATGACAAGATGGGGCCATGGATATTAAATCTGGTGGCGAGCTTATGAAGAAGAAGTGCATGATCCACTGAGTCGAATGCCTTGGACAGATCTATATAGATTACATCTAACTGAGATTTATTTTCCATTGCTGTATTGATGTGGTGATTGAGAACAGTGAGGTTAGTGAGGCATGATTTTCCGGGAGTGAATCCGTGTTGTTCTTCAGAGAGGTACGGCTGTGTGAAGAAGAGGAGTCGGCGGTGGATTATTCTTTCAAGGACAGAGGATAGTATTGGCACGATAGATATTAGGCGGTATGATGAGATATCATGTTTGTTGCCAGATTTGAAAATAGGTGTGATATCAGCTTGTTTCCAGCTGTCGGGGAATGTACCAGTAGCCATACACAGGTTTAAAATTGTAGACAACGGTGCACAGAGAGATGCAGATGTATTTTTTAGGAATATAGGGCTAATATCATTGGGCCCGGTGGAGCGATTTGTTGGGAGACTGCTGAGAATATTTTGAACTTCGTTAGGGGTCGTTGATATTTGCGACAGAGAGTAACTGCAAACACTATTGATCTGTGGTAGTTCTGTGAAAGGTGCCGGAAGGGTAAAGGTGGAGTGAAAGTACTCATTGAATTTTTGAGACCTTAATTCAGTTGGGACATCATCACTATGTATTTCAAGATTCAGTAGTATCCGGGGTGACTTTCTACGTGATGAAATGAGGGTCCAGAATTTTTTAGGGTTGTTTTAAAGGTTTCCAGTTATAGAAGTGATGTGCCGGTTGTAGTCATTTTTAAGATGCGATTTTGAAATTTTCCTGAGGTGTTTAAAAGTATTATACGTGTGTGAATTGGGGATGGACTTCCAGAGGGACCACGCACGGGTTTTGTTCTTTAGTAGCAATTAAGTTTCGGCACTCAGCCAGGGGAAATATTTGTGTGTTCTGGGTTTGGAGAAAGGTACATGCCGCTTAATGGTAGTAAATATTAAATCCTCAAACAGGGAAACCGCACTGTTGACGTCACGCTCAGCTGATAACCAGCACCAAGGGAGGGATGACAAGTCCTGGTTGACGACTAGCCAGTCCACTTTACTCCACAGAGGAAATGTTTGCCTCGGAGCAGGTGGGAAGTCTTTATGTTGATAAGCAGGTAGGCTGAGGGTAGCTTCAATTGAGTCATGGTCAGCGGTAAGAATGTTTCTGCCAACAGATACACTAACACTAGGTACTGTAGAGAAGAGGAGGTCCAATGTTGCCAGATTTCTGGTGGGTTTTAAGCAGAACTGATGTAGATGAAGACCGTTTATGAAATTAGACAAAATAAATGAGTCCACAGGGTCGGTTACTGTTCCAGTGGTTGTAGATTACCAGGATACGTGCGAATTGAAATCACCGATTAGCACAATATCGTTGGATTTATTCAGAGCCAAAACCGTTGAATTAAAGCAATTTTCTAACGCTGTAATACCACCGGAGGGTGGGTGGTAGAAGCAGCCAACTAACAAGTTTTTAGTTCTGGAGATCGTAATTTCAACCCAGGTTATCTCACATTCAGTTTCTAGGTCAGGCCTGTGACGGGCTTTAAGTTTATTACTTACTGCAATCATTACACCTCCCCCATGCTTACCGGTACCTCTGTTTTTACGGAACACTGAAAATTAGACGAGAATGGAACTTCACTGTCCGAGACAAAATCAGGTAACCAAGTTTCCGTGAAGCATAAGATATCAAACTTGCTAAATTCAGGTTCACTGAGTACACAGTCAGTTAGTTTGTTTTTCAGGCTCTGGGTATTCTGATAACAAACATTAAGCGGACCTGGATTTAAATGAATGTCGCCGGAAAGAAGTAGTAATATAACGAACACAGCACGTGAGGAAGCATGGCAACCTTTCGTCCTTTCACTGGAAGAGACAGGGGCATGGCGAAGCACAGGAAGATCAGAGACAGACAAAGCAGAGAAAATATAATGCCGTTCAGCGAAGCACCATTGCAGTACTGAACCACACGACACTTCACTTGCTTCAGGGATGGTTGTAGATATGAAAGCACAGTACGAGACACTTCTATATACAAGAAAGACTAAGAAAAGAAAGTAATAGGTCGGAGGTACAAAAACATGTCCGTTCCCAGTTACTGCCATCATTACCACCTTAACAGGTCACAAATTTACTAAAATAGATCGGGATTTAAAAATCTTAAAAAGAATTGAAAAAGGTAAGCTCAATATGGAATATGAAAACTTATACATCTTCCTAGGTCAACAATTTAACAAAGACAAAAACTTAAACGACATTATAGATAACAAAAGTACTCTTTACGAACAGATTCCAATTCTGTTACAAAAATAATTCCTTCAGAATATTAATGTTTATAAAATATTTAGCGCCAAATCAGTAAACACACCCACCAATCAAAAAAAAAAAAAAAAACACACCACCCCCCTCCCCTTCTCCCACTGCTGGCAACTCCCCATCACGCGCAACGAATAAGCCCTTAGCCATGCCTTCTCAAGCTCAACGCTGTCCGCCAAGACTTCACAAATACAACACGAGAAGTAAGAGCTCAGCGACTGCCAGTTGCTCTAAAGCTCTCAAAATAAGTTAACATCTCAGCGGTCGAAGGAGTAAGTGTCAACACTTTTCATTTAACTTCCACTATTTAACCCCCTAATTCCAATTATGATTCTTCATTAAATTTTCAAAATAACTCTTTAATTACAGAATTTCAACACCCACTTGGCTACCCACTGATTGACAACAACTTTTACTACAACAATGTTCCCTTTCGACTAGTACGTTCATTTCAACACGTCTAACAACAAAGAGCCACACCTATCACAAACTCTTCCCACAAATACTACATCAAAGAAGATGGCCTAATGACATCTACATGAACTCCAATATAGCCTACGACACCAGCATTCTAACTAATATTATATCAAAAAAGAACCACGCCATATGAAAATTCTTCAAAATTTGTAAGCATTTAAATGAAAATCAATAACTACCAACTTCAAGAACCAAGGACTATTATCAATGCTCAACTTTCCTCAAGTTTATAACAACACGCCATTTGACAATCAATTGGAATGTGCTTTCTGATTTTTAACATTATTGTATTATCTTTCAATATCAAGAATCAACCACCTATATCATAATTCTCAAACAATTGTCATGTTTTTAGACTCAAATATTATTAAGTAATAGTATACTACATTTTAGATCGTAATAGTTGTTTAATGATCTCTAATCCATTTTACAAGACATAGTTACTTTTTAACGGTATTCATAAAGCTGCCTCTGTGGATCCGTGGTAGTGTCGGCCTCCGGATCCCAAGATAGCGGGTTCAAACCCGACAGAGGTAGTCGGATTTTTGAAGGGCGGAAAAAAGTCCATTCGACACTCCATGTCGTACGATGTCGGCATGTAAAAGATCTCTGGTGATACATTTGGTATTTACTCGACCAAATTAATTAAATCTCAGCCATAGACGCCCAAGAGAGTTTCGGTTTACTCTGTCTGCCATCTAGCGGACCTAGAGTAAAACGGAACGTCGAAATTGACGAGCAGACAGCCAGATGGCGTCAAATCGAAATGTCTGCACACGGTAGCTGAGGCCATACGATTATTATTATTATTATTAGTATTCATAAGCCATTTCCAATCAGGTACCTGATCTATTCTTAAGGTAAAATATGACTGATAATGCCTACTATTGATAGGCGAAACATGTACAATCCAATGTATTAATTTTATGTTAATTTTGATAAGGACAAAAATGAAATGGCGTATGGCTTTTAGTACCGGGAGTGCCCAAGGACAAGTTTGGCTCGCCAGATGCAGGTCTTTTGAGTTGACGCCCGTAGGCGAACCGTGCGTCGTGATGAGGATGAAATGATGATGAAGACAACACACACACCCAGCCCAGTGCCAGTGGAATTAACCAATTATGGTTAACATTTCCGACCCTGCCGGGAATCGTACCTGGTACCCCTGTGGCCAAAGGCCAGCATGCTAACCAATTAACTATGGAGCCAGATGATAAGGACAAAGTCCTAATTTTTTAAGATTGTATTGTATTGAATAGGTGGGTAAAGAAAAATATACTAGTGTTATTTAATACTCGTACTTAAGGTATCTGAGAGTAAAAACGCTGCTTGATGGTCTTAGTTTATATGAGTGACACTGTATGAGTACAACCTACTGCCTTGTAGGTTGATGTGACTGGATACCAAAGATTAAGGAAGAAAAACCTGAAAGAAATTCTCCCTCTGTGTTAGGTTCAGCAGGTCAACAGAGGGATTAATGAGAAAAGTGCTTTCAAGAATACGAGCGTTGGATGTAGAAATTGAAGACAGTGACATCAGTTTGGTGCGAATGATGACTTACAGCCTAATGTTACACCAGCTACCAAAACCAAATGAAGAATAAGTATCAGAGTGGGAATGTTAAATATTCTGATGTTGACAAACAAAACTGAAGAGTTGGTTGACCTCATGGAAAGGAGGAAACTTCCAATCATGAGATTGAGTGAAACACAAGGATGAAATCCAACTGCTTCAGCAAGGAAAAGCAGCAGGAAGTGATTAAATTACTGGGGAGGTATTAAAGACAATGGGGTGGTACATAGTGCCTTATTTAAAATTTCTCTTCGACTATGTCATAAATAATAGTGTAATACCAAAAGAATGGAAGGAATCTATAATAATACCAATTTATAAAGGAAAGGGTGATAAAAGGAAACCAGAGAACTACAGACCAATCAGCCTGACTAGTATAGTTTGTAAAATACTGGAGAGTTTAATATCAAAGTACATCAGAGGGATATGTGATGATAAAAATTGGTTCATGAGGAGCCAGTATGGATTTAGAAAGAAATTTTCTTGTGAGGCACAACTGGTGGGATTTCAGCAGGACATATCAGATCAGTTAGATTCAGGAGGCCAGTTAGATTGCATAGCCATAGATCTTTCCAAAGCCTTTGATAGAGTGGAACATGGAATATTATTAAAGAAATTGGAGGGAATAGGATTGGGCGTAAGGGTTATACGTTGGATAAGATCCTTTCTAAATTCAATGGCTCAGAAAGTCAAAGTAGGAAATAATATTTCACAGGAAGAGAAAGTTTGTAAGGGAATCGCACAGGGTAGTATAATCGGTCCGTTACTTTTCTTAATATACACAAATGATTTAGGGAACAATATAACATCAAAAATAAGATTGTATGCAGATGATATAATTGTTTATAGGGAAATAAATAACAATGAGGATTGTTCAGAATTACAAAGGGGTCTTGAAAGTATCCAACAGTGGGTTGAAGAAAATAATATGAAGGTTAATGGAGGCAAATCAACTGTTACAACATTTACAAACAGGAGCTTTAAAACTGAATTTGAATATACTTTGGATGAGGTAGTTATCCCAAAAGATAACAAGTACAAATGCTTAAGTGTGAAATTGAAAATTAATTTGCACTGGAAGTGTCATGTTGATGACATTGTTGGGAAAGCATGTAGATCGTTACAGGTCATAATGAGGCTACTTATAGGATGAACAAAGAATTAAAAGAAAAAAGTTACTTAAGTATGGTTCATCCATTATTGGAATATGCAAACAGTGTTTGGGATCCTCACCAAGAATACCTAATAAAAGAAATAGATAGTGTGCAGAGGAAAGCAGCAAGATTTGTAACAGGGGATTTCAGGAGAAACAGTAGTGTATCAGAAATGTTAGAGGAACTTGGGTGGGAAACTTTAAGTAAGAGAAGAGAGAAAACTAGACTTATAGGATTATATAGAGCCTATACAGGAGAAGAAGCATGCGGAGAAATCCGTGAGAGGCTTCAATTGGAAAATAATTATATTGGCAGAACTGACCACAAGTATAAAATTAGAAGGAATTTTAGCAGAAGCGACTGGGGTAAATTTTCATTCATTGGGAAGGGCGTGAAGGAGTCGAACAGTTTACCAGGGGTAGTGTTTGATCCTTTTCCAAAATCTGTACAGGTATTCAAGAAGAGAATAAACAGCAACAGGGAAAATAAATGAAATGTTAGAGGGCATTTGACCAGTGCAGGTTATTGTAAATAAAAAATGTGTGTTTAAAAAAAAAAAAAATTCCATCCCCTGGTCCATGGAGTGTGGACAGCCAAAGTAGGGGACTGCCTGTAGGGGTGAAGTACAGTGGGGACTTCGAGGGCCCTGGGACCGCCACGGTAGCTGTGAAGGCCCTTCAGGAACTCTGAAAAGTGGTGGCAAAAGGGGGCTCTGGTTAAGACGCAGCAGGTCGTTATGCTACTTAGGTTCCACAATGGGTAAAAAAAAAAGTAAATAAATGCAATGTAAATTTTAATCTTATACCAGTTGCATAGTATTATTTGAAGTAATTCCACATACTGTATAAGAGTTGACTATGTTTGTAAGTAAAGGAGATATAAGTAGAATTTTGTAAACAATATAAATTTATTAAGGATGATCTGTTTGTTTAATAGAAAAAAATTGTTAGCATAAATTGTATATTATTGTATTCTAGATAAAATTTTCTTCTTCTCTTGTTAATTTAAAATTTAGTGCTTGACAATAACATATTTTAGTGTACCATTTGCCACCGAGGTAGACACCTCATTTGCAAATAGAGAGATTTTGATTTGATTTGATCCGGGGAAATAAATATCAGATTGGACTAGAGTCTCTACTGTCTGGAAATGAAGTAGAGAGAATGGAGTGAGATTTTTAATACATAAAGACATAGGTGCTTGTAGTCAAGAGGTGTTTGTTAATGAAAGGATAACCAAGTTATCTGTGAACTTGAGAGGAAAAAAATTCTATGTGATCCAAGTTTATGCCCCACACGTAGGATGCCCAAAAGAGGAAAAGGCCAACTTCCTTAATAACTTGGAAAAACACTGAGTATGAAAATATAATTGTAATGGTTATGTTAATTCACAAGTAGGCTCACACTGGACATGATATGAAACCATACTGGGCCCTTATGGAATGGAAAACAGAAATGAAGAGGGAGAATATATGCTAGATCTATGCATGAGAAGAAATCTGATAGTGAGCAACACTTGGGTCAAGAAAAGGGACTCCCATAAAATCACAAGATATAGCTGGGATGAAAAAAAGCGTACAGTAATAGATTATTTTCTGATAGATAAAAATGTATGGAAGAATATAAATGATGCCAAGGTAATCAAGAAGACCCTGGCGGAGACCACAGACTGCTGGCTGCAGATATTGCAGAGAAAATACCTCCAAGAATCTTCACCAAAAGACCCAAAAATTAAAACTTGGTGACTTACCGAGCCAAGTATACAGGAAGAATTCAGGAATGTGGCTGCAGACTGTGGCCAAGAGAAGAACTGAAAATGGTAGATGAAGAATGGGACACACTAAAGAAGGCTGCGGTAGAAACAGTAGGAAAAGTATGTGGATGACAGAGACAAAAACAAAAATCTAAAGAAACTGTTTGGTGGAGTGATGATATTAAAAAGGCAATCAATGACAGAAACTGTGAAAAAAAAGCCCTGTATCAGGCAAGAACACAGGGAGATCAACATGTAACAGAGCTGTCAGTTTATAGAGAGAGAAAATTACAGGTCAAACAGTTGGTTGTAGTTGAGAAGCAGAAACGCTAGGAAGATCTGGCTACCAGAACAACAAAGAGCCGTATGTACGATATCCTAACTGGTGTAAAACCTTCAATTATTATGTTTAATATATTTTAATTCTATTTTATGATTAATACAGGCTTTCCTGTAAATATGTATTATAAATTTGTATAACCTCAAATACGTACATATATAAGTGTAACCTCAAAATCTATATAGTTGAAAGCGGTAGAAAACTCTATAATGTTCATCTATTAGATTTATTCTACTATAATTTGGTATATATAAAGGGTTCTGGTAACTTACTGTAGGGTTTATTATCCAGATACATGTAGAGACATTAGGAATGTTGTAGAGATTTTGATGTGTATTGGTAAACGGTAAGGAAGGTTTTAGCTGGATCCGTTACTGGAGTACTCCATTCGACTAGCTGGTCGATCGATGTTTTGAGTGGGTTCCATTAGAGTGTTGTACGAACCCTTCCAGAAATCTACAATTCTAGACGGTGGATCGAACAGTATATATATCGAGCCGTCTATCAGTAAGTCAGTCAGGTTTCACTCGAAGGCAAGTGATGGACTGTGAGTGACTGTTGAGCTCCAAGGTGGAGTCGGTGAGTTCAAGAGAGTGTATGTTATAGTGCACAATTCAGTGTTGTTGATATCTGTACTCCGCTATTAAGTGTTGTTGTGTTACTTGCTACTGTTGTAACGTTCCAGACGTTACAGTGTAATTATGTTAATTTTATTATGTGTAATTAATTCAGGAATTTAACGTCATGATATTTATTTGGTATGTAATTGTATTATAATTCATGTTTAATCATTTGCTCACTATCATTTCATTACTTTGTAACTACGACTTATAAACGAGGGCTGAATATCTTCATATTCACTTAGATTCTTGCGACAGTTGGTTAAAATTAACTTGCAGTAAATTTCCTCTATATTGCCACATCACCGAGGAGGAAGGGAGGACAAATTTAGACATCAAGTTCTGAGTAAAGCGAGCACGTGTTCACGCGTCCTAACGTAAGCTACCGTATTTCGACCAGAATTATTCGAACTGATCAACGCCTATATTTTCAAAGGAGCGTCATGTTGCCATGGATACTGATTGAAAGGACGAATAGAAGAACAGTTGATATCTTGTGTGGGACCCATCTACTCTAAAATCTAGAGTGGGGAGAGAAGTGTCATCTGATTGGACCACGTGTAGCGGCCTGTAATTAGCGCGAGAGAAAGTTATAAAAGGGCGTGTTGGAGCTCCTGGAGGGTCTCTCTACAACGTCTTATTCGCTTCTGCGAGTCTCTCTACATTATTCTACGATCTTCTACGAGGCTTCTACTTGATTTTCTACTTGATTCTGCGTCTCGATACTTAGAAATTCTGAATGAGGGGTGTATAGCCACTCTCATGAGGAAGTACGTACAGCACGGTTACAAGACCGGTTTGAACCAGTCTAAGTCAATAGATAGTTTTAATCTAGATAGAAATGAAACTTCAGAGAACATTATCAGTAAAGTTGGAAGGATTCTTAATTGAGTATCCTCTCCATATAACCCAAGGTGGTTCTTCTAACTGTGACTTAGGGCTTATCTCCAATATATGGGATAAAGCATAATAGGGAGTGTTAGTTTTGAAGTCATCTTCCAATTAGTGGTGGGTGCAATTGGCAAGGCAGGAATGGTACTGAGCTGCAGATGAAGAGATATCAAAGACGGACGGTGATGTTCCCGCTACAAGGAGGGAAGCTTTCCAAGGACCAGCAGAACAAGACGACATGGTGAGCAAGCGAGTTAAAGATATTGCAAGTTTTCGCGAAGTAGAGTCATTCAATTTTTTATTAAATTCATTTTCTATTTTAAATTCAGTTCTCGTTAAACCGTCGTCATTTATATTAAATATAATAAATAGTATTTTTCTAGTTCATTGTAATCAATCTGCCTTAATTAGCCTTTTGATTTCTAATTCTCCTACTTAATGATTAGTGTACTATCACCTCACCCCTGTGATAAGAGTCTGTCCAAGCTTGATTATAAATTTTATCTTTAAGTCCTCAACTTAAAGATTGGCGCCCTTTGCTTGCTTGGTTGCATTTCTCATTTGATGATTGTTCTCCGAGAGGGGAAGTAACATAAATGCCGCTCCAACGTGTGGCGAGAAAATCATTAAGTACGGAGCAGTTAATAACAGTAACAATATCAGAATTCGTATTATGGGCAAAATTTGGATATCCACGTTTCATTAAGAGTGTTTGATTGTGGGAAGGGTCATGGCTGATCAGACGAAAGAGGAGAGGATGTTGCGCAGTGGACGAGCGATAAAAGGCAATAACGTAGTGAGTTCAGAGGAAGAGTTGTGTAGTCTAGTAGAGGAAATTGAAGATAGAAGTGTAAGTAGTATGGAGAGTGAAGGCAAGCAGAAAGAAGTCAGTATGGAGTCAGATGATAGTAGGATGGGGGGCGAAGCGGAAGTAAACACTAACAATGAAAGTAATAATAATGATCAGTTAATGGGAATGATGCAGTTAATGTTAAGTAAGATAGAGGACAGTAAATCGGAAATAAAAAATGAATTGGAACAAATTAAAGCAGATGTAGAACAAACTAAATCTGAGCTTAAAGGTGAATTAGAACAAACTAAATCTGAGCTTAAAAGTGAATTAGAACAAACTAACACTAAAATTGAGAATATTAAATATGAACTTAAAGAACAGTTAGAGCAAACTAAAGCTGAATTAAGTAGGGAGATGAGGGAAAATAAGGAGGAAGCGAATCGGAGAATGGACGAACACAGTAAGCAGTTACGCGATCTGGTGGTAAAAAATGAACATTTTAATAAGCGATTAGAGGACCAGGAAAGTGAATATGTACGGCAAGGGAAAAAGGTAGAAGAAAAGTTTGCGGAACAGAGAAGTGAATTCCTGGAATTAATGGGGAAGGAAAACAACTCTACTAGGGAGGAAGTAATGAGGCAGGTCACTAGTATTGATAAGAGAGTTGAGACTCAAAGAGGGGAAATACGGGTATTTAAAGACCACGTCCAACAAGAGATTGACACGGTAAAGCTTAGAATAGAAGATGAGACCCGGGCAAGTGAAGAAAGGTTTGCGATAGCTGAAGAGAATAGGATTGAAATTCGGACATTGAGAGAGAAGCAGGTTAATTTGGAGAGAGAAATTGATAGGAGAGACAGGGATGTAGAATGCCGGATGGAGAAAGCAGAAAATAAGTTAAAACAGGTGGCAAAGGATAAACAGGTTTTCACGGGAAGGCAATGTCTAGGAAATAGCTACATTAGGGAAATTGAACTACCTAAATTTAATGGGAAACAAACGAACCCGCTAGATTTCCTTAAGATGATAGAGAAACGGTTTGAAAAGCGTCTAGAGGAAGGGTCTATGGACTGGGAAGACGTTATGGAAAATATTGACCATGCTTTTGTAGGAGAAACTCGATCTTGGTTCATGGTATATAGGCAGACGATGACGAACCTGAAAGAATTCAGAAATAAATTTAGAGAGAAATTCTGGAATGAAGCGATACAAGCTAGGGAGAGAGAAAGGGTGGTATTTGGGAGGTACAAACAGCATGAAGGAGTCACTATGACTGAGTACTTCCTGGCACATGTCATGATTTGTCAGAACTTAGATGGTATAACCGAAGGGTCTGATGTAGTAAGACTACTTTTGAGACATTTTCCGGACAGGGTGAGAGAAGCGGCCTGTATGCAAAAAGTAGGAACTATTCAGGAGATGGAGAACCTACTAGGCAGTTTTGATGCGTTAGGTAACCTTAGAAGTAGAACGGAGAATATTCAGAACTTTAGTCATCACAACGGAATGAGACATAACGGTAGTACACAGAATCACGAAGCTCGCAATCAGTTCAGACCTCAGCAGAACAGCAGGAGCGGAGCAGCTGAATATAGGACAGGAAATTCCCAACGGAGGCCAGAGCAATGTACTAATGAGTCCAACGTCAATACACAAAGGGAACCTTTAAACTAACGAGAGGCTGTAATGTTAGGTCAGAATTCCAGCCTAGTAAGAAGGTAGCGAAGTGTCTTGCCATGAAAGTGTTACCATATGACCTAGATGTTAGGGACGATTTGTTGTATGAACCCGAGCAGAATAATGAAGAGTCAAGTAATAAAGCAGTCAATCCCGTTGTTAAATTGAAAGTCTGGGGGGCGTGGGTTAAAGTTTTGATTGATTCTGGTAGCCAAATATCATGTATTAGTTCTCAGTGGTATGAGTCATTAGTGAAACAGGGTATTCAGTTGGAGGAAATGCCTGTTAAGTCTACTTTCATCATTACGGCTGTTGGAAAGAGGTCTAAGCAAATTTGTAAACAAGTAGCTGTCCCGATCAGTATTAATAATTTTATTAGCGTTCAGATATGTTTGGTAATTCCGCATTTAATATTTGATCTTATCTTGGGATCTGACTGGTTAACGTTAAAATTGGCTCAGTTAAATTACAATGATCTAGTGCTAAATTTGAGGTGGAATAATGAGGATATTAAGGTCAAGTTTGAGGAGGAAATTCAGAGGAAAACGGAAGTTAGTACAGTGTGGAGAATGAAAGAGGTTTCTAAAGTAAATGAAGAGGCTAGAGAGGGCCTGAAGTTGTGTCAGTTGTGGATTAATGAGGATAAAATATGTGGCTTGAAAGAAGCCGTAAGTAGAAATGAGTTAAATGAAATCCAGAAGGACAAGTTATTTGAAGTGTTATGTGAACACGTGGAGATTTTCTCCGAGAAACCTGGTGTTACCCATCTGTATGAACATTCTTTTTCTGTGCTGGATAAGACTCCATTCAGCGGACCGCGATATCCGATACCACACAAATATGCAAAAGCCGTAGAGGATCAAATTCAAGCTATGTTAGCAGACGATGTGATTGAATTATCAAACAGTCAATATGTTAATCCCTTAATTGTCGTGCCTAAGTCTGATAGATCAATACGTCTGTGTATTGAATGCGAGAGCGTAGTGAGAGTGTTAGGTTTGCCTGAGGAACCCCCTCGTAATGCTGAATTTTACGTCCGACTGGCACGGGAGAACCTGATTAAATCTGGAGATAAACGTAAAAGGCAACAGAAACGTAAGGTACTGGATAACTTTGAGGTAGGTGATATGGTTTTGGTGAGAGTTACCATGTTGTCAAATAGTGAGGATAAGGTAACAAAGAAATTTTTTCTTTTATATCAAGGCCCTTATAAAGTACATAGAAAACTTGGACCCTGTGCTTACAAGTTAGCGGAGGGCGAGAGCGTAATGAATGGTTCATACAACATTAGTAGTTTAAGGAGATACCTGTCGTGTGAGGTGGCTGAACCGGATTGTGAGATATAGGTCAGTAACTCGGGGAAGTTGCTACTTGTTATGTCAGACTACGAGCGGTATGTGTTTACGGCTCTATTGTGGTGGTATTTCCTAGTTGTGTTTGTAAACAAGGGAGATGTTTGTGTGACGGTAGATTTACGCTCGTTCATTGACGATAGATCATTTGTTTTCCGTATGTGAGGCCATGAAATTAGATATATTATTTGTTTTCTGAGATGTTACAGAAGGCTAATTAAAGCTGACGACGGCAAATAATTAATTTTCCCGTATGTGCATTTCTAACTTGCAATAGTTTTACCGTGAGCTTAAATCACGTGTGTATTTGTGTGAAGTGTATTGCATCCTGCTTCAAGATAAGGTTGAAACATTCGAAAGAGTGATAAAAGTGTAAATTGTTTGTATCATTTGTTTTCCATTTTTTTTAATGTAAAAGATTGGAAGAGAACGTGTTACTGCTATCTAGCAAAGAATGTCGGAGAGATGGGAAGTAAAAAGGACAAATAGACACTCGGCAGAGTTTGTAATCTGAATTGTATATATATTATGTGATATTCTCTAGGGTAATCTTGTTTTTTACAAAAATGGAAAGTTGCTTGTGATGGGCATAATTTAGCATCTAAACCTCAAGATGAACTGAAATAACAGACAGTCGCAATGGGAAGCAGTCTAAGAGAGATATGGAAAGAGTGAGATATAATTAAGTGTATGAAAATAATGTCGCTCGTTATGGGCAGGTAATAGAGGTATTTCAAGTCAATGTGGGAGTAAGTGTGTGAGTTCTCAACGCATGTAATATTTGTTAAGAACTCATGGGGGCGTATGTAACGTTCCAGACGTTACAGTGTAATTATGTTAATTTTATTATGTGTAATTAATTCAGGAATTTAACGTCATGATATTTATTTGGTATGTAATTGTATTATAATTCATGTTTAATCATTTGCTCACTATCATTTCATTACTTTGTAACTACGACTTATAAACGAGGGCTGAATATCTTCATATTCACTTAGATTCTTGCGACAGTTGGTTAAAATTAACTTGCAGTAAATTTCCTCTATATTGCCACATCACCGAGGAGGAAGGGAGGACAAATTTAGACATCAAGTTCTGAGTAAAGCGAGCACGTGTTCACGCGTCCTAACGTAAGCTACCGTATTTCGACCAGAATTATTCGAACTGATCAACGCCTATATTTTCAAAGGAGCGTCATGTTGCCATGGATACTGATTGAAAGGACGAATAGAAGAACAGTTGATATCTTGTGTGGGACCCATCTACTCTAAAATCTAGAGTGGGGAGAGAAGTGTCATCTGATTGGACCACGTGTAGCGGCCTGTAATTAGCGCGAGAGAAAGTTATAAAAGGGCGTGTTGGAGCTCCTGGAGGGTCTCTCTACAACGTCTTATTCGCTTCTGCGAGTCTCTCTACATTATTCTACGATCTTCTACGAGGCTTCTACTTGATTTTCTACTTGATTCTGCGTCTCGATACTTAGAAATTCTGAATGAGGGGTGTATAGCCACTCTCATGAGGAAGTACGTACAGCACGGTTACAAGACCGGTTTGAACCAGTCTAAGTCAATAGATAGTTTTAATCTAGATAGAAATGAAACTTCAGAGAACATTATCAGTAAAGTTGGAAGGATTCTTAATTGAGTATCCTCTCTATATAACCCAAGGTGGTTCTTCTAACTGTGACTTAGGGCTTATCTCCAATATATGGGATAAAGCATAATAGGGAGTGTTAGTTTTGAAGTCATCTTCCAATTAGTGGTGGGTGCAATTGGCAAGGCAGGAATGGTACTGAGCTGCAGATGAAGAGATATCAAAGACGGACGGTGATGTTCCCGCTACAAGGAGGGAAGCTTTCCAAGGACCAGCAGAACAAGACGACATGGTGAGCAAGCGAGTTAAAGATATTGCAAGTTTTCGCGAAGTAGAGTCATTCAATTTTTTATTAAATTCATTTTCTATTTTAAATTCAGTTCTCGTTAAACCGTCGTCATTTATATTAAATATAATAAATAGTATTTTTCTAGTTCATTGTAATCAATCTGCCTTAATTAGCCTTTTGATTTCTAATTCTCCTACTTAATGATTAGTGTACTATCACCTCACCCCTGTGATAAGAGTCTGTCCAAGCTTGATTATAAATTTTATCTTTAAGTCCTCAACTTAAAGATTGGCGCCCTTTGCTTGCTTGGTTGCATTTCTCATTTGATGATGGTTCTCCGAGAGGGGAAGTCACACTGTGTATAATTGTGTGCTGTGTCTTGGTGACAAAGTAATTTACATAAAGAAGTGAACGTGTTCTCGTGTGATATTTATTTCCGTCAAATAAAATCGCATTAAGAGAACGATAAAAGGATAGGAATAAGAAACTGTTATGCAGAATCACTACCTATAGACATTTGACGTGACTGGAACTGGAGACAGTAGTATCTAAAATGAAAACAAGTCAACTGGATAGGATGAATTTAGTGTTGAAATGATCACAGCACTAGAAGAGTTTGGACAATAGTGGATGTACAGAGTACTGAAGAGAATTCGGAAAGAGAATGTAATACTCAATGACCGGAAGCAGGGAGCCATCATACAACTGGTGAAAAAAAAAAAGGTGATAGGAAGAAATGTACCGACTATAGAGGTGTGACTCTATTGTCACATGGCCTCAAAATCTACTAATCCATACTTGAGAGCACGATTAGAAAATATGTTTAAACTACACTGAGGATGAATGGATTTAAACCTCACAGATCAAGTATATACCTTATTTTTTTCCTCCAGAATACTCTATGAGAAGTATTACGAGAAAGGTAAAATGCTTATAACTGTTTTTCTGGACATCAAAAAAGCATATGACCATGCACCACATAAGCATACCGGGTGGTCTACCAGCCCCTTGCAATCCAGTTTTATGCATCCCTTCACATTTACTACAATGCTGAAAGACATTAGTCCCTCTCACTAAACCGAGGTTATATAACGAGATATGTGTTTATGGGCTAAAAGGCAGCAGGAATAGTGAGCGCCACTATTAATATATTATGGGTACCTCAAATGAACCCGTACAATGAGTACAGATAAGCAGAACACGTACATTAAAACAGGAGGTGGATGCACAGACCGGGAGCACGGTACTGTATAGGCTGGGAAGTGGGCGCCGTAGGTCAAGTGTCACAGTAGCTCACATGGCAAGCAGGCAGGGAGATATGCGATAGTGGACAGTGCTCGAAGTAGGAGGTTCGAATCCCACATAAGAATTTTAACAGCCAGTTGCCTGGGATGTGGTAAGGTTGCATACTTGATAGCTTCCAAGGACTGATTTGTTTATTTGACCCTGTAAAAGACCATATGTACTGTTGCAGTGGGTATGGTGCTGGGTTGGACGAGGATGTGGAGATGATAGTCTGTGGCCAGTATAGGCTGGAAAGTCGGCGCTGTATGTCAAGTGTCACAGTAGCTCACAAGGCTAGCACGCGGTAGGATGTGTGATAGTTGACAGTGCTCGAGGGTTAGAAGGTTGAAGTCCCATGCAAGCATTTCTTTTATGTCAGTTGCCTGGTATGTGGCAAGGTTGTTTACTTAATACCGGTATTTTTCACAGACTGATTTGTTTCATTGGCCCTGAAAAGGGTCACTGGTATGGAGCTGGGTTGATAGAGGCTAGGAAACGTGAAAGGATTTCAGTTACCCAAGACATTTAACGCAGCACCTGCTCGAACTGACGACCTCTGTGGTCGATACAGAGCTGCATTTGATGTTGTAAGGACCGTCTGGCCTCAGCGATGAGTTGCCTAAGATGACAAGGACGGCCAGCTACTGTGCAAACATTTGTTTTACATGGCCCCACAGAAAAAATCCAGGGGTGTAAGATCGGGTGATCTGGCGGGCTAGGAGACAGGTCCTCCCCTTCCTATCCATTTATCAGGATACATCACATGGAGATGGCTCCGGACGACCATTGCTGCGTGCAGTGGAGCTCCATCATGTAGGAACTACATCCTGCAGCGGTCAAGGAGTGGTACATGTTCCAAAAACAGTGGTAGTTCATCTTGCAGAAACAGCAGATAGTATTGGCTGGTCAGATGGCCATCAAAGAAATGGGAACCGATGAGGTGATCACCCATGATTTCACACCATACATTCACGCCCCACTGCACCTGAAAAGCTGTTCTTCGCACCCAATGGGGATTATCCACACTCCAGTATTGCATATTATGGCGATTATCAGTTCCATTGTTGTGGAATCGTGCTTCGCCCGTAAATAAGAGAGTCGCTAGAAAAAGAGGATCACTGTCCACATTTTGTAGGATCCATTGATACAATGCCACCCGGGCATCGAAATCATGACCATGGAGCTCCTGGTGTAAGTGGAGATGGTAGGGATGAAACTGGTGGGTAAGCAATATCCGCATAACAGAAGCTCGGCTGATGTTCCGTCTCCTGTGCAATGGCCCATGTGCTAGTATGAAAGTTTTGCTGAATAGCATCAAACACGACCTCTTCATTGTCAGCAGATGACACAGGATGATCCTGAACAGGCTGTGTCCTTCCCAGGGATACAGTGCCCTGCAGCCGTCTTTCCACACTCCGAAATGTCATGCCTGTCGGTTGTCGTCTATCCGGATAGCGTTCTTGGTACAGGCGGTGCGTCTGGTATGCATACTGTGTAGCTTCTCCATAGATAAGTAACATATCCACATACTCGACGCTGGAATACATCTCGAGGCAGTGAATAAACTTTGTGTTGTGAATTGTTTTGAAGGAGGGAAGTTCGCGCAGCTACATTGTGGCATCGCATGTTGTTATCGTTCCGATGCGGCATACTTTGCCCTACCTGTGGTCTACGAAGCTTGGAACCTGTACGACGTAGCTAACTGAACACAGACCATCATCTCCTCATTCCCGTCCAACCCAGCACCATACCCACTGCAACAGTACATACGGTCTTTCACAGGGTCGAATAAACAAATCAGTCCTTGGAAGCTATCAAGTATGCAACCTTACTACATCCCAGGCAAATGGCTGTTAAAAAAAATTCTTATGTGGGATTTGAACCTCCTACCTCGAGCACTGTCCGCTATCACATATCTCCCGCCTGCTTGCCATGTGAGCTACTGTGACACTTGACCTACGGCGCACACTTTCCAGCCTATAGAGTACCATGCTCCCGGTCTATGCGTCCACCTCCTGTTTTAAGTACGTGTTCTGCGTATCTGTACTCGTTTTACGGGTTCATTCGAGGTACCCATAATGAATTAATAGTGACACTCACAATTCCTGCTGTCTTCTAGGCCGTAAATACACATCTCGTTATATTATTCCGGTTTAGGGAGAGGGACCGATGTCTTTCTGAATTGTAGTAAATGTGAAGGGATGCATAAATCTGGATTGCAAGGGGCTGGTGGACCACGTGGTATAAGAGAATGTTTCAGACATAAGAAAAGTGCCTGATGACATCATAAGCACAAGAACAATGATTAGATAACGAAATCAAGAGTTGTATCCAGGTCCAGGATGGAAGGTCAGGTAGGCTTGAAACAAAGAGTGGAGTCCAACAAAGAGTTGTCTTTCACCACTCCTCTTCATAATCATAATGGAAGAAGTTTTACAAGCAGTTAAACGAAAGGATTCAACAACCAATGTGCTGGTTTTTGCTGATGATATAATGGTACGAGGTGAGACAGAAGCAGAAGTACAAGCTAGACTAGATCTTCTGCATGAAGCTTTTACAACCTTAGGTCTTAAAATCAGCAAATCAAGACAGTTGGATTGGTGATGAGTAGAAACTCTCCAACTGTTCATCTATGAATTAGGTAGTGTTCCATCTTCAGACAATACCACACATCAGGAGATTAAAAACAGAATACAGAAAGCTATCACACTGTACATCAAATACTTTGGGATTAAACATCTGTTAGTTTCTGAGATTAGCTTATACAAAATATATCCGGTACCTACAGAATACTGACGTATGGTCTGGAAGCAGCAACACTTACTGGATCAACAATGAGTTGTCTTCAGGCAAGAGAAATGAAGTTCCTCTGTTCTTATCTACAAAAACCAAAGTTGGATAATATAAGGAATGTGGATATCCAGCAGTACATTGGATTGGAAAGAAGCTTGCTGGAGACCCTACAAGTGAAGAGACTGCAATGGTAGGGTCACAAGAAAAGGGTGGATTCCCACAGGACTCCTAGAGCATACTTTGACCACAGTGTTCCTGCCAAGAGACCAGAGGAAGACCTTGTGATGTTTGGGAGAAGCACATTTTCAAGGACCTTGAAATCAGAGATATAAACTGGCATCACATACATGAACACCACCTCTGGATGGGACAGGACAAACTGGAGGAAGCTCGTACACAACCGCACCCAGCTTGCTGGAGTAACGAAAATGATGATGATAAATCCTAATCTTGCTGATTACAATGATGACAAACATTTTACAAACATGTGGCTGAAGGGGGTTCAACACAACACTACAACATGTGCTTGAAAAAGGGAGGAATATTACGACCTCACATCCAGTGATATTTCTTCCAGGTAGCATGAGAAAAATAATAATAAGTAAGGTTACTGCAAAAAACAATCCATACTTCACTGTTTGCTCATAAAACAAAGCCAACAATCTCACCTGTCAAAAACTATAGATTAAATACTTAATTACACATCATTTTTTCAGTATTTATTACGTACATTATGTTTATCATGCCAGTGAGTGTTGATGTGACTTGTCGCTCACTTGTTCCTATCCTTTACACATATTGACCAGTCAGCCTGTTCATCTTGAGTGCAAGTTCTGAACCTCCTTTCTAATTTCTCCTCATAAAATGGTGCTCTTATAATATTTCTCCTCTATTCTATACATAATATTAAGAATATTCACCACAGGAAAATTTGCACTTTATAACAACATGCTGCTCTGGCACTACACGTTTTACTTGAGAAACTACCTAAACAACCTATTCTGCATGATGCTCATATCTTTCAAACAATGTAATGCAACATTACATAACACTGGTCATTAAAAACCTATCAATTAATATGGGCAATTTATAGTACAGTAGAACTGTGAAAAGAAGTTAAATAAAACATTAATTATGTAATACAAAATGGACTAACAGAAACATTTTTGGACCAAGAAACCAATGGTGCAACTTGATAAAGAATTCATAAACAGACATGAAAATAACAAGTGTCATGACAGTTATGATTATATTAATAAAATGTACACTTACCATGACTGAGAAAGGTCATTCGCCTTCACATTATCTGAAGTCTCCCAACCATTCTTCTCACTTGGCAATCCAGGATTAGAAGATTTAAGCCAACCATTTTTCCATGCCAGTAAGTTATTGTTGTTGCAATTACAACAAGTCTTCATTGCTGAACTCCAACTCTGTATTTCTATTTCTGGATTGCCGCATGAAGTTAAGCAATGATCCTTAATGCCTGACTGGGCTCTATGGTTAGCACATGAAGCAAATGTAATTGCAGTGCCATATTTCTTCTCACGGTGACAACATGTTAAGCAAGGCTCAACATACTTGTTTAGATCATCTTCTAAACAATTTATTATTTTTTCAGCAAACTGATCATCACCAGGGAAGTAGAAATCGCTGGTACCGGATTCTCCCATTTCATCATGTCTACTCCTTTTAGGATCAATTTCTTCATCACTCGTGAACATTTCCTCCGCTTCTTCCGTCTGACAACATTTTTCTGTCTGCTTAACACGGAACTTAGGAACAAAATTACTTTCTTTATGAAAATAAATAGTAGAAGCAGGGCTGTTATCACTACATCTATGTCTGCCACCATAAGGTTCCTTTTCTTTATATTCCATATATTTCTTAGGAGTTTCTATACCAACATCATTTTCTAAATACAATGCTCCACTTTCACTTCTTTTGAATGACACTTCCTCTAAATTATTGGGAATAGCAAAAGTCGTTCCATCTGCATAGCAGCCAGCTGTGTTATGTGATTCAAGGCTCTCTTGACGTATTGGTCGGAAGTGAGTCCGATTTGAAGTTAAGAGGTCCTCCTCGTCTTTCTCAACATCAGCATCTGTTTTTTTCTCGCATTCATCGCCAATAGAATCTATCTCTTGCATGCTATTCTGTGCCACATCATTTGCTTGCAGTACATTCAATTCTAATGCATTTTTAGGAATTACTTCAGTGAAACTGCTATCTTCTTTATTGTGGTTCAGAGCATTAAAACTGTAATTTTCAACTCCTTCCATTAGGCTTCTAAAATGATGGGCTGGTTTATGGGGGTAAAAACAGCTACTAGTAAATATGTTAGTATGGGAATGTTCTAGATCTGACCACTTTTGATTGCAAACAGTGTGAGACAAACCACCCATGGAATAATTAATGCTTCTCCAAGATACACTTGTAAGAAAGGAGGGAAAATTTTCCAATTTTTCCCAAGAAATCTTGGTCTTTGATTCAGCACTTCTATTTACAATAAAATTAGCTTTCTCATTTTTAAACAAAATGTTACTTTCTTTTTCTCCAGATCTTGTGCCAACAACATTACTTGCTTTCAAATTATCATCTCCCACAAACTTTTCATCATCCGTATGCACAACTTGAAATTTTCCTTTTGCAATGAACTTTTCAGGGAAGGTATTTTCCAATTCTTTTTCAGGAATTTTCTCATACTTTCCACATAATGCATGTTGATCTCCAAGAGCATATTCCATTCCATAATCTTCTTGTTCAACGGAATTATCCTTCGATGGATGATCAGACCAAATAGAACTGGTGATATTTGTGCCACACTGAATGAAGGAATTATTCTCAGAATTCTGCTTGTTGTTCAAACTGCACAATTCAACAGCTAACAAATGTTCATTAGGGGAAGACAGCAACTGTTGAAACTCCAATGGAACTGCAACTCCATTCACTATGGTGCCAGGTGATTGAGGAGAGTCTTCAGGATTCCAAATAGCTTCAATACTATGGTCAAATTTTGCAATAAGCTGAGCAAGATTGCTGTCATCTAAACCTTGTTTTGGAGATTGTTCCTTATCATCTGAGCTATGAATTCTGTCTTCTTCGAAAACATCCCCAATATTTTCCACAGCAACTGCATCATCCTCAGACTGACGTTCATACAGTCGGCGACACACACCAGTTTTCATTATTTCCTCATCACCAAGGTTCTGCTTGTTGTACTTAAAAACTCTCAACAAGTCAGAACTACTGCTGTTACTGAAACTAACTGGGCAAAATTCTGAGAATAATTCATTCCTCTCACTAGCCATGTTCCATGCAAATCCGTAGCCAAGTTCCTTCTCGTTTCTACCAATATTAAGTAGCTGACTTCTACACTTCATGTTATTTTGAGCAGTTTCCTTGGTTTTGTTATGTTGAATATTACTAAAACTTCCACCTTCAATTTTCTTACAAAACGAATCAGTAAGAACTTTCTTTCCAGTCCAAACAGAAGAATGATTGGGAATTAGAGTTATAATACTTGCACTCGTTTCAGTTGATTTGCTATTCAGTGGTGGAAATGCGGCGTAGTATCTGCAAAAAAGAAAACAGTATGAGAGAAAGCCATTTACAGTTTCTTGATTAATCTCTTTCTCCTTGCTTCATTGAACTGTGATGAAAAATAAAGTAAGGAATGCAGAGTCATAAACTAAAATCGAACATTGTGAAAAAAACAGGGCTGAAATAGGAACTACATTAGACCGCAGCCTACAAACCTGGAAAATTGATATTATCTTCATTGTGAAACCAGCTGTGAAAGCCTAAGCTATTCTGTCAACCCCTTCTCTTGTATTCTAAAATTAAGCTCTGTTACCATTTCAGTTGCTTCCATAAAAGGAGCATCAACCTATAGGTGCAAACACTTGGCCTGGATGAATTAATCTAATACAGTAAACTCTGCGACAGGCTTTGGCAGCCGGCAAAATTCCTATCCTCGCTGCTAGATGGGGGCTTCATCATTCCATTCCGACCCGGTCAAATGACTGGAAATAGGCTGTGGATTTTTCATTTTCATAGTAAACTCTCACCACTATAGACTAACTTGGAAATTGTGATTATTCCGACAGCTTTCTCTCGCGTACTAAAACACAGCAATATTGTAGTGTGTTTGTGCCAAGACCACTTAATGTTTTGTATGCTGTCATACAAGCCCCCCCACCATTCACTTCACTCTCCCTACGCATAGGGAGCCACAAGGTGGAGCCGTTATTAAGATAACTTGTTATTCTTTCGGGACAGCTCCCTTAGTAGCAATTGGAAAATCTTTGTTATTTAGGTCTCATTACCTGTCCCACTGAACCCAGCTTGCCCGGTGGCCATGACCGTTAAGGCATCGAAGTCTGAACGGTCTGACAACATGGTTAGCCTGTTCGAGTCCTGTTGGTCAAAAAAAAATTTCACAATCAGAATAATCGACAGCAGGGTAGGGGAGATGGTGGTATACAATTTCTGATCACTAGATTGCGTGCCAAAAGCCTGGATTAAATTCCAACACCCACTGCCCACAGTGCTCGTATGGAGTGAGGACACATAAGATGCTGCTGATGGTGATACGCCCGTCAGATGGGGACGTTAAGATTTGATCAGACACCTTGGTGCTATTAGACGGGAGTAGGCTATGTGCCAGAACCGAGTTTCACCCTCTCCCTTCCTACTATAATATATCACATAATTAATTTCATCCAATTCACTTCTCTGAAGAGGATGACGTCAGAAAGGGCAACGCATCATAAAAACCCGCCACAATCGATTCATCCCATACCCTACCCCATAGAGAAACGGGACAAAGGTTGGACAAACAACCTGTTCCACTGAACTGTTTTAACTTTTGCAGTTCTCGCTAAAGGTCTAAACTTTGCTGTAGCGCCTGGAAGAATTCCAATTGAGGAACTTATTACATCTATAGAATCCTCGGTACATAACCTCACACCTGAAGAAGCTGAGAAAGTTGGACAAGAATGTTCCAGAGTTCTCAAGACCGCTAATCCACCCTAAGTCCAACTTAAAACAAGGTGAAATCCAGGCACTAAAAGATCTAAGGGGACAATTCTGATATAATCGTTCTCCCCGCTGACAAGGGTAACGCGACAGTGGTGATGGATAAGGATGATTATGACAACAAGATCTTGTCTTTGTTAGCTGATCCCATATACAGGATTAACAGTCGTGATCCCACAACTCGCTACTCAAATGTGACCCTCAAATTGGTCAAACAATCTCCTATTCCAGAAGATACAGCGAAGAGTCTCCTTCCAGGGGATTCTATTCCTCCGAGACTATATGGGATTCCTAAAATACATAAGGAAGGTGTTCCTCTTAGGCCTATTGCGAGTACGATTGGTTCCCCAACATATGCCTTTCTAAATATTTAGGTAGTCTACTTCAACCACACCTGGGTAACACCCCTTCCTACATTAAGGATTCCACACATTTCCTTCAGAAGTTAAAAACTATATCACTTCAGCCAGGCGATATATTGGCGAGTCTCGACGTAATGTCTCTGTTTACGAAAGTACCTGTTGATGGTGTTATGTCTCTCATTAATGGTATTTTCACTGAAGAGATCACAAGGCTTTTCTACCACTGCATGACCTCCTCCTACTTTCTATGGAATGAGAAATATTATGAACAGACAGATGGCGTGGCCATGGGAAGTCCTCTCTCTCCTGTTGTGGCTAATTTCTTCAGGGAAAACTTCGAAGAGAAAGTCTGTCGTCAGCACCTTGCAAACCGAAGATCTGGTGGCGTTATGTGAATGATACGTTCGTCGTATGGATGGAAGGTGAAGACAATCTTGGTCACTTTCTGGATCACCTTAATCGCCAGCACCCTTCCATTTGTTTCACCATGGAAATGGAATCTGACGGCAAAATACTATTCTTAGATGTTCTCGTCACCAAGAAAGAGGATGGATCTTTAGGACACAGCGTTTATCGTAAGCCTACACACACCAATACATATCTCCAGGCAGATTCTCACCATCACCCTGCCCAGAAACATGGTATCCTTAAAACTCTGACTACCAGGGCCAGGAGGATTTGTGAAGTGTCAGCTCTACAAGAGGAAATTAACACCTTGAGAACCACCTTTGAGAGCAACGGTTGCAGCAGAGCTTTGATCTCAACAGCTCTTAAATCGACACATAATTGGACGTCTGTTAAGAAAAAAGATGTAAAAGGAACGGCTTACCTACCTTACATACATAACACGACGGATCGTATTGCTAAAATCTTACGTAGGTACCATGTACGAACTGTTTTTGGAACATCAATTAAGATTAGGCAACTCCTGCGACAAACTAAGGATAGTTTGCCTAAATTGCAACAACCTGGTATCTACAGAGTTCCCTGTACTTGTGGCAAGGTTTATATTGGGCAGACTTCGAGAACGGTATGTACTCGCATCAAAGAACATACCAGGTGTATCAGACTCAACCAACCTAATAAATCAGCTGTTGCTGATCATGCCTTAACACCTGGTCATGATGTTTTGTTCCAAGAAGTGGATGTTCTTGCCCGTATAAAACAATATCACCCAAGAATTATCAGGGAGGCAGTTGAAATACGTAAACACCCAGATAATTTCAACCGCGATACAGGCTACAACCTCAGTGAATCATGGCTACCTATTATTATCAGAACCATTAGAGAGTAATGCTTTACTGTTGCCATTCGTTGTCTCTATCTGGGGCTAAAATGGCATCCCGTTTACATCTTAGGGCACCATTTCAAGTTCCTTGTTGCTTCCTCCTAGCAACCTGTTATGCGTCGTTTCATTTTCTCTGTGTCTCCTGATGAAGAAAGGCAAGGTTCCTTTCGAAACGCGTCGAGTGTGTTTTTATCATTAATTACACGGCATAAGCCCAAAAATATACCTCATGAATTATTATTATTATTATTATTATTATTATTATTATTCACTGCCTCAAGAATGATATGAATCTCAAAAACCTCTTCTTATATTTCTCCAAGATGCGCTGTAGACTAGATTGTAATGTATGTGAAAGTTTGTTGTTGAAATGTACGCATCAACATGGCTATGGCTGCACCAAGCAGGCCGACTTTCTCACGCTAGTTGCAGTGATGCCACTGTACAAGATGAATCTCACGTTGCCTGGTACCTGGTTTTGTGCCATTACAATGGCATACTAGGCAGTTCTCTTATATAGGCTAGTGGACCTGGACATATGTGGGTTGAAGCTTTTTGATTTTCCTGGGCACATAATTATTCCATTTATCTCTTGCTGTCGATATCATTACATCAATGAGGAGATCTGTATTAGTACTATTTTAATTCTGTTTCTTCTGAATTGATATAGATTAGATGTTGTTATGAAACTTAAAATTCATCTTTGAAATATACACTTACTGGTGTCCTGAATTTTATAGTAGTTTCTTGGAAAATGTGAAAATAATGGTGCTGTTAAGGATTAGTGATAGTTACTATGGTTATTATAAACAAGTCATCTATATTCCTTGAAGATTAAAGTTTCCTTATACAGTGAATATTTTAAAATTATGAAATTCTATACATTTTATATGTATTTCATCTATACCAAGAAGAACTTGCAAGTTCAAAGAAGTATATGCTAGTATATTTAATGCTGCTGCTCAATGGTAAGTATTTTGCTTCTTGTGCTCATTTTGTGCTATTTATGGGTTTTCATTATCATTTCTGCTTTATCGGGTTACACATCTACTCTGGATGGTTCATACAACATAAACCCAAAATAATATCACATATATTAATTTGGGCTGGAGAAAGCATCAATACTAATAAAAGTTGTTTCCTTTTACTTACTTGTGAGCCTGATCTTGAGGTGACTGAGGAGGAGGTTGCGAGGTGGTAACTGGTATATTCACAGTGCTCTCCCCTACAAACATACACATGCATAATTATATTCTCAGCAGAAAGACAGAAAGAACATAATACCATTCAAAAATTAAAATATAGTTTTAAAGTAATTAATTGAACTTAAAGAAATTTGCTAACCAAAATTATTACAACTGATGAAGCGGGCTTGTCAGAAATCAGGTAACTAAGGTGCAGGTTTTTTTGAGGCAAGTGTCTTTATACTGGTTATGTTAGTGGAATCTAGTTACTAACTATAATGAGGGGTTTACCAAACTTAAATACTGAAGTGACTACTGGTCTGTTCATTTTAGTGACTAGCTAATCAAGTAGAAAAAGGAAGAACACGGAGGATTAATTGATAAAATGCTCATGACAGACATTTAAAAGAAAAGGGGGCTGAGGGTGAGACCAACATGGTAAGACTATGTAAAGGACATGACCAGGTGGATAGAGTATTCAGAAAGGGGAGGGAAGAGGACAAATGGGTGGCTGCTAATCCACCATGCCTAGTTTCCTGAACATGGATGGTGGAATAAGAAGTACTGAATCAATTGTCCGTCTCTATGTGCCATTAAGATGACATCTACTCTGACAACTGAATGGAGTGCCCATAGATGTTTCCATTTTCGACTAGACAATCAGATTTTCAACTACACAATCAGATCCTTCAGGATTAACTTTGCTGCTTCTTTGACGGAGACTATCCACCTCAAGACTACCCCGTCCTCATCTCCATGTTCCCTCCACTTTTCCGAGCATAATTATTGGCTCAAAAGAATCAGACCGTCTCACTGTGTGTCCAAAGTAACTCAGAATTAGCTTCACAATAAAGGTCTTAAGGGATATATTGGGTCTGATCTTTCGAATAACCCACGTGTTTATTTTCTTGGCAGTCCAAAGTAGGCCTATATGTAAAAGTTTCCACCAGCACCAAACCAGCGTACAGACAGGAAGCACCCAAAGTTATACCTTCTGAACTATAGTTTCTTGGTCTTACTAATGCATAGCTGCCAACTTTTAGAGATAAAAAATAGGTTGATTTTTTAATTCTTCGATTTCATCACATATATTATGCCACGGTCTAAGTGAAAAAAGGACAGGATAAAAGGCATACATATCTGCAGTAAATATTTACAAGAAAAAGTACCTAATCACTCATTTACAAAACATACATATGAAAAATAATACAGTCGAACCTCGGTATCTCGATCCTCCATTACTCAAACAGTCGTTTGTCCTATTCTTCATGTGTATTTATTTTTCTATTACTCAAAATTCGGTTACACAAATTTCTCGATTTCTCGAAGCAAACATTTCCTCCTTTAAAGCAAAAAATACTCTAACTCGAACGTTGTGCAACATTAACTGTGCAACACAGCATTGTGGTTTTTGAGGAACAGTTATCAAGTAAAGAAACGGTTACAGTGAAGCTGGGAACTAATATGACGGGAACCGAAAAACTCAAACTTCTAGTGATCGGAAAAATCGGCAAAGCCTCGCTGTTTCTCGAGTGTCAATTAATGAGTACAATTTACGAATTTCATTGTGTAGATCCGTATTGATACAGTTAAAACTAAGAAACAATGCTAGGTTTTGGTCCACCCAATCAATACACATCGAGTATGACGCAAGTGCGATAACAAGTATACATACATACATTATCATTATAGACTGTTATGCCTTTCAGCGTTCAGTCTGCAAGCCTCTGAGAATTTACTAAACGTCGCCACAATCCTCGATTTGCAACTAGTGTTGTGGCCTCATTTAGTTCTATACCTCTTATCTTTAAATCGTTAGAAACAGAGTCTAACCATCGTCGTCTTGGTCTCCCTCTACTTCTCTTACCCTCCATAACAGAGTCCATTATTCTCCTAGGTAACCTATCCTCCTCCATTCGACTCACATGACCCCACCACCGAAGCCAGTTTATGCGTACAGCTTCATCCATCGAGTTCATTCCTAAATTAGCCCTTATCTCCTCATTCCGAGTTCCCTCCTGCCATTGTTCCCACCTGTTTGTACCAGCAATCATTCTTGCTACTTTCATGTCTGTTACTTCTAACTTATGAATAAGATATCCTGAGTCCACCCAGCTTTCGCTCCCATAAAGCAAAGTTGGTCTGAAAACAGACCGATGTAAAGATAGTTTTGTCTGGGAGCTGACTTCCTTCTTACAGAATACTGCTGATCGCAGCTGCGAGCTCACTGCATTAGCTTTACTACAACTTGATTCAATCTCACTTACTATATTACCATCCTGGGAGAACACACAACCTAAATACTTGAAATTATCGACCTGTTCTAGCTTTGTATCACCAATCTGACATTCAATTCTGTTGGATTTCTTACCTACTGACATCAATTTAGTCTTCGAGAGGCTAATTTTCATACCATACTCATTGCACCTATTTTCAAGTTCCAAGATGTTAGACTGCAGGCTTTCGGCACAGTCTGCCATTAAGACCAAGTCGCCAGCATAGGCCAGGCTGGTTACTACATTTCCACCTAACTGAACCCCTCCCTGCCATTTTTACCTTTCAGCAAATGATCCATGTAAACTACAAACAGCAAAGGTGAAAGATTACAGCCTTGTCTAACGCCTGTAAGTACCCTGAACCAAGAACTCATTCTACCATCAATTCTCACTGAAGCCCAATTGTCAACATAAATGCCTTTGATTGATTTTAATAATCTACCTTTAATTCCATAGTCCCCCAGTATAGCGAACATCTTTTCCCTCGGTACCCTGTCATATGCTTTCTCTAGATCTACGAAACATAAACACAACTGCCTATTCCTCTCGTAGCATTTTTCAATTACCTGGCGCATACTGAAAATCTGATCCTGACAGCCTCTCTGTGGTCTGAAACCACACTGGTTTTCATCCAACTTCCTCTCAACGACTGATCGCACCCTCCCTTCCAAGATGCCTGTGAATACTTTGCCTGGTATACTAATCAATGAGATACCTCGATAGTTGTTGCAATCCTTCCTGTTCCCTTGCTTATAGATCGGTGCAATTACTGCTTTTGTCCAATCGGAAGGTACCTTACCAACACTCCACGCTAATTTTACTACTCTATGAAGCCATTTCATCCCTGCCTTCCCACTATACTTCACCATTTCAGGTCTAATTTCATCTATTCCTGCTGCCGTATGACAATGGAGTTTATTTACTATCCTTTCCACTTCCTCAAGCATAATTTCACCAACATCATTTTCCTCCTCCGCATGAGCTTGACTGTTTGCAACACCACCATGATGATTTCCTTTTACATTGAGAAGATGTTCAAAATATTCCCTCCACCTCTCCAGTGATTCTCTGGGATCTGTTATGAGTTCACCTGAATTACTCAAAACACTGTTCATTTCCTTTTTCCCTCCCTTCCTAAGATTCTTTATTACTGTCCAGAAAGGTTTCCCTGCTGCTTGACCTAGCCTTTCCAGGTTATTACCAAAATCTTCCCATGACTTCTTTTTGGATTCAACAACTATTTGTTTCGCTCTGTTTCTTTCATCTACGTACAAATCCCTGTCTGCCTCGGCCCTTGTTTGGAGCCATTTCTGATAAGCCTTCTTTTTACGTTTACAGGCTGCTCTCACTTCATCATTCCACCAAGATGTTCGCCTTTTCCCATCTTTACACACAGTTGTTCCTAGGCATTCCCTTGCTGTTTCTACTACAGCATCCCTGTATGCCACCCATTCACTTTCTATATCCTGAACCTGCTTACTGTCTACTGTTCGAAACTTCTCACTAATCATATCCATGTACTTCTGTCTAATTTCCTCATCCTGGAGATTTTCCACCCTTATTCGTTTGCAGACAGATTTCACTCTCTCTACCCTAGGCCTAGAGATACTTAGTTCACTACAGATCAGATAATGGTCTGTATCATCGAAAAATCCCCGAAAAACTCGTACATTCCTAAAAGATTTCCTGAATTCAAAGTCTGTTAAGATATAGTCTATTATGGATCTGGTACCCCTAGCCTCCCATGTGTAGCGGTGAATAGCCTTATGCTTGAAGAATGTATTCGTAACAGCTAAACCCATACTAGCACAGAAGTCCAGCAAACGCTTCCCATTCCCATTAGCTTCCATATCTTCCCCCACATTTACCAATCACCCTTTCGTATCCTTCAGTTCTATTCCCAACTCTCGCATTGAAATCGCCCATTAGCACTATTCTATCCTTGCTGTTGACCCTGACCACGATGTCACTCAATGCTTCATAAAACTTGTCAACTTCATCCTCATCTGCACCCTCACATGGTGAATACACGGACACAATTCTTGTCCTAATTCCTCCCACTGACAAATCTACCCACATCATTCGCTCATTTACGTGCCTAACAGAAACTATGTTGCGTGCAATGGTATTCCTGATAAAGAGCCCTAACCCAGACTCTGCCCTTCCCTTTCTAACACCCGTCAAGTACACTTTATAATCTCCTATCTCTTCCTCCTTATCTCCCCTTACCCGAATATCACTTACTCCTAGCACATCCAGATGCATCCTCTTTGCTGACTCAGCAAGTTCTACCTTCTTTCTTCCATAAGCCCCATTAATATTGATAGCTCCCCATCGAATTCCATTTCGTTCGCGAAGTTGTTCCCAAGGAGTCCCTCGCCTGTCAAATGGGAGTGGGACTCCATTACTCCCAGAGGTCCGAGGCTTGCTTAAATTGTTCTGAGCTCGGTAAATTCATGAAGCAGGATGCTGCCCTACTTGCACATAGTCCAAGTGAGGATCTCTCCTCTAACGGGTTATGGACCACCGGTGAATTGTGTAGTCCTGGCCGCCTGAGCACAAGGAGGGCCACGACTCAGAATATGTCCGAGATGCCCACTCCCGTTCCATAGCAACTGGTATCCCGACTCTCAGGACCACTTACTAGGCCACTCAGCCGTTGCCCATGGTTCACGAACTAGGACGTGACTACAGTATTCTCTCACCCATGGGTAACTAATGTAGATATCGAGCTGGAATAATATTATTATTATTATTATTATTATTATTATTATTATTATTATTATTATTATTATTATCATTATCCCTTGTATGTATAGCTGTGAAGTGTTACATCCATTTAGTATAAGTATTGTTATTATTTACGTAGTTGAATGATTGCACGGTGTGTGAGGTTATGTCATGAAAGTATTAGTATTACTATTATTTACGTAGTTGAATGATGCTATTGAGTGTGAGGTTATGGAACACGTGTTTTACATAGACATTTATATCAGTTCTGTTACTGTAAATACCTGTAAATTAATATTATAATTTATTTTTACCTATATATATATAAATATAAATTGCAATCCATATTTGTGAAACACTCTGTAACTTCCAGAATGGTATAGAAACTAGAACAATTGAGAATATTCTATACATTGTAAACTATGTATTGGACACTCTAAAAGTTTCACAAAGATATATAGACTCCTGGCCAGGCACATTTATAAGGAGGTGATCTTGACGGTGACAAGTGAGTTGTGGAACGAGTTACTGTTAGTTATTGCTGAATTATTGTTTAGAAGTTACTGGTTGATGAGTATGGTGTAGCAAGAAATATTCTTGTGACTTTGCAACATGCGGTAAGACGCAGTCTCCATATTGAAGTGACATGCTTGTACACAGTCAACTGTTTTATTTGTGTTTCAAAGTTGTAACCTCTATGTGCTGTGTTATTCAGTTGTTTTTAATAATGGTGTCTTTGTTGATATCCTCAAAGTGAAGTGTGTTGTGATACTGTGATTAAGGTTATATGTGTGTGTTAATTTGTGTATATATGAGAATAAAATTCATTGTACCAACTGACAGCATCTTGTGTGCGTCTTTGTGGATACGTTAAGTGTCAATTAATTACCGGTCACGTACAAAAACAAGAAGTCGGGGAAGACAAGCTCCATTTACAAAACTCGGCAGCGTGGTATTTTGGAGAAGTTTCACCGTGAAGGGAGGAAAAGTTAACCAACACAAACAGAATAGACTGATTTTTTCCAAGGGTGTTAACGGTGCTATGTTTCTTGTTTCAGTACTGTATGTACTGTATCCTGTCTTCTAAAAAGTTACTATAATAAGTGTTATAATTATAGTGATGCCATAAAATGGAGTTTTTGTATATTTTTAAGTACTGTTAAAAATAATGTATTCAGTAAAAGCCCGTAGGTACATATAACTCGAAATAAAATTTATCTCTCGAGGTGATTCGAGATATCGAGGTTCCACTGTATTTATATCACACCGACACACACAACAAAACCCATAATAGTTTCCTTTATTAGACTGTAAAATGAATGGAATTTTAATTTTATAGGTATCTCTGAACACTTGGAAATACCATTTGTTATGTTTTTTGGCCTTAACATGAAGAGAAAATACCAGGAACCGTCACCAACAGAACTCCCTGAAATACATTCAACTCATTAAAATTAAGAAGTGAGAATGAACAAAAAAGCACTGAAATACGAGAAGCTACCACATAAAAACAGATCGGTATGTCTCATACATTATTAACTTACGACTTTTGACACGGGGAAACCGCTACTACAAGAAACACGTGGCCTACAACTCCAACGAAATTATGCACAGAAACTATGTTAAAGTGTGGGAACCACACAATATGAAACTCATTCTTTCATCCCGATCAACCGAGTCGCTGTCCGACTCATTGGCTGAATGGTTAGCGTACTGCCCTTCGGTTCAGACAGTCCCGGGTTCGATTCCCGGCCGGGTCGGGGATTTTAACCTTCATTGGTTAATTCCAATGGCTCGGGGACTGGGTATTTATGCTGTCCCCACCATCGCTGCAACTCACACACCACACGGAACACTATACTCCACCACAACAACACGCAGTTCTCTACATATGGCAGATGCCACCCACCCTCATCGGAGGGTCCGCCTTACAAGGGCTGTGCTCGGCTAGAAATAGCCACACGAAATTAAAAACTGAGTCGCTAGCGTGTGCTAGGTTTTTCTAGCCTCTCTTGCTTGTAGGACGATTGCCGTCTTAAATTCCCAGCCGTAAAGCACACATGCTGCTGTAGCGAGCAGGAAACACTATACACGAAGGCGATGGACGATACTCTCGGGAAATAAAGCACCAAACAAATACGGTTGTGAAAAAGAGGTTGGGTAAATTACACAAGCACATAAGAATTTATCCTTTATCCTAGGGGAAGAGTATCGACTGTACTGGAGGTTATGTTGGTCAAAAATAGGAAGAATTAAAAATAAATCAGAAAATTGGAAGACGAGTTAAAGACAACAGAAAGTTTCAAGGTAAATCGGAAGGGTTGGTTAGTATGCTAATGTAAAGATAAAATCCCACTCTTTCACTTTCCTCCTTTAAAGTATGATATTCTCCAAATCCTTTATTTTCAGCTATCAAAGGGTACCGTCTGCTATCTTCAGTTATTTACATTCACACCACCAATCCTCAATCCATGAACGGACTTGTCCAATCCAGGTTCTCTGTCACATGCTCTGCATGTTAGGTACCAAAATGGGTGAAAAGAAAAAGGTAATGTAAATTTAAATCTTATATCAGTTGTATAGTATTATTTGAAGTGATTCGACATACTGTATACGAGTTGATTACGTGTGTAAGTACAGAAGATATGAGTAGAATTTTGTAAATAATATAAATTTATTAAGGATTAGCTGTGTGTTTAATAGAAATATTGTTAGTGTAAATTCTATAATCCTGTATTTTAGGAAAACGTCCTTTCTTTTCAATTTAAAATTTAGTGCCTGATAATGTATTTTTTGTGTATCATTTGCCACCGAGGTAGACACCTCATTTGTAAATAAAATTATTCTGATTTAATAACAATAATAATAATAATAATAATAATAATAATAATAATAATAATAATAATAATAGACATAATATAGGCTTTGGGGCTCAGCCGTGTCAAGAAAATAAGGTGAAATTCCTTACGTATCGCAGAGAACTTTGCTCTGCGTCTTCAGAAGAAAATCTTGACTGTCCACTAGAAAGGCTTCTCAAACAATGAGGTTTGAATTTAGATGTTAAAACAGAAGTGGAAGAGGTACATTCATTCGTCACCAGATGGCTCCCTGGTCACGGTACAGCACTAGTGTTCGAAGCGAAATCTGACAGAACCATCAGAATCAGTCTGAGAGGGTCACGTAACAGGTGTATGCACATATGAAAGTATGACATTGACACAAGCCTGGAATGAAACATCTGGCGATGAGGAATGTACAGATTTGGAAAACACCGAAACGAAATAACAATAGTGAAGGGACAGGGAAGGGAACTACCTACGTAAATCCTTAATGGCTGGCAACCACGTATTACTTAATTGACGGCCAGTGTCCCTGTTGAAATTGTTAGGATTTCTACGTATTTCCACAGCTTCCCGCATAGTCCTGGATATGTAGTGTCTAGTATGGGCAAGAGCTCAAGCATCTTGGAACACGATATCATGACCCAACGATAGAGCATGCTCAGCTATTGCTGATTAATCTGCCTGGTTGAGACGAATATTTCGTTCATGTTTCTTGATACGAGGGTAATCCCAAAAATAAGGTCTCCTATTTTTTTTATAAATACAGAACTCTGTTTGTGTGACTGTTGGTCACAATATTGTGAAGTGTGTTTCCCGCGCTCGCATATAAACATGTGCACGCCGTGGTGACGCACTCAGTCTTGGCTCGGCAGCTGTTGAGAATGGAGCTATTAAAAGAAATAAGTTTCATAATGATAGATCCGTATTGAACTGTGATTACAATAGAGTAAAATAATATATTATTATTGGTCCACCTTTTCAATACAAAATGAAAATTACATAGGGACTAGTTTCGACCTAGTAATAGGTCATCATCAGCCTGAAGTAAATTAAAGCGTAAATATCGAAGAAAAACAAACAATGTAAACACAAGTACAGTCTTTTTAAAGGTACATACCATGTGGGAATTTGAGTAGAGATATATTAAAAATAATAACTCTTCCAATTGACGAAGCACTGAGCGGAAGTTATGTAAAGTTCGGTGCGCCGTATATTATAAAAGACCACTGTGCACTAAATGATGTAATAAAGAAGAAGAGTAGGTTGAATGCTGGCTTCTTCTTAGCTGTTGTATATTCAAAGAAGATTACGTCTTATTTTATAAGGTATTGAAAGACGTCAAAATACATGGATGTTGGAAAGGCTCTTCATTTTTTGGAACAAGGCAATTGTTGCGCGAGGAGGCTTAGGAAACCAGAGAAGCGCTATATTATGTTAAAAAATAGAGATCCTTAAAAAAGTTCCGTGCGTCGTATAAATTGTGGAAATGGAAATCGAAAAAACTTGGTTCTTAAGCGATAATGTTGTTCATTCAGAGATCAATTGAAAATAAAGAATCGTTATTCGGGTTTTGAACGCAAAAGGTACTGAACCGATTGAAATGCATCACCAATTGACGGAAGTGTATGGTGAGTCGTGCATGGATGTCAAAAATGTTCGTAAGAGGTGTAGAGAGCTTGCAGCCGGTCGGACTGAAATTCAGGACGAACGAACGAATGAGCGGGAGACCGCCAATTTCCGTCGAGACAGTCGTGAAGGTTGAGCAAATCATGCATGAAGATCGGTGGATCACCCTTTGGTTCCTGAGGTTTCCCGAAGCACCACTCAGAATTTCCTGAACAGCAAGGTGGCGAGCTGGTATGACATGGACGCAGCATCTACAAAAATGCATCGGCCAAAATGGTGATTATGTAGAAAAATAGCTAAATGTTCAAGCTGTAAAATGATGTAAACCATTGTAGAAATAAACGGGTCTATGTATTAAAAAAAAAATAGGTGACCTTACTTTTGGGATTACCTTCGTACGAGTACCAAAGGGACCAGCATGTTTGACCAATGTATACCTTACCGCAAGGGCAAGGAATTTCGTATACCCCAGGATGAAAATGTGAGGACAATTTGTCCTTGGTTTTACCCAGACTGTGAGCAATTATAGTGACGGTGCCAAATACGGTTCTTATATTGTGTTTGCGTAGGACCTTGGCAATTTGATCTGTGGTGTTGTGAATGTAAAACAGGTAGGCAGTACCCTTCACGTCTTCCTTCTATGAGCCTTGCTTGGTCATTTCTCTGGGATGCAGGGCTCTATGAATCTGCAAGTTGCTGTAACCATTACCCTTGAATGTGACTATGAGTGTGTCCATCTCCACCTGGGTATTTGATGACTCACAAATTCGTCTTGCCCTCTTGGTGAGTGTTGTGAGAATGCCTTGCTTTTGTGCTGGATGGTGGTGAGAATCTGCATGAATATATCGATTTGTGTGGGTAGGCTTACGATAGACGATATGTCCTAAGGAGCCGTCCGGTTTATTTCTTACTAGAACATCCAAGAAAGGAAGGCATTTGTCCGACTCCATCTCCATAATGAATTTAATTGAAGGATGTTGCTAATTTAGGCAGTTTAGAAATAGATTAAGTTTCTCAGGACCTCCTGTCCAGACCACAAATGTATCTCCTATTTTCATAACTGTAATACTCGTCCTGGATCTACCCTTGCAATTACTCTTCACCATTCATCTGCATATAACAATTTTACTGTGACCAGTTGCAGACTTTGGAATTCCTTACCAGTCAGTATCAGGGACAGTGATTTATTAACTAAATTCAAGAGATATTGCCAAGATTACCTGTTGAAAGCTACCAACTGACATGTACTAAATTATAATATAATATACCTGTAGCTGCAAGAAAGTATTGTAAATGTAGTTAAGTGTAAGAGAGGGCCATGCACCCTAACTTCGCCACTTGGAAGAAGATAAATAATTCAAAGTAATAAACTTCATTGTTAGGTTCCGTATTGAGTTGAGACTATGCTTAAAGTAAATACAAAATTTTAATATTCCACCTTCTCAATACTAAAAAGAGTTTTTACATGACTTCACAAGATTTTACTTGTCAATGTGAACACTTCTGTTACTTTTATCATTATTCGCAAATATGGTTTTTCACTTTTATCTGTCATTCCACCACCATCCCATCCCTCTAGACCCTCTCTCATTTCTCCACACTATTTTTATCACTATGTCTTTTACTGTTGTAATTTGGCTAGGCTGATGATGGTCCACAGTGGACCGAAACTAGTACCTATTAATATCATTGTAATGTTTTTGTAAAAACATCAAATGATTTTTTAGTATTGAGAAGGTGGAATATTAAAATTTTGTATTTACTTTAAGCGAAGATAAATAAATAAATAAATAAATAAATTGCTGGTACAATAAATAATAAGTCTGGTGATTCACATTTACCCGTGGCATATCTTAAAGCAATCAGCAGTTGTATTGGAGGAAAGCATAGTCCTCCTTGATTTTCCATCATTAGTGCATCTTCAAACATTGAAAAAATGTCTAATACAATTCGTTTAACGAATCTGTACTTAATTTTGATTTTGCTATCCCTGCAGAATTCAACTGGGTTTTGTAAATCTCTTATAGCTCAATGAGGAGTATGTGCGGCTTGGAAAATCTCCTGGACCATTTTCAGTATCTTCCACAAACTGGGCTGTGTTTAGTATGTCCGCCATTGTATTATCCTCTACATTCGACTTTGTGAAGTCGAAGTACGGACCATTGGCGAATTTGAAGCAAAGTCTCGGCCAAAGTCGACTTTCTGCAGTCTCACCTTTAAGAATAAATTGACGAGAGGGTCCACTTTTCAATTCAATATATCAAGTAAATGATATTGCGTAAGTCTTCAGACTGCTTCAGCCACATAGTGGCCATTTTCAGCCAAAGAAAAATTAAATTATGTGATAACTAAAACATATGTACGCCAGGCAATGTTGTAAGAATAATTATAACATTAAAATATATATAACGAAAATTAAGATTATGATCATCTTGTCACATTATAATGTCTTTAAGTTGACTTAGGACTTCAGGCAAAGAAGTAAATCTGGAAATGATAGCCAGAATTAGGAATGAATAAATATACAGAAAAGAAATTTAAAAAGAGATAAATTATTTATGAGACCTCTAATGTAGGATGTAGAACCAGCACTGACTTGCTGGAGGAGCAGGCAGGCGATGTAAATAAAGGAGTGGATAGGGAACAAGCACTAACTTCTTGTAGGAAGCAGCCAATGTAAGGAAAGGAATAGGTAGGGAGAGGAGGGGAGGGGGTAAAAAAGGGAGGGGAAGGGAGAGGGAGGGGTAAAGGAGAGAAAGGGTATCTAAGGTGGGGCTGAAGGATGAGGAAATAAAGACTGCTGCTGAGAGGGGAATTTAAAGAGATTATAAAACAAAAAATTGTTTATATCTGAGGAATGATTACTAAAACAGGAAGTAATAAATACATACATACATACATACATACATACATACATACATACATACATACATACATACATACATAACATACATACATACATAATCATTACAGACCCTTATGCCTTTCAACGTTCAGTCTGCAAGCCTCTGTGAATTTACTAAACGTTGCCACAATCCTCTATTAGCAACTAGTGCAGTGGCGTCATTTAGTTCTATAACTCTTGTCTTTAAATTGTTAGAAACTGAGCCTAACCATCATTGTCTTGGTCGTCATCTACTTCTCTTACCCTCTATAACAGAGTCCATTATTCTCCTAGGTAACCTATCCTCCTCCTTTCGCCTCACATGACCCCACCACCAAAGCTGGTTTATGCATACAGCTTCGAGTTCATTCCTAAATTAGCCTTTATCTCCTCATACCGAGGACCCTCCTGCCATTGTTCCGACATGTTTGTACGAGCAATAATTCTCGCTACTTTCATGCCTGTTATTTCTAACTTATGAATAAGATATCCTGAGTCAACCCAGCTTTCGCTCCCGTAAAGCAAAGTTGGTCTGAAAACAGATCTATGTAAAGATAGTTTCATCTGGGAGCTGACTTCCTTCTTACAGAATGCTGCTGATCGCAACTGCGAGCTCACTGCATTAGCTTTACTACACCATGATTCAATCACACTTACTTTATTACCCTCCTGGAAGAACACACAACCTAAATACTTGAAATTATCTACCTGTTCTAGCTTTGTATCACCAATCTGACATTCAATTCTGTTGAATTTCTTACCTACTGACATCAATTTAGTCTTCGAAAGGCTAATTTTCATAACATACTTATTGCACCTATTTCCAAGTTCCAAGATATTAGACTGCAGGCTTTCGGCACAATATGCCATTAAGACCAAGTCGTCAGCATAGGCCAGGCTGCTTACTACATTTCCACCTAACTGAATCCCTCCCTGCCATTTTATACCTTTCAGCAGATGATCCATGTTAACTACGAACAGCAAAGGTGAAAGATTACAGCCTTGTCTAACCCCTGTAAGTACTCTGAACCAAGAACTCCTTCTACCATCAATTCTCACTGAAGTCCAATTGTCAAGAGAAATGCCTCTGATTGATTTTAATAATCTACCTTTAATTCCATAGTCCCCCAGTGTGGCGAACATCTTTTCCCTTGATACCCTGTCATATGCTTTCTCTAGATCTACAAAACAAACACAACTGCCTATTCCTCTCGTAGCACTTTTCAATTACCTGGTGCATACTGAAAATCTGATCATTACAGCCTCTCTGTGGTCTGAAACCACACTGGTTTTCATCCAACTTCCTCTCAACCACTGATCGCACCCTCCCTTCCAAGATGCCAGTGAATACTTTGGCTGGTATACTAATCAATGAGATACCTCGATAGTTGTTGCAATCCTCCCGTTCCCTTGCTTATGGACAGGTGCAGTTACTGCTTTTGTCCAATCTGAAGGTACCTTACCAACACTTCATGCTAATCTTACTACTCCATGAAGCCATTTCATCCCTGCCTTCCCACTATACTTCACCATTTTAGGTCTAATTTCATCTATTCCCGCTGCTTTATGACAATGGAGTTTATTTACCACCAAATAAAATGTTTGATTTCTCTGAAATTTCATTTAGATTGAAGGATTGAAAAACTGTTCCAGATGGATATAACAACTTTCCGTAATACTTGCAGAGGGCCTTTTTGTATAACTTTGAGAATTTTCATGTCTTGATTGATGTTAGTGAACTTATGGTTAGTATCACCCATGTGCTGTCCCATGGCCAAAAATTTTCTCCTTTTTAAATTATTTTCTATATATTCATTCATTCCTAATTCTGGCTATCATTTCTGGATTTACTTCTTTGCCAGAGGTCCTAAGTCAGCTTAAAAACATATGACAAGAAGATCATAACCTTATTTTTTGTTATATATATATATATATATATATATATATATATATATAATTCGCTGGGGCCATCAAGGACCACGTTAAGTCTTGTTGCATTTGACACTGAACTTGGCTTTCTTTACAGCCCAAATTTCCCTCATTCTTTGTGAGTGGGCCTGCTTACGCTCCTCTGTCCAAGGGGCACCGTGTCTTCTCTTCGGTTGCTCGTCTCGGTTTAGCCCATTCGTCAATATTTTCTTGCGGAAGAGATCTCTGTTAAGGGCGTCTTCAGGTGAGATATGTAGCATTTGCAGGTCTTCTTTGGTATTTCTAAACCAGGGAATTGTGGTTTTGGGGTTTGAATCAAAAAAGTGAAACATTTCTTTAGTTAACTTTCTTTCGTCCATTCTTTTCAGATGACCGTAAAATCGTGCCAATCTTTTTCTGATTGTGTCGGTAATTTTCTCTATTTTGCTGTAGACTTCCTTGTTGGATCTCTTTTGATGGATTCCATTTCTGTACTTTGATCCCAAGATTCCTCTCACAATTTTGCGTTCTCTTTTCTCCAGTTCTTCAAGGAGTCCTTTGTTGGCATTTAGAGACAGGGTTTCGGCTGCATATAGAACTACTGGCTTCAGAACTGTTTCATAGTGACGTATCTTGGTGTTTTGGGAAAGGCATTTTTTGTTGTAGATTGTGCGGGATGTTTGGTAGGCAATTTCCAGTTTGTGTACTCGCTCCTGAAGTGCTTCTTTGTCCAGTCCATTTTTCATGATGATCTCACCCAGGTATTTGAATTTGTCTACTCGGGTGATGTCCCCGTATTTTGTATGGAGTTTTGGTGGAGCCTCTTTGATGTTAGTCATTACTTCTGTTTTCTCAAACGATATCTGTAAACCAGTTTGTTCGGCAATTTCCTTTAAAATTTCAACTTGAGCTCTAGCGGTTTCTATGTCGTTTGAGAGAACAGCAATATCATCGGCAAATGCTAAGCAGTCTGTTGCGATCCCCTTGGATTTGGTTCCTATTCTCAATGGACTGTAGTTGGTTTCCTGAAATCTCACCCGCCAGGTTCTGATGATCTTTTCAAGAACACAGTTGAAGAGTATCGGGGATAACCCATCACCTTGTCGGACTCCTGTTTTGATGTCAAAGGAATGCGAGAGACATCCGTGGAACTTCACCTTGGATTTTGTATCGGTCAGGGTGGCTCTAATTAATGCCAGCAGTTTCAAATCAACTCCAAATTCATTTAAGATGTTTAGCAGGACTTCCCGGTCAATGGAGTCGTACGCTTTCTTAAAGTCCACAAAGACAGACACATACCGCTTGGACCTTAGTGCACAATATCTGATGATCGTTTTGAGATTTTGGATCTGTTCAGCTGTTGAGCGACCTTTTCTGAACCCTCCTTGGTATTCACCTACTTGATGTTCGACTTGTGCTTCCAAACGCTCCAGGATGGCAAGTGATAGAATTTTGTAAGTCATGGGTAGCAAAGTTATTCCTCTGTAGTTGTTGATGTTCTTCATGCTGCCTTTTTTGTGTAATGGATGGATCAAAGCTATTTTCCAATCTTCAGGTAGGGTCTCCTTGTTCCAAATTTCTTCTATTTGCTTTTGCAAGATATCAAGTGATTCCTCTGCGGCATATTTCCATAGTTCTGCTACTACTGAGTCTTCCCCCGGCGCTTTGTTATTTTTGAGACGGGCAATGTGGCGCTTGATTTCATCTCTGTCGGGTGATCTGGAATTTGGGTACCTCGGTCTCAATGGCGCTTTGCGGTTTAGAGCAATTAAGTAAATTCTTGAAGTAATCTGCCAGAATGCTGCAATTTTCTTCATTTGACATCGCCAGTGTGCCGTCCTTTTGCTCAAAGCATAGAGATGGTGGTTTATAGCCAGTGAGTTTGCGTTTGAAGGCACTGTAGTACTCTCTGCTTTCATTCTTCCTAAAGTTTTGTTCTATCTTTTCAATGAGAGATTTTTCGTATTTACGTTTCACAGTTCTGAACACCCTAGCTGCTTGGGCACGTTGGGTTTTGTAGGTTTCCCAATCATTTTCTGATTTCGTAGAGTAGTACTGTTTCCACGCATTGAGTCTTTCTTGGAGGACTGATTCGCAGGTACCATTCCACCAGGCATGTTTTTTGCTTCTCTTGATTTCTGCAACGCCTTTGGCGGCCTCAACAAGGAGACTTTTGGCGTTGTTAAAGTCACAGTCATTTGGTCTAGCCTTCTCCTGGAACTCCTCGACCCTTTGCCGAAGTTTATCATTGTCGAAGCGTGTGATCTGTTTGGTTGTCTTCCTTGTGTTTGCGGGAATTGGTTTGAATTTGATAAGAGACATATAATGATCTGAGGCCACATTGATGCCTTTCTTTACCTTGACATTCATAATCTCAGGGCTGTTTCTCCTGGAGATTGCAGCATGATCAATTTGGAACTCTCCGAGAGCTTGGACGGGAGAACGCCAAGTCATTTGCTTTCTGGGTAGATGGCGAAAGTGGGTCGACATGACCTGCAGGTTGTGATTTTCGCAAATGGACACCAGTCTTTTGCCATTGGGATTGGTTTTTTTTGTGAGCAGGGTAATTTCTTATAACTTTCTTGTACTTCTGTTCACGACCTAGTTGGGCATTGAAGTCACCCAAAAGAAGCTTGACATGGTGTTTGGGGATTTTGTTTAATTTTTCATTCAGTAGGTCCCAGAAATTATCAACTTCGTCTGGATCAGACTTGTTCTTATCGTTTGTAGGAGCATAGAGCGTAGGTTTTGTTCGCGCATTTCATTGTGAGTATAGACAATCTGTCATTCACAGGTTCAAAATTTGCAACCAATTTAAGAATCTTGGTTCTAACAGCAAACGCGGTTCCAAGCATCACAGCTCCATTGAGGATTCCTCTTTGCGCTTTGCTCTTGAAAAATCGGTAGCCTTCGGATTCAAAAATCTCTTCATCTGGGTACCTTGTTTCCTGTAGAACCATTATGGATATCTGATTTTCGTGAAGAGCTTTGGTGAGGGTTTTCAGCTTGCCCGTTTGTGTAAGTGAATTTATGTTGAATGTTGCTAGAAAGGTTTTAGATTTTGGCCTGAGTTTTTGACTCTTCGGGGTACACCGAGACGCTCCGACTCGTCTCTTGCATGATGTCGAGTCTCCCCCAGAATCCGAACGAGACTCGTGCGCCGTGGCGTTCACGACGAGGGATTTATCCGAAGATTTACCCCCTGGGGTATGTTTCTTGAAATGTTGTGCCATCATGCTTTTTGACTTGACTTTGCTTTGGACGGGTACCCATCCTTTTACAACTAGGGTTGTTAGCCCTAGAGGTTGCCTCAAGAAGTTTTCTGGCTTCTGGTCATTTACCAGTCTTCGCCATAACCCTGGCAAGGAACCAGTTTTTTTTTTTCACGGTGGTATTTTATTTCCCTACTACCCTCTGACTCTGCTGGCAGCAGAGCCAGCGAGCTTCCCCAATTCCAATGGGACGCGCCCGATGGGGGTAACCGGTAAATCCCCACACGGGATTTTTTGATATTATATATATTTTAATCTTATAATTCTTACAACATTGTCTTTGTCTGGAATAGATATGTTTTAGTTATCACATAATTTGTTTAACCCTTTCCCATAGACTATCTTTGACTCACTGTCTGCTGAAGCCTAGAGTAATAATTTGTTTGTCAGGTATAGTTGTGGAGTACCTTCACTAAGTAACTTATTCAGTAAAAACCATTTAAGATAACGCTTTCAAATTTTGTAACAATGGCAAATACACTATAGTTATTCTAAAATTATACAATGAGATCACCTAATTACATGCAGGATCGCCCTCCGTTCAGAATGATACATCAAGAATCGACCAATATGGTGCATAATGTTAAATTGTTTGTTCTTGAAGTCAGCCTGAATTGCTGGAGCTGATGGAGCTCTTATTTTCTTGGTAATGCACAGAACGCAGGAATTCACCCTGAATCTCCCAATATATTTCATTTTTGGGATCAGTCGGGTGAAGATATTTAGATACCAAATCATTCTCCCTCTCGGACATACAAGTTATAAACAATTTTTCATTGAATGGGATGGGAAGATAAATTGACATTAGTTGCAATATTATGTAATTAAGTAGAGGCTCATAGTCCAAAACAGAATTAACTGGAGAACTAAAACTGATAACTATGTTTTGTACAAGTAGGCCTAATATTTTTTAATTTTTTTTTGCTACTTGCTTTACGTCGCATCGACACAGATAGGTCTTACGGCGACGATGGGACAGGAAAGGGCTAGGAGTGGGAAGGAAGCGGCCGTGGCCTTAAGGTACAGCCCCAGCATTTGCCTGGTGTGAAAATGGGAAACCACGGAAAACCATCTTCAGGGCTGCCGACAGAGGGGTTCGAAGCTACTGTCTCCCGAATACTGGATACTGGCTGCACATAAGCGACTGCAGCTATCAAGCTCGGTCCTAATATTTTAAAAGGAGACTGTACCTGAATGAACATTTCCTGTCCTGTGCCGTATTTTGATTTCCCTCAGATTCATATCCTGTCCCAACTGCTTCTCATACCATTTTCATTCTCATACCTACAACTTCAAACTCACTACCTTTGCATTTGTCTACATATTGATCTAATTTGTAACAAATATCCTCCACACTCAACTGGTTATGAGAAGCCATGATGCTGCAATGTATTTACATTCAGTCAGCTGTTTTATCTAAGAAAACATAAAAGAACACTTTATTTTAGGATTCCGTGCATGCCAGTTGTATCTAGGAAGCATAGGGAATTCACCGATTTCAAAAAGTTGTACTTTTTGCAGACAGATGGCAGAGGAAGTCAGTTTGAAAGTCGAGTACGCTTTACTATGCAACCCGCAGGAGACAATGTGAGACTTCAGTACGCTTTACTACGCAACCCGTGGGAAAGAGTTAATTTTTATCTGGCTGAAGATGGCCACTAAGTGGGTGAAACTCGTGCTGAGACTTTTGTAATATCATTTACTTGATATATTGTATTGATAATATTTTTATAATTGCACTTCAATACTGAACAAAAATGAAATTTGTAGCTTATAATTAAGTCTTAACTATGAATGAGAAAGTGATGATGAGTTTGGTGGGTACAAAGTCAACAATGTCTTGTTCTTGAATACGACCCATAGTAGAAAAATTTGGACTGGGAGAAAGGAATGAAAGAGGAAGTCCGCTGGTAGAATTCTGCACAGAACATAATTTAGTCCAAACGACGGTTGTATACATAGACAAGATCTAGAGACACTGGAAGGTATCAAATAGATATTATTATGGTTAAGCAGAGATTCAGATACCACGTATTTGATTGCAAGACCTTCCCAGCAGCAGACATGGACTCTGACCACAGCTTGGTCTTCATAAAATGCCATCTGAAATTGAAGAAAGGAAGGAATGCAAGAAGATGGGACCTAGAAAAGTTGAAGAAAAAGGCAGTGAGGGATTCTTTCAAGAAACATGTTGCACAAGGACTGAATGAAAACACTGAAGGATACACAATATATGAAGAGTGGACAATCACAAAGAATGAGACCAGTAGGTCTGCTGAAGAAACGTTAGGAAGAAAGGCAAGGTTAAGTAACAATCAGTGGATAACTTGGGAGATATTATACCTGATTGAAGAACAGAAGTACAAGAATGCAAAGAAAATGAGAAGGGCAGGAAAGAAAACAGGCAATTAAAAATGATGTAGATAGGAAGATCAGGAGAGCTAAGGAAGAATGTCTGAAAGAGAAGTGCAATGATGTAGAAGGTTGTATGAAAGGTAGTACTGCATATAGGAAAATCCAAGGAACCTTTGGCAAAAAGGAATAGGTGTATAGATACTAAGAGCTCAGAAGGAAAACCACTTCTAGTGAATGAAAACAAGGCAGAAAGACGACAGGAATATATTTAACAAATTGCTTCAAGGGAAAGAAGTGATGATGAGGTTCTGGAACAAGAAGAGGCTGTTAATGCCAATGAAATGGGAGACCAAATTCGACAAAGCTTTGAGAGATCTGAACAAGAACAAGGCACTTGGAATTTATGACATACCTTCAGTTACCGACTGCCTTAGGAGAAACCAGCATGGTGAGGTTATTTCGTTTAGAGTGTAATGTAGTTTAGTTATATCTATTCTCAAGAAGCCAGGTGCTGACAGGTATTTTATGCTTGCAAAATGTTATCTCTTCTTATTTACAGAAGGATGTAAAGACAAGTTGAAGCTGATTAGAGAGATGATGCATTTGACTTCAGAAGAAATGTAGGAAGAAGTGAAGCAATCCTGATTTTACATCCGATCTTATAGGTTCAAATTGAGAAGGACAAGTCCACACACACAGCATTCGTAGAACTAGGAAAGGGATTCGGTAATGTTGATTGGACCAAGCTATTTGAGATTCTAAAGATGATCTGGATCAGATAAACGAGGAAGAAGGATCATCTACAATCTGTACAAAAATCAGTCTCCGGTGATAAGAATTGAGGGGTATGAAAAAAGAACAGTAATCCATAAAGGAATAAGGCAAGGCTGCAGTTTGTCCTCGCTAATTTTCATTGTTTATATATAACCGATGGGGAAGGAAATCAAAGGGGGAATCGCAATCCACGGAGAGAAAATCTAAACTCTGAGATCTGCCGAAGATTATATTACTTCACCTGAGTCTCCAGAAGATCTGGAGAAATTGCCGAATGATATGGACACAGTCGTTGAACAGTACAAGATGAAAATAATGACAAAATTTACCCAGGAGAAGAGATAGAATGATAGGGCACCCCTTAAGACATTGAGGACTTGTTCAGTTAACTTTTTGAGGGAAGTGTAGGCAATAAGAATGATAGGGTTAGACCAAGGCATGAATATGACAAATATATTGGAGTAGATGTTGGATGCAGTAGTTACATAGAATTGATATGGTGGTGGTGATTATTGTTTTAAGTGGAAGTAAGCTAGGCAACCAACCTCTACCTAGAAATTAAAAGGTTAACACAGGATAGGGTGGCATGGAAGGCTGCTTCAAACCAGGCTATGGATTGACGACCCAAACAACACCATCACCACCACCACCACCACCACGAACAACAACAAAAAAAAACCATTGTTTATCACAAAACCAACACCATGCTCTTCCTGTTCCTCATGCTGTAAATAGTAATTGTGTGTTCACCAAATTGAATAAATGATTCATTTCATCTTTCACTATATCCAATTTCCAAGTCATATAGTAAGGCAGGAAAAAATGAAAGGAACACACAACAGGAAAAACATGACAGGTCAATGTGGAAGGATAGAAAGGGGAAATAAATCAAACGAACAACACACACACACGGACAAGGACTATCTCCACATCTTCAAAGACATCAGGTCTTCTCTCATCAATCCCAGTTCTTCTAAATAATTTCTTCTCAGCCCCTGACAAGCTCGTTTCTGCTTTCCAGCTTCAACACTCACTGAGAGGCCATCTTGACAGATCTTCAGTCTTGATGATGGAAGTGTAGGATGAGAAGAAAGCCTGATAAACAAAGGAAAAATTTGGACTTGTTCAATCCTTTAAATTATATACTGACATCAACCCATTGGGTTCCTTTCCTCTTGCATTTGTTCTGTGCTCCTATTCTTATAGTTTTGCTTTTCCTGTTTCCTTTGTTGATTCAGCTTTCTTCTCATCCTACACTGCCCACATCAAGACTGAAGATCTGTCAAAATGGCCCCTCAATGTGTGTTGAAGTCCACCCTCCTGATGAAGCTGTGAAGCAGAAACAAGCTCTTCAGGGGCTGAGAAGAAATAGACGTAGAAGAACTCTGATGAGGAGAGGGCCAATCTGTCTGAAGCCGGCAGGGTATGAAGATGTAAAGATTGTCCTTGTCTTTTTGTGTTTTCCATTTCTTCCTCTTTCCACACTGACCTATCCTTGTGTTTTTCCTGTTAAGTGTTCCTTTCATTGTCCCTGTCTTTCTATATATGATCTGATTTGCACTTGTTTTCTCCTTTCTATTACCTACTTATAATGTCCAAATTTCCTTGATTCATGTTCATCACATTTCATATGCCCACACTATTTGTATTTACAGCTTCGGGCAGATTATCTTTTTCTGAATGGCAGCATCGACAGTCTTCACCATATCATTAGCATCACCAGTACTGTGCAATAGCCTGTGCTCTTCCTGAGTGCCTTCCAACCTGAGAGTACCATCTCCTGGCACTACTAATTAATTCATTTCATTCATTTCCTCCATGCAATTTTCTTGGTAAAAGTGCAAGAGTGGTTTACCATTATCTGATGTATACAGATAAAAACCGACTTAAATGAACATCAAATTTAATGATCAAATTGCAGAATGCAGCTACTGAAATGTGTGAGTAGTGTGCCATTCAAAACCACCGGCCTGCGAAGATTTTCCGGCAAAAGCAATTGTATGTAATATACATTACATTTAGTGTCCTTATGTAAAAAAATATAATACCAGTTGTTTCGTATCACGTACAGATTTGTCACAAGTCCGTCTCGTGTTTATGCTAATAGAGCTGCGTTGTTATAAATGAGGTTTGCATTGGTTGTATGGAATGCAGCTATGGATATATCTGAGAGAAAATATTGTATGCGTTCTGTTTTGGAGGGGAGTAGGTAATCGTACAGGAACACCAGAAGAACAATTAGAACAGTTGCAGTTCGCGCATGCGCTATGCCAGACAAGGTGAAACTGCCAAGATCGTGTTTCTCCGTAGTCTGAGAGGAGAATCTGAGAACGTGTGTCACGCCTTTGTCCACAAGTTACAACGTGCATTTGAAGTCGACTGAGTAAATAAATGAGTTAGTCTGTGTTAAAATGACAAGTGGCAGTGATGTTCAGAGGCGAAAATGTGTCAACACTCCCAACTCCTTCAGTTATATATTATGTGGCCAGTATACAATTAAAGGCCAGAAGCGAAATATTATGCCATTTATAAAAAGCCTGTACTTGACGTATTTTAACATGAAGTTAGGTGATCAGGACAAGAATTTCGCACCCCATATTGTGTGCAAAAAGTTTGTAGAAAACCTGCGGCAATGGTACAATGGGTTGTTGCTGTCAATGCCATTCAGAATCCCAATGGCTTGGCGGGAACAAAATAATTGTAACGAATGTTATTTTTGAGTATGTAAAGTGCCTGGGTTCAATACAAAAACAACTGTGTATCCCTGCCATCCATCTGCCATAACCCTCGTACCACATGGACCCAATAGTCCTGTCCCAAAACCACCAATACAGTCACCAGAGAGTGTGTATTTGTCATCTTCAAGTGCAGAGAATGGTGATGATGATACCTTTGTACCGGATGTTGAGGATAAAACTCCGTATCTTTATAATCAGTGTGACTTAAATGATTTGGTGCGTGACCTAGGCCTCACTAAAGAAAAGAGTGAACTTTTAGGATCAAGATTAAAAGAGACATTTTTTTACTTCCTGGGACATTCATATTGGGAGGAAGAATTCTGGCAGTATTTTGTTCACGAAGGCGAACTTGTGTTTTGCTGTGAAATCCCTAGCTTGATCGTAGTCTTGGAACTATTTACCAAGGATATGACTGGTGTCTATTTATTGATACCAGTAAAAGAAGTCACAAAGGTGTTCTTCTGCACAATGGAAATAAACTTGAATGGGTGACTGGCATTGAAGCAACATCTCTTCGTGAAAACTATCACAATTTATCTATGGTGTTGCAGAAACTGATCTACTACGAACACAGATGGTTACTGTGCTGTGATTTAAAGGTGTGCGGTATCATATTAGGGCAGCAAGGAGGATATACAAAGTTCCCATGTTTTCTGTACGAGTGGGACTCTCGGGAAGGGATCGTCACTGGTTAGTGTCTGAGTGGCCCAAGAGGAAACAGTTTATGTCTGGAGAAAAAACCCATTGTAAAACGTCCAGCAATTTATCCTCAAAGTGTGTTATTGCCCCCTTTATATATTAAATTGAGAATTATGAAGCAGTACGTGAAGAGTTTGGATAGAGGCAGTCCCTGCTTTCGTTACCACTGTCAGATGACAAAATAAGGAAGGTGTTTTTGACGGCCCCCAAATTCGGAAGCTCATGAAGGATCCGACATTCAGTACGACGATGAATGAAACACAGCTTCAGGCATGGAAATCATTCAACGATGTTCGTAGCAAATTCCTGGATAATGTTAGATGTCAACTACCAACAGATTGTGGAAACCATGCTCTACAACTTCCAGAAATTGGGTTACTGCATGAGCTTAAAATTACATTTCCTGTACAGTCATCTGGATTATTTTCCTGCAAATTTAGGAGCATTCAGCTAGGAACATGGCGAGCAGTTCCGTTAGGATCTAAAAGAAATGGAACGAAGGTATTAGGGGCGATGGGATGTCTCCATGATGTCAGATAACTGTTTGTGTCTAGTGCAAGATGACACTACTGAGAAACACAAACACAAATCAACACAGCGTTCATTCACATCAAAGTGCAGCAAACAATAGTGTTCATGTAGTGAGATTCATACCTTCTAGCAATGAACATGTTACTTTTTTGTATATTCGTTGCAATTTGATCACGTCCCATTAAAATTACATATATTCTCTGTTATGGTGCTTTCTATCGAAATTACAATCTGTCGAATTTAGATTTCAAATAGCAAAAAAACTGTGTGATAGGCAAAAACGGGTTACATATTTGAAATCAGCACACCTAAATTAGGGTAAATCACTTCTTCAACCGGAGAGAAACTTTTTTTTCTGCAGGCCGGTGTAATTTATTGTAATAATTGGTATGTATGCAGAAAATATGCAAGAATTCAAGGAAATTTTGTTTCTGATGCAAATCTTACCATTACAAGCAGCTGTTGGATGGTTAATCAAACACACACACACACACACACACACACACACACGCACACACACACACACACACACAAGAAAAGGAAAGGAAAGGAAAGAAAAGAATAAATCTGTGACAAATTAAGTCATTGCCATTCTCAGGAAAACAAGGACAAAATAAGAAAATGACATTACAGGCCCAAGTCTTACCTTCACTTTGGATCTCCTTCAATTTGGTGCATAAATCATCCACCAATTTTTCGATCCCGCACTTCTGAAAAATAAAGATTAAGGGAGGAATCAATTTTATTAATTTCCAAGAAGATTTGTTACTATGTTTGAAGATTATATCAATATAAGCTGTAGTTAAAAGAGTACAGTTCTTATACCATTCTGTCATATAAGGATTTAAGAAGTCAAAAGCAGTGTTATCAACATAAAAAACAAAAAAATTAAAAGAATACACACTAATTAAAGTGATTCTCAAGATTGACAAGAGATAATTCAAGAACATGAATGAATGAATGAATGAATGAATGAATACATGAAAGAATTTTTATCAGAATAAGTATTATAAGCACAAAACAGAAAATCTTAAGTTAAATAGTTAAATGTGTTAAGTCAATAATCTGTCATTTTTATTTCAATGGATAGCATACAAGTTTCACCCTGTTTAAGGACTTTCTCAGTGAGATTTTTAGATCAATGTTGCATTTAAATAGGTACATTAATTAACAATATAAACTTCACAGGTCAACAATGAACGCTCAGTAATGAAATTAATGACTGTATTAAGTAGGTGTCAAAGTGATGACTATAAATTTGATATTTGGAATGTTTAAGCTACCTCCAGCAGGCCGCGCTAGCCATGACTTCTTAGTGGCGCTGCATGTATGGGGTTCCTGCATCTTATATTATCTTAAAAGATAACGTCTAAAACATGCTATCCAATTCGAGGCAACCACCTGAGAGAGAGTCTCTATGTTTGAAGGAAAAGTTTTCTTTCCTCTGGTAAAATTTATGTTAGTGATACAGAATAATTATTGGTGCTATGATTTATTGAACTTCTACCTAATAATAAACAGTATCTAGTATATGTTATCTTAAGCTTTTGATAGCTGATCTTATAGACAAAGCAATGTATTGCAGTAATACACACCTTATTTTCTTACAGATTAAATCTTCTACCATGCCTTAAAACTGCATTAACCATCCAAACAACTTCTGCTATGTAAGTGGCCATTTACAATTAAACCGCTGAGATGTCCAGGAACTCCATAATACAAATCGTATGAGCTGTATTTAGTCTGTCCCTTATTTATTCTGGATCAAGACTGGTCACTACATATTATATGTAAACCTTGTTTAACAGTATTAGGGAACCATTTGCACAGAAAGAAAAGATCTATGTCCTTTGCCATTACAATGATTTGGCAGGAACCAATGAATCACTATGACCAGGGTTTCTTTTGCTCTCTGTTTTACTTTCTCAGCAAAAATCAAACATAAAAAATAGTCTATCTCACTGTCAGCACCCCTTAAGATAGTTTTACATGGTTCCCAATTTTTACACCAGCCTTAATTAAGGCCACAGCAACTACCCCCAGGCCTCTCCCATCCCTGCATCACTGAAAGCTTTTGATGTGTTGGTCTGGCATTAAACAACTAGCACAAAAATAGTCTATCCCGATCTTGAAACTGCAAGGTGATGACAAACTATCAATTTCAAATCCTCCCAAGAGTGAAATGTAAATTTTTCAGAGAATTGAGTGTGATGACGAATCTATTCATGGAGAATGAGAAAGTGCTTCCAATCCTGAATTCATCCCTGAAGTACACAGTTCCAAGCCACAACTTTTCACGCAATGCGAACTGAATGATTTTTCTGAAGAGCAAGCAGAACTTTTGGCTTCAAGGCTAAAAAAAAAAACCTTCATAAGAACGGCACAGGATCTGCCATTTTAGAACAACTTTAGGAAAATTATTTTCTTTGGATGGTCCAATGATGTTTTGTAATGACATTCATGGTCTCTTTGAGGAATTCTAACAGCCATACACAGCTTCAGAATGGAGGCTCTTTATCAATTCTACACAAAAAACCTAAAAGCAGTTCTCCTACATTGCAGGAATATAAATCTGCACCCATTAAACATTTAAAAGAAAACTGTGAAAGTATGAATGTGTTCCTAGAGACTGTTGGATACCACCAACACCAGTGGAGTACCTGTGGTGAATTGAAGATAATCAGTACATTGATGGGTTTGCAAAGGGGATTTACAAAATTCCCTCACTTCGTCTAGTTTTGGGACAGTCAAAGTACTAAAGAACACTATATCACATGCAACTAGAAATCAAGATGCACTTGTAAGCCACTCCCCCCACTTGTTAACTACTCCACATACAGCTTGGTTTTATGACAACTTTCATTAAGACACTACGTAAAAGAAATTCAGAAGCATTCCCATAACTAAACCAAAGTTCGCATACATTTTCTCTGTAAAATTAAAAGAAGGGGTAGTGGGGCTACAAAATTTGACTAAATCTTGAGTGAAGTGAAACAAATGGTCTGAAAAGGTTTCCAGTGAATTTGTGTGAACTTTTTGGGGCAAAATGAAGTCTCCTGGCTACAAAGGAGTAGTTCAGAAATTATTGGATGTTGGCCTATATCTCACAATTCTTAGCACTCTCATTTACATTTTTTTCCAACAAACCTTGGTAATGTGGGTGATGAGATGGGGTGAATGATTTCATCAAGAAATTAAGCTGACAGGAAAATATTACCAGGACTTCTGGAACAAATTTATGACAGGGGACTACAGCTGGATGTTTCGTTGAGCTCATCTGGCAAAAATACACAAAGGACAACCATCTAAGCACTTTAGCTTATACTGGTGTAAAATGGATTTATTGTGTGTTTTTGGATATCAAGTAAGAGTCAAAAATTATAACAGGATATGCTAAGCATTGAATTTTTAGGGTGGTATATTCTCATCAAATATACATTCAACTGAGGAGATTGAAAATGATATATTCTGTACAACTGTGTTATCAGATCACAAATATTTCCGGAATACAATCATTTCAAATGAAGAAAGAACAATAAATCTCTAGACATTAAAAACAAGCAAAATATAAAAAGAAAATGGACTCATTTGCAGGCTTAACCCTTGAGCAGGCACGCCTATGTACAAAAGTGTGCCAACAACAAGTAACATTGCCTTAAAACGTCTCATTATTGTTTAACAATTTCAAGTTTGTAGCTATTCCTTCAATGATGCTTCAGATAGCACAGTAATAAGTTGTGCCATCGTACCTCCAAGTGAACAGTAGTGAAATGAAATAAATTACGGCAGTGTCATCTTAGACCACAAAGTACGACACATGCCCGGTCATGTAAGTTTATTTCCTTTACTCTTATTTCGTTACATTTTCAATGCAGAGTAATGCAATGTCTATTGGTTCTTGTCATACTGTCTACTGGTTGATGCTTCATTCCAAACCTGGTTGGATCCTCCAAACAGCAACTGTTACACAGTTCTAGGGAAACTGCAAGAACTGCTGGCTACATCATAACTGAGATATAATACAATGCACGATGAGGAGCGAGGTGGTTTTCTGTTGCATTCACAACTGGGTAAGAAAGTTATATTCCAGGCATTTTTGCTATTTTTCAAGCGTGCACAATTCTGGAACTGTTGATGAAGAGAGAAACCAGAGATAATCTTGAATTACAACGCAGCAAAGAGAGGAGTTGACACAATGGGAGGTGCATATTCTGTCTTCCAAGTGACACGAAGATGACCATTAGTCATATTCTATGCTCTCATAGATACAGCAAGAATCAACGCGCAAATTATCTCTTGTACAAATTAGGCCAATTGAAGGAAGAAAAGATGGATTTTCTTGAAAGAGAACTTTCCCTCCATGATGTAGTAATTTATGGAGAGAGCTAAAATTCTTAAGATTCTCATAAACGTCAGCCCACAGCTGAGACAACAGCGTAATAAAAAGTTTATTTTTTGATTAGGTAATTTAACAACTTGTAAAATTTTCCTTGGTAGTACACAAACAGTTATTCCTTACGTGCACGTGAAGTACAACATGCGCGCGAACGTGATAAGTAAAACAGTGTGTCCACTTTAGGGTAAATGATGTTTCCACAATTTCCTAGTTTCAACAAAAAAAACAAAAAAAAAACAAAAAAAAAAAACATTGCGACACCGTTACTTATATTACTTTGGTATCTAAAGCTGAACTGGATGTCAGATTTGAATTTGACCAAGCTCAATAGCTGCAGTCGCTTAAGTGCAGCCAGTATCCAGTATTCGGAAGATAGTGGATTTGAACCCCACTGTCGGCAGCCCTGAAGATGGTTTTCCATGGTTTCCCATTTTCACACCACAGCTGCTTCCTTCCCACTAGTCCTTTCCTGTCCCATCGTCGCCATAAGACCTATCTGTGCTGGTGTGACGTAAAGCAACTTGTAAAAGAAATTTTGAATTTAATATAGTTGCCCAAACCTTTTCCCGTTTCTCTTGTCAGATATGAAACAAGATGAATCTTCGTAGAAAGTTTTTACAACAGGATGCCCTTCATGACATTAACTTCATCAGAGGTGTTAAGGTAATTAAATGAAAAGTGTGATGTATGATAGTAGGAAGGAGAGAGGATGAAATCTTGTGCTGCCACATAGCCTCCTATTGTCGAATAGTACCGAGGGGTCTGCTCAATACTTAACCTCCCCATCTGTTGGACAAATACCATCAACAGTATCAAATGGCATCGTGAAGAGCTTTTGGAATTGAATTCAGGCTTTTGGCATGCCATACGATTAGAAATTGTACCTGTCTTACCCCGCCAGCCAATATAACTATGGTGAAATTTTTTCGACCAAAGGGAATCTAACCAGCTAACCACTGTCAGACTATATAGACTTTGCGCCTTAAAGATCATGACCACCAGGTAGGCTCGGATTTGAATTGAATAAATCTTCAAAAACTTGTATATGAAATTCTGAGGAAATGTCCACCAAAATAATGGATGGCAACTTGGTAACAGGTAGGGACCCTCTTAGAGGCAGCCCTGCCCAGGGAGTGGCGCCCCTGCCTATGTGAGTCCCAGACCACACTGACCAGGTGTGTAACATCTGGTAAAGGGTCCCAGCTCAGGGTAACGAGTGAAGACCTCAATGGCAGCAAAAGCAGAGAATATGATTTGGTACGGTGGAGCTGGCAGAGGAGGCAACGCATTTCTCTGGGGATAGTACAGATGGAACCCACTGCCTTGTGGGATGAAGAGGGATCCTCAAAGGCTAAGGGAGTAAACCCCAAAAGAAAATCAATTTCATTAGGCCTAGCAAGCCACTAAAAGAGCTTATTTGTAGTTGATTTCTAAACAATTAAGAGCCTCGGAACGCATTTATCAACTAAATTAAGACGCCAGCATGAGCAGATTCATGTCAGGGATGATGGTTTATGGCCTGATGATAGACAGAGTCCTGCAAAAATGCAAAAATTCTGGAGGAGACTAACATGGATTGGGACCATCAACTTACTCAGTCTCACAGGAAAATGTAAAGAACTAGTGAAACTCATGGAAAGGAGGAAATGAATGATACTGGGGCTGAGTGAAACCAAATGGAGAGGGAAAGGAATGAAGAAATTAAGAAAACAGTATACACTGTATTGGCATGGAAATAACAAAGAGATGAGGAATGGTGTTGGTTTCATTATGAGTAAAGATCTAGAAGGAGTCGCTGACATTCAGTATGTTAGTGAGAGAATAATAAAGGTGACTGTGCATTTAGGGAAAGAAAAACTAACTTTGGCACTGCACCTCAAAACTGGATGTCGTCAAGAGGATAAGAACCAGTTTCTTGATGATTTGGAAAAGGTTATTTGTTAAGAGAGAGTGATCATTATAGGAGATCTGATGCACAGATTGGGACAGTTGAACAGGATATGAGAACGCAATGCGACCTCATGGATATGGTGGACAAAATATGGAAGGTAAACATCTCCTTGACTTCTGTATGAGGAATGGGTTGGTGGTGAAAAATAGTTGGTTCAAGAAGAGACAGAGCCATAAGATAACATGATACAGTTGAGATGGACTACAAAAGACTGTAATTGATTAAGTCATCTCAGAATGGTAACAGATGTCAGAGTAATACCCAGCAAGAGCCTTCACAGTGACCACCGTCTATTAGTAACAGACCTGACAAACTTCTATGTGCCAAAAGTACAGAACAGGAAAATGTCAAAAATCAAAGTATGGGAACTCCAGAAAACAGGTAAGAGAACTATCAGAACCAGATAAAAACCCTGTTACCAAGAGATGAAAGTTAAAATGGGGAGGTAGAATGGACCAGACTAAGAGATACATTGATTAACGAGGCAACTGAAGTTTGTGGAAAGACAAGTATGAAAACAAGGGAGAAGGAAACACCATGGTGGAATGAAAGAGTAAGAGCAGCAATCAGGGAAAGAAATCTCTAGCAGAAAGAAAGGGATCAGGAGAAAAATAAACCAGATCTTACTAGAGACGAGGCAAAGATCAGAAACCTCGAACAATTACACCGAAACAAGAAACTGCACGTTAAAAGAACAGTTACAGAAGAAAAGATGAAGGCATAGAATATATTCACTCAGAACCTGGAGGAAAGCAGCAGAGGCAATAAGAAACTACTGTATAGTGTTATCAGAGGCAAAAGGAAAAAATGAATACCATGAAGGCACTTCAAAATGAAAATGGAAATCTGGTTAGGACAAAAAGTGACATGAGAGAAGTCCTGAAGAACCATTTCGACCAATTCAAAAACACAATACAGAACCGGAAATCCAAGCCTACAATGAAGAACCTCCCATCACCTGGACAGAAACTGAGACAGCCTTAAAATCTAAGCCTACAGGAAAATCTTCAGGTGCAGGTGAAGTGAATGCAGCAAGATAAAGAAAGCAGGCATCCAGGGTATACAATGGGTGCACAGAGTACTAAATGCCATATGGACAGACAACAAAATACCCGCCCGCAGATTGGAGCAAGGGTGTTACAATTCCCCTGTTTAAGAAAGGCAGCAGACGGAAACCCACCAACTGCTGTCTCATGGGCTAAATATTCTATAGAAGATCATAGAAAGAAGATTGAGAACCATCACTGAATCACAGTTAGAGGAGGAGCAATATGGGTTCAGAAGTAACAGATCAACAATGGATCTAATTTTTAGCACCCGCATGCTGATGGAAAAGTATTGGGAGAAAGACAAGAACCTGGTCATTGTATTCCTGGATATAGAAAAGGCCTATGATAGTGTTATAAAAGATAAGAACTGGGAGTGTCTGAGGAAAGGAAATGTGCCTGAAGGACTGGTAAGGAAAATTCAGATGATGTGCAAAGACTGTACTAGCTGTGTACAAATTGGGGAAGGTCGATCATCATGGTTTGAGACCAAGAGTTGAGTTAAGCAAGAAAGTGTGCTGTCCCCACTACTGTTCATCACTGTTATGGACAATATAATGAAGAACGTCAAGGAAAATTTAGGTTAACTGAACGCAGTGGCCCTTGCTGATGATATCATGATTTGGGGTGAAACAGAAGAGGAAGTACAGACCAGACTCAACATATGGAAATTCCAGTTCCAGGAATATAACCTCAACATTAGCGAGACCAAGACAGTGGTAATGGCAGTCAACAGAGAAGGGCGTCCAGCAAGTGTAAAACTAGGAGACCACCAGCTAGAGTGTGTGGATAGTTTTCCTTACCTTGGAAGTGTAATCTCCAGTGATAATTTGGTCAGAACGGAAATTACTAACAGAGTGCAAAAGGGATCAGAATTCTACCAACAAGTAAGAACATTTTAATGGGATGACGGGCATGTGATGAGGATGGAGTCTACAAGAACAGCCAAAATAAATTTGGAAAGACAGGAGGAGGGAAAAAACCTGCAGGAAGTCCTAAAACCAGATGGATGGACATGATCAAGGTTGATCTAGTTACCAGAGGATGGACAGTGGATGATGTTCTCCATGACAAGTTGTATATGGACAGAGAGAAGTGGAAGAGGCTCATTAACAGTACCAGGGAAACTGGAACTGTATGATGATGATGAACTTGCTCTGTTTTCAGATTTCATTGTATGGGACTGAAAGATGGGTGGACCCAGGGTATCTTTTTCATAAGTCAGAAGTAAAAGAAATGAAAGCAGCAAGAATTACTGCTGGTAAAAACCAGTGAGAACAATGGTAGGAGGTTACTGGGAATAAGGAGTTCAGGGCACTTAAGAATAAACTCCATACATAGGACAGGTTACCCAGGGAAAAAAAAAATTGGCTCACCTATGATGGTTAAGAAGAAGTAGAAGGAGAACAAGGCAATGATGGCTAAACTCAATTTCTTACATCACACCAACACAGATAGGTCTTATGGTGACAATGGAACAGGAGAGGGCTAGCAATGGGAAGGAAGCTATCGTGGCCTTCATTAAGATACAGCTCCAGCGTTTGCCAGGTGTGAAAATGGAAACCACAGTAAACCTTCTTCAGGGCCGCTGACAGTGGGGTTCTAAACCAATATGTCCCGAATCCAAGCTGACAGCTACTGACCCAAACCACACACCCACTTGCTTGGTAAACTCAGTTTTTAATGACGTAATGATAAGAGTCGTAGAACTAAGAGTCACCAAGGAGCTTATTGCAAATTGAGTACGATGGCAATGCTTAGTTCATTCACAGAGGCTTGCAGACTTTAAAATGAAACGCACACCAGTCTGTAAGGAATATATATGTACACTAGGCATCAAAATGTTTAAACTCACCTCTGAAATTCTCTTCATTTATTTAAACAGATACTTAATATACAAGGTCTCGCTTATAAACCCCGACCATCCAGCGGTGTTTCTATTCTCCAAGACCTAAGCAGCTGTACAGGAGGTGTGCGCATAGCTCTTGATCTTGCAAAGAGCGTGCACGTGTTCAACCTAGCATCAATAGCCAGTCTGAATCGCAGCTGTTAACATAGTGAGAGAGTTATAATTGTAACACCGTATTTTCATATGTAAGTTATTTTAACTACAAGATAGCTTGACGGGTACTCGATGTATTTGTTCAGAAATTTACTGTTGAAGTGCCACCTTCATCAGCACAGATTCATGTAATATATATATATATATACATATACAGCAGAATGTCTGCTTGTCTGTAGGTCTGTTCCTTACACAAATCCATACCGTTCCCCCAATCTGAACCAAATTTTGTATAGGACACTGCGGGTAACCCCATTTACCAGAAATTTTAACATCTCTCTCCATTCTTTAGATTTAGGTCCTTTGGCACATTAACATAGGCTAATATAGGCAAAATATTCAATTTGTCGTACAAGGACAAGACAAAGCTCATTTTAAGCCTCACGACGCGTACATCAAAACTTGGTAAGGCCCTACGGGCCGCAAAAACTATGTTTTAAGGGCGTAAAACTAGCCGTTTTGGAGATATCACACTACCCTGCTCTAGGAATTTGATGAAGAAATGACCAGCAGTAACCATGGCTAGAGCCCTGCACGAATGCGGATATCTGCTAAGTTAGTGTCTTGGCAGATGCATGGTATGTACTAGCCATGCGTCTTGGTGGGTGTGCTATTTACAAACTGATGAGCCCAACTTAGCACATGGGGACGAAACGCTGGCAACCAGGAATGAGTTAGCTGGAAAATTTATAATGTCCAATAACGGATCTTTTATATTGGTCTTGGTGGATACGAACTGTATGGCAGTGTAGATAATTTTGCTGATAATTTCTAAATAATGATGATTATTGATTTTCACTCAAGTATACTCTTGTTTTTGCTTGAGGTTAGGCGACCCTTGACATTGGTATGGGAGAACAGTGATATACAAAGAACCATAAAGCCGTAAATCTGACCTAAGCCTAACTGGCTCCTGCCCGCAATTAATGGAAGGAAGGAACAAAGTTCAATACGTCGGTAGTTGTCACAAGAGAAAATTCCTCATAAACCTGTGACTGTAGGGGTTCTGGTGCCTATTGAATTATGTTAACAAATCTGTTTCAATATACTGGGTGTAATATATAGTTAAATATTTAAATTACCCATGGATAACCAATTTGCAGATGCAGATAACCATTCGTGGATGCGAATGAAGGAAGTGCGGACGCGGAGTAGATGCGGATATTAATTTTGTACCATGGCAACGTCAACCCAAGGATTCTGCAGTAAAATACAGGCCTGGTGTTTGAAGTAGGCATGTACGTAACTGTAGGCTAGGCCAAGGAGAGATTATGCTACACATGACTGTCTTGAAAAAAGCACTGTGGGGGTAAGCCACCTCTATTGGGTTAGGGTCGGGAGGGGATGGCATATACAAAAATAATTGAAAATAGTGTTGAAACCACAGGTTTCAGGGTCGCTGAGATGAACAGTGACACTCCGCATGTTGTTTAAGTCCAAGTTCAGTTCCCATCAGCATGGGGGTGATAAAGTCTGAAAAGAGTCCAAAATGGCCCAGTTTATGGATTTATGTGCGTGCACCTCTGAGTGGGAGCGGAAAGGGGATGATGTATAGTAAAGTAGAATCCATAGTTTTCAGCATCATTGAGATTAATATTGACACTCCAGATGTCGTTTAAGACCAAGTTCACCCGCATCGGCACAGGGGTGAGAAGGGGTGAAAAAGAAAATATCCAAAATAACCAAGATTATGGATGAATGTATGTTCCCGCATAGCTTTCAAACAAACAAACAAACAAACAAACAAACAAACAAACAAACAAACAAACGAAAGAAAAGAGAAAAAATGACCGAGGGGGCAGGACTCCCTTAACTCCGTGACTCTTCAGATGTCATACTCAGGTTGAAAAGGGGCGAAAAAAAGAATGTCCAAAATGACCGAGATTATGGATGTATGTGTTATATTCCAGCATAGCTCTCAACTAAAACTGGTGCACACATGACTTACTATACTATCTGGAAAAAAACACGTGGGGTAGGACACCCCTACCACCCCTGGCAGAGGGAATGATACTAAAAATTAATCAAAAACGAATCCATAGTTGAAAGAATTTTAACTTACTGTAAAGAGAAAATTACCAAAATTGTAGATTTACGTACAGTATCTTCCAGAATAGCTCTCAACCAAACTTCATACAAATATGAATTACTATTTCGAAAAGATACTAGAGGAGTAAAACACCTTCTAGCAAACCTACGGGAGGGAATGACGTACAAGAATAATTGAAAACGACCAATATTAGCGTCAAATCCATAGTTTCCGTGGTCGCTGAGTTCTATTGGGTCACTCTGGATGCCGTCAATTGCGCAGGCATGGCGAAAAGTGGTAATGAAGAAAATGTCCAAACCTACAGAGATTAGTTTTGATGAACGAGAAAGAAAATAATCTATAAGACTTGAAATTAAACACAACAATAACATCTAAGCTACAAAATAGTTCTTAATCAGTCAACATCACAATAATGAAATTACAAAATCGATGATACTTGTAGTCAAAAGGGATCCAAAATCCAAGTAATGGGCCCCTTATAATGGTACTTATCGCTAGGAAAGTAGAACAATGGTATTTGTCATGTTACGGTAATAATCAAAAGTAGCGTAGACTCGCGGTATTCCACTCATTATGGTACTACGTAAAGGTAATGAAATTTGCACATGTAACATAGACCTATGGTGTTTTGCATATTGCAGCGCCATTTACAGACAACGCAAACCTATGGTGTTCATCACATAAGTGTACTAACCACACGGACTCGTACTATCCTGTGGTGTTCCTCATATAGTGGGTACTAATCATAAACCAGAACTATGGTGTCGCTCATATAGTGGTACTAATCACAGGTATTGTAAAAGCCGGCAGCGTACTCTGTTGCTACTAATCACAAGCACATTTTGTACCTGACATAGTGGTACTACGTGCAAGTATAAGTGACTCATGGTGTTCCCCGCGTGGCGGTACTAATTACAAGTAGGCTCATGGTTCTAATTCATCACCCCTTGGTCGCTCCTTTTAGTTGTCTCTTACAACAGGCAGGGGATACCGTGGGTGTATTCTTTTTGCTAGGGGCTTTACGTCGCACCGACACAGATAGGTCTTATGGCGACGATGGGATAGGAAAGGCCTAGGAATTGGAAGGAAGCGGCCGTGGCCTTAATTAAGGTACAGCCCCAGCATTTGCCTGGTGTGAAAATGGGAAACCACGGAAAACCATTTTCAGGGCTGCCGATAGTGGGATTCGAACCTACTATCTCCCGGATGCAAGCTCACAGCCGCGCGCCTCTACACGCACGGCCAACTCGCCCGGTGGGTGTATTCTTCATCTGCGTCCCCCACCCCCAGGGGGTAACAGGTAATAAAATACCTAAAGGAAACAACAAAATGCCTGGGCAGCACCAGGTAATACAGCTAGTTGTAAATAAATTTGAAACTAATGGCTCAGTTGTCAATAAAAAACATATGCGCACACGAACAGTTTTAACAGAGAAAAAGCTAGATGACATTAGTGTGAATCTTGAATGGTCACCAAATAAATCAATCACAAAATTAGCACAACAGGTAGAGGTTTTGGTTTCTTCTGCACACAGAGCTACAAAGCTGTTACACATCAAACCATACAGGTTTACATAAGCCCACCGTTTAAAACCTGCTGATCCAGCCACAAGAGTGAGATATTATGAGTGGTATCTTGCATCATTGAATTATCATTTATTCAACCCACAGCTTGTGTTCTTTGCGGATGAGACCTGGTTTCATCATAATGGTCATGTGAACAGTCATAACTCCCACTATTAGTGTGCAGAAAATCATAATGGTGTTTATGAAGTCCCTCATTATGAAAGATGACACTTCCAGCATCTTTTATAAGGTAAGATTTCATATAAGATTGTATACACGCTTAAAGCAGGACGGTCGCGCGCAACATAAGTTGGGCTGAGGCAGCTGCTGTAGCACAAACACTGAGCACTCGGTCTGGGTTTAAAAGAGGGACCCTGTTGATTTAGTTGGGTGCAGATCTGTTTTCCTATTGGAAGTATTTGTCCATTCTGATCTATTACACACTAAATTAGGATATTTAACACATTCACGCCCATCATCTGAGCGGACCATTTAAAGGGCTGGCCCAGCTATTCCAGCTGTTAGTGGCAGAGCAAACAACAACGAATTCTTTTCACAATAAGTTCTAAACTAAACAGGATATGGAAACAAAATTGTCCACATACCTTAATAAAGTCCTCTAGTGTCTCTGTAGGGTGTGGTAGGTAATGTCACACTGTCCTGGGTGAATGGAACATCACACTTTCCAAAAAAAAATAGCGCGTTTCACTAATACTTTTATTTTTGAAGCACGCTTAGCACATTCTTGAGGGGAACTTGACTTTATTTAATGGTGGAAACTGAAAAAGAATATGCTCTCTTCTCTTCCCATCTCACCTAAATGGTGATCCTTGGCCGGTGCCCTTTTTGGCGGTAAAATCACGGGACGTTGACTTGGAGCTGATGAAGTAGATGAAGCTGAAATGTCGGAGAGAGGTGACTGTACTGTATGTCAGGCTCACTTTTCCCCACATTTGAGATTTCCCTGATGTTCCTTTAGATCTTTTGGTACACCCGTACTTGACCGTATTGTTCCACATACGGCAGTGTTCTGTCCCCGTAATTGTTTCGCGAGTCCAATGTTATTGTAATAATTGTCCATATAGACTGTATACCCCTGGCCAAAATAATTTTCAAACAGCTGAAAAACTGTGCTTTGTAAATTCGCACCACTTGCATCATTTATATTGTCCCTACACGCCATGGTTACACTTCAGAATGCAATTATACACACGCTTGTGCAATCACAAACCAACTACACAGCTAGTTGGGCCAGTGCAAGGCTACCTTCGGAAACAAAACAAAAGAAGCGCATTGGGAGGAAAAATCGCTGTGGCCATGTGGTTTCTGGTGAGCAGAAGCATTCATAAGGGTATTACCTTCATCTCTCTCGCACATATTTTTGACCAAAATAGATCCCAGCTGCTTTTTAGGAACGACTCCAGTTTAAGGTTGCGCTTATCCGGGCTAACTCGGATACGGTTCACAGCATGGTCACGCGCTATAGGCAATAACTCGGATATGGGCGTGAATGTGTTAATGAAATTTCATTATTATTTTGGTATTGCACTCAATTCTCTATAAACCGGGATAATGTAGGGTTAAGGCTTTTCAGATAAGTAAAATCACAGTTAATCCCCAAAAAGTTAAAAACAGAACAGGCATACTGAAAGTACAGTTCAAATGATAACAAATTATACTACTGCACGGTATTGTTTTTTATTAACTTACCCAATACGATGCAGTAAAAGTAGCACTTAGCACTTGGTTCTTGTACACAACAGGCAAATTTTTGCCTCTGTACATTTGAAAGAGCAAGGTTCTTTTGCTTTTCCAATGATGAGTAAATGTAACTTATGAGTGCCCCTCGGATTCGCGCAGGTCATAACCATCATCCTTTCTTTAGATGCTTTAAAGCCTGGTGCACAACGCTCCTGTTCGAAAGCAAGAGTGCGGGTTGGTAGATATTTCCAATACAGGCCAGACTCATCTGCATTGTAAATTTGTTCTGGGACCAAACCCTCATCCAGAACAAATTTTTCAAAATCCGAATTGAACTGCTGAACAGGTTTTGTATTTCCACTTAACAACTTGCCTTTTGCACTGACATCACAGATGCCATGTGGCTGTTTAAAACGTGTAAACCATCTGGATGACACATCAAAATCACCCTCCATCCTAAGAGCTTCGAAGAAAAACTTCACTTTAGCCATACAGATCGGTCCCGATACTGGAGTCCCTTGAGCTCACTGCTGTAAAAACCACTCCAACATGCATTGATCAAGCTCCTCAAACCTAGATTTTCCATAGTTTTTCGGTTTGCCATACCACTGTTTGCACTGGACGAACAAGCAAATGATAGAAGTTTGTATTTGTTGCGTATAGCATTCCGCAACGTTATACTGGACAAGCCAACGGCCGTAGCCGTGTTGAAACACCGGATCCCGTGAGATCTCCGCAGTTAAGCAACATTGGGCATGGTCAGGAGTTGGATGGGTTGCCACGCGCTGTTGGTGGGGGGTAAGGGAATGGAGAAGCGAAAAGGAACTGGCCACCCTACCACACGTAAACTCCGGCTCAGGAACACCTCTGCGGAGGTTCGGACCTGCCTTCGGGCAGCATAACCCTTACCCTTATACTGGACACACATCTGTGTAATGACAGAACCCCGTTCTATATTTTGTACAATATCCAACTTCTGCTGAATCGTCAAAACAACATGCTTCCATCTGGTTGCCATTGTTTGCAAACTGAACTGCACTGGACAAAAACAAGACAATGACTGAGTGAGGGGGTGTAGAGTAGAGCAGGTGTTCGCAGCTGGTGACCTACCAGCTACAAATAACTTCAAGGTCGCGGCACCCCTGCTACGACTCGCAATATTATCCCAACCCTTTGTAATTCTGTCTTACTGTAAGTCCTAACACTCGTGCATTTTTAGTGTTTTTGATATTTCAGTTAAGCCGCAATGCAGTTGATCCGATTATGGTAAATCAAGAGTTGAGTGTATGTAGGTATTAGGAGAGAGATACTTGTAATGCAATCTTCAATTAGTATACAGTGAACGTCAGCCTGGATTCTGTTATACTGCTATACCAAAGAATATACAAACCTTTAAAAGACTGTTGTTGAAATCATCTACTGTTAGCTACAATACAAATTACTTTCCCTCCTTTTTGAATATCTTTGTTGGTTTAGACTGTTTTCCAATACTGTCTTCTATTATGTACTGCACCAATTTTTGCAAGGTAGAGACTCACTGAAGAAATGGGGGAGAAAAAGCTAGCATATGGGAAAGAAGTAGATGATAAGGTTCTGTGAAGAAATGGGGGAGAAAAAGCTAGCATATGGGAAAGAAGTAGATGATAAGGTTCTGGAACAAAAAGAGGCTGTTGATGTTCATGAAATAAGAGACCCAATTTTGAGGTCAGAATTCAACAGAGCTTGAGAGACTTAAATAGGATCAAGGCATCTGTAATAGATGACATACCCTTAGAATTACTGACTGCTTTAGGAGAAACCAGCATGGCAAGATTATTCCTTTTAGTGTGCAAGATGTATGACACAGGAGAAGTCCCATCTGATTTTAGGCAGAATGTTATATATATCGTATGGCTTTACAAGTACACAAAAAAAAATCAAATGGAAATGTCCAAATTTGACAACCAGTCCAGAGCACTCGGAGTCACTTGATGTAGTAGAAGCCTCAGATCACCATTAAATGCTCGAAGTGGGCACTCCTTAACGATGTGTTCCATTGTCTGCTCCTCCGCTCCACAGTCGCAGTCAGCAGACGAACGGAAACCCCATTTCTTCAACATGTAGCCACACCTCCCTTGACCTGTTCTAATTCGGTTCAGCTTCGACCAGGTTTGACGCGGCAGTTGGAATCCTTCAACCTTCTTTGTTGGATCTTGAACCAAGTGAGCGTTGTTGGGTGGATGTTCATGCCAACGATGTCGCCACTCAGAGGTCATGTCGAAAGAGCTGATACTTTTAAAATCAGTCCAGGGTGGTTTGCGTGATTTCAGACGAGTTGTTGGTGGGTGTTGTAGGGCATCGTACAAGGGAGAGTTCTTATGAGAAGAGATCTTCTTGAGCAATTTTCCCCAAGCTGCTTTCCTCCTTAGATCTGGTGGGGCAATATTAGCTAAGACAGGTAACCACTGAATGGGGGTAGATCTGACAGTACCAGTGATCACTCTCATGGCTTCATTAAGCTGGACATCAATCTTTGTTGTGTGAATGCTGTTGTAGTACCTATTCCCAAGAAAGCAAAGTGAAAACTACAGCATTATTAGCTTAGTATCTAAAGCTTGCAAAATTTTAACATGTACCATTGTTTATATAAAACATATGCTAAAGGAACTCAAAGAGGGAATCATAATCCAAGGAGAAGAAATCAAAACTATGAAATTTACCTATGGTAAAATCTGAATCTGTAAAAAATCGGGAGAAATTGCTTAATGACATGAACACAGTCTTGGAGGAGTACAAGATGAAAATAGATAAATTCAAAGCAAAATTAATGGACTGAAGTTGAAAGTCAGGTGATGCAGCAAATATAAGATTAGAAATAAAAACAGAGGAAGATGAATATTGCTACTTGGGTAGTAACTTAAATAACAATGGCAGAAGTAAGAGGGACGTAAAATGCAGACTAGCACAAGACTAATACATTGACAACGGGCCCCAATCGAAGGCCGCTACCCCATGTGGACCGGATAGTTCAAGCTTCCAAGAAAGAAATTACACTGCTGCAATGAAACTCAAAATGTATTCAAGATATCGACTTCAAACTTGGAACACATACTCGCTAGGTTGCTTAGTAGCCTGTACAAAGTGATAAATTTCAAAGCAGTACAATTTGTGGCTCCATTTAATAGACTTTCTAAGCACAGTGTAGTACAAATGCCCTATTTGTGCCTTTCGTATATTCATTGTTTTCAAGTGTGCAAGGATTTCTCTTTACGGTTACTCCCCATTTAGTGTTAGCCAATAATCATTAGAAATATATAATTCACTGTCATTCAGTACCTATTATAACCAGTCTGTACACAATTATTATTCACAATTATCAGTGTCTATCAGCAACTGAATACGCCGCACCATGTTGACATCCGCACTGGAGCTCCAGGAAACAGCTCTACATATCCGACATTATTTTGTTAAATACATGAAGGTTTAAAGAAAGGATGATGCAGCGATAACTTATATTCCATGACAACACGGTTTGGAATTCCTAACCTCGCCCGCAATTTCATCAATAATCAAGGAAATACAAGATGCATAAAAGCAAGAATTCTCACAGCCTGCCACCTACTGTTGGCTGTCACCTGATGTCAGCTGAGAAACTATAAGAATTCTCAGGAGTCATCAACCATTAGACATGAATCTGTATATAAATGTCGAAATACTTTGTTGTCACATAGGGCACATTTCCATGGGCGTGCCATCTTGTACAATGTTTCTCTGTGCATAAGAACACCCATGTATATACGGACTTTCTATAGCTACGAAGACCGTACAATTAAAAAACTACATTCAAAATAAAGCCCGTGATCCCTCTACTCAATGACATGATTGAGAGTACCGTAGTTAAAATTACAGCCAACTGATAGTACAAGCTACAAACTATGCCCAGGTGTATAAACGGAGATCTTCGGGGGCACATCAACAACCGCTGGCCGCAGACCCATGGAGATCTCTGGGGCCGGTCATCAATGTATCAAGAAAAGAAATTTGCTCATTTTGAACACTGATACAGGAATTACAAAGATGTTTTTGAAGGCTTTCATCTTGAGCATGGCACTGTATGGAAGTGAAACATGGATGATAACTAGCTCAGAAAGAAAGAGAATAGAAGCATCTGAAATGTGGTGTTACAGAAGAATGTCGAATGTAAGATGGGTAGATCGAATTACAAATGAAGAGGTACGGAATCGAATTGATGAGGAGATTGATTTCGCACACTGGGGAAAAATGCTGGCAACCAGGAATGAGGTAGCTGGAAAATTTATAACGACCAATAACGGACCAAATATATTGGTATTATAAATTTGCTCATTCGGAACAAATATTTCAGGTTCCCTATGGAAATCAACATCATGATCATCTGATGACCAGGCAGACATCAACATTTGAAAATGAGAAAGTCTCTCATACTGCATTGGCACCGCCGGTGGTTCCAAGTAGCCTACGCAATGGCCTCCACCGTATGCACTAAGCCATGCGTTTTGGTGGGTGTGCTATTTACCAACTGATGAGCTCAACTTAGCACAATGGGGCGAAACGTTGGCAACCATGAATGAGTTAGCTGGAAAATTTATAATGTCCTATAACAGACGAACTATATTGGTATTATAAATTTACTCATTCGGGACAAATATTTCAGGTTCCCTATGGGAATCAACATCTTTATCGTCTGATGGCTAGGCAGGCATCAATATTTGAAAATGAGTCAAAGTCTTTCATAGTGCATTGGCACTGCCGGTGGCTATAAGTAGCTTATGCAGTGGCCTCCATCGTATGCACTAGCCGTGTGTCTTGGTGGGTGTGCTATTTACCAACTGATGAGCCCAACTCAGCACAATGGGCAAAACACTGGACACCAGGAACGAGTTAGGTGGAAAATTGATAATGTCCAATAACAGACCAACTGTATTGGTTTTACATACCACTTAGTCGAGCAACTCGTCTCCTTTCCCTCAAGTCTTCCCAGCCCAAACTTTGCAAAAAATTTGTAACGCTACTCTTTTGTCGGAAATCACCCGGAACAAATCGAGCTGCTTATCTTTGGAATTTTTCCAGTTCTCAAATCAAGTAATCCTGCGGAGGGTCTCATACACTGGAACCATACACTAGTTTGGGTCTTACCAGACACTTATAAGCCCTCTCCTTTACATCCTTACAACAACCCCTAAGTACCCTCAAAATCATGTGCAGAGATCTGTATCCTTTAATTACAATCCCATTTATGTGATTACCCCAATGAAGATCTTTCCTTATATTAACACCTAGGTACATACAGTGATCCCCATAAAGAACTTTCACCCCATCAATACAGTAATTAAAAATGAGGACTTTTCCTATCAGTGAAACTCACAACCTGACTTTTAACCCCGTTTATCATACACGCTGCTGTCCATCTCACAACATGGCCCATGTCCTTTTTGCAGTTGCTCACATTCTTGTAACTTATTTATTACTCTACACAGAATAACATCTGCAAAAACCCTCATCTCTGATTTCTCTTCTTTACTCATATCATTTATATAAGAAAATTTAAAGGTCCAATAATACTACCTGAGGAAGTACCCTCTTAATGATTACAGGATCAGATAAAGCTTCACCTACTCTACATCTCAGAGTTCTATTATCTAGACACATAGCCACCTATTGTCACACTTTTGTCTAGTCCAATAGCCCTCATTTTTGCCAGTAGTCCCCCATGATCTACCCTATCAAATGCCTTAGATAGGTCAATCACAATACAGTCCATTTGACCTACAGAATCAAAGATATTTTGCTGGAATCCTACAAGTTGAGCTTCAGTGGAATAACCTTTCTTAAACCAGAAATGCCTTCTATCGAACCAGGTACAAATTCTGCAAAAACGTCTAATATAATCAGAAAGAATGCTTTCCCAAGCTTACATGCAATGCATGTCAAACTTACTGGCTTGTAATTTTCAGTTTAATGTCCATCACCCTTTCTTTTATACACAGGGGCTACTATAGCAACTCTCTATTCATTTGGTATAGCTCCTTCATGCAAACAAAAGTCAGATAAGTACTTCACATTTGGTACTGTATCCAAACCCATTGTCTTCAGTTTATCCCCAGAAATCTTATCAATTCCAGCAGCTTTTCTAGTTCTCAACTTCTGTATCTTACTGTAAATGTCATTGTTATAAGTAAATTTCAATACTTTGTTAGTATTAATCACCTTCTCTATCTGGACATTATATTTTTAACCAATACTCTTTACCTACTGCTGATGGAATACTTATGCCTTCTGAAATTTCTTGCATACACAGTCCTCTTGTTCGTTAATGACCCCTGGAATGTCTTTCTTGGAACCTATTTCTGCCTTGAAGTACCTATACATCCCTCCATTTTTCATTAAAATATGTATGACTGCCCATTATGCTTGCCATCATGTTATCCTTAGCTGACCTCTTTGCTAGATTCAAATTCCTAGTAAGTTCCTTCAATTTCTCCTTACTCCACAGCCATTTCTAAGTCTATAATTTTCCAACCTGCACCTCCTTTTCATTTTTGCGGTTTCCCTGTAACTGCATAATCTTTGGTGATGCTTTTCGAGGATCCAACAAGCCTTTGGGCTGATGACGTAGGTGGCTGGTGATTATTGTTTTAAGAGGAAGTACAACTGGGCAACCTTCCTCTGTTAACACTAATCGGAGGGAAAATTGAAGAAGCCTGACACATCAAAAATGAAGATATCGGCAAAAGAAAGGGAAGGGCATCAAAATGAGACTCCCTAGGCCTCACAAACCCAATACCATTCAGACCTGAGGTTGACAAAAGGAGGTTATCACTTATAAATTGACATCCCAATAAAGAACAAATGTAATTTAGTGAACCCTGAATGAGTATTACCTGCTAAAAACTTTAAAGCAGAAGTGTTAGAGGATGGTGCAAGAGAGTATTTTATATAAATTAATTACCTTTAGTTGTCCGACTTGTTGGCTGAACGGTCAGCGTACTGGCCTTCGGTTCAGAGGGTCCTAGGTTTGATTCCCGGCCGGGTCGGGGATTTTAACCTTAATTGGTTAATTCCAATAGCACAGGGGCTGGGTGTATGTGTTTTCATCATCATTTCATCCTCATCACAATGCGCAGGTCACCTCCAGGAGTCAAATAGAAAGACCTGCACCTGGCAAGCCGAACCCGTCCTGGGATATCCCGGCACTAAAAGCCATACGACATTTCATTTCATTACCTTTAGTTAAGATTAAGTCAGGAGACTCGCACAAGTAAGTGGCAGCAATGCCAGGCTTAGTTAGGGGCCCCTGGTCACAACCCACCCTCTTAATTTGAGTCCCTGGGGGCCATTTTAGTTGCACGGGTTCCACGGTTGTATTCTATGACTCCCACCCACAAAGGGTTAAATTTGTTTCTACATTCACCCATAAGCAATTATACCAGAAACCTGATTCTAACCTCAGTTCACTCAGTAAGTTCGTGTGGGAGAAATGTTTCTGTTTCAGTAGCCAGTCCTAGGTCATTTATTTCCAGAAAGTGGTTTTCTTCTGTTTTTTATTCTTTTGTTGTCGCAAACATACCATTATATGACATGTTTTCAGTTACACCTGTGAACGGAGATGTGGAGAAAGACTGAATCGATGGTACCAGTCTTCATGTCCCATCTTGGTTGCGAATCATGTTTGTGCATTTAATCGACAAGTTAGAAGAAGTAAGTGTGACCACCAGAAGGAAATAAGGAATGTTGATGATAGCGTAGTATTTTTAAACGGTGACCTTAACACCACTAAAACATTCCTTGACTGTTGCCATTAATGCTTTCACGGCCCGTACTTATAGACATGATATTGTATAGGCTTTTGGGCTTGTGCCGTGTCAAGAAAATAAGGTGAAATTCTTAACGTTTCGCAGAAAACTGTGTTATATTTTTCAAGTGTTTTATACCGTGGCCTATATGTTTTAATGTGTTTAATGTACTCATATCCATGTACACTCAATAGGTTTTAGTTTATTGTAACCATCACCACCACCTTTAATCACAAATATTTTAACATAACAATACTGCAATATATTTTACTTCCATTCTTCATTAGACATCCGGATGATCTAACGTAACATCTTTGTAATTTTCTCTAATGACTATAAATGTTATGTACTAGCTGATGATGGCCATGAAAGGCCGAAACCGGTACTAGTGTAATAATTCATTCACAATAAACAAGTATTGATCGGTGGAACACTTTTCTTGTCTACACATTGAAAACTGTGCTCTGCGTCCTCAGAAGAATTCTCGACTGTCCAAGAGAAAGGCTTCTTAAACAGAGCTTTGTCAAATTTTCTCTTATAATATCTACTGTTTTGGAAATGGGTATGTTAGAATACATGTCTTTAATATTAAGACTGTGATATTGTGTTACTGTCTGTTAATACAATGTTCACCGAGCTCGATAGCTGCAGTCGCTTAAGTGCGGCCAGTATCCAGTATTCGGGAGATAGTAGGTTCGAACCCCACTGTCGGCAGCCCTGAAAATGGTTTTCCGTGGTTTCCCATTTTCACACCAGGCAAATGCTGGGGCTGTACCTTAATTAAGGCCACGGCCGCTTCGTTCCCACTCCTAGCTCTTTCCTGTCCCATCGTCGCCGTAAGACCTATCTGTGTCGGTGCAACGTAAAACAAGTAGAAAAAAAAAAAAAAAAAAAAATCACTGTTCTTAGTTCTATTACAAAAATAAATTGTGTTATCAAGTATTGTTGAAGAAGTAAATTTAAAATGCTTCCTTAGAATATTTTGTATAAATTTAGCAGTTTTATAAGTTGGGCTATTTCTAAAATTGACTACTGGTCTTATTGGTGTGGTTTGTTTATGAATTTTTGGCAATGTTCCCAACGTGGGTTGTTAAGTTTTTAAGTTTGTTTTTTCCTACCAGAGAAAAGAAAATAGGCTCACTTCTATTTAGCTCTCCGTAATAAATTATTATTATTTTTTTTTTATTTTTTTTTTTTTCAATCATAAAGAATTCAAATTTCCTGTCAAATGTTTCCCACTCCTTTTTTTACAATTTGCTTAACATTGCACCAACGCAGATAGATCTTATGGCGACAATGAGATAAGAAAGTGCTAGGAGTGGGAAGGAAGCGGTTGTAACCTTAAAGTACAGCCCCAGCATATGACTTGTGTGAAAATGGGAAACCATGAAAAACCATCTTCAGAGCTGACAACAGTGGGGTTTGGGAGTTTGAACCCACCATCTTCTGAATGAAAGCCCACAGATGCGTGACCATAACCGCACAGCCAACTCGCTCGGTTTTCCAGTTTTTTTCCTGAGAATGAAATAAAATGAGTGTTTTATGTTACCTCTCACTCGATCTCATTCTAAACTAGAAATAATTTTTAGTATTTGAAGATGAAAGTCATATATGTTGGGATTTAACTGAGCTTAACATAAAATTTAATTTCACTCCTAATCCACATCTGGTTGACTTTGATCCGAGTCATCATTACATAATTTAGTACAACACGTCTTTCCTTTAGTGATTTAAAATGCCTTGGAGTTACTTCATGTAATAAACGATTTTTAGTCCTTCAAAATTTTGGAGATTTTAATTTTTAAGTTTTAAAATCTATTTATGTCTAGCCTAGCTTGCATATTCCAAATGTATTATTTTGGCCATTATGGTCTATCTTGTTCTGTATTTTAGTCCACGCCCCCATTTTTTAAAAAGTCCTTCCCCAACTTCACATCCTTACCATTCAGCAGTGGTTACATCAACTCCTCCCCCTTCCCCGCCAAAACAGGTAGGCAACGTTGCATTTGTTTTGAATTACGGGTCACCTGTTGTTTAAACTGTTCTGGTTTGATAAGTAAACAAGAAGCCACACAGTAAGCCTGTCACTATATTTAGTTTCAAGTCGTCTTTTCAGTTCTTAAAGTTGTGGAGCTGATTTGGTTTTCGGATTTATAAGCTACAGAAGGAGTGAACTGCAACAAGTTGGAATACAAGAGGACAAATTGGGGCAAATATTCATTTATAGGAAGGGGAGTTAGGGATTGGAATAACTTACCAAGGGAGATGTTCAATAAATTTAAATCATTTAAGAAAAGGCTAGGAAAACAACAAGTAGGGAATCTGCCACCTGGGCGACTGCCCTAAATGCAGATCAGTATTGATTAACTGAATTTGATTAATTGAAATTGGCTCGCATGTTCTTTGAAACAATATCACATCAGTTTATGATTCACAGTCAGCTGTAAGTACTTGATTTATGGTTTATTCACAAGCAGCCATGCAGTATGTCTATTTGTTTAATTTTAAGGCCTTCTTTTCCTTTAATCTTGCAAATTTGATTAGGATTTTCTCCTTGTTTTCCAGTGTACTAGAATATTTGATCACAAATTGTTTTCCATTTTAAGATGTATTTCAACACACAAGGAACACAGGTGCAGCTGTACTAGAAATTTCAGTCAAGTTTTGCGATACACACATTGTTTAAGACATTATATAGAATATTCAGAATATTCTACAGAAGGAGAGATTTTTTAAAATTATAATTTTAAAGATATTTACATTTAACAATTGAGAATTTCATTTTCTATCCCATTAATGGGAATGATATACAAGTTGTATTTTCGTAATGGCGAAGCTATAGAAAGGAGCACTCACGGTTTAGTAACATGAGCGACCGCTAGGTGGCGCACGCCAGTTCACTGTCGCACTAGTAGCGCTGAGAGGGAGCGCCGAGAGGAACAACAATGCTGCCAACTGTTGGTTGGAGCTCCTTTCATTCCTTACAGCTGTCTTCTTGTGGGTTAGCAATGGCTGTTTGTACAGGTTATGACATAAAGGTGAACACGTTTTCGGTCGATTTTAAGCAGAACCAGGACAATTTAATTCTCTTGCTTGAAGGACAGTTTGATTAGTACCACTAGGAATTGCGGCAAGTGCAGTCTAGTGTAAAATTGACTACACTTAAAAATAAGATTTTTTTTTGCATGCCGACGTCGTGTTGAAGGCGGGAAACAGTGCGGCTGGAATTTCTTTGCCGGCTCAAAACTTCCCTTATTTGACATCACACTCTTTTGTGTACTGTGGTGTAATTTGCCCAAACCTATTACTGCATTCATCAAGCAGGAATTAGGTTTTTCTCCAAATACCATTGTTGATTGGTGCAGTTTCTGTCGGGAGGTGTGTATTAACCAGGTACACACCAACAAGAAGAAAATCGGTGGTCCCGGCATTTTCGTTGAAATTGACGAGAGTAAGTTCGGCAAGTCGAAATACCACAGAGGACGGCATACTGAGGGACAGTGGGTGTTTGGTGGTGTCGAACGGGGCAACTGTAAAAACTTTTTTGTTGTGCCTGTTGAAAGACGCGATAAGCATACCTTGCTGGCAGTCATTCAGGAATGGGTTGTGCCAGGAACTATCATCATCAGCAGTGACTGTTGGAAGGCATACGATTGCCTGGAGGACGAAGGTTTTCTTCATTTACAGGTGAACCATTCGGTTCAATTTACAGACAGTGATCGAAGCGGGCGTCTGAACAGGCGGAATAGGAGGGTTATGCCAAATGATAGGCCATCTGTTCACACGCAAAACATTGAAAATAGGTGGTGCCATATGAAGCATGGGAGTTCCTCCGTTCCAGGGTTTGGAAGGAAGAAGGCCCACTTTGTCGGGTACCTGGCCGAGTTCCTGTTCAAATTGAACTTCCCATTAGATATTCGTGTGCACGAGTTTTTTTTAAGGCAGCTGGTCAACTATACCATCCTCTCCATTAAGTAAAGTTTGTTTCAATTATGCTTTTTTAATTATTAATAAATTTTGAAGTATTTCAGGTGAAGAGTGGTTATTGTGAAACATTTTTTGCATTTTAACTATTCATTGAGTAAAGCAAAGGGGGTCTGGGGGCCTAAGTCCCCAGGTACGAGGATTTGATGAAAAGTGAGGTTATCGTGAAGTATTTTTTTGCATTTTAACTATTCATTCTGTAAAGCAAAGGGGGACCGAGGGCCTAAGCCCCCAGGTACGAAGATTTGAGGAAAAGTGAGATTATCATGAAGTATTTCTTGCATTTCAAATATTCATTCCGTAAAACAAAGGGGGTCTGGGGGCCTAAGCCCCCAGGTAGGAGGATTTGAGGAAAAGTGAGGTTACTGTGAAGTATTTCTTGCATTTTAGAACCTCTAAATGACTTTCTTTTCTTGCCGTGCGGACAGTATACGCCGCGGCGATAGAAAAGAGCCTTTCGAAGGGAGTGTGGCCCCAAAGGGGCCACTGTTCTCATGACAGAGATTGGCCTGTAGGTGCAAAAATTCCTTTGACCTAATAAATGATCTTTATTTCTTGCGCCAAGGTCATTTCAAACTTCCCGGGCCGCTTCATAATACGTTTTTGTGCAATGGTTGGTAACAAATTCTCGGCCTCATCCTAAGTGTCAGTGACGTCATCCCGTTACTTACATGAACCAATCACCGTTAAAAGCAATGGAGTATGGCGACTAAAACAGTATTTCTTATTATAAAAGTAAATGTACTTCTAGGGGCGGCCGGGATGGACCCTGGCAAGCGTATTGAACACATCTCTCTTCCTCTATCATTATACGGTAAAATTTTAAGCGTTTCAAGTAACATTATATGTAATAATCCTTGAGTTCTCCTTTCTATATTTTTACCTTTGTAATATTGTATTTTTATTTGTAAGATAATAGTCGATATCCACAGAATATTTTGTGAGCTTTTTGTCGCTGATGAAGAAATTGTACTAGAAATTTCAGTCAAGTTTTGCAACACACACACTGTTAAGACATTATATAGAATATTCAGAATATTTTACAGGAGAGATTTTTTTAAAATATAATTTTAAAGATATTATTTACAATTAACAATTGAGATCTTTGTTTTCAATCCCATTAATGGGAATGATATACGAGTTGTATTTTTGTAATATTGTATTTTTATTTGTAAAATAGTAGACATATTGGTAGTATGTAATTTGATCAAGTCCAGAGAATATTTTGTGAGCTTTTCGTCGCTGATGAAGAAACTGTAATAGCGTACTCGAAACATGTACGATAGATTAATTTGTATGTGTTAAATAGATGTTTCTATTAGTATTGACAATACGGACACACATCAGCTGTTTTTTCAGCGTTGTAATTATATCACACCCAAACATGCACGTAACCATGGTATCTACTAGAAAGATCTGAACTAGGCCTTTGCTAAGGCCACAAGATATCAATTAATAAATTAATTATTAAAAACAGTAAGACTGGAGAAAGCTGAAAAATCAGTGACCAGGAGTGAAGCTACAGGGTTGTTAAAACTGGAAACAGCTACAAGGAAGTCTCTTTTCCCTCTTCATTTCATAACAAGCAACGATCTTAACAATACCGGAAAGAGCTGCATGCATCTGTTCGAACTAGAATGTTTGTCTGTGATGGTGGTTGACACGAGTTCATATTCTGTTGAACAACATTTGGTTGTTGCAGTGTGGGTACAAGAGAGACGCAATACTGGTGCGATGGCAGGTTTGGAGTTTCCCTGCCCCAAAATAGGACATCATCATGATGCTGAAAGCAAGCTTTTGAAACTGGGAATGTGAATAATTGTGGACAAAGCAGGAGACACGCAGTACATGCACCAATGTGCAGACATCCGTGGAGCAGTCACCTGTTAAATCAGCATGTACACGCTCGGCAGATCTAGGAATACCTTGGACAAAATGTTACTACTTAAGATGAAAGATTTAGGCCCAAAACAGTTTCAACCACTGTCTGTTAAAGAATTGAGTGATATTGATATGGACATTTGACATGATACTTGTGCTGTCCTTCTCCAAGGATTCCATTCAGAACATGAACACAAAGGTTCACAGGTAAGTGCACAATGTACCAAAATTCAAGAAATTGCAACATTGTGTTTTGTATAAAGGACAATCCCCATTTCTCACAGGAATACTGGAGAAGAATCCACCACGTCATTATCTGAGTCGGCATGACTATGAACCACATTTTGAACCATATTTTTCTAATGGTTCTGGTTATGGGCAGCCATACGAAGAGATGCTCCAACAATGGCTCTATCTCCAGCTCATTGAAGCAGCAATAGTAAAGATCATTATCCTGCAACAAGATAGAGCCCCCATGCATTTTGCTATCAGGGTTAGAGAATGCCTTAATGAATTGTTTCCAGAAAGGTTGACTGACCTGGCCACAAAAGAGCCCTGACTACTGTAGTCCAGACAGTGCTTTGTGGGATTTCATTAATGATAAAGTCAGACAATAGTGCTACCGAACACCAGGCAATCTGCGGGCCGCTGTGAGAGAAATGTTTGGATCACTGAAGATTTTCTCTAGAAAACCTCTCATCGAACATGGCATCATATTTAGTTGCATTACAATAATGGTGGTGCTCACAATTATATTTTGGACAGATATTGAATACATCTTACAACGTAAGTGATTACTTGCACAATGAGCGCTGTGCACTCCCTTACTCAGTATTCTGCTTATTGTGAGAATGTTGAAGACCTGAGCTTTGGATAATTCCTATACCTTTCAAACTGATTGTTAGGAAGAAGGAGGCCATGGCATTCCTAGCATATTAGTAAATAATGACCCTCAACTCATTATAGAACATCATGTTGCACATTTAGTGAATGGAACACTCCTAGCGAGTAACAATGATAAACATTTTCACATACTGTACAGTTGGTGCCCAAAATACTAACAAATCTGTTGTTGTGAGAGACAGTAACCATTGGTGATAAATTTAAAGTAGTTATTATGTCATCAACTAATCAAATACTGCCCACAGTGCAGAGGAAGAAGTGAACTTGAACAATGACAGCAACTCAAACAAAACCGATGAAGTATACAAGAGTTATCACAACTCTGGCGCAGAATATACAGCATGTTCCGAGGAGAAAGACAAAGTTTTGATAACAAACTGACATTCCAGCACAATATAAATCATGCACTGCTGGAACTGGGCAGTTTACATACAGATCATTAGTCATAACTCAGTTACCATCACTATCGTTTATTGCACATGGAATGTATGATGATATTATGTGTTCTTCACAGAGCTGCAGCACACTGAACATTGCACACATTACTGTACATGAATGATCGTTGTTCTTTAACCAAGATGTAAAGGTTTCATTCTAGTGTGACAAATGTTCCATGCTTAAAACCTGCTACTATCCAAGTTTTTCTATTCCTAAATAAATAACTGCATTAATTTTGATATTTTATATGCTTTCTATTCACTAGGACCATACCATAGTTAATACATCCACGCAGTACTAAGTAAGGGTGCACATGAACGTGTAATGAGCAACGCCGGCTTAATAAAATGAAATAAAACAAAACAAAATAAAGAGAGGTAAAGCGACTTACGGCCAACCCTGTATTTTGGTGACTGTTTAAGGAGCAATTTTAGAAAGATATGAAAGTGTAAGGAAAATGTTCAGGCAGTTAATAATGATTTAAGTATAGCAGTTGAACTCTATGATTTCTGATATACGTATGTAACTGAAACACGTATAACCATTCTGAAGAAACTTTCCATTGAAAAATCTAAACTCACTGAATATGGCTCCAGCAGAAAGCAAAGAAAAAGGAAATTAAGAGTTGATGAAACTAGGAACTCTCATAATGAGACGCGACAGCCCAAGGGAGGAATTTCAAGTAGGGACATACTAGGCAAAGCTCAACCACATGGCTGCAGAGTCGGAAAAATGCAGGGAAGCATATAAAGATACAAAAACAAAAATGTTATTCCTGAATAATATAAGAAACCTGACGTCAAAAGAGGTAGCTTCATCAGCTGCAGCTCTACATTCACGTTATAGTACTGACCTAGACGAGGCAATAAGTCAAGAATATATTCAACTATGCAGTCATTTAATTAATGTATTCTCCTAAAAATATTCAAGAAATAAGCTCTCTGATTGAACAAAAGGGTTTACATAGACATACAAAGACATCAGTTTGTATTTTAATCTCTGCACCCCTGTACCTAACAGTTTAGCCGAACATTCATTCACTGCAACAAATTAAAACATATCTTCATTCTTGTTCTAAGGAAAGCTTACAGGTATTTTCTCTTATGTGCAATGAAAGTGAACTCTGATATTGTGATTGATGCCTATGCAAACAGACAGCGTGAAATTTTTTTTTTTAAATATTAAAATACCTCTCTTCAGTGTTCTCATATTGGGAAGAGAAGCCAAGCACAACTTCAGTGACTCTTGACGTAATATTTTTCTGTGTATTTTTTCCTCTTTAATGTTTGTAATTTGTATACTGATTACACTAGCCAACATGATTTTGCAGTAAAATAGAAAATAGAAAATATGTAGTTCTTATGGAAATCGCTGCCCTGATTCCAAAAATGATGCTATTTGTTTCCTATCACGTCTAGTTTTGACGCAATTCAGTGTTTTATTATCTGCATGAATTCGTAAGATGTAATATTGAGAGATGTTCTCGCGCAACTTTTTTTAGAATACAATTATGTGATTTGATTTGTTATTGTTTGCATTTTATTATAGGTTTATTGCTGTCTAAATTTTCATTTTGTAATTTGGGACTTCCTGGTAAATTCATAACTCCCCCAGATACGCAATAGACCGCGAGGTATGTAGGATTAAGGATAAGACAGTTGAGAGTTTGTCTTTCATCTTAGACCATTTGAATAATCAGAAATGTTAAAAGCCCCAGCCCTTATGCAATGTTTATGATGGACTGATAAAGCAGTTTCCTTTCAAAGATAACAGTCCGAAAGTATTATACTCAAGAAGATGAACTTGTATTTTGTACGGATGTTTCAAATCTTCTACGTCGCTTGGGAGAGAAAGAGTATGATCCGAGTAACTGGCGTGTTTTTACTGACTCTTCCAAAATAAGTTTAAAGGCTGTTTTGCTTCATAATACAAATGTTCTGGCATCCGTCCTCTTGCACACAACACAAAAATGTCTGAAACATACAAGACCTTAAAGTTGGTGCTTGAAAAAATTAAATATCATGAGCATGGGCGGCAAATTTGCGGTGATTTGAAGATCATTGGATTGTTGCTGAGACAACAAAAAGGCTATACAAAATTTCCCCGTTTCCTATGCGAATGGGATAGCAGGAGACGGGATAAACATTGGGATACAGTGAATTGGACAGAAAGGAAACAACTACAACCAGAATCCAAAAATGTCTTGAATGTAAGTCTTACTGACCGTGAAAAAATTCTACTTCCACCCTTGCACATAAAATTTGGATTGATGAAACTGTATGTCGAGGCATTAGATAAAAGTAGCCTATGCTTCCAATATTTATCCACTAAATTTCCCTCATTATTAGATGCAAATTTCAAAGAAGGCGTTTTTGATGGACCACAGATTCGTAAACAGATGAAGGATAAAATTTTCACAGACACGATGACCAAAAATTGAGAAAGAGGCATGGAACGCATTCAAAGATGAAGTGACTAAATTCCTTGGCAACATTAAGGACCCTCAATACAAAGAAATTGTAAGGAAAATGTTGGTCAAGTTTAAGGAACTTGGTTGTAATATGAGCCGTAAGCTTCATTTCTTAGCTTCGCATCTGGATTATTTCCGTCTAAATTTAGGAGCTGTCAGTGAAGAACAAGGTGAAAGGTTTCACCAGGATCTCAAAGATGCAGAACGACGCTATCAGGGACATTGGGATGTGAACATGATGGCCGATTACTGTTGGTCGCTTGCACGAGACGACCCTTCTAGAGATCATTCATGAATTTCAAAAACCCGGAAATTCCACGAAAAATGGGAAAAGGCGGAGGTGTGAATCTAACCTGCACATAATGTAAGTAACAAAACCATGTATGTTTAACCATGTAATTTTTATTCAAGGTATGGTTATATTAATTTAAAAGCAACTGTACAGTTGAAACTAAATAGGCGCTTTATGCTTCAGCTTCACGAATTTCAATATACATTAAAAATATAATACATACTATCTACTTGCTTACAAAGCGGCATATGTGTATTCAATGCATGAAAAATATGATTACGTTTTGCAAGCTGAAATTTACATTAATACATCAAATTTAATCAATACTAAGTATCAACAATTTTACATAAGAACAAAATAATATTTTGTAAAATTGCCACCAAACCAGACGTGATTCGCCAAAACTAATTTTTTTTCTCGAATTCTGCATTAAGAAATACATAAAACCCACCTAGTTTCGTTTTTACCGCACAAAAAATGTTTTAATTTGCAGGCTAGTGTTATTCATAGTCGTCCTGATTATTTTCACACATACCAGCAATTTTGTTTTGTGGGGGGAGGGAGCAGAGACACATTTTGTTAATGCCCCAGGGTGGCAAAAATGTTAAATATGGCCCTTACACATATTACAATAATATGGAATAAAAATTAAGGAACACACTCTAGATGTAAGTAGTTAACTACCATGAAAAAATTAGCAACCTCACATTCATTTCTCTTTTCACTTCGTATGTGTGTGTACTTTAGAGTTTAAGAATAACTACTGTGTTGTTAGCCATAAAACATGCATGAACTATACATTCCAGTCAAAAAAATACATGGATAAACAAGCAAATAGATGTGCAGTACATTGCCAACTACAAGCCAGCTCTACAAACAAACCTGATCAGTAGCAGACATGAGGCATTCCACAGCAGCTGATCGTTTGAGCTGTTCGCAGTCCCATACATCCCAGTATTCCTCCCTCCGACCACGTTTACGGCCTCGCCGACCCACCTCCTGAATACCCAAGCCATACTGTATTCATCCCACCCAATGCACAAACTACTAATATTGCAACAAATTAACACAATCACCTGTAATAAAGATTTCATACAAAAAGGAAGTATTGTAATAATACACTGAAGACGCTCAGATACATAATGTTAAATCTTCTATATTACAATCCATACTAATTCACACGTAGAAGAACTGGAATATTATATACAGAGCAGAAAAAAATTTATAATTTTCTACCCCATATTGCCAAATCATGCAGAAAACTTATAACAGCGGTTTATAAGCTGCATATCCTTACCACTGAAAAGTGCAAATAATACATTTATATTCAACAGCATAAAAATACAATTTCATCCTGATATACACTAATGAGCAATCAAATTAGAGATACCTAGTAAGTAGTGTATAGCACCCCATTTCATCTTTATGACTGTAGTAATGCAAAGTAGCATGGACTACACAAAGCAGTGAAAGCACTGGGGAGCCATACTGATCCACAATTGCTTCACAACCTCCCATAATCCACGAAGATTGGTAGAGGCAGAGTCCAAGACACACACATCCCTCTCAACACCATACCACATGTGTTCAATGAGATTGAGATTGGGGCTTCTCGGGGTACAGGCAAGCATCTTCACACCCAAGAACTGCTCATCGAACCAGTCAGCCATAATTTCAGAGCAACGGGCTGAAGCATCGTCTTGCTGGAGGTACAGGTTGCCTGCTGCAAAGTACTGGAGCAGCAGGTTCCTGTAAAATTTGCCAGTGAGGGCACTGTCAGATGTACCAGAAAATCCATTTCATCCCAATTGATTAGTCCCCATATGAAGATACCACCACCACCGGGCTGAACTGCACCCTGCTGACAAGAGAGACCCATTGCCTCTGCTCAGTCCCCAAACGAGGACCCCACTACCACGGGCTCGAACTGTACCCAGCTGACGAGAAAGATCCATTGCCTCATGTAGATGATGATGCACTTAGACCCGACCGTCAGCATGTACCAACAAGTACCTCAACTCATCCGTCCATGTGACCTTTTTCCATGCTTCGAAACATACAATGGCGGTGTTCCTTAGCCCAAGTCAGTCATCATGCCCTGTGATGGGTGTTAAACAGAAGTACCCTCGTGGGACGCTTGCTTTGGTACCCCATAGTGAGGAGATAGTTCTGGATGGTATGGCTGCTCACACGTCACTGTTGTCTAGCAATGAATTGAAAAGTGATCTGCTGCACTGTGGTCTGCCTATCTATTGTTATGATCCAAGCTAGCTGGCAGCAACCTGTCATTAATGTGCCATACACCACAACAGTTAACCCTGGTGGCCGTAGTTTTGCCCAAATCCACGTATTAACAGCACACTCTACATACGGTGGCCCTTGGAAAGCCTAGTGTCTGAACTACTTCAGAAATGGAGTGGCTCAAATCTTTGGCACAGACAATCTGGCTGTGATTAAATGTGTTGAGGTCTTTTATCTTACCCATCCTGTAATCAACTGTTACTTGTACGGCTCGAACAATGTCTGATGTCCTTGCTGTTACATACCACGCCCTTCAGTTACATTCACTGGGCCAAGCACAGTGCCATTACCCCACTACAGTAGCTAATTCAATTGCTCACGAGTGCACACAGGCACCAATACATGATCACTAATGAAATCTTATAATACATCTCATATTGAACATTACAGATTATTGATGAACTTCATGAAACATTCAGGCTTCACAAGAATTTGAACAAAGAAAAATTTTAAAAGGAGAAGTACTGTATATCTGTTACACACTCAATCTGCAATAAAAGACTAGGCTCAAGACCTATTGCTCATCAAGAACGCCATAACTCAAACACAGCCTGTTTTGAGTTATGTATTCCATTTTATTGATTCTTGCATGTACTTTTAACTGGTATACATAACTCAAAACAGGCAGTTTGAATTATGACGTAATAAATGAGTGATATAACCATTGACAGACAGGAGGTAAAGAAAGGTGGTAAGGATGTCTGAAAAGAGAAAACTGGAACAAATATATCTTGCTACAGGGAGGTAATATCTGTGAATTTATTTATTTTTTCCTTTCCACTTCAAAATTACCCTGATACATATCAACTACAAACAATAATGGCAAAAAATTGCAGTCTTGCATGAGCCTTGCAACTTCTGTGAGCATTTGACTGACAGTAATAACCTACCTTGAATCATAATTCAATAACTTTTCCTCTGGTACTGTCATGTGTACTCGCTAAAGCTAAAAAAACATTATAAGCTTCCTCCATTGCCAATTCCACAATTTCACTTTGCTCGAGGTTCTTGTGGGGTTATTACTAACTTACTTTAACTAATGTTATTTATGCCCGCCTGGTGGCCATGATCATTAAGGTGACAGGTGGTGGTCCATAATTTCTGATACAGACTGCGTGCCTAAAGCCTGGATTCAATTCCAAACCTCTCCACAACGCTCATATGGAGTGACGGTATATGACGCTGTTGATGGCGATTCATCTGTCAGATGGGGATTTTAAGTCTTGGGCAGACTCCTTAGTGCTACGTAACAGGAGTAGGCTATATGTTGGCACCGAGTATCAACCGCTCTCTTTCTACTGTTGTACATCGCATCATTCATTTCATCTCATCAACTCCTCTGATGAGGTTGACATCAGGAAGGTCATCAGGTATAAAAACTCGCTACAAAGATTCATCTTGCATCATATCCAACCAACCCCATAAAAAAATGGGATGAGGGTCGGACATATATAAAATACTCTAACTAATGTTAGTGCTTATAGATCTTTCTCTTTCTAATTCCAGAGTCCAGTGCTGCTGTTGCCATCTTCTCTGAAATTATCTGTCAAATATATGCAACAAATGCGGGGGGGGGGGGGGGGAAGCAGGAAGTATACCAAATTTAGAATTACTTTTGACAGTATTCATCCTAATTTAAAAAAACCGATCAAATGTAACATTTTTACACCTTCATATTTCCTTTCCAACATGAAAAAATTGTAAGTTTTATAATGTGATTTCTTTCTTGTTTGTAGATCAATTCAAATTCCGGGAGGGAGTCTTCAAGTATGCTTGTATTTCACAACTGTTACCAAGATGTGAAATTTCTGCAAAACACTATAGTAAAAATCAGTAATTAAGAGAATGTACCAAAGAATTTAATGTGATAATACAGCAGGCCAGAACTCTATTTGAAACAATAATAATAATAATAATAATAATAATAATAATAATAATAATAATAATAATAATAATAACAACAACAACAACAACAACAACACTCATCATCAAAGCCACTTACGACCAGATGAAAGTGTAGAATCAGTGGAATGGACATCGAACAACTGAAAAATTTGAGGCCTTCTAAAAGGTGCAGAAAATTACCTCAAAAGTATCCACCGGAGAAACAAGTTTATGAAAGAAAACAACTGACAGAAATCTAGCAAGAATTCCTCAAAAACAACACTGGGAATTTCTACACCTTCCACGACAATTTATCAAAGTATCAACCACCATCTTTATGTTTTCATTAAGCAAATGGAACATTAAAAACAAACACCAAAGAGAACCGCACAATTCTAGCTGACTAGTTTTGAGACTACCTCAACTGTGATCCTTCAAAAGAAAGACTGAACTTCGGAAAGTCCATGCCAAACCCTGATTCACAACCTATCTAAGGCATTTGATAGGGTAAATCATGGGAGACTACTGGCAAAAATGAGAGCTATTGGACTAGACAAAGGAGTGACTAAATGGATGGCTATATTTCTAGAAAACAGAACTCAGAGAATTAGAGTATGTGAAGGTTTATCTGATTCTGTAATCATTAAGAGGGGAATTTCTTATAAATCTAAATGATGTGAGTAAAGACCTGGAATCAGAGATAAGGCTTTTTGCAGATGATGTAATCTATATTAATATATGAAGAGGTACAGTTTGTTTGTATGTAATGGCTAATCTCAGGAACTAATGGATCGATTCTAGAAATTATTTTACTAATGTAAATATACATTATCCCTGAAGGACATGGGCAGTATTTTATTTTCAAAACTATTCGAGGGGGGGCAGGCGATGGGGGAGATATAAAAATAATTGGCTAATGTAGGCGAAATATCGAATCTGTCATACAAGGGCAAGATAAAGCTCAATTTAACACTTTGGCGACTATGAGACCCGCCGGCGGGTCACGCCAACTCTTTACTTCTGGACGGTGAGACCCGCCGGCGGTCTCATGACACATTATATATACTGGAGCCGTGTCGCGCGCCGTTCACAGATTATGCTTTCGTCCTTTCTGGTTCGTCTCTACATAAGGCAAACTAACTTCGTATACAGTGGGACATGCAGGGAGTACATAGGAGCTAGGATAATTAAGAAAGTATTCAATATGCTGGTTCCATTACTCAAATCATTTTATATGAAGAAAATATATACAAATATAAGAATAGAGACATTCAAGTTAACACAGTTCAGAAAATCATAACTATCAGTTGTATTAGAGTCGAATATTTAACAGCATCGTTATTATTATTAATAATAATAATGTAAAGAAAACTATATCGTACACATGGGTTATTAAAACAGTTAATAATTTGTTAAACTAATACACTGATGGTAAAAAAGGGAATTAATGCAACAATGTGAGGTACCACTTCAGTGTTGCTTATGAAAACAAAGCAAGCACTACGATGGCTTCTTGGGACAGTCCTCACAGTACGTGGACACTTTCTTGCAGTGCTTCTGAGCATAAGTTCTGTCATGGATGCTCACTAGTTCTGCGTAACAACTGACGCAACGTTTACGTACTTTTCTATTTCGGCCATCTTTTTCTTCTGTTTCCTTCAAAATATGACTGTGTTTGGGAGAAGTGGAGAGAGTAGCTGCTTTTCTCACACTGTTCCCCAAAATTCCAACGACCAACTCCTCTCTAAATTTTCCAATTTGAAATTTCTCCCCCATTACTTCATTATGTAAAATGAGCGCATTCACAACAGCCGTTCCAAGCAGAAGTTCCAGTGCAACTTTATTATACCACCTAATTGTTCTCCTCAGTACAGTGAAATAGCTGCTCAGTTGGTCAGATAAGTCAATACCTTGCTTCTTTGGGTTGTAGTATAAAATTGCTTCAGGTTTCACTACGTTTTCGCCTTTCCTATTCTTTTTTCCTGTATCAATCATATCTAATTTATGTCTCGTAGAGATGAATCTCACATTACGTTTATCTTTCCAGTTTGCTACAACAATTCCAGAATTACTTTCTTTGCCAACTATCTCTCCCTTCTTCATTGATGGACATATCAGTACATTTTTGGGAATACCTTTCACATTTTTTCTTACAGTTCCTACCAAGTGTGTGTCATTTTCTATCAAATACTGGGCAATCAACAAATTATTATAGAAGTTGTCTGTTACCAAAGTACGACCTTGGCCAATATAATCCTGCATTAACTTTTAACAACAATATTACTGACTCGTTCATCAGATGTAGAAGGAACATGGGTCACCTTTCCCTGATAAACAATTACCTCGTAAGTGTATCCTTTCGAATCACACAACTTGAACAATTTAACACCATATTTTGAAGCTTTACCAGGGATGTATTGTCTAAAAGACAAACGACCTCGAAAAGGCACCATTGTTTCATCAATTATTACAGCTTCCCCAGGAACTTTGAAAGTTTTGAAATTACGCACAAGAAGGTCAAGCAAAGGTCTAATTTTACTGAGCTTGTCTGACTTATCTAGTGTGGCATTATCTGCAAAATGAAGAAATCTCAAAATATCCTTAAATCGGTCACGTGTCATTACTAACGGTACAAAAGCGCTGCGGTATAAAAAATGCTTTGACCAGTAGTCTGATATTTTAGGGTACCTTACTAGCCCCATATAAATAATGAGTGCGAAGAAGTTCCACAACTCGGGCTCAGTTATATTTGCCCATTTATTTTGTTTTGTGTTTTTTCCATTGCGGTTTGTTTCCACCAGTATCAAGTTAATAATGTCATTACTAATTATACCTTTGAGTATCTCTATTGGCGTATCCCTGTCACATAAATTCTGAATTTTTTCTGTTGGTGGACGTTGGAACTGTTTAAGATGTTGTCCAGTGACATCAAACCATGAAAGGTTTATTTTCTGTCCTACCTGAATCACTGGTGTTTGAAGGCCTGGTTGTCCATTTGCAGACATCAGCCCCGTGTGTTGTGTTCGTTGTCGCAGCTGATCCCCAGGTGGTTGTCCATTAACTTGACGCTGAAGGTTGTCCCTCTTTTGTATTTTACGTGGACGAGGCCGATCTTCTTCCTCCGAGCCTTCGACGTATGAATCATCTGAAGTACTTTCAGATGAAACCACATATGATGAACCACTGTCATTTGCGTCTTCTGCATCATCATCGCTTATGGAAAGAATTGCGGCTGATGAACGGGTTTCCCGCAGTTGGTTTGGAGTCTCATGAGAAGCTGACGGAAGGGGATCTGGAATGCACGTGCTTGATTCGCAAGAGTTAATTTCAATTTCGTTTTCCTCATCGTCCTCCGAAATAATCTCTTGGAGTAATTTAGAAATATTTTCTACATCCATGCAATTTATTCTGGAAAAAAACAATATTGTTCACTAGAAACCCCCAAGCAGTGATGTAATGTACGATATGTCTCCAAATATAACTAATACTGAACCCTTCTGTTCATTGGAACAATTGTATTAATTTGAGTATTGGATATTGGAATCACACAAGGCCACCCACGAAGCCGATGTCTTACAGTATATGTCATAAAGGGGTCCAGAAGAAGCGTTCTTATGTGAAGTGAGCGCGAGCGTCATTATGAGAAATCTCCAGAACTCATTTAAAGGAGTTATGTCCCAAGCCAAGCCTCTTGATGAAGATTGGGGACGCTTTCCAGTTCCCGGCTAAACTTATTATAGGAGGGAAGAATGAAATAAATTAATATCTTTGGTTACGGAAGAGATGCATTGGATTTGAGACAAGAATTGCAACCTGTATTATTTCTGCTTTATTTTGATAGGCATTAGAGCTGCATTCATTAATGCATTCGCTAATTTGAGCTCATGATATAATTAATGCGGGAAATTTTCCCGGGCGCGCTAAGATTGCACGCAGTCAAGCGGCTTGATGACGCTATCCGGAATTATAAATTAAGGCCGCCAGAGCATATCAGGGTCATTCATGGACCGAGAGGCTGCGTGAACGAATCGTCATACTGCGTGATGGTACTGAGAACAACGCTTTGTCTTCGAGCTACACCGACTACCCGTACTGCTATTTCTGCAAGGAAGTAAGTACTCAACTTGAATATTCAGATGAATTTAAGATTTTACCTGTGAGAATCTGCTATGGGGAGATGAGGTACTGCTTATAAGAGACTAATGAACTAGTAGCTTCAATTTTCTGTGAGGTCAAGGGATTACGGACGAACTGCTAGAATTAATATTGGCTCAGGTTAGGAATTATAAAACTATATGTTGTCCGTGTGATAGGGTGATAGAACAGTGACTGAGAGTAGTGAAGAAACTATAGTGTACCAGGTTAAAACTCTGAACGAGACTTGGTCAGTGTGACGTGTGAGACACGCTAGTAGTGGAAACAGGCATCGAGTTTGGACAGTCTGTAATATATGAATTTATTTTCAGTTACCCCAGCATCAAGTCAGAACGAGTGTTTGACAGCATCATTGCAAAGAAGCCACAACCAGGAGCTGAAGCCAACACAACAACGGGCATCGATCCAGGAACGTTGGGAGCACCTGATCAGCACAACATCGAAGGGGACACCTTCCGACTACAGAGGGAGCTGTACGAAGACGCCACACAAGCAAGAATGTCTCCAAGTGGTCAACAGTATCTGATGCCAGCTCTGCAGTCTATCAGAATGTGGTAGATCCAGTGGTCCACAGGGATGGCCGCTCCGCTATGTCCCCGATAAATTAAGGTCAGAGCTTTCCAATTCTGTTTCAAGCATGTCATTTAAATTTAGATAGGAATATGGGGGCCGTCAGTCAACATATTTGTGGTAGTAGGAAAATTTCCCTTGTAATTTAGAGCTAGGCCTCAAACTCGAACCCCGTACTTTAAGGTAGATGTTATTTGTAGAGTCCTTGTTAGCGAAGTTATAGTTCATTTTGATTACGTTATTTTAACGTACGTGTTTTTGTAAGGGTCTGTTTGAACTCATTTAGGCATGGAAGTAGTCTACAGATAGGTACTTTTATTAGATCGCATTTAGGCATTTGTTTCTGCAGACGTAGAAGTGTATCGTTATGACCAAGTCGTGACCAAGTGGTGACCAGTAATTCACCCAGATTCACTGATAGAGCGAGCGAGTCCAAATATTTAAGAGATTTGAGCCCATGAGAGGCAGAAGTAAAATTTGCAGTTGGCATGAGAGAGCCCAACCATTGAAAGTTTATTGAATATATTTTGGAAATGCCTAGTATGGCCATGTGACGATCGCTTAATGATTAGTGTTTTGTAGCACCAGGATTTAGCCCATGAGAGGCATAAGTAAGATGAGCGAGATTGCTGGAGGTATTAAGACGAGGGCAGATAGCCCAGGTATATTTAAATGAGGGCTTTAGCAGCTGACTACGTGAAGTGTTCTTTGAAAGGCAAGACTTTAGCCTGTCACCCCGTTTGAGCTCATAAATTAGGGGACTGCCGCAAGTGGAATGGTGAGGGTGGAGGTCATTGAGCTTGACGTCACAGGCTTGTGGGTTGGTCGTCTGCAGTATGTCAAGAATGCAGAGAGGGGAAGAAACGACCTTCATGTTTTGAAAGCAGAGAGAGATTTGTTTTATGTCCTATTTGTTTTACGTAATATTTTAACACTGGCCCGTTTTATCCTGACACCCATGTATGTGTTGATTGGGTCCTTTTATATTGTGTGCATAGGTATCTTGGACGCCTTACTTGTCATGGGACTAGGGTTCGTGACCGAGTCAGGTCATTGTAAATTTTGTGGTGATTTTTGTTTGCACCGGGGTTCGACGGCGCGAGGCATTGTAAATTTGTATGGGAATCATTGTTTTTGTGTAATTAAGCAGATATCCATCTTTCTAAACTTCGTTACTTACACTATTGTAACATGCTTGTTGCAGCTCACGTGTTTTCGTGAAGGCAGTAAACTGGTAGTCATCGGCTCAGCGTCATTTTACCATCTCATATTGAAATGCTCTTTCATTTGTAAATAATTCAATTTTATGTAATAAATCCCTATTTGTTAAACTTTGAATGCAGCGGTGTTTTCTGTTCGATATTTTATTTTTATTTTCAATTTAGCCGAATTCTTACCTGAGTAGGCACATGTCCTAGTGTTTTATCTTTATGTTGCCCCGTTATACCCATGTTATCCCTGAGAAGAGCGCTCTCCTGGCTGATTGAAGAGGACGGTGTTCAGGTAAGACTATGTGCACCAGCTCACGTCTGTGAGAGTTCGTTCACTACTGTACTCTGGGTTCGAGACCGGCCTTCGCCTGGACGGAACTTTAAAGTGCAGTAGGGCACAATACATATCTTGAATTCGTTTGAAACGCAAGAATAAGAAATACAGCTCACTTACCGAGTCATTGTAATAATTATATCAGCAGAAATGCATACACACTTAACATGTTGCTTCACAACACTACGTTCGATCAAAACAAACAATGCTGCATAAAGACCGCCAATTTCAGTGAGGACGCCGGCGGGTCACAGAGTGCGCGCGAACCCCGTGCGTTACTTGTGGACGATGAGACCCGCCGGGCGGTCTCAGCACACAGTGCACACAGTGCACACTAACGCCTATAGGCTGTACTTAAGATGTGTAATAGTATGTAATATATCCATTAGAGTTCAAGTATCTCTGATTTTTCACTTCGTTCCTAATGAATAAACTCGGAAAACAATACGCCATCGTCAACGTGTTAAGCCCCTTGACGCAAAGAACAAAACTCGGTAAGCCCGACAACCATGTTTTAAGGCCCTAAAACCAACCATTATTGAGATATTGGCACCACACTACCCCAGCTCTAGCAGGGGTAACCGTAACCATGGCAACATCAGCTGCAGTATTCTTACAGTAGCGAGATTATCCGCAATACATCACAAAAACGTAATATGTTACAAACATTAAAACTGGTATTCGGAATCTCCTTTAAAAATAAAACAACACAAATTTTTGCTTTCAGAAAATCCACTAAAGGGGTGAGGGTGGGTTGTGAAAAGAAGTGAAGGAGTTGAATTCTTTATATGATGATACATATATCTCAAAAATGTTACAGACGTTAAAACTGGTACTTGGAATCTCCATTAAAAGTAAATGAACACACTTTTTTGGAAAATCCACTTAAGGGGGTGAAATAATGAAAAAAGTGGGTGAATTTTTAAAATGAGTAGCTTTTCCTTCTACTGCTTTGAGGTCACGGGTGCGAACTGTGTCGCACATGTGTATTTGACCCTGTTTTACGGTTGGATGCCCTTCCTGACGCCAACCCCATATGTAGGGATGTAATTACTATTGCATGTTTCTGTTGTGGTTGGTAATGTGGCATGTTGAGTGAATATGAAGAGGAGAGTGTTGGGGCAAACACAAATAACCTGTCCCCAGGCCAGATGAATTAATCACATGCGATTAAATTCATCGACCCTGCCCGGAATCGAACCTGGAAACCTATAAACCGAAGGCCTCAACGCTGATCACTCAACCAAGGAGAAGGGCAGTTTTTAAAATGAGTATATCTACACTATATCTCATAAACTTAACATGTTACAGATGTGAAAATTGGTATTTGAAAACTCCTTCAGAAATAAAGAAACTTTTTTTTTCCGACTTAAAATAGGACTGTTTCTCATATGCAGAGCTCCATGTCGCATGTTCCAAATTTAGCTTTGCCAGTAGCCTCGTCATCTTAACTCCATACGGCAATGCCACAAACGTGGTTTAAAAAAAGGTTCTGGGGTAAATGAAATGCAATTTTTCGGTGAATTTTTATACTTTAGGAATTTACAAATAACGTCTCAGTGCAGTACCGAGGAACGATTCATTTTTACCAACTTACAAAATCCTCGCGAGCAAAGCCGTGGGCGACAGCTAGTTCTGTATAGAGTAATAAATAAGTTACAAGACTGTGAGCAACTGCAAAAAGACCTCGACAACGTTGTAAGATGGACATCAGGCAATGGTATGATGATAAACATGGTTAAAAATCAGGTTGTGAGTTTCACTAATAGAAGTTTTCACAGTTTTAATTACTGCGTTGATGGGGTGAAAGTTCCTTACGGAGTTCACTGTAAGTACCCCGGTGTTAATGTAAGGAAAGACCTTCATTGGGGTAATCACATAAATGGGATTGTAAATAAAGGGTACAGATCTCTGCACATGATTATGAGGGTATTTAGGGATTGCAGAGTAAGAATGTAAAAGAGAGGGCATATGAGTCTCTGGTAAGACCCTAACTAGAGTATGGTTCCGGTGTTTGGTTTCCCCACCAGGAATACTTCATTCGAGAACTGGAAAAAATCCAAAGAAAAGCAGCCTGATTTGTTCTTGGTGATTTGTGACAAAATAGTGGCGTAATGAAAATGTTGCAAAGTTTGGACTGGGAAGACTTGGGGAGGGGAGGGGGGGGGGTGAAGGAGACGAGCTGCTGCACTAAGTGGTATGTTAAAATACCAATATAAATGGTCCGTTATTGGACATTATACATTTTCCAGCTAACTCATTCCTGGTTCCCATGTGCTAAGTTGGGCTCATCAGTTGGTATTTAGCACACCCGCCAAGACGCACGGCTAGTGCATACCGTGGAGGCCACTGCGTAGGTTACTTGGAGCCACCGGCAGTGCCAATGCACTACGAGAGACTTTGTCTCATTACCAAATATTGATACCTGCCTGGCCATCAGATAATATACAGTAGATGTTGATTCCCATAGGGAACCTGAAATATTTGTCCCGAATGAGCAAATTTATAATACCAGTATAAATGGTCAGTTATTGGCAGCCAGGAATGAGTTAGCTGGAAAATGTATAATCTCCAAAAATGGACCATTTATATAGGTATTACAAATTTACTCATTCGGGGCAAATATTTCAGGTTCCCTATGGGAATCAACATCTATATCATAAGTGGTATGTTCCGAGCTGTCTGGAGAGATGGCGTGGAGTAACATTAATAGACGAATAAGTCTAAGTGGTGTTTTTAAAAGTAGGAAAGATCACAATATGAAGATAAAGTTGGAATTCAAGAGAATAAATTGGGGCAAATATTCGTTAATAGATAGGAGAATTAGGGATTGTAATAGTTTACCAAGGAAGATGTTCAATAAATTTCTAAACTCTTTGCAATCATTTAAGAAAAGGCTCAGAAAACAACACATAAGGAATCTGCCACCTGAGCAACTGCCCTAAATGCAGGTCAATTTTTGACTGATTGATGACTGATTGATTGATTGATTGATTATATTGCATTATAACCCCTGACAATACAGGAAACAGCAAAGATCATCCGATTCTTCATAAATAATAAAGCCCCTGGAGAATATAACATCACCGCGGAGATGTGGAAACTACGAGGTGACCCTGTAAATGGAATTCATGCAATCTTATGCCTGTTGCTCACGGTAAAATTTTCTGTCAAATTTATTGTACAATAATTTAATTTTATAAAATTTCTGTTGCTCACAGTCAAATTCAAGTTTTACAAAACCTTTGGTAAAACTTTTCATAAAATAGGACATGTTCTATTCCGTAAAATTAATTTTACTGTTGCTCACAGTCAAATTCAAGTTTTACAAAACCTTTGGTAAAACTTTTCATAAAATAGGACATGTTCTATTCCGTAAAATAAATTTTACGAAAAGAACCAATCAGCGAAGCTGACATCACGATGATGCTGGCACTATGTCATGAGAAGATTGTGAAGCTCGATTGTAAACAAACAATTCTTTCTAAAATGGCAGGATCCGGGTGGACTAAGGAAGCTGTTAGTGCTTTACTGGACAAATACCAGAAATATCCATGTTTGTACGAGGTTAAAACGCCACTTTACCACAACAGAAATGCAAGAAGAGAGGCAGAAAACACAATCACTGAATTCCTATATGAATGCTGGTCTTTTAACCTCAACTAATTTTCGACCAAGGACAGCAATCCTCTACCTTCTTCTCCTCTTTTGATCCAATCCCGAGTAAAGCATTTCCGGCATTTCTCTTCTTCCTTCTTACCACTGTACAACATAAAATTGCAGCTAAAGCAGCAAGTTTTGCTTTGTTTGTTGGAGCCATACTCTCAAACACACTGTAAGTTGTTCTTGGTTTAAAAGTTTATCTATAGATGGCAGCACATACACATCTTAGTTCAGAAGTGATTCATAGATGGGCATCCTGATGCTTCCACGGACTTTATAAAATATTTTACCGTGAGCAACACAACTTGTTTTCACCAATTTTTTATAAAATTAACTGTACAAAAAATTTTACAAAACATTTTACCGTGAGCAATAGGCATTATTCAAAATGTGGGAAACTGAAGCGATCCCGCAGGATTGGAAGTGCGCATTAATACACCTATTGCACAATAAAAGCGACAAGGAAGATCCAAACATCAACAGAGGCATGTCCCTACTACTGATCACATGCATAATTCTTTCTAAAGCTCTCTTAAACTGTTTAAAAAACAGACAGATTACCCTAAACTGTTTAAACAGACAGAGAGATTACCTCACTGGCGAGTACTAAATAGGTTTCAGGAAAGGTCAATCATGTATTGAACAAATATGGAATTTGAAGACTATTAAGGATTCGCCAAGGTACTGGCACAATAGTCACTTTTGTGGACTTTACGGAGGTGTATGATTCTGTGGACAGACAGTTCTAGATACTCTAGAAGAAATCAGCTTGGACAGTAGACCAGAGAACTAATCCGGCAAACTCACATGAATACGACTTTTAAAGTGAAATTCCTTGGGGAAACTTCTGAGCCATTTGAAATATGTACGAGCATTCACCAAGATGATGGCATCTCACCTATTCTATTTAAGTTCTAGACAAAGTTATTAGGGAATGGGAAAGGGACATGAAAAGTGTGAGGATTAGAAATTTGGGAAGCAAAGTCAACGTGAAATGTTTAGCTTTTGCCGATGATCTAGCAATCATTATTAAGACCAGACATGAAACCAGATACACTATACAGAGATTACAAAATATAGCACTGAAGGCAGGCCTCCAAATATCATATGAAACTCAGTACATGGAAAACTTACATCAACATAGCAAAAAAGTTTTGCTAGGGATGGAAAACAGCACAATTTCATAGGTGTCCCCATTCAAATACTTTGGAAAAAATCATAATACCATCAGGACTAAACAGTAGGGCCATCATAGAAAGATCTACCAAATTCCATAAGACTTACGTGGAATTAATACAGCAAAAGAGTCATATTGTCTAATACAAAATCGCAACACTACAAGACAGCTGTTTTGCTAGAAGCTTTATATGCCTCAGAAACCATATCCCTCGGAGGTCACTTTAAAATTACAGAAACTGAAAAGCAAGAAAGGCAAATTCTCCGAAAAATGTATTGCTCCATGAGAGAAAATGGAATATGGATTAAGAGGAAAACAGCAGACCTCTACTCACTACCTGAACAGGTTTACTGATGCCGTACGAAAGAGATGTCAAATTCTATGGCCATATCTACAGAATGGACAATGACAGACTCACCAAAAGATTATTTAAAGTAATCATTTCAAAGAAGGTCAAAAGTAAAGTGGCTAGAAGAAACAAAGGCAGACCAAGAAATTAATAATCACGGATGACATCACAGAAGACTGTGGAGAGTTTGGTACAATAGTAGCCAAACACAAATTTATGGAGAAGCCTAAAACGAAAACTAAAAGGAAGTTGTCCACAGAATGCAAGATCAAACACAGTGCATTCATGAAGATATTTTCGGAGGATAAGAAGGCAGAAACCATCAGACCAACGAACAAGTTCAAACGTGCACTTTGAATGGGCATAAGGAAGAATAAGAAGAGGAAGAAGTAGAAGAACAAGAATCATATGGTGTCGGATAAAATTTTGCAGACATTTTGATTTGATGCCACTTAGACTATCAACATGTCAATTTTTGCTGCTTTGTTATACTGTACTCTACAGGAGTCAGAGAAACTGGAATGCTCTTGGGCAATCTAAGAATGAGGTTTTAATTGATTTTGCCAAGTAAACACCAAATATGTCTCCAGTGATCTTCATGTGATGATCAAACTACTTTCTGCCCTTCAAGAAACCAACTACCTTTGCCAGGTTTGACCTGCTTTCTTGTGATCTGGTGGCTGTCACTCTACCACTGTTCCACAGAGAGTTGCTGGAAAACCAGAAATTTTTTTCTGTGATAACCTTTTCTCTAAAATATGAAAATACAGAAGTAAATGGTTTCATATGAAGCTTAACCAGACAGACAGCCAGCCAGCCGGCCATTTCTCTTACTTTTATCTCTATTTTGGTCTATATGAACAACACACACATTTTAGTTTCATGCCAGGATACCAAAATAAGAGATTTTTTACAGTTTGTTCGGATCCTTCAAACAACTGTTATTTTTAAATTTAGGATATGTAAAAGTAGCTTTCATTCATTAGTAGAGAATATATCATTTGCAATATGTGATAAGTTCTACTGAAGGTCAAATATTCTCTTCTCTAAACAATGGTTCTTTAGAACATAGATATTAATACAGATGTGCACTATATTATGTTTATTAAATTTCTTTTAAAGAAAGTTTTTGAATGCAGTGCAACAACTTAAAAAAAAAAAAAAAACAGAATGTGGAGTGCTAGTAACAATGAAGAAGCAGCGTGTACCTCAGTTGCAGATCCCCCCAATCTTTAAAGATTCTATGTAGAAATTAAAGTGAAAACATGTTAACATGTCAAATATATCACCAGTAATTTTCATGCCGACATTGTAAGATTATTATCGATACTGAATTAAGATTCTATAGCATAGCTCCAAATTTGATGGTGATACCTATTATGACAAAGGAACTAATTTAAAAAGAAAAACTGGTAAGTACAGTACTGTGAAGTTAAATCTGACTACTCTTTCTTTTTTTCTTCAGGCACCGGGCGAGTTGGCCGGTGCGGTTAGGAGCGCGCAGCTGTAAGCTCGCATCCAGGAGATAGTGGGTTCGAACCCCACTGTCGGCAGCCCTGAAAATGGATTTCTATGGTTTCCCATTTTCACACCAGGCAAATGCTGGGGCTGTACCTTAATGAAGGCCACGGCCGCTTCCCTCCCATTCCTAGGCCTTTCCTGTCCCATCGTCGCCATAAGACCTATCTACAACTAGCAGCTAGAAAAAAAAAAAAAATTCTCCAGGCTACACATATAAGATACAGTTCTGAAGTTATTGTACAGTAGAATAAATATATATGTAATTTATACAGATTCCAATATGCATTACACAGACAGAAATATGAAAAGAACACACGATAGGATGAACATAATGGCAGGTCACACTTTTCGCTTTATGTCGAACCGACACAGATAGGTTTTATGGCAACGATGGGATAGGAAAGGCCTAGGAGTGGGAAGGAAGTGGCCATGGCCTTAATTAAGGTACAGCCCCAGCATTTGCCTGGTGTGAAAATGGGAAACCACGGGAAAATCATCTTCAGTGGGGTTCGAATCCACTATCTCGCAGATGCAACCCTAACCGCACGGATACTTGCTGGTACCAATTATATCTTCCACTAATAATGATGTTATTTGCTTTACGTCCCACTAACTACTCCTTTACGGTTTTCGGAGACGCCGAGGTGCCGGAATTTAGTCCCGCAGGAGTTCTTTTATGTGCCAGTAAATCTACCGACATGAGGCTGACGTATTTGAGCACCTTCAAATACCACCGAACTGAGCCAGGATCAAACCTGCCAAGTTGGGGTCAGAAGGCCAGCGCCTTAACCGTCTGAGCCACTCAGCCCAGCATATCTTCCACTACACACATAGATCCATGGAGGGGCAGTCCAGAAGTTTTCAGCTTTGAAATGCCATTCAGAATCCAACTAAAACGGTTTGTGATGTATGCATCGATGAAGCCACCTTCGAATCTTGAAAGGCACTCATACACTCGTGCAGAGACGCTGCACTTGCAAGAGGAGGTGTTTCCACCACTGACTTCACTGCTTCAAAATGTTCATTAAAGAAGTTCACAGCTTCTATCCATGTTCCCCATCTGGTGATCACAGGCTGTGGAGGTAAAGGCTCATCTGGTAACAATTTCTTGTAACACTGCACGTGATAGGGAGATTTGCAGAAAACTATTCTTGTTGCCGATACTAAACCATTCACTTCAGGAAATATTTCTTTTATGTTGTCAGCTACTCTATTTAATCCATGTGCCAAACATGTGAAGTGGACCATATTGGGGTAAAACACAGAAAACACAACCACAGCTTATATGGACGGTGTTATGCATCAACTGGCTAAGCGTCAAATCTTAGTTTTGGGCAAAACGCGTTCAAAGGTTTTCACATTTAAAACCATCTTAGAAGAGAGATTTTAGACAAAATAAATCAATATTTGGTACAGTTACATAATGGGGTGCACGTAATGCTAATATTCACAAGAAAATTCATTCAATGAAATATTTTCTTTGTTTTCCTCAAATTTAACTTAGCCGTATTTGCAGTTTACGGGTCGAAGATATGCATCAAGCGGCTAAGCACCAAACTGCGGCGGTTAACGTTTTGATGCTCAAGGTTACGGAACTTGTAGTTATGCAACAACAAGTTAAGCGCCACTATGTGAGATTTTGTTGTTAATAACCAAGAACCAGCAATAACATATTGGATTTTCAATACCTATTACTATTTTAGTGTATAAGAATTTTACAAAAACATACATTAATAGGACTATGTGAATAGCGGAAAGTGTTTACTAGGTTAGTGAACAGTTAAATTTTGAAGCAAAATATAAAAGAACAAGCAATAAAATATTGGGTTTTCAATACCTATTACTATTTTATATCAGAATTGTACAGAAACATACATTAATAGGACTATATGAATAGTGGAAAGTGTTTACTACGTTACTAGGTAACAAAATATAAATCTAGTTACAGAAATACAAAGGACACATTTGAATCACATACATTAGTTTTTCATTTTCATTTCTCACACACTCTCAGTTTGAGGTGTACAATCAAGGTTTTCGTCAAAACCATCTATATCGTCATATGTTCCGCCATTTGAATACAGTTTTTCATAGAAACCTCTACAGTCACTTGGAATGAGATGCATGATACTCTTCAAGTCTTTCAGTTTGGGTTCTGATATTGGCTTCCCATTAGGCCATAGAAGTTCTAGACTGTCATCCCGAAATAAGTGAATATGGTTTTTTCTTTTTGATTTCAATTTCCCTGGTTTTCAGCCAACTGACAGTCTTACCTTCAACGTCTTTCTTCCTGTTCACTACCTTCTTTTCTAAACAAGCAGATCCCACGAAGTCTTCTTTCTTAATCTCTTTTACTATAAATTTATTTTTTCTACGGCATTGCTTCATGACTTGTATGTAATCATCAGGAGTGTACAGCCGCTGCTGAAGCATTAAGGAGCACTCTATGTCTCCGAAGTCATCATCATTGGGCAAGAAACTGTGCCCAGGTATTAGAAATTTCATTCGAATGGTTTCTAATGTTGGATGTGAAGCCAGGATACTCTTCAACATAAGAACAAGCTTTATGTTCCTGTTCTGTCCCCCACAAGAATCCGACCACAATATTAGATGTTTCTTTCCCTCGTCCAAATTTTCCAAGAGATGTTGTCTGAGACAAGACCCTATCTCTTGGGCTCCACGGCCAGCTTGCCCTTCTACCCAGACATAGCAGTAGCCTTTATTTGACCCTCCATCATGAACTCCACAGTTGTACAGCCACAGTACACGTTTGTAGAATACTATATTAGTGGAGATTTTTGGCAAAGGTAGAGTCCGCTGGAGGTCGAATGTCAGAACCGCTAAATCTTTGATCGCAGCAGCACGCTTCATATCATTCTTCATTTCGGAACGCGCCCTTTCTGCTACCACTTGATGGATCTCCAGTTGTTGCCTTAGGTCAAGTGAATCCTCATGACCTTTCAGTTGAGCATTCAGAGAATCGCAAACATTGCAGGTGTCTTTCTTAAGTGCTTTTCGCCTCAGATTGAATTTAGTATAAAATATTTTCTTGTAGGAGGACATTAACACAGGCTCCGAATATTCGTTTCTGTACAGGCCGTACATGACCGGAATAGTGACATGTGATGCGAGGAAGTCACTACTAGTCTGTGCCCTGCAATAGTGTGACTTATACCTAGGGAATTGGTTTATGTGGCTGATTACTTCGGTCACCTTACCTTCGTGTAATCTATTTACAGCGTTAGATTTCCCCCTACCATCTTTAATCACTTCGAAATTTCTTGTCTTTTTCATATATGCATCGATCCTGTCCCCAGATATTTTAAAAGTTTGAGTAAAAATTCGTTTGCATACTCGCACACCCGCCAAAGTGTAAATTCTAGTGCAGGTTCTTCTGCTACCTCAACCATGGATACTTTGCTAGAAATGAACAAAACCTTAGCTTCGTAAGACTCTAAACTCCAGAAATTATTGAATTCCTTCCTTCTTTCTTCTATACCTACTTTTTCATGGCATTTATCCTGGCAATGGAAGTCTCGAAATTCTTTAGCATCGACAATCTTCCCACGTTGGCTAACTTATGACTCGTTTAGCTGGCATTTCTTTTTTCTGTCGTCCCTGCTCTGATCAGATACTTTTCTTTTTCGTCCCTTTCTTCGTCTTCGTTCAGATATAGGGGCTGTGATCAAACTTTCTGAATTTAATGAAGGCAAATCAGTGATCGCTATGGAATCGTTGACACTTTAATTTCCAACTTTCACATTATTAACAGAGTTGACGATTTCCGTGACACAATTATTACTAAACCTCACTTCAGATGTGGCTTGACAGTTCTCTACGGTGGCATGTTGGTCTGTTACATTACTTTCCTGTACTGAATCATTATCGTTGTTTCGTAAATTTGGATCAAACGTGGGAGGATTTTCGGTATCTTGCACACTGAAAAAGTCATTTTTTGATGTAGGTGTGAGTACATCCTCACCACAGTGGAATAAAATATCGCAAGTATCGTATGCAGCAGGTAACAGAGGGGTAAGTTCAGCAGGGTCACTTGAAAATGATTCCCATTGGCTTCTTTCTATAGCGCAGCTTGCTGCAGGAGACAGAGTATCCTCGTCTTCTCCAGCCATGCGACTTGTTGCTACCTGCAACAACATAATACGTTACTTCCCCAAGGCTTTACGTAAGATATAAAGAATTCTAATAATCTATTCGTCTAATATTCTGGAACGTGAAAGCGTATATCAAAGGAAATGATGGAATTTACACATACTCGAGGGAGAAGACCACAATATCAGTTGAAAACGACTCACTCGCCCCATAACCCATCCTTAGAGGAAAATAGCAAATAAATGATGAAGTCGGAAAACAAATAGATGAAAAAGAAACACTGACTAACTGTTGAGGAATCGAACCCACATCCTTCCAGGCACACCATTACACCATTACCACCTGTGTTAACGCATCTACTTCAAGGCCTTAGTGGGCGACTTAATTAATTACTAACTTAATGAGAGCTTATGACCATGCTATACGTATTACTAAACTGCTTTGTGAAATTAAGTTACATAAATCAAAACAGGCAACTGTACACTTATATCCAGTAAAAACAAGCAAGCACTCATGATAATGCACTGTATAACAATAACTCGTACTTCATACCTGTGATATATAGGACATGTCCCTTTCAGTTCTACTTTCAATCTCCTCCAGCTGTTCCACGGACAATAACGCAAGTATTTTTTGCGAGATATAAGAGTGACGAGCACACCACACCACAACAATTCTAGAGACAGCACGCCAATTCTTAATGAACAAACAGTGTTTCCAACATAGGCTACTAAAATCAGCTTGCCAGTTAATATTTCGGGAGAGAAAAACTGTGTACGATGTCGCTTAGCCGGATGTTACAAAACGCCATATACCACTTACCGAATCAGACCTTTCAATAAGGCGCATAGACGGTTGATGCATAACTTGTAACCCCGCATTATGATAGTGGCGCTTACGTTTTTCTTCTGTTACATCTGTTTAAATTCAAACAGAGCTCCATGAGTATTCAAGCAGTTAGTTCGATCCCTTAGGCGGTAGATGGTGCCAGTATTATATTTTCGGAAAATTGTCGCTAAGCCAGTTGATGCATAACACCGTCCATATACGATGCAGCATCTGAGTAGAGCACCAACACCTTTTCTTTGTTAATACCCAGCTCTTTAAATCCACTGTAGCACGATTTGTCTGTTCCAGTGCTTTGCAGTCAATTAAATAAGACCTACACGGAGCTTCTGGATCCTCTGCTAGGAGATTTGCAATGAAATGACCGAAGGCATAGATTGATTCGTCAATGGCAATCCAAATGTATGAATCACCAAGTTCAGCTCTAATAGTTCCCACCCTGTCAATGTAGCGGGAGTTCAAATAGTACTTCCAGAGTGTTGATTCATCCAGAATAATGAAGTTGCAATACTTGCGTAGGAATCCTTGAAACTTCGGCACGTTTGCAGCAACCATTGACATGCACAAATCTTTATTAAATTCACTGGTAGAAGACGAAGAAGGTTCCAGTGCCCTTTGTGTAAGAAAAGTTCCTTCATCGGAGCAAGTTTTTTATTTCTCACATGAAGATCAGTTTTTAAAAGCTGTTCTAATTATGACATCATGGAGCACCCAATATGTTTGTCACATACCAATATAATGGTCCGTTATTGAACATTATAAATTTTCCAGCTAACTCATTCTTGGTTGCCTGCATTTCGCCCTTGTGTGCTAAGTTGGGCTCGTCAGTTGGGACTTAGCACACCTCCCAAGACACAAGGCTAGTGCATACCATGGAGGCCACTGCATAGGCTACTTGAAGCCACAAGCAGTGCCAATGCACTATGAGAGCTATGTCTCATTTCCAAAAATTGATGCCTGCCTGGCCATCAGATGATATAGATGTTGATTCCCATAGGGAACTTAAAATATTTGCCCTGAATGAGTAAATTTATAATACCAATATAATGGTCCGTTATTGGACATCATAAATTTTCCAGCCAACTCATTCTTGGTTGCCTGCGTTGCCAACGACGGAAATTACTCGACTATTAATCTGGAGTCTTCTATCTCGCGAGGTTCCTGGATACATCTAGCTTCCGGACTGTTCTGGAAGACCCAGAGCAGGTATATAAGGAGAGGAGTAACTTGGAGTGACAGTGGGTCAGTCAGTCAGTAAGAGACTGAGTTAGTAAGAGTGAGTGAGAGCGAGATTGAGTTCGCTGGAGCGCAGTCAGTGATGGCCTGGGATAGTGCAGCCTGATGGAGCATCTGCCTGATGGAGCCAAGGGCTCGTTCCTGTTTCCCTGATGTCGCGTGTGTCTCCCGAGACTGGCTGCTGGAGGAGAACCTGGAGTGTTCTGGAGCAGCGCGAAGGGAACAATGGGTGCCGACGTGTGCGGACTGCAACCTGCGAGACTGACTGACGTGTAGGCTGTGGACCGTGACAGCGCTAGCGAGTGTGAGTGAGTGGCTGAGTGAGTGTAGTGAACATAATCGATGACTCTGTGTGTGTGTGTGTGTGTGTGTCATTGTAGATGGAACATGAGTAACTAAGAGAGAGAGCGCGAACCGTGGGAGTGTACTTGCGTAAGTTGTAATCTCGGCTATCGTCTCTGTGTGTGTAAATCTGTAATTGTAGTGCTAAGTTAATAAATCTTAGAAATAGGACGCTACCAGGTTCTGTACTCATTTATTCATTTATCTACCCCGCCAACACGTAACAGTATTTATCTAGACTGCTGATGCTAAGTCTGTTGTCACCAAGCACTATTTCAAAACTGTGGTCATGGAGAGGCAAATGTAAAGTTTGGACCATAACACACTGCTCGTGGAGAGGGTAAGGGAAGCAGGGGAGCAGGGGAGGAGTGTGTGGAATGTGTGTTTCTTTTGTTTTTTACCCCACACCTTATTCTTGCCTTTTGGAATATTGTAAGTAGCCGTTTCACTTATTGACCACTGGCATTCTTTTGTGTAGCCTGAGGTAGTACAATCCACATTTTACTTTCATCTTTGCCTACTGAAATAATCAGCATTCCATCCTTCAATGTATATGCTCGTGTTAAGCTTGTCTCTTTACTGTCGTTGAGATTATTCTTTTCTAATTCGCTTATAATTTGATATAAGTTCTCATCTGTGCACTGTAAGTTTCTTAAATCTTTCAATTGCTCTAAGAGTTCTTCATCCTGTGGTATTAACTCAATATTTTGAATTACTACTGAGTGCATCTGCCAGTACATTACTTTTTCTGCTACAATATTCTATTCTAATCTGGAATTGCTGTGTAAATAGCATCCATCTCGTTATCCTTTCATTTGTCATTGCAGCTTTTAACCCGAACATCAATGCCTTATGATCTGATGTTATTACAGTAGGGTATCCATTATGCTCTTTTTCCACTTTTTTTTTTTCTAGTGGCTTTACGTCGCACTGACACAGATAGGTCTTATGGCAACGATGGGATGGGAAAGGCCTACGAGTTGGAAGGAAGCGGCCGTGGCCTTAATTAAGGTACAGCGTGTGAAAATGGGAAACCACAGAAAATCACCTTCAGGGCTGCCGACAGTGGTCTTCAAACCCACTATCTCCCGGATGCAAGCTCACAGCCGCGCGCCTCTAACCGCATGGCCAATTCGCCCGGTCCACTGTTGTAAGGCATAAACGATTGCCAGCAGCTCTTGCTCTGCTGGAGTATAGCTTATTTCGTGACTTCTCAATTTTCTACTCGTAAAGGCCAAATAAATACGATTTTGGGTATTTTCTTTTTCCTCCTGGTAAAGGCAAGCACCTATTCCTTAGAGGCATCCGGTTGTATTATAAATGCCTTCTCATAGTCTGGGTATCCTAATTTTATACTTTTCACCGTTAAATCTTTAATTTTCTGAAATGCTTTCTGCTTCTTTGTTCCATTTCCATCGATTATTTGTCTTTAACCGATCTTGTAGCGGTGCTGCGACATTATTTTGTATAGCCTTCACAATGATCCGCAAAAAGTTGAGTCATTCCGAGGAATTGTGTCACTTGTTTAATCTTGTTCGGACGTGGAAAATTACATATTGCTTTTATTTTGACAGGATTAGGTTGTATTCCCTCACCATCTATAGGATCCCTCTCTTCCTAACAAGGATTACCAACATAAATTCCATCCACCTACAAAAAATCTTACACCAACCGCATTTGACGATGTAGAAACGGATATGTTGAGCAAGGGACCCCCAAAAACAACTGGGGTAATGCATCATACTACCAGAATATTATAACTAACATTACCGAAACAGAACTTGCTTTACAAAGGATCCCCCATATGATATACGAGACTAAGTTAGACATGAAATCAGTAGAAAGATCCCGCAATACATCAATAATATTCACAATAATAACTTAAACACGAATACCACCAATAGATCAAACTTAAACTCAAAAATAAAAATAAGACAAAATAACCTACTAATAACGAAGGCCGACAAAGGCAACACTACGGTCATTATGGACAAAAATTATTACATAACAAAGACTAAAAAATGCTTCCAAGACAACACTTTTTCTATTAAACGCCAAGATCCAACCAATAACATACAAAGGAATTTTAAAAATTTACTCAAAAACACACATTTTCTTCTTACCAAAACTGAATCTGCTAAACTTATAACAATGAACCCCCAATTACCATCCGCGAAAGCCTACCCTAAAATTCACAAAGAAGATGTACCTATGAGACCAATTATAAACTATAGAACCAGTCCAACCTATAAATTATCGCCATTCATCCAAAAATTAAAAAAAAAAAGCATTATTCATTTTTAGCAAACAAAACTCAATAGATTTTTGCAACAGAACCAAAGAACCCAAGATTGAACAACACCATACCCTGGCTGCATTTGACATAACAAACATGTACCCTAACATTCCTGTTAAACAAACAATCAAAATAATAGAATCTAATTCAAAAAACCATTGGATAAACAAATTCATAAATTTACTTGAATTCGCCATAAACAATAACTATTTCAGATTTCACGATTCCATATATCAGCAACAAGGCTACCTATGGGGTCTCCTGCCTCCGGAATATTAGCAGAAATATATATAGATTACTTAGAACACACGTCAATTAATAAAATAGATAATATACATTTTTGGTGCAGATTTGTTAACGATATCTTCGTAATTATAGATAATAGATCCACTGACGTACAAACTATACTAGATAAACTTAACACTTTAGACCCCCAAATTAAATTCACTAAAGAAACCGAAAATAACTGTACACTAAATTACTTAGACTTGACAATAACCAGACACGACAACCACTTATCTTACAGGATCTACAGGAAACCCACACACACCTTAAATACCATAAAAAATGACTCCATCCCAATACACACAAAAGAGCAGCCTATTATAGTATGATATATAGACCTTTAAATATCCCAATGATAGTAGAAGACCAAAATAATGAATTGAAATTAATCCACGACATAGCTAAACATAACGGATATAGCAAAGAAATGGTCAACAAAATCATTCACAAAATAAAATCCCAACCTAAAACTAAATTAACTAAAACAGCCAAACCTAAAAAAAATTATGCCCTATTTACCTTTAACAACACCCATATATATATACCATAACATAACACTAAAACAGTCAATAATAATAAATACAACCAATCAGGTGTCTACCGTATCAAATGTAACAACTGTGACAAGTTATATTGGATGTACAGGCAGAAACTTCACCATCCGCTATAATTACCATATAAATGCAGTAAAACATAACCATTTCTCATCAATAGACCAACACGTAGAAGAATCTAAGCATAGCTTCACAGACATCAATAACGATATGACGATACTAAACAAACTCTAAGGGCCCCCTCCTCAACATAACCAAAGATTTCTATATTTCTTTGGACCAATACGCTAATCCTAATCATAACATTAACAATATTACAGAGAAAACCAGCATCATTTTTGATAAAGCCATTCCGGCATTAAAGAATGATTACCGGTACCTCAAAATAGTGTACCCGATGAATTTACTGGACATATTCCAAAATGGCGCCTACGTAAGGTAGAGACCAGCCGAAGTAAAGGAATGTGTAGCAGAGTATCGATATTTAAGTATGTTAGAAGGCCATGACTGATTTAAACCTACCACTATGAAGGCAATGTGCAACAGAGTAGAATCGACTGCATTGTTTTAAAAAAAAATAAGAAGGATCGAACGGATTATTAGAAAAACTTACTTAAAAAATTGACTTCATAACGACAAGACGCGCTGAACATTGCTCTGAAGAATTAAGCAAGATTGATAGTTTCTAACGAAAATATTAAGTTGAGACGACGATAATATTGAAGGAAACAACGTGCTAATCCCTGAAATACTGTAAGGAGGATATAAACCCCGGAAATTATGGAAATTTCGTCCGGATACTTATATGCTAATCATCTTGAAGCATAAGGTTGACCGAGACGCGAGAGCTGAAGATTGAACTACAACAGGAGAAAATAATTGCAACGATATCATAAATAGAGAGGCGATCATTGGAAAATTATACTTCCCAAAGGAAAATAAGCTAACTTTGAATATACGATTAACACGAGGCAAATAATCTTCTACTGGCCTCAAGGAATAAGAAAATATTTCTGCAGAGGAAGGCTAGCAAAAAAGATATATATAGTTATCAACGATAAATACTAAGATTTCAGAGAACCATGATGAATACATATGTTTCAGAATTGATGTATATTATCTACAGTATTCCTGAGGAAATGATGGCTTGCTAAATTGGCATAGACCGACCTGGGGAGAGATGTCGTCCTGGCAATTAAAACCACCTGACCCGAGAGGAGGAGGTCACTCAACCTGAGCTACCAGAGATGAGGATCCGTCCAGTTGTCGATCCATGGCCTGGGACCAAACCGTGGAGCAGTTGAAGAAGAGCAACTAAGGCCCGAGATATTAAATGGCGAGCTAAGTAATAGTAATAAGTAGTATAATTTCTTATGTAAAGTATTACCAGAATGTGCAATGGAACTGAATAGCCTAAGCGTGAAATAATTAAGTGTGCAATTAATATAAGGAAATGCAGTGTGAAATATCTAAGATGATATTAACATATATTAAGTCAGTGTGAACTTAAGATGATATCTCGTGGCATAATGGTTACGTATTTATTATATTATCTTAACCAGAGGAGTGAGAATACGATTTTTAAAGTGACATAGTGTAACAGATGTTTGCAAAAAAAAATCCCAGTTAGCTAAAAAGATCTATGAATGATATAGTACCATCCGAACCCAGCTTACGTCATAGAGGGACGCATATTTGAAATTGTTTAATTTAGGTTACCATACTCTTTGCTGAATGATTACATTGGAAGAGTAGATACCGTATTTGGGGTTGTGTGTGGAATTATATGATAAATCGTGTTGTAAGAAATGAATTCTGCGCTAAAAGAATGTCATGTCTCGTTATATTTAATGATTATTGGAGGTTAAACGCGTTAGTTGCAGATGTTGAATAAGTTAAATATAAGTTGAAATGCTAGGGGCTTTACGTCGCACCGACACAGATAGGTCTTATGGCGACGATGGGATAGGAAAGACCTAGGAGTTGGAAGGAAGCGGCCGTGGCCTTAATTAAGGTACAGCCCCAGCATTTGCCTGGTGTGAAAATTGGAAACAATGGAAAACCATTTTCAGGGCTGCCGATAGTGGGATTCGAACCTACTCTCTCCCGGATGCAAGCTCACAGCCGCGCACCTCTACGCGCACGGCCAACTCGCCCGGTATAAGTTGAAATGAAGGTTATAGATGAAATAATGGAAGTGTATGTGATGTTTTAAGTGAAATGATGCGCAGATTAGTAAGAAATGAGACGTATATGATATAAATAATATGTGGTATATGGGCAAGAGTAAGGCAACTACGGAAAGGAAATATGCCCCAGGGAAGAACTATAACAAGGTATGGTTAGTAAAATTATATATATATTTAGATGAAGTTTGAGAGTGATTTGACAGTAGTAGCAAAATGGTGATGGGTAGATTTATGCATGATTATGTCGTATTCTGAATGAATGTTGATTGCATGGAAGACGAAACTATTATGTAACCAGTATGATAATATAACATTGAGATATCGTAATGCAGGCACTTGCACACATGTATATGATAAATGCTTATTGGCTGTGTGCACACTGAACTGAGATACGTTACATAAGAAATTAGAGTAGGGAAATAATATGAGATTTACATAGGATATCATCGATGTTTTTAATTTGAAATACTATACAAGCGAATATTAAGCTAGGAGCCGTATTTTAAATGGCAAAAGGACCAAGAAACTTAGTGATCTGATTTCTCATTTTCTTCACTTTATTCAGCACCAACGAATTCAGATAATTTTTAATATAATTCAGATCAATGATATTAGAATTCAGGACACTTTTATTGAAATTCAGATTATTCTTACAATAATATGAATACTGTAATGGTAGCATTTTTCATGATGATGAATATTTAACACCGCAAGTGGTAGAATTATTTATTGAAATACTGAATTTTGACTGTGGTCAGAAGATTATGATATATTTGTGTACATAAATGACCAGACTTAAGTTTTGGTAGGAAGATGAAACAGAATTTGAATTCATTTCAGGAATACTCAACCCAGAATGTGGTGATATGCGAATTTAAATTAGAAATAAGCCAGCGCTGACTTAAAATAACTTATTCAAGAGTTAAAATACTTGTTTATTAGGTTAATGACTGGAAGTTCATGAACTTGTTTTGAGACTTAACCATTTCTTTCGCGATTCTCAGTAATTTAATAAATATGTTTCTAGATTATGTTTTATATAATTGAATAAGTTCTCATTTGTAGTGATAGATTGTAGTTATATTTAGTGAATAAGGTACTCGATAAGCGGATATGTCTTAGAAAATGTTAATTGAATTATGCGTATGCGGAGTTCACGATTGAGCGTTGAATTACGGAATTTTGAACTGCGTAGGGTGTCACTATCTCTCTTTGGACGCACGTTAAATGGAATTATAGAAAAATTAACCATTTTTCTGGAAACATGGATACCCTGAAACGTTTATCTGACTAGCTGGGAAAATAACTGTGGTCACCCTGACCCGAAGGGTGCAATAGTAAACACACGCTCTAACAAACCAACGAATCACAAGCCTGATCCCGCCCCTACTTCCCCAATAGTCACTCCTCCTTCCCCTCCACCTACATCCCCCTCCACAGCTAACATGAGCCCCAGACGCACTCGTAGTAAAACACAGCAAACCTTCAGACATATTGGTACAAGACCTCCACAACAACAATAGTAAGTACTTTTTCCATATACACACCAGGCATTCCTTCATACATACACTATACTTATATTAGCTTATCTTTACAGACTATACCACAAACGAACATAGACGAGAGAGGTGTTGCCACCAACAGCTTCTAAATTCAAACTCAAGACCTGCAGTTTATTATATTAAAATTTACTGGAGCACATCACAGTTGGATTATATAACACAAAATTTTTTCACGACTAAGGTTCATTCCAACATGACATATCAGCTCAGAACATTCTCGAAGATTACCTCACACAGTTAAACCAACATGACATACAAGCAAAGGAACCACACAGAAGATAGAAGAATGGAATCTAAGCAACATGAACTTTTAATTAGCATTTTAATGTGTTAAAACGTTTTAAGTGTTTTATATTGTGGCCCGTATGTTTTAATGTGTTCTGTATACTCATGTTCTAACTTATTGTAACTTTTTACCTTTGACCACAGATATTTTAACTTCATGCTACTGTATACTGCATTTCCATCCCCCATTAGACATCCGGATGTCTAACACAAACTTGTGATTTTGTCTAATGGCTGGAAACTAATCGTGTACTAGCTGATGATGGCCGTTAAGGGCCGAAACCGGTACTAATGTAATCTATTTACAATAAATCGTGTACTGATTGGTGGAAAAACACATTTCTTGTCTATACATTTGTTCTCATGCTGCTTATCCTTAATATGATTATAGATAAATTGTATTGATGCTTTCCTGGAGTTGTTACGTCCTCTATTAACGCATCTGATCCTATTTCCCAAGACTCGATTTGTGCTATAATCCAACTTGAAATTTTACTATATTCTTCGCCTCTAATATTTTCTACCTTTTCTTCTATCTAGAAATTGGCAGGTTTTTAATTTTTTATTATTATTATTATTATTATTATTCTCATTTACCTCTAATCTATAATCGAAAGATCGAGCAGTCAGGTTTAATCTTTGTCCTTCCTGTTCCTTTCTTTTGTATCTCTGCAACTCAAGACTCTCCGCTCCTTCGATGTCTCCATTCATGTCCTGATCCTTGATTGCACGTTCCCATTTGTCTTCATTTTGGGTCGCTTCTTTCAGATCCTGCTGGCCCCGTGGTGTAGGTGTAGCGTGCCTGCCTCTTACCCGGAGGCCCCGGGTTTGATTCCTGGCCAGCTCAGGGATTTTTACCTGGACCTGAGGGCTGGTTCGAGGTCCACTCAGCCTACATGATTAGAATTGAGGAGCTATCTGACGGTGAGATAGCGGCCCCGGTCTAGAAAGCCAAGAATAACGGCCAAGAGGATTTGTCGTGCTGACCACATGACACCTCGTAATCTGCAGGCCTTCGGGCTGAGCAGAGGTCGCTTGGTAGACCAAGGCCCTTCAAGGGCTGTAGTGCCATGGGGTTTGGTTTGTTTTTTTCTTTCAGATCCTGAATATATCTTCTATTCCTTTATTCTCTATCCTGATCATTCCCATCTTCTCTTCCTTTGTATCTTGGCTTTCTTCTATGATTGAACCTATCCATTTCATCTAAATTGATTTCTAGGTTGGTGATAAGGTATAAATCTATTATTTTTATTGTACCTTTCACAACCGAGGGTACCTCTTCTACACTTACATCTGTCTTCTTCTGACCTTCTTTCTTCTCCTTCAATCCACTCTCTTCTTCTATAGCTTCTTTCATTTCCTCTATGATCACTTGGTATATTTTTATCCGAGTTCTCCTGAGTTAAAAATATTTATTGTTTCATCATTATTTATGTTTTGCACTACTCTGTTTGTATGAGGTACAGTGGTCATATCTGACTGTCTTAGAATGTTTTCCATTTCAATTGCCATCTCTACATTTGCAGCTACCAGTATCCTTTGTACATCTGATGGAAATTATTTCTGGATGGTCTTAATTGCCTCCAACTCATTAGGAGCTGTATCTAAATATTGGAAACGATGAAACTCATATGCAAAATAGTCACTGAATCTAGTTTGTCCATTGGATGCACATCTTTTAGAATACAATTAAAGTCTCAGATGATGTTGCACTTCCGAATTCCAAAATCTCCTAAAGAATGTTGTTTTAAAATCGTCATATTCATGGAAACTGTATTTGAATGCTTGAAACCACAAATTAGGATTTGAATCTAAATGTTTTTCTATTACTCTCAGCCGTTTATCTTCAGGGATTTTATCCTCCTTGAAATAATCTTCCATTTCTCTTAGAAATCTCTTCGGTGATATACTTGCTGAATTATGAAAGTGTTTTGGTCTGTCATTGTAGGTCTTAATAATATTGAGTATAGCTGGACTTCCATTACTATTTCCCATTATCACTTCACCATTACTATGAGTAGTTTGGGCCGTCATCGTAGGTGTTGTTCCTCTTTCATTTATGTGCAATTCCATTGCCCTTTGCCTTTCATTATAACTAGACATCAGCGACTTAGTCATTTGTATTTTTGTTTCGTATTCCCTGTATCTCTTTCTGGATTTGCCTAATTCCTTCCTCTGTTCTATTTATCCTCTCATTAGCCTCTACCTTATTCCGTTCTATATCCTCCTTCATAATATCTAACTTGTGTCCGATCTGATCTCGGGCTACTACAAAATACACTTCCATTGTTTAATTCGCCATCGCAATTCTGTCATTCATCTTATTTATTCTTTCTTGACATTGTCCCCATTTTTCTTGTGAATCAACATTCAAAGTCTCTATATTTTCAGCTAACTTCATAATTTCATTTTCTTTTAAATTTTTGGATACCACTTCTATTCTCTGATAATTCTTCTCTAACCCTACTAACTTCTTCATGCATTTCTCTATTTTTACTTTCCATAATTTCGATCATTTCTCCTCTAAAATTTATTATATCATTCTTGATCTTACCTATTTCTGATCCAATTTTTCCCACTTCTGTTTTCATGACTTCATTCTGTCTCTCATATTTCTAATCTCTTCTATTTGTTCTTGTTGTCCTCCCTGTATATTTCTGACCATTTCTTCCACAATTTCTTGCTGTTTCTCCTCCTGCCTTCAAATCATTTCTTCCACCTGTTTTTGTTGTCTCTCCTCCGGTCTTCCATTTATTTCTTCCATGTGCTTTTCTTCTTCTCTCATCTCTTTGATAATTTCTTGTTGCTTCTTGTTTTCTATTTATTTCTTTTCAACATTCCTTGCTGTTTTTCTTCCTGTTTCGTGCTCATCTCTTCCACCATTTCTTGTTGTTTCCACATTATTTCTCTCAAAATCTCCAACATTCATCTTTGTTCTTCCTTCGCTTTCTCTCTTTTGTCTTGGTTATTTCTTATCGCTTCCTCCGTTTTCTGTAATTTCTCCTCCTGTTCCTTCTGATAATCTTCAAATTGTACACTTATTTGGCTCAAATTAGACATCTTGATCTACATTTTGGTTCTCTAATGTTTATATAAATACTCTAATATTCCTATCTTTACTTCAATACAAAGAAAAATAACCCTCATTTTTCAAATTACTAAGTATAATCCGCTTATTTATGTATTTTCAATAGCTGGTTCAATTGTCCGGAATCAACCTTACTGAGTGACATTCCTTATTCCAGTTTTTTATAATAATAATAATAATAATAATAATAATAATAATAATAATAATAATAATAATAATAATAATACTCATCCTAAATATTTCACATTGTGATTTCATTTCAAAATAATGAAATTTCATCATTATTTTCACAAACTTTATCCTATAATTATTTAATAACTATATTTCATATATACATATTTCTGGCAAACGTATTCTTCAACGGTTATAACTATTATTATAGCTAAAAAAATTTTTATCAGCCCCCTCTTTCTTTATTGCTAAATGTCAAGTTTTCTTCTTATACCTGTCCCTTTCTCTTACTTCTTTTACTCTGGGTTCCACAATTTATTTTTATATATTGGCTCTATCTTTATCTTCTTTTTCTAACTTTAACGTTTATCTCCATTTCCATTTCTTCTTTTATCTTTCTTGTCATCTTTACGTTGCTTACATGCTAATCATAAATTCTTCTTTGGTTTCCCTTGCCGTCTTTCTCTTGTCTTCACATTAGGCTACATCCTTCCTTAATTTCTCTTGCCATTTTTCTTGCTTGCCATCTCTCTCTTGCTTTCTCTTACTTTTTCTTTCTTGCCTGCACATTGGGCGTCAATTTTTCTTTGCGCCTTTCCTGCGTCCAGGGCAGGTCGCGAAGAAATCCAGACTAGCAGACTCAGGGTTGATTGCCTTTCAAAGTTTCCTTTTCAACATGGATCCATGAAAGTTGCGAAAGCTTTCTATCTTACAGATAAGTCATCCGCCACAAACATTAATGGATGTCTCCAGCGTACCAATTATCAATTATATCGAGAGATAATTCCTAATCTACCTTGAATTAAGAAATAAATATCTACACATATAATGCTTATGCTAGAGTATAAATATGAACACCAATATATCATTATCACAACTATTTATTCAAATTCTGAAAAAAATCGAGAAAAAAGGAAACGTAGTTAAAAGAAAATTATCAACTCATTTAAAAATTCATTACTTAGGTTTCATTGTAGTGCTTAGGATCCTTGATTGAATTGTAATGATAATAATGTACAACAAGAAAAATCAAATAATTATGTTAAACTCAAATTACTGAAATGAATTCACACATCATCTTCCCATCATTAATTATCTATACTAACAAAAATGTTCCTAAACTCCAATCGAAGTTTCTCAAATTACTTACTAATTGTTTCAGGAAATATTATATCAGCATCGTCTTTACTCTTCTTATAATCATTTATCTGTTTATTTATTTAGGATGAGCGTCAAGTTTTCTTTATTCTGGGATTATGCTTTGGGATGCAACAGGAAAAAAATAAGTACCAAGTCAACCATAACATGCGCTAACATCTACATTAATATCTAACATCACTTATCAGCTCAAATATATCATTCTTCTTATTAATCTTACAAATTAGTTTAATTACGTAAATGTGTCTAATGAAAGAAGTTGTCAGATAACTAATTGAATTCCAACACATTACCTAGTGTCATTTACTAAACTAGGTGTAAAATATTGTTCTTGAAGACTATCATTTATTTTACCTACTGGAATTATAATACTTGTGCTTAGGATTCAATGAGTGTCATGTACTTCTTCAACGAATACTTAACATTACGGTAGAGCTGTAGGTTAATTTTAATCAATAACTTTTCCTACAATGAATTATTTCAATGATTTACTAGTGCCATAACTTATTATAAGCTTCACCATATATCTTCATTCATGTTGGATATGGAATACCTGTCAACGATTATACATCATGGTATCAAGTATATTACTGATCCTGGATTGCGTCAATACTCTTCTCTTTATCTTCACAATTAATCATTCCCTTCCTTACTGACGAAACAATACATATCACACTTATTTATCCTTCCTCATATTCATTTCATATTCCAACATTATTTTCTTCATATCTTATTAACATCTCTTCTTTCTCTTCCAAATAATTCTTAACTGTATCTTAATTTGATGCTTGGAATCCTGTAACAATCACATTCACTTGATTAATCCATTTCTTCTCAATTAATCTCATTACCATTTTATATTACTCTCATATCCCTATATAATTCTATTCTGATTTTATATGGCACTGTTTAATCTTCATACTACAAGATATTAACCATCACTCACCATCACTCACTTATAACCTTAACTATTCTACCAATGTAGATCTCGTAATTCATATATAATAACCTCTTCACATGCTTAGATATCACTACAATGGCACTTACATATTGTTCACTTTACATTTCCTAGTCAAGGATTGGTTATGTTATTCACATGACTACTGTCAAACGGGGCAATTTCGGACACGGAGGTGGTTTAGGACAGTATGGTAGATTTGCCGTATTTTATCGCATAGCAACGAGCCGCCGGAGTTTTGCACTTCCACGCGCGTTTTAATTTGACCTTGAGGTTATGTTTCCCACGTTCTGTGCTTTTAATTACGAATCGACTTCATACTTTGGAAAATTTCCCGTGTGCAATGGCACTGTTGAAAGTTCATGCATTATCATTAAGTGGATACTTTCGATTGTCGCGGTTGGAAGGAATGCATTATAACTATGGTTCTTAGCGAGATCAACTGACTGAAGTGTTTATTAACGATTGCTGTGGAATTTTGGTGTGATTTAGTGAAAAATAGTGTTTTACGCACACTTTACTGAAAATTGAAAGCAGTCTGGGTGATTTCGGACAATGCCTAGAAATTATCAGAGGCAGAAAGAAGCTGCTTCGAGGGGTAATTATGAACCAAAATTATTAGAAAAAGCCTACGTGATATTAAACGTGGCAAGTTGTCTTATAGGAAAACACTTGATTTCTACGGTATGCCTTGGTCCACATTACAAAATAAAGTGCGGAATGTACATCCAAAAAATGGGAAGACAACCAAAGCTAAATGAGGAAGAAGGAAATGCTCAAGGGAGCTTGTCACCCTCCGGCCATGCTCCAACCCAACACAACCTGCTACTTCCCGCCGCCGCCGCAAATAAAATTTTCTTCCTGGGAAGTCCGCCGAGATGAAAGCAGCTCAGAAACAAGTGATGGCGTTGGCAGCAGTGAAAATGAATGAATGAAGATTTGTATCGTTTGTAAGAAAAATTATTAAGATTTCTCAGCAGGATCTCTGTACAGTTTATAACTATTAATATTTCAATTTAGACCAGAAAACTTTACATTTACCATGTCAGAAAAGAAAAGATCGATCAGTAACACATTGCATTTATCATTACAATGATTTTAACCAGCTAGTAATATTTTGGACACCCTCAGAACACTTTAAATATCACAAAACTAAAGCAAAAAGAACGAACAATTGAAATAAAGGACTATTTATGTCCAAAATCACCTAACATGCTTTGAAACTTCGGACAGCGGTTTAAAATGCATGTGCGCCCGGAATCACCCCGAAGTATGGGGTGAATTCGGACACTACTTTTTGTTTTCTCAGGAAAACCTGCGTTGGCGTATATTTTTCGTTTGTAGGGTAGTGCATTAATTGAATATATTCCTCATTATTAGGATGATAAACAATACAATTTCAGATTCCCTTCGTGAGTTACGACGAAAATAACCTCAAAACCGTCTGAAATCACCCCGTTTGATGGTATCTATTATTGCTATATTTTGACACAAATATATACACGTTAATTCACAAGAATCTAACATATCTGAGCTAATTTGTTAATCACGTTTAACCATCTATTCACCATAAAATATTAACGATTATATTACAATTTAGACGATTATTTAACTTGCTGCGCTAAGAAATAAAGACATCTCTTTCCGTCAACTCCACTGGGATTGAATTAGATGCTCCAGGACATCTGTGATTCAGGCTCGGCAATTACATCCCCTCACTGGTCATCAGGATGCTCTGGGATAGGTAAGGTTCCTTTGCCGTCACCTCAGCTCAGCCTCCTCCGGATATCTCGCCATTGTCTTCTTAGAACGTCATCAGAGCCATGTCTTGCGCAAATATAATAGAAATAAACATATATGAAGTTAGTTGTGTCATAATACAGAATTCATAGCCTTCTAACATTGAAGCTTCAATGTGAATTCTGTCGTTTTAACTCGTCTTAATAGAGTTTGTACACTACCAAAATGTCTACCCTTAGATATCTGTACTAAAGTTGTTATTTTATGGGTTAATTTAGCTATTCCTCCATATCCTCAAGATTTTCTTCCTTGTAATCGTGTCAATGGTTAGCCCTTGCTGTCTTGTTAATCCAATGTATGCACTTCTTTCCAATTTTCTTCTTGTGTCGCAGATTTATTTACGGTTTCCGTAATTATGCGTTCTCCAATAAGTATACACATTCTGCCGATCTTCTTCCTTAAATGAATTTCTTTCTAAATCTTGAAATAGTGTATGCGTTAGGTATCTCCAGATCAACACGACCGTTTCTCAACCTTGCTCTGTCAATTTTTCCTTTTTTTTCAATAGTAGTGTCCCAACAATTCTGAATTCTTTCTTTGTCTCAGTCCCTGCCACCTTGATCTTTTCTACTTCGATCCCGTAATATATTGTATCTCACTGATACAGATGACCGAGTTTATGCATCCTATTTAACTTAGATCTTCGCAATTGCATCCATTTTAGGTCCATTCAATTATCATTTTATGACAGTGAAATGGCAAAATACTAACTACTTTTCCTGTAAGAGAATATCTTATAATTTTTATAATTCACAAAAAAAATTCCAATTTCACTTTTCAATTCATTAAAAAGGTAACAGCAATATTTAGCGCATTTGTCATTACTGAAAAGGATCGTAAAATGTTTACGAATACATTGCCACTTTAAACCGACAAAACGTGGTCCGCCCGTCCGTCTTTGTGGCAACAGCAGCAATGCAGGTGGTGGAGAACAACCAGCCTGTTAACAAGTGAGTCAGCAAAAATAATTACACCAGTCATTTCTGTTCGTCCTGGCACAATCAACAAAGGGATATCAGCATAAATTTGAAAAGCTGTATAGTAACCAGTTGACAGTGAAATACAGTACAGACAACAATTAAGTATATAGTATTTGGTGAAGTTAAACTCATCCTCTAGATTCCCCCAAGGTTCTTAAACACACTACTAAAGGTTGGGCCCAACGCAAGGCAAGCTGCTATTGGTTAACAAAATAATATCACCATAGGAGCAAAGCAGCCGAGCCCTGAGGGTGCGTCACGCAAATCAGTAGGAACCTCATAACAGCAGCAAAAATTACAGATTCTCAGAACTCTCAGCAGATCGTACATAAAGATGGAAAGAGGGTACAGCAAAGTTAGTTTTCATTATTTCTATTACGAATAAGGCGTAAATATAAATGCAATATGTGAATACCTGATGGTACGCTGACCAACGCTTGAAATTTACTAACATTTCCAAGTTCCTCCATACTTTAAGGAAGGTTATGTGCTCTCAAATCTGTAAACACAAATATTTAGATATCTGAAATGTTTGTAATATTAAATGTTGACAGCAAAAGCTTTGGAAATGAAACTACTGTTTGTTAACATACGATATACTGATTCACTTCGGCAGGTACCGAGTTAAAAGCTTACTGTAGCACATATTATAACAGCAGCAGAAGCAAGTTCGTATTCAAAAACATGCATAGATGTTTCTACTTTTTTAAATTACAGAATAAGAAAGAACAAGAAAGACATTTAAATATAACACAGTCCTACCTGTGAGGTCAGACGTCATGAAGTGGTTAGTTTTGAAGACGAAATCCACTGTCGTGCCTTTCACCGATGAACTGCAGTGGATTTTTCAGTCTTTGCCCGAATGTTCATTTGTCACATGCGTATGAATGTTCTCGTTCTAACATACATTTTTACTATTTCTGATGGCATGGTGGGGAATTTACTGCTAATTATTTGACACAGTTTGCGTATAATATTAGGTACGCATGATAGTTCAGCACGTCCGTGAGTGTCAGTGAAAATTAACTCAAATTCCTACATTTGGTTTAGCCATTCTTCTGATGGAACGAGTGGACCTCCCCGAGAACAATTCTATCCATCCCACAGGGGCTGTACCAGAAGAAGCGGAAAGCATTTTCCCAGTGGGACTTCCCATTGACCTGTCATATTTCCTTCCACAGCAAGAAATGTACCAAAATCCCTCTGCTGAACAATCACGTTGTTACGATTAGAGTACGTCAGGCAGAATATGTATCACTGTACACCAGTTCGTAATGAGTTTGAGTATATAACCAACTGCGACTATTTAGAGATATAACAAAGGGCAATCCAATTGGAAGCAAACTGGGATTAATGAGGTGTCCGTGGAGGAAACAAGGAAAAATAAGTGTAACATTTAACCAAAATAGTATATTCTTTCCACAAGAAACATAACCAAACAAACACAATATTTCAATGTTGAAAATACAGCAACAACGTCTGAATGACAACTACGTAATTACAACAGAGTCCTAGACCATTTACAAAGGATTTATGTAAGACAATTTAAAAAAAAAAGATCTTGCTAATTTCCAAGCCCCAGCCTAACAAGAAGAAAGAGAATATCATTTGAACAGAATAAAAGGGGAAAGCGTGTATCAAAGAAGGTCAGGAAGGAATGGGGCGGGATCAAAACACCAAGAGTGGCCCAAGCACAGAACCATGTGAAGAGCCAATGTTTTTTCAAAGTTTACTTGCTAAAGTACAGGCCCACATTCGATCATTGAAGCCTCACCACTCAATGCATCATTTTAGTGCCTTTGTTTTGTTTAAAAAGAGATAATGAAGTTTAAATACTCATATTTAACTTAAACTGCCCATGGTCATGAAGTTAAAGTTACGTCCGCATAATAAAGTCCACTGGGCAAATAATAATAACATCATCATCAACAACAACAACAACAACAACAATAATAATAATAATAATAATAATAATAATAATAATAATAATAATTTAAAAAACACACTGTTGCTCACCAAATATAGAAGAAACAGGAGTAGAGATTCCCAGCAAACTACTGGGAACTCGTAGGACGACACTCCAACCTCACTCAGTGCCAGTGCTGGACTGAAGACCGAGCGGACGGAGGAAGAATTTATAGGGCGAAAGAAGGTTCGTGAAGCACACAGGTCTTCGAGAAACAACACATAGTGACGTGGCGAGTGACATGAGCAAGTGGTAGTTCAGTACGTAGCGACGTGTTGAGCCAGTCGGGCGATGTGTGAAGCAGCAGCGGGCGTACGAAGTCAAGTAGGTAGTGCTTGTTATATATTCAATAACGTAGCGGCGTGTTGAGAAAATCCAGCGATGTGCAAAGCAGCAGCGGCCGTACGAGGTATAGTAGGTGAGTGCTCGTTACAAGGTGCCGCTGAAGATTGCGGTGAAATTAAATGCACGGTTTTCTATCGCAATGTCCTGAATTTCTGTCTCATCTTCAATCATACGTAATGCTTCAGACATATCCAGCAGCAAATCCACAAGTTTAGATGTTAGTATCACATTATCACTTTATGAAATCATCACAGCTTTATTGGATAACTGAATATTTTCCAAGTTGGCGCCCAGAAGTAACAATCTTAATGTAAATTTCACGTCGATTGGTAGCAGATGTTCATAGAAATATCAAAGTCCTCTTATCTGAGAAAATAAATTTTCCAGAGAGTCTTTGTTTAATCGAGCAGTCAATATGTACTTTATGTTGAGAGACTGGAGGACACTAAAAGGCCAAATAATGAGCGGATGACCATCATAAAACCTTCCTGAAATGGGAGCAAATTACTCTATTTACCAACTCTCATCTGTTCACAGCCTGTGTACAGCTGCCTTAGCATCCCTTCTAGGACTTGATGATCATTACCGTACCCACTTGCGAGCTTTTTCTTATCATTAGGCGTTCTTGCATTGAGGATATCAAATGAGTCATTTAGAAGCTGGAAGAAGGAAGCAATATGTTCCTCACCAGGCATAAGAAAGCTAATAGCTTCCACTGTATGATTAGAAAAACAGTGGATGGCAAAGTACACTCGCTGGTGCTCCCTTTTATATTTATGTGTTGCAATAAGAGTTTCGGACAGATCTTCATCTCACCGTGGTCTAACGCAAGCAACTTTTCAATGGTTTGTTTCGTAACAAGGATGTTTCCTGGAAGAATCAGCCCGTCATCTGTGAAATGATTTCTCATTAGCTTGTACAGGTGTGGAACATCAGCAAAGACCCATACTCTTTTCTGTGGATTTCAGAGATTCTGAAAACATGTGGTAGTAAGAGTAACATTCAGTTCTTTTCACACACCTCTACTTTTAGCTCCTAGATCGGATACCATGGCAACACTATACCCTGCATCTTCTAGGGAGCATATCACCTTCTGAAGCAAAGTTGCAGACATTTGCAGGTCATACCCAATAAATATTGGTTGTTTCCACGCAGAAAGCAGTCCGCGAGCCATTACTATATGTACATTGCTGTGTGGACCAACAATGTGATCTTCCTCTTCTTCAGAGCAAACTCTACTGTGCACGTTTATTTAATCAAAGCAGATCACACCCGCGTGCTCCAAACTAGAAAATCTTTCTGCTTGAGCTTTCATTAGCAGGAGTATGTCGTTGAGCATTCCTTTCCGGCAGTAGAATGAGCAATTTACTGATCTTTCCAGAGTAGATATCCCGGGAAAGTGGAAAGCTTTATTACGTACATAAATGTAACATTTGCGGGAAACAGCCGCAATGTTACTGCCTTGCATATATCCTCTCTGGTCCACTTGACCTGCTTCTTATCATTCAATCAAATTTTAATCTGAGTCCTGGAAAGCAGTTTCCACAAAATGCAATTAATTTCACTGTCCACCTTCCTATCTTTTTGACTCGACTTTTCTCTTAGCTCTTGTTTTGCTTTCTTCAGTCTTCACGCAGGTATTTATTTTTTATTTGCACTTTAGTGCACATCAGAAATAATTTCCTATTTTGTGCTTCCAGTGCCTTTACTTTCTTTAAAAGGAACTCATCTTCATCTGAGGTAGTATCCTCAGTAGCTGTGGACTGATCAGTTTTTCTGCTCTTCGGAGATAAATTTTCAAGAGTCTCTATAGCTCTCTTCTTAGTTTCTCTGGCTAACTGCCTCTCCAATCTGTTCTCCATTTTTCGCTCTGAAGACTGTGGAACTGACGAATTTCTTAGGAATAATTGTACACTTACTGGGCTACTACTGTAAATGCTGCCAGAAAGGCTCTCTGTAGGTACTGCATCTATTTTCAAGATCTTGTTGGGAGATAAATGCAGTAATTTTGCTCTTAAATCACGAACATAACTGGATTCCGTAATATACTGCAAACACACGGTAGAAGTAGCTACATTGAGGACGTCCTTCCTGTTACATTTTTGTATCCAAACTTTTTGCAGGTCTGAAGCTTTAGGAAATGAATGATCTTTTCGTCTTTCTACTGTGTGACAGTCAGTCAGTTATAGCACGTCCAAACATTGTCAGTTATTTTGAACAGTTATCATCTGCTATAACACATGTAAGAAATGTTATTCACTTTCAAAATTTTACAAAAAATGAAAAGAAAAAAAGAAAGAAAACACGCAAATATATACACTACAGTGATACTATGAACACAGAAATTTCACTCCAGCTACTATTATACTGTTTATGCAACTAATGATAAGAAAATAAGTGTACCTCACTGCACAAAACAGTAGCTTATCAGAGATCTCATAGAAAAGATCTACAATACACACACTATGCAAAATACAGTAGGCCACTATACAAACCAATTGAATAGCTCATTGATGAAAGGCACCAAATCCAACTTTTAAAGTTTTGCAATAAACACAAAAAATTATTTTTATGCTCTTGTATTGTAATATGGGACATTATTTGTTTGTACGTGTGAAATGCACACACACACTGTTATAATAAAGTAAAAATTGTATTGTTGCGTATGTTACTAACACTTTTACTGACAAAATACGTAAATGGACTTAGTTCCTTTCAACATGGAACGAATAAAACCTGTAAGCGAGCAATAACATTTACGTTCTTGGTTTATATCCTTTATTTCTAAATGACTATATGTATATGCAAGCATGAAAATAGAAGGTAACTTAAATGGAATAACTTATTTTCTTCAAACAACACACGAAATTGTTTATTATTTTGTTACGCGGTATGTTTATATAAACCCATTATTAATAAAACAGCTGCACAGTAGTCACAGATATTGAAGAACAAAAGCATGTTAGTAAAACAAGTAATACTGTTAGAAAAGACAGGTAAACCTTTTTCACTGACACAGCCATTCTAGTAACTCATCAAAGAATGCTTTACTTGCCTCAGAAGTCATGACATAATGATGAACCTTCCTGAGACCATTCTTTTTCGTTGATTTGATTGGTACTCATCCTTTCTCATTGGGCTTCATGATTCATTAGAGGACCCTTTCTTGGCCCAGGCTGAGACAAATGGAATGTGTGATGGACAATGATCCCAATGAAGGAACGAGCAATCACTCTGCCAGGATGATCTGCAGAATACTGGAACTCGGAAAACGACACAGGAGCAAACACCACCTTCGCACTTCTAGGAACTCCCTGTTGATTCATCACTTAGGCCTTTAACACACAAGCGTTTTTTTGTCGTCGTTATCGACTGCAAAAATACGCATCTTCGTGGCCGGCTCGACCACTTCTGCAGTTCATTATGGCCACATTTTGTGGTCCGGCCAGCGACAAAATGTGGTCCGGTCAGCTTCACCGCTGGGACAGTCGGCAAGTGGAACTTCGGTCATTCTCATTTATAATGAATTCTGAAGAGGAGGCTGTACTTCTTTTGCTTATGCGAAGACGCAGGGAAAGAAGGAAAACGCGGACAATGTGGTTACATCCAATAGTAGAAGTCCGGCAACAGTTGGGGAAGTTTCATGCTTTACAGTATATCACGAACTCTGCAATTATCCGGATAAGTTTTTTCCAGTTCTTCAGAATGTCAAAAACGTCTTTCGATTAACTACTACACGAAATAGGGCCAATTATTTCACGGACAGATACTGTGGTGAGGAAGGCTATATCGTCAGAAGAGACTCGCAATAATTAAAAATTTTGTAAATATATGTAGATCTTACCTATTTCATTTTTCTCCTCTGTGCTTAAGTTCTGTAAGTTGCTGTGAAAGATTTCACAGATCTTCACCCATGTTCTGACCTTCTCAACTCGGTTGCTGTATGCATCACTAACGTAGTTCCATACAGCGGGCTCGGCTTGAATCTCGGCAATGAACGTATCTGTATCAAACAACTCCATCACGAATACTGCCAGCGGGAACTTGTCGCCAGGATGTCGCCCGTGTGTAAAGGAATGCGCTGCAGTCGGCAAGTGGTCGGTGGCCAGGATCGGCTACAGCTGGCGACATGTGGTTCGCATGTGGTCGAGAAAACGCTCGTGTGTAAAGGGGAGGTATTTTTCCCATTGCATTGTATGGTAACGGCAAAGCGGTGACAGCCGGCTACACATGAACCACTTTTTGTGGTCGACAACGGCGACAAAAAAACGCTCGTGTGTAAGGGCCCTTAGAGTTGTTTTCCTATAATGCTGAGGCCACCACGCGTCCACATCAATGATGTTAGTTCCTTCCACCATTTTATTGTAACATCCTTTCCTGCGTTAGCAATGATTGTACAATATTCTTTAGGAGTGTAGAATCTGTCGCAGTATTTAATTTGTTTCCTGAAAACACCAAAATCCCTATCACAAGGCAGGAAGGAATGACCTCTAATAAGGATGTGGTGAATAATTTCCTCGAATCATTTATCTTCCATCAAGCCCATGCTGAAACAAATAAATGAATGATTCCTATTTTGGCCTGGACACGCATCCGAGTACAAGTGAAGTTTCTTCGTGCCTGGTTTAATCTTGTTGGTGAGATAGTCCAATATGAATGTGCACACTTCATTGGCCCCTTTCTTGACCTGCCCTCATGATACATGTGTACTTTGGAATTGTTGTCTTCGAGGTTGTGTATTGCAAATACATGTACTCATAGCTGCCTTAGGTAGAATATTCCCTGAACAGATATGTAAGGAAGAGGTAAATTTTGCATGTAGTCAATGGCAATACAGATTGTATCATCAGAATGGCAGGATTCTGAGCATGATTTCATAGAAGAATAAAATTTGTGACTTATGCGCTTATGAATATTTAGCTCACTTGCTGCTGCTAATTTAACACCGTGATACGTGCGGAAACTTCATTTTGACCTCAAGTTCTTCACAGATACTGCACAAATCTATTTGGGGTCTACCAAATTTGTAGCCAAAGTTCTTATTGAAATAATCAACATAAAATATATACAGGATATTTCAAAAAGAATATAAGTTTTTCAAATGCATATATTTATTCAACTGTAAGACATACGAATCTGAAACTTTACACACATATTTATGAACCTCTCAAGTTCACATTACAGATGTTCAACATGTCCTCCATCAGCGACACAAACAATATGTCGATACTCAAATTCCTCCCATACTCGAGCAAACATGTCCTTCGTCGCTGATGTTATGGCATTACTGATCCGGTTCTTCAACTTTTCCAAGTTCTGTGGGAGTGGTGGTACATAAACGTTGTCTTTAACGAAACCCCACAGGAAGAAGTCACAGGGTGCCAAATCCGGTGACTGTGGAGCCCAGCTGAGATATGCTAAGTCGCCAGCTCCTTGACGACCAATCCAACGGTTTGGTAGAGTTTCATTCAGATATTCACGCACTTGGCGAATCCAGTGTTGAAAAATTAAGTTGTCTTTGTGCAGCCTCGGAAACAAACAGTTTTGTAACATCTGTAATTTAATGTAGTCTTTTTAATAAAGACAATTACAGTATTGTAAAGGTGGAATTATAAAATATAAATTTTCACAAGTTGATACTTTGACAATACGGGCTCTAACATGAAATTTATAACGTGCAAAGTTTTGTAACATAGCGAGATACTGCTCACTGTTAACCGTGTTTCCATCAAAGAAGAATGGGCCGTAAACAGATGATCGGGATATCGCACAAAACACACTGACTTTGGGCGAATCTCGTACATGTACATGTTCTGTGTTTGTTCACCTGACCACTAACATGGAAAGTCGCTTCATCACTGAACACGATGCATTGTGCAAAAGTGTTACCATTGTCAATAGCATCAAGAATCTTGTTACAAAATACAACACGTTTGCGTTTGTCATCAGGAAGCAGAACTTGTAACAGCTGTAACCTGTACGGCTTCATAACCAACTGACGTCTCAAAATTGATTTTGAAGGACTATGTTGGAAAGCAGTTTCAATTCTTGCAACATTTCCTTCAGGAACACGAGGGCGGCCAAGACTCTTTCCTTCACATACACATCCTGTATCTACAAACTGTTAATACCATCTGGGAATGTTCCACCCATTCGGAGGATCAATTTGGTACCTCAACCTGAAACATCTTTGCACTGTAATCACGGAATTGCACTTCACAAACTCGAGAACACAAAATAATTTCTGCTGCGGAGTTACCAAGCAAAACGAAAGACAACCGACATCTAGTGGCTATTAATATAAACTAGACTACGTATTTGTTTCTCTAATAGCCGAGCCGAAGTGCAGCGATCGATAGTTTGGACAAAATAATTTGTATTACGTATATTCTTTTTGAAACATCCTGTATTTTACTTCAAGACTGGGATGTTCCCCACAAAATAAATCATGCATTCTTTTAAGATTCAGCCTTGCATCAAAATAATTTACTTCGTTACCCCCATAATGAGAAGTTTTGACTGGAAACTGGAGAATGTGGTCCTTAATTTCAGTGCAGATTTCACGTGATATAGCATTCATCTTTTTACTGAATCCTCTCTTGTCTACTGGGCTTTCGCCTTTCACCAACAGCTTAGCTATCCTGAATACACGCTTCTGCGTTAGTCCGTGTAAACTAATGAATGCAATCCTACAGACCTGCAGACGCTCCTGATTTCTAAGAACAAAATATGTATATGCTGATTCACGTTCCATTTTGATCGTTCTCCGTCTTGATTAACAGCCCTAGGTCTCCGCCGTTTAATGGGATGCCATTTAATCAGTCTCTGTAAGTGGATATCCTGTTCATTTTTGGTTTCATGATCGTAAAAGGCACTAAATATATGCAGCCTCTCTTCTTCTTATAATATATTGAATCAGTGATGCTTGCACATAAAACAAACAAGTTACGTAGGAAAATTCTTTGTCAGATATCCATTAAGTAATCATAACTTCAGTATCAATCGCTCAAATTCCTTTTATGGAAGTGAAATGGTTGAACAGATAATATTTAGGTAAAAACAATAATTTCCATCATACCTGCAGGGAGGTCCAATATTTTTCTGAGGAACTGCCTTTCCTGCATAGCTTGTACATGCAGTACCCTTTACCCTCGATCGCTTTACTTTATTCCCGGCATAATTTTCTTCTTTGCATTTACGTTTCTTTCCTGCCATAACTTTGTTGTCCATGATGAAAATATCTTTAAGAATACAGCAAGAGGAAGATTAATAATATGCAGAGCACAACAACCACGTAGGATATATTGTCAATGGCAACATTCAACATCTATGTAAACAAATGAAACAAGCACGCAAATCTTGACATCTGAGACACAACAGCGCTTTCTGCATAGGTTGGTTGGCGCTGGTAGATATTCCGTGTTGAAATGCACTAACAGCAGGACTAAGTCTCTTTCAACATGGAATAACTAACCTGACGGCTGTGGTAAGGGCAGAAGCGCTGCCAGGACACGTTTCCCTTCAACACCAAAACATGCATCTTGCTTCTCAGAACGCAAAATCGCTGTAAAACAAATTTCAACAACGAACAATTCAATTGCAAAATACGGAGAGAAATTACACACAGATATTATGTGAAAATCGTTTCTTTATATGACAGACAGTGGTAAATAACAAAATAAGATATACGCGCGGTTCTATGCTGCACAGTCACGGTGCTCCTATGACGACGTCACGAACAGGACAAGGGAAAACTAACATCTACTGCGCAACCAGTCTAGGCCACTCGTGAGATTCCCCTTTAGTAAATGGTACAGAACCACATACGATCGTGTCAAACGACAAACACTGCATCATTCCGATATTTTCACTAGCTCAGTGACTCAAACCAGCTGACCACATGGCCTCCTCTGAGTGAAACCGAAACTTTTAAATTAAGATGAGAGTGCGTAAAGTTTCCTCTGAGTGAAACCGAAACTTTTAAATTAAGATGAGAGTGTGTAAAGTTAACAAACATTTTGGAAATAATAGGCAGGAGAAAGATTAAGTTGAAAAATCTCTCTCAAGCAATGAAAAACATTGAATCTGTCAACAACCTAACCAAGTAACTCAGCAAATATTCAACAATTTGTTGGAAAAAGAATCATATCTTGTGTTGGACTTTAAGCAGTACACGACTGACTGAATAAAAACATCAGCAAAGAAAGCAGTCCAGAAGCAACTCCTCATCCTCCTCTCCGTCGACCATTAGTCGATTCTAAACTTTCCAAGAATACAAAATACACTGAGCAGAAGAGCTGCACAGCCTTACAATGATGATTAAGGAATTACAGGTATAAGACAAAACTTTTAAAAGAACCTACGATTATGAAATTTTCTCAGGCATGTTGACAGTGAATCACAGAAGATGACACAAAAGTAAATAGTACCTGGTTGCCACTTACGATTATGGTCTTCACAAACAACAATAGGAAACTGTGACATTTATTCGGAGATATAGAAAGTAGCCTACTCCCATCAAGGTGCATGATGGTCTGCCATTTTGCATCTTGCCCTCCACTTCATTCAGTCTGTGGCATCATTAGGCATGAGTAGAGGCATGATTTTTTCACATTAACGATAAACGCGACAAAAATATTTTGAAGCGATTTTAAGATATCTTTACGAATCATATGTTTCTGGTTAAGAAAATATGGATATTATGTTCGCGAATTAAAGCGATAAGGTCATTTTAAAGCGAAATTCAATCATTTCACAATAAGCGCGATATTACAGCGAAATCTGCAGTGAATAACGAACTTGACATTTTGTTCCAAGATTATGTATGAAAAGAAAAGGAAGAGCGAAGGAATATTCATCAACAGGAAAGAAATATGTTATCATTAATATTCTGGAAAATCTCTAAGACATGGAATTAAAGAAAAGGGGTTGGCTCCAGGCTTCTTGCCAAACAAAATGTTTGGAATGTTGTTCTTGTGGTGGCTGGTAATCCCACCCCTGCCTGTCTCCTCACGGCATTGTGCAATCCTGGAATCCCTAATGAGGTCTACAAGCAGCACAATTGACTGGTGTATTTCGGCTTCGTGGTCAGGTAAAATTATGCAAGTGATCACAGACAGTAGCGAAGATGCGTCGCTCGAAAAGTGTTACGGTGCACAGCAGAGCTAAACTGTTTGCGAGTGAAGGTTTATACGTTTCGGAATGCAATATTTTAATGTGTAAATTTTGTAATGTCGTATCGAGTGGGAGAAAAAAGATACTGTCTGAAAACATTGTTTTAAAATAAGGAACATTCAGAACGTAAATTTAGCATCCAACAGCAAAACGACAGGCAACAATTGAACTCTCATTAGATATGCAAAAGAAAGCTAAGAGTGAAAGAATAGAATTTATTCACGAGACAACAGCGATGCTACTGAAAGCCAACATCCCGCTGTAGAAGGTAGACGACCCTGCAGTCCGGAAATGGCTTCAAAAGTATGTACCAGGTATGTACAGTCTATCAATTAAACCTCCACAATCAACGATCAGTGATAGTAATTAAACCTTTAATGATTAATTTTAGAATTTCATCAAAGCAAAATTAAAGCGATACGGCAATATCTATTTCGCGAAATAACGCGAAAATTATTATCCTTCTCGTGAAATCGTTAAAAAATTAATGCGAAAAAATCATGCCTCTAGGCATGAGTCAACAACAAGGATGATAGAAATTAGTAAAGAATTCAAAATCTGTATGAAAATAGTTTGAAAGAAAAAGTTAATATTACCTCCCCTTTCTTAAGAAATCAATTGCTCCAGTTTTTCTTTTCCCAGGACAGAATATTTATCTACCTACTGTGTAACAATGGGACACCTTGAGATGTCACTTTTTGAGTTTTACTTCCAATGATATTACCTCCGTATTAATACCTCAAAAGAGTTAAAAATAAGGAACCAAATAACCAATAAGAAGAATGGGTCAGCTTCCTCAAAAGGGAAAAGGTGTTATCTACTCATATCTTATTTAAAGAAAACCTTTCAGCAAACAGCTGTATAAAACACCATGATGGCTTGTCTTGCAGTGACTGGCGTGATGCTCTAAAGATGACTGCTAATGTCGCAGCCGTTCGAGCCATGCCAGGCAGGTCCCAGGATAATAACCGTTGTCAGCATTACCACAATGAGATAGAAACCCATTCACATGTCCTGGGATACCGTCCCTATTGCGAAACCCTGCGACTTTCTAGACACCATGCGATACAAAGCTCCATCGCTCAGTCATTGAGAGACACTGGTTACACACTGCATGAAGAGGTCTATGGATTGTCGGAGAACGGCAGTACCCATAGGATTGATATGATAGCCTTCAAAAATAACAACAATGGATACATTATTGATCCTACGGTTCGATTCGAATCACATGCTAACCAGCCCAGTGAAGTACACGAGGAACAGAAAAGCATCTACAAACCAACTATCCCCTTCTACTAAGGTGAATATGGACTGGATAACATCGAAGTTATAGGCTTCATGATCGGTGCAAGAAGAACAATTCCTCGAGTTCTTCGAAGAATTCCGCTCAAGATTCAAACTATCAGAGTCGTTGACGAAAAATGTGGTCCTCCAAGCCTTGAAACGTTCATTATCCATACTGAGAAATCATGTATATAATCATAAATGTACTTCGTATACTTTGTCCTCAGGGGCAACCTCCTTATGGGGGAAGTGTTTATTCTCTGAATAAATATATACTTATATATATACACACATATAGAAAAAGACAGTAGTAGAATATTAATAAAATTATTGCATTAAAGAAAAAACTTATTTTATCTAAGTCAATACTCTACAACAAAGAACTCATTTGAATAATTACCTTATTCTTATTAGAAGACAATGAAAGGAGATCGTCAGGAAGGTCCAGAGTATCCCTTTGAAGTAGACTGAGAATATAGCGTGTATAGACCACTGCATCGATGCCACGAGCTTCAAGCTGCTCATCAAGCCAATCTTGGACAGCAGAGGGCATCGATACCAACTGTGGGTACTTCATGCTACTCTGATCCTAGAATGAATGGTAATGTGAACAAACTTTAATTTTTATATATATATTTATATCAAATATATAACAATGCATCAACAAATTAAAAGCTATACTTTTTTACGCCATCTAAAAAACAAAATGTCTGATACATAAATGTACTGATTGGTTTACACAAGCAACTTCAGCTGCTCTTTCTCCAAATAAGTGGAGAGATAAGTAGTAAACCACCAAACCATTCATCATAAATGTTGGAACAAAACAGATGCATGCAAAAAAGGGCTAACCATCATTTTCTTAAACTGGAGAAAAAGATACTTTCTCACTGATGGATATAATAACATTCTGGGCTTTGTAAACAGACAATATGGCCAATAAGAAACAATAAATGTCTAGATAATACTTAATAATTTACATTAATTTATTGCAATGAATACTCTTCTAGGGCAATGCAATATTAAACAGAAAATAATATCTGGATTTTTCATTCCATTTTGAATTAATGTCGTACTGAAATGGACATGTATTAATGTTATTGTTTTTACATCCCATTAACTATGGTTTTCAGAGACACGGACATGACAGAATTTTTCCCCACAGGAGTTCTTTAACGTGCCCATAAATCTACTGACACAAGGCTGACGTATTTGAGCACCTTCAAATGCCACCAGACTGGGCCAGGATCGAACCCGCCAAGTTGGGCTCAGAAGGCCAAGGCTCTACCGTCCAAGCTAGTCAGCCCAGCAAGACTACTATATTCTGTAGCATTTGCTATCCTGCCAATATTGTGACATCATATGCAAACTTTTAGTAACAATCAGTTACCCCGATTTTACAATTTTGTCAAGATGATTCAGATAGCCCAAGAACTTCGAAGCCTTGTATTTCTTTACAGGCAATTCCCTGATGGTAGCCCACTTCAGTAAAAGTAATTTATATCATTAACAGTAGGTGGAAGCATCTAACTAGATTTGTACATACATTCAAATAGTGACTGCCACAGATAAAGCAAAGCCAAAGACTGACGATGTCACATTGTTCAGTAAAACATACTACTTTGCTTTCATGTATGTGGCTTCTCTTGTATTGTTAACAGAATACACAGTTGGGCATAAGTACTTATCAAATGCTGTTTTGTTTTTGTTGTGTGCCACGCTACCTACCTGACTGGGTGTCAGTTTGCTCACACATATCGTTTCAGTAAAATCTGAGGCAGTTTTGATCAAGTTCACTATCACGACAAAAAAGAAAACTTTTCCTCTTGCAGAGAAAGTAAACTTGATTCACAACGTGGAGAGAAACATAAATGTGCCAGTTGGTGAAATCAGACTGGCAAATTCTCCATAAACAGGAATGTTAAAAAATAAAGAGAAAACTCTGGAACAAAAAAATTGGTTTCAAAGCAAAAAAGAGAAATATAAGTTTCAAAATCACTCTAAGAAGAAATGGAATCTATGGTAATTGTGTGGTTCAGTGCAGCATGTGGTGAAAACATACCAGTTGATAGGGTACTAATAAAAATAAAATCTGAGTTATCAGGGAAACTTGGGCAAAAGGGCTTAAAAGCTACAAATGGTTAGTTGTATAGGTTACCTGGAGGACATTTTGAGGAGAGAATGCTGCAGTTAGTAATGAAAGTGTTTGACACTGGAAATAAGAGATCCCACGACCAGTGTTCCCAACACGTACCCATTAATTCCCACTGACAAGTGAAGTGACACCCTTGATATTGAACACACAATCACACAAAAACATGCTTATAATATTTATAATATATCACTATAACGGTGGCCCAAGTCGTTCCCATGCAAAACAGTGCATTCTACCTTGAGATACATCTGAACAATCATCTATTCAGTCCTAAGTGAGGAACCTGGCTAACGCAAGCAAACATAATATCGATATAACATGAGAAAACATACACATTTTCAGTGTCATGGGTAGTTCGTTACATTTTCAATCAACGGTGTCACAAACCCTCTGCTTAAAGTAATAATGAAACGTAAAATATATCTGCTCTACTAACTTGATAATCTTCAAAGAGCAGATGAGGGATTTCAATGAAGTGATTAAAGCAAAGTGGAAGAGAACAATAAGCACATCTCACCAAAGCAACATTTTTACATTCAACATCACTTTCACATCAAAACAGTCTAATATCAAAAGCTACACTAATTCATTTTGAAACAATGATATACTAAAGTCAAATTCATAGCCTGCCTTCTGCCAAGCTAATTGCAAACATTGGCTTGTACTCTGGTGTAGAAAATTGATTGTATATTGCAGAGAAAATTATAATTACATGAAATACATATGGTTTTTTACATTGTAGTCTTACAAAATCAGCAATCCTTCTCATAAAGCTTATGATGCCAAAAGAACTACACATCAAGAGGTTGGCAACATTGTTCTTTCACTGGCAATATCTGAATTATAACATCTTTGTTTGGAAAACTTGCATCTAAACTGGTATGATCTTTATGACTTAACCAGGGATCACACAGCAAATCACTTATGTTCACCAAGAACTGAAATTAGAAGAAGTTTCATATGCTCTTTAGTCATTTTTCCACTTTTGCTTGCCTCTACATGGACATATTGCTTCAAGTTTCTGTGAAACATTTATGCCGAAGTGTCTTCTGTCTCTTGAAAACAGGTATACAGCTTGTTAGCTAACCTGTGGGCTTGCATTTGGGGCATAGTGGGTTTGAACTGCACTATCGGTAGCCCTGAAGATTGTTTTCTGTGGTTTCCCACTTTCACACCAGGCAAATGCTGGGGCTGTACTTTAATTCAGGCCAGAGCCTCTTCCTTCCCACTCCTAGGCCTTTCCTATCCCATCGTCGCAATAAGACCTACGTGTGTCGGTGCGATGTAAAATCAACTGTAAAAGAAAAAATTGTACAACTTTGTGTAGAGCTATGTTTAGACTGCAACACACAAGCTGTAGTTCTCTCTCCTCTGTGAGATAGTTTATTTTTGTTTTATTGTATGGCTTTCAGAGCCAGGAGTGTCCAAGGAAATGTTCTGCTGATCTGGTGCAAGTCTATTTGATGCCCACGGACAACCTGTGCATCTAGATGTGGGATGATAAGGTAGAAAGAGGATGAAACCTGGTGTTGGTACCCAGCCTATTCCTGTGAAAAAACAACAGGTCTGCTCAAGGCTTAATGTCCCCATCCAATGGACAAATCATCAACAGCACCATATGCTCCATAACATTCCATATTGTGACGAAGTCTGCAAATTTGCATGGAAGGCCTTGGTGGAGCAATCCAGTCTGGCTCCCAGTCACAAGTGACATCACCATCTGCCCACTTGCTTCAGCTGGCAACCAGTCAGAGACGAGACAAGCACGAATTGGCTAGCCCATCTGCTACCACCACTGGGGGCCTCACAGCAGCGTAGAAAGGGGGCTCAATGTGTAACCACAGCATTCAGTCTTCAGAGTGTTCCAGCAGCATCTTGTCCGAAGCCCGTTCGACCTGTCTTTTATAGTGGCATGGCTGAAGGCAGGGTGGTGGATACATAAATACTGTACATGACTGGTAGCGTTTTCTCTAAGACTTAGTAACTAACTCTTACAGTCATTTACACACTGGCACACAATTACTCTAGGTAGCATGCTCTCTATGTTATCACTGTTCAGTTACAGAGGTTCTCAGCTGGGCGCCAGTTGAGGCTAGCCCAGTGCGGCTAGTAGCAAGCATATGTCACAATGAAGCGAGAGAGCGAACACACTTTGCAGGAAAGCGAGGAAGCATTGGTGTTCAATTGCGATTACGAAGCTCTCCTCCACTACTCAGCCAAGTGCTGACTGGGATACATTATTTAAAATAAAACTCTAAAACTGCAACCAAAACGCGGACCTTTTCAAGATATTCCAGTTTGATTTATACTGTACTCGATATAAACAGTCCGTTTTATTTTCTTACATTTATTCATTCTAAGAAAACTGACACTTTATAATTTTTGTGTTACAGTCTATCATATCAAGCCACAGGGTTTAAGCGTACAAGCTACAATTTACAACTCCTTGGATGGGAATGACAGGATTTTCATTTTTTTTTTTTTTTTTTTTTTTAAGTAACATTCCTGTTATTCATTAAGCAAAAAGTAATATAATTACATAATGCAACAATTATGTTGCACAGTGTTGTAGTATTGTGTGACTTTCCCTGTTCACTGAATTTCTGAAAATAGTATTTAAAATTTAACAGGCATCCAGTGATAATGGCAAGAGGGAGTTTTATCACGAGTGAGGACATAGATATTTACTGTCCCAGATTAAAGTACAACAACAACAACAACACAAATGTATCTACTAGATAGATGTACAGTATGCCTTCAAATAAATAACCTCAATTATATTTTATTCCTGGCAAGCATGATTGGATTGTTGGTGAGTTTATTACATTATTTAAACCCAAACAACCACAAGCCACAGATTATCCACTTTAACTATGTATTATAACTCTTTCTGAAGCACCTATCAAAATGTAATAATAGTAAAAATGTGTAATTCATTACATACATTATAAAAATATTTGAGACTGTAGGCCTAACTCTTTATTGTATCTGGTCAAAATACATAAACTGCAATGAACATAAGTAATTTACTTCTTACAATGTAAATTGAAAATGACTGGATTTCTGCCTCTTTCATTACTTTTTGCCTCCATTTCAAACTCTGGTATTGCAGTGGTATTGCAGGCCAACCTTCATGGCCTGTGATGTAGCCACGTCACTGTGGCTGAATAGCATATGCTGCGCTCATCGCCTGCCAGCCCGCCCACTTACTGTGCTGGGCGCTCGCATGACTGAATGCTCAGCATGAGCATCTCTGCTCTAGTATTTCAGTTAAACACTTACCAGCTAAAACAGTTCACTATGCACTGTACACTACCGTGGCCACACAGTCACAGTTTACATGCATGCACACACAATCTCACAATTCTGACCATGGTGCACAGTCTGTTCCTCACAGAAATCTTCAATTCACTGTTCTCCCTTTCACACTGCTGCACTGTTCTGTGAGTTCACATGCAGCACGCCCGTGCTCCCAAGCATACACTCCACAGCACTGTCATTCACAGAACTGAACCATCACAATGGCTGGCAGACTGCACTGCACGTTCTCAAACGCCGACTGATTGAGCTTACACTTAACTCCCAAAGCACATTCGGCCTGTCATTTATACAGGAGGGGTGGGGTGGGGGCAGCCCTTCCACCAGATACTTGGGGTGAGGAAAAGCTGTTGGAACGCTCTGGAGACCGAATTCTCTGGTTACACCACGAGCTTCCTTGCTAGTTGTACTACTTCTTAAAACAATATTCACCAGCATCACCACCACACCGCTACGAGGGCTCCGGTGACGTAACAGTGGTAGCAGATGGGCTAGCCAATCCGTGCCTGTCTCGTTTCTGACTGGCTGCTAGGTGACGCTCGCAACTGGGAGCGCCCACATTGTATTGCTCCTTACAGGCCTTCCTGACAAAATGGCAGACACCGCCAAACTGCCCTACTTCAAGGTTTGTCCCAAGCTGCTTCACGATATGGCACCAGGCATTCTAAATGGACAAGCATCATCTTCCCTCAGGGATGCCACCACATCCTGCAGACGACTTCGTCCCCACAGGACTGTACAGCCATACCTTCTTGAAAACCCACAGAGTTCGCCAGCATGTCGTAGCAAACTTTCATCCTGTCACTGGCTACCTTCAGATCTTGCGAGGCATAGTCGTGGATCCTGTTGAACCAGTCGACATCAATTCCAACACATAGTACGTTGCTGGCTGCTACCGACAAAGTACCGATCCACACATTAGGGCACGTGACAGGCATACCTCCCTCCCGAAGCTCAGATCATGTTGGCAGGGGTCATGTCCATTGTCTCGTGTGTGGATGTTCGGTAAGCCATCAAGATGAATGGGACTCTCTCATCGCAGTCCCTCAGGTGCACCAAAAACCACCTTCCTGCGGTGTTCCTTGATAGTCTTCATGAAGCGCTCCACCATGCTGTCTAACTGAGGGTAGAGAGGCATCATACAGGTCTTCTGCACTGCCAGATGTTGCAGAACCTCCTGCATCAGGCACAACTCAAATTCCTACCCTGGTTAGTGTGTAGTTACCTCAGTACACCCAGGCGGCAGAAGTCACCAAGATGTCTGTTACTGTAGATGCCTCTTGGTTACCGATAGTGTAGACCTCTGGCCACTTTGTGACGTAGTCGATGACCAAGAGTACGTTATGGTTCCTGGCATCAGATTCAGTGAATGGCATGTAGATGGCATGTCTGGCATGTACTCTCGACATCATTCCTCAGGAGCACCCAACAGTATTCCTCTCAGACATGTTCTAACATCTTGTTCACTTCCAGGTGGCCAGCAGTGGTGCCCACATGAACTCTGTCACAACTTCTGTCCTAATACCCCTGGGAATTACCAGCTGGGCAATCTGCTTCTTGCCATCGGTTTACTTCCACACGTGGGTTAGCGCATCTATATGACATTAAAAGGTCAATTAAATATATGAATGTCCTCCTTGTCAACATTAATATGGAATTTACTACGATTTCATTTTAAGAAACAAAGTTCTCTTCTCAGCAGCTTAAACTACATTGCTGACCTTCAGAGATGCCCACTGTGCCCAGTATGCCTTACAGATTGGACTGCATTCAGCAATGTCCTTCCATTCCGGTCGCTGTTATGACTTAACGTCCCACAGAATCTGCCCGATGCTGTCGTGCTCCACCTGCTCTCTCCTCAAAGTGACTCAATCCCAGCCTTCAGCTGCATCGGCCCTCACGGCCTGGACGTCCACAGCACCCGCCTGCCTACCCGTCTTCAGGCGGAGTCTCCTTCCTTGTCAGTGCTCAGCGATGAAGTCTTACACTTGAAGGCATTGTGTCCAACAAACTATCTACCCCTTCAGGCTATGGAAGCTTAGAAGCCAGTCAGAGCAGGGTGGTTGGTATGCAGATGGAATAGCTGCTCATACGGGCACTTGTGGGAGTGCTCCAAGGTCTTCACAATGGCCAGCAGTTCCCGACACGCCATGCGGTAATTCAGCTCAGCTTTAGACAATGTTTTACTGTAGTACAGCTTTAGACAGTGTTTTACTGTAGTAAGCTATCACTTTCTCTTGGCCATCCTGCACCTATGACAAAACCCCACTAATTCCCATGTAGCTGACGATGGTGTCCACAATGAACTTTATTATGCATCGCTAACCTCAGCAGTCGATTGTAGTGCCTCTGTGTAACGCGGGCCTCGGATTCCCCAAATCCAAGACAACCCCAAATTTTCCTTTTAAAAAATTCTATCAGGCTTAAAAAGTGCTTTGTGAAATGATAATTTTATTTCTGTAGTGTCTGTTCAAAAGGTGCTATTTCCACTTCAAATTATTTTATTAGTATTTCATCCATATCCATTGCAGTAGTTGAATACTATCGATTGTCATGAGTAGGGCTCGGATCGATATGCTCGATAAAATCTCCAGATATGCTCGAAAACCATGTGTTATATGCTCGATAGATATGCTCGGAAAAACATTATATGCTGTTAAATATGCAGAATATGCTCGAAAAACACTGTTAAAAACTATAGAAAGGAAAGTGAAACTAAAAAACCAATAACATATCTTTATATACGAGCTTTATTTTCTAATTGTATGTATGATACACTGCGATATACTCGCATTCAAGTTTCAAGTATATATATGAGAAGTTTTCTTATAAAAGTTACAGTTTAAAAGTTCATTTACAAGATGTTCAGAATTAGGCGAGTCATTGAAGTAGATCTGCATTGCTCTGTACAACAAGAATTTTTTCTATGTTTTCAGTTTTGGATGATTTTCTTAAATCAGTCAACAAAAGTTTCAATGATGAGAACGATCTTTCGATGTCAACTGACACGAGAGGTTAATACTTGAATGATGCTGCTTCTTGTGCAGAGCAGTTCGGAAAATCCTCTGACGGTGCAGACTCGCCATGCAGCATCCTCTCCAAGTCCAACGCTGCACTCCAACCGGGATTTCGAGCCAGCACGAACTCCAATTTTTGTTTCACAGTTTTCCCAGTCTATCCAGGCCACGAGTCGGCTTCTTGGATGACTCCTTGTATTGTAGCGACCACTTCAACCAACTCCATCCCTCGCGATTCCAACTTTAGGATGGCCTCAGGAATGATGCTCACGTAGGCTTTTATGAAAGTCAAGGATGGCATCAAGCCCTTCATTTTAAAAGCAGCCTTAGCTTTCGCGATGTACTTGCTGTCCGCCTCATCAAACGTACTGATCACCTGGAAAAAATATAAATGAAAAACATCAGCCGAGGAGAATGAATAACTGAGAAAATTACAAAATTAGGCGCCGTATGATGGAATAAAGATAAAGGATATGACAAGAATGATAGAGAAAATCTCGAAAATGAGAAGATTTTAAACATTTCAACTAGTCTTACCTCTTCAATTGCCCTATGATTTTCAGCGTAATACAAGGCAGCCAATATCCAAGTTCCCCATCGCGTCAATATGGGCTCGGGAGGTAAAGGGAGCTCTGGATGCATCGTCTTGAAGGCACGGACGCGAGAAGGAGCCTTGACGAAAATTTTCACTGAGGAAATGACGCTGTTCACGCTGGGCGATTTTTCGCGCAGCTCCTCAGCAACTCTGTGCATTGCATGGGCAAGACAAGTAACATCTTCGGGTAGAGAAGCTTGAAGCTCTTCCCAGCCTTAATCATGTAGGGAGCAGCGTCAGTCACTAATGCAAGTAAGTACTTTGTTTACCTCCTCATCCGAAAAGGTTGGCCACAACAAGCCTGAAACAGAAATGCATAAAATGAAGAATGAACCGGTCAGTTAATGGGATTCCGACATGCCGTACGACTGTAAGAGATAGTTAACTATCAGAACTATCAGAGTCTTCACTGAGCATACGTAGAATGCATTGAAATTATAGCCAGATTGTACTTATTTTTCTTTGGCAAAACGCTCAAAAAATAAATTAACAAACATATACTTACGCAGAGCTGCTTGAGCTGTTCGCACAATGGTACCATGGTTTGTCACATCTAGCTCCCTGCGCAGAATTAGGTGGCCCTTCCCCGGTTCACTGAGACTGAGTTTTCCAACAATAATGTTGGCCATGTTTCTTCCACAACTGTCTGTGGTCTCGTCGATAGATAACCAAATTGGGTGGCTCCCGATGTCGTCCCTGATTGCGTGTAGAACCTGGTGAAGAAAGTACCTGAATGAATATTCTTAGTGGAATGAAGGTATTATCGAGAGATTACCTTCATTACGACAGAGCCAGACCCATGTTAAAATTATTTCTAAATTGTTTAAACGAGAATGTGGAATACGACAATCGTGCATGAATTCATACCTTTTCATACTCTGAAGAAACAATTTTTACGTAGGGTCGACTCATGAGGCAACTCTCTTCCTGCAAAGTCCTTGAAGAGAGCTCTAATCTCAGCATGTTCGACCTTGTAGAGGGGTATGTTGGCACTTAAAAAACGTCCTACAAACTCTGGAAGAGAACTCGTCCGAGTGCTGTTGCTGATTGAACAAAGGTTGTACCAGCACTTGTTTCTTCAATTTCCTTTTTTTAAATTCTTCAACTTTTGCTGAGTGCCCACTTGTGGCTTTATATTGAGAAAATTGAAAACCCTTCGAAATCTTGATCTGAAAATAAATAGGTAGGTACGCATAAGTGAGAAAAAATACATTGAATGAACAAAAATAAAGCATTGTGGACTATTAAATTATTTTTAAATACGAGCAGCCTCTCAACGATCCCATGAAAAACCAGCAAATCCAAACGTCAATTTCAGTCTCGGAAATGTAAAATTTGAGGATCTAACGGGTCTACACTCCGAATTCTTAAGACTTCTCTCTACTTACCTAGTAGGTAGGCACCGTATGCTGCACATACGGCTTACTTGAAATTTCAACCGTTTGACCAGTAATATCTTTAAGAACCTAGATGTGAAAATGTCAATAAGAACTTACCTCTTTTTCGCACATTTTGCAGAAAAGAATTTTCCCGTCAGTAGAAAACGAGTCGGGGTCTTCCTTTGCACATTGTCGGAGTAAAACACTCAGAGATTCCTTAACTTTAGGCATCGCGTACCTGGAAATCACAAGAACTCGATAGGGACGTACGGATACGATTACGAACTGAGAACTGAGAGTAGAATGCAGAAACTTCACTTGACCGGGTCGGATCTTCCACCACTTCATGGGAAAAGCCACCTAAACAATACTGGTTTCCAAAATAGGCACACCACTAAAATACCTCACATTTCAAAGTGAAAGGATGCTTGGGGCTTCCAGAGCTTATCTGACGAGTCGCACTCTAATCCGGCAGAGGCCAATTAGGGCGTGTGAATGACCTCACTAAAGGTTAAAAACCTGCGGTTCTATTATTCGCACCAGATAGGCTTTTCAATAATTATTTCTGTTTTAGAACCTTAAGGATGGTCAGGGCCCGAATTCGGGGGGGAATTCGAAGAAAAACTATTTAGACGAAAACCACAAGAATATGCATTTATATGCTTCTATTCTGAAAACTGCGGATTTATGCATTTATATGCTCAATAAATTTATTCTGTTGGTCCCAGGCAGATGAAAATACTACCGAAAGGCTTCTTTCAATGTGTTGTATTCAGGAAAAAAATATGCTAATATGCTCGAATCCGAGTCCTAGTCATGAGCAATCCAGACCAGAAAGATGTAATTCCTTAAAACTCGTTCCATACCCGATAATGGGTGCCTTTTGTTATACGTTTCCTTGCGTTTTTACACAACTTTCTTAGGATGGAAATAGCACTTTGTCCTCATTTATAATAAATGAGAAATAAAATATACGCACCTAAGTACCAGTATCATGCAAATCCTAAACACTTCCCGAATCATTTTAATTAGAGGTACGTGATACTGCCTTTGAAAATTCAGGGACTTCCTATTCGCGAGCCCACATTCGTATCACATCTTGTATTACAGCCACTCCAGGTTTTTTTTACGCACATTCCTCACAATTTCACGTTAGACTTCTTTAAGGAATCCTTGTTGCAGGCCAATGAATGCCTTGCTTGGAGAGAATGCATTTTTTGACTACCTTTGTCTTCACGCCAATGCCGAACATTGCCTTTAATTATGCCATACTTTCTTGTGGCTGCACTATTATTCTTTATTTCCATGTTTTTAATAATCACCAACTTAAATTTGGCATCATAATATTGACTAGAGCCCACTGAAAATTTGCCGGCAATACCACTTCCAAGTGTCTACAATACTACGGTGCATTACGAAAATATTTCTGCTGTCTAAAAAATGGTTACTTTCACTAAGCGCCAGGTACAGTTTTTTTTTTTTTTTTGCTAGTGGCTTTACATCACACTGACACAGATAGATCTAATAAAAGGAGAACAATAAAACTTTGATTTCCACCTATTCAATACGCCTACATTATTATTTTTTTTCTTTTTAGAGTAGAAACTGAATTGTTAATTCTTCAACTAAGGTAGGAAGCTTCTTTTTGATATCATACCTAGTATCATTTTCAAAATCTACTGGTAATTGTCCTACATTCGACTCTGCTTCTGCTATTGTAGTTATCAAGCCTTCCATTATGTGTAGGTTAGGCCAGTTGAATTTAGATCTTTTATTGAGTAAATTTATTTTGTTCTCAATGAAAGTAGTGGTTCATGTTTGTGGGTTACTGTAGTCATGTCCTAGTTCGTGAACCATGGGCAACGGCTGAGTGGCCTAGAAGTGGTCCTGAGAGTCGGAATACCAGTTGCTGTGGAATGGGAGTGAGCATCTCGGACATATTCAGAGTCATGGCCCTCCTTGCGCTCAGGCGGCTAGGCCTATACAATTCACCGGTGGTCCATAATCCATTAGAGGAGAGATCCTCACTTGGACTATGTGCAAGTAGGGTAGCATCCTGCTTAATGAATTTACCGAGCTCAGAACATTTTATCAAGCCTCGGACCTATGGGAGTAACGGAGTCCCACTCCCATTTGACAGGCGAGGGACTCCTTGGAAACAACATGGCGAACGAAATGGAATTCGATGGAGAGCTATCAATATTAATGGGGCTTATGGAAGAAATAAAGTAGAAGCGGATGAGTCAGCAAAGAGGATACATCTGGATGTGCTAGGAGTAAGTGATATTCGGGTAAGGGGAGATAACGAGGAAGAGATAGGAGATTATAAAGTGTACTTGACGGGTGTTAGAAAGGGAAGGGCAGAGTTTGGGGTAGGGCTCTTTATCAGGAATAACACTGCACGCAACAGAGTCAGTTCTGTTAGGCACGTAAATGAGCGAATGATGTGGGTAGATTTGTCAGTTGGAGGAATTAGGACAAGAATTGTGTCCATGTATTCAGCATGTGAGGGTGCAGATGAGGATGAAGTTCAGAAGTTTCATGAAGCATTGAGTGACATCGTGGTCAGGGTCAACAGCAAGGATAGAATAGTGCTAATGGGCGATTTCAATGTGAGAGTTGGGAATAGAACTGAAGGATACGAAAGGGTGATTGGTAAATGTGGGAAAGATATGGAAGCTAATGGGAATGGGAAGCGTTTGCTGGACTTCTGTGCTAGTATGGGTTTAGCAGTTACGAATACATTCTTCAAGCATAAGGCTATTCACCGCTACACATGGGAGGCTAGGGGTACCAGATCCATAATAGACTATATCATAACAGACTTCGAATTCAGAAAATCTGTTAGGAATGTACGAGTTTTCTGCGGATTTTTCGATGATACAGACCACTATCTGATCTGTAGTGAACCAAGTATCTCTAGGCCTAGGGTAGAGAAAGTGAAATCTGTCTGCAAACGAATAAGGGTAGAAAATCTCCAGGACGAGGAAATTAGAAGTACATGCATATGATTAGTGAGAAGTTTCACACAGTACACAGTAAGCAGGTTCAGGATATAGAAAGTGAAAGGGTGGCATACAGGGATGCTGTAGTAGAAACAGCAAGGAAATGCCTAGGAACAACTGTGTGTAAAGATGGGAAAAGACGAACATCATGGTGGAATGATGAAGTGAGAGCAGCTTGTAAACGTAAAAAGAAGGCTTATCAGAAATGGCTCCAAACAAGGGCCACGACAGACAGGGATTTGTACATAGATGAAAGAAACAGAGCAAAGCAAATAGTTGTTGAATCCAAAAAGAAGCCATGGGAATATTTTGGTAACAACCTGGAAAGGCTACCCAGGTCAAGCAGCAGGGAAACCTTTCTGGACAGTAATAAAAAATCTTAGGAAGGGTGAGAAAAAAAGAAATGAACAGTGATTCGAGTAATTCAGGTGAACTCATAATAGATCCCAGAGAATCACTGGAGAGGTGGAGGGAATATTTTGAACATCTTCTCAATCTTAAAGGTAATCATCCTGGTGGTGTTGCGAACAGCCAAGCTCATGGGGAGGAGGAAAATGATGTTGGTGAAATTATGCTAGAGGAAGTGGAAAGGATGGTAAATAAACACCATTGTCATAAGGCAGCAGGAATAGATGAAATTAGACCTGAAATGGTGAAGTATTGTGATAGTACATATATCACACCCCCGAATTATATATAGAAGTTATAGATATTATTGTCAGTATTCGATTTATTATTATTATTATTATTATTATTATTATTATTATTATTATTATTATCGGTATTTCATTTGTATGTTTTGTCATTTATATTTATAAGCTGGAAGATATCCACATATGTAGGTATGAGTAATTTGTTTTGCATGAGTGGGAAAACATTGCTTTAATAACTCTGGTAATTTGAATGAGTCATATGGCTACCCCAGTGTCTGTTGTGATGTACTTGTGTCGGGAAATTCATGAGTCATGTATATATCCCAGCCTGATGAGATGAGCTTGCTGTTGTACCAGGGAAATTCGATGATTCATGTAAAACTCCAGAGTTTGTTATTGTCTTGGGAAGAAGAAGTAGTTCAGGGCTTGGTCTTGACTAGAGATCACTCATGATTGGTGGGCAAGCACCAATCCAGACGTATCATCTGAGAGGAGGGGGATGTTGATGTCTATAAAGGTTGATCATACGGCGGCAACCTGGAACATTGTAAAAAACATTGTAAGGGTGATTGTGAAGGTGATTGTAAGGTAACTACTGCAACTAGAAGCAGTAACACTGTATGAAGGAACGACAACTGACGCACTGTACGGGAAGGAAGTGGTGCTGATACACGGTACTGGAGTGACACGGCTGCAATGGACTGGACTTCAAACGTTCGTGGAGCGTAGTCTTGTTATGTTCGTGGAAAGTGGCTGATTGTGGAGAGTGCTTGCGCATTAAGTATGGTAGCACTTGTGGAGGCCTAGCATTATATGTTGGTGAAAGCTATCTTAGACGTTCCATAATTTATGTTGAGGATCGACAGACGTGTGTATATATCTTTACAACATGTGTTAAAATATGTGAACACAATAGTACAAGGTACAGTATCTGTGTGATGTGGTAACTGCCGATTATGAGAATCGGTAAGTCGAATTGATATAGAGACAGTGAAGGGTATTTATCTTCATACATGTACATTGTTCATCGGACTATCTACAAATGGTAGCTTAGTTCTCGCTTTTGTTTTCCCACGATTTTCATTATTATTGTTGTTGTAAATATGGAGTCTTCCAGCAATATTTTATGTGTGTATTATATGTATAATGTTATATGTTGATGAGGTGCTCATGCACGGAATTTGTTAAGAATATAGGTAGCTATTTTAGAATCAGTGTTATTGATGAACCTAGTTGCAGTTCCTACCTAATTAGTCGTTTTCAGGAGGTTAGGTAAAGCCTGCAGCAGATGTACCAGTACGCAGCATTATGTACACGCCCTGGGATATAAAGTTTATCATGCTCTTATCTAAATTCGAGGGATCCATTCTGGTGAACTCTGGCGCCCATACTACGGACATTTCGGTTAATTATGCTTATTAATTTTATTAAGTTTTTGAGTAATTTTATTTATATATTTTTTTTTATGATTTTATTTAATTATTATCATCAAAAAAGTTACAGTATAGTGGGAAGGCAGGGTTGAAATGGCTTCATAGAGTAGTAAAATTAGCGTGGAGTGTTGGTAAGGTACCTTCAGATTGGACAAAAGCAGTAATTGCACCTATCTATCAGCAAGGATTGCAACAACTATCGAGGTATCTCATTGATTAGTATACCAGGCAAAGTATTCACTGGCATCTTGGAAGGGAGGGTGCGATCAGTAGTTGAGAGGAAGTTGGATGAAAACCAGTGTGGTTTCAGACCACAGAGAGACTGTCAGGATCAGATTTTCAGTATGCGCCAGGTAATTGAAAAATGCCACGAGAGGAATAGGCAGTTGTGTTTATGTTTCGTAGATCTAGATAAATCATATGACAGGGTACCGAGGGAAAAGATGTTCGCCATACTGGGGGACTATGGAATTAAAGGTAGATTATTAAAATCAATGAAAGGCATTTGTGTTGACAATTGGGCTTCAGTGAGAATCGATGGTAGAATGAGTTCTTGGTTCAGGGTACTTACAGGGTTTAGACAAGGCTGTAATCTTTCACCTTTGCTGTTCGTAGTTTACATAGATCATTTGCTGAAAGGTATAAAATGGCAGGGAGGGATTCAGTTAGGTGGAAATATAGTAAGCAGTCAGGCCTATGCTGACGACTTGGTCTTAATGGCAGATTGTGCCAAAAGCCTGCAGTCTAATATCTTGGAACTTGAAAATAGGTGCAATGTGTATGGTATCAAAATTAGCCCCTCGAAGACTATATTGATGTCAGTAGGTAAGAAATTCAACAGAATTGAATGTCAGATTGGTGATACAAAGCTAGAACAGGTAGATAATTTCAAGTATTTAGGTTGTGTGTTCTCCCAGGATAGTAATATGGTAAGTGAGATTGAATCAAGGTGTTGTAAAGCTAATGCAGTGAGCTCACAGTTGCAATCAACAGTGATCTCTAAGAAGGAAGTCAGCTCCCAGACGAAACTATCTTTACATCGGTCTGTTTTCAGACCAACTTTGCTTTACGGGAGTGAAAGCTGGGTGGACCCAGGATATCTTATTCATAAATTAGAAGTAACAGACATGAAAGTGGCAAGAATGATTGCTGGTACAAATAGGTGGGAACAATGGCAGGAGGGTACTCGGAATGAGGAGATAAAGGCTAATTTGGGAATTAACTCGATGGATGAAGCTGTACGCATAAACCGGCTTCGGTGGTGGGGTCATGTGAGGCGAATGGAGGAGGATAGGTTACCTAGAAGAATAATGGACTCTACTATAAAGGGTAAGAGAAGTAGAGGTAGACCAAGACAACGAAGGTTAGACTCGGTTTCTAACGATTCAAGGATAAGAGGTATAGAACTAAATGAGGCCACAGCACTAGTTGCAAACCGAGGATTGTGGCGACGTTTAGTAAATTCACAGAGGCTTGCAGACTGAACGCTGAAAGGCATAACAGTCTATAATGATAATGTATGTATGAAAGTAGTGCTAGACAAATTTATTGTAGTGGGTACATCTTTTAAAGCTGGAGTGGATTTATTTATTCTTGTCGGCTGATCCCTCAAGTTTAATTTACTCTCATTTAAATGGAAAAGTTTGTTTTCTAAAGTCTTTTGTTTCTTATCTAGTATGTCAACAAGCTTCTCTCTAGCATATAGTTGGATTGAACCCCATTCTAAAGGGGATAACTGCTGAGAAATTTCTAACCAATATTTTGTAAACTAAGAGGTCCGCAACCTCACTGTGCACTTATTGTTCATTTCCATTTATATAATTTGTTTTCGTTTTTCTTCTTAAGTTAACACAGTTTTTAGTTTCAATTATTTTTTGTATTAACCCCTGTTTCACTGAATTTTATCGCAGTGAGTTGTTTTTTGCTCCACATGATGATGTAAATACTGTATATTGTGCTAATTTTGTTTCTGAGTAGGCTCTCTTTTGTTTTTTCATTTGTTCCTTCATTATGTTTTTTGGCATTTTTTAGCTTGTGTTATGTAAATTATTTCACCCCTCCCTTTTTTTTTACTGAAGATGGCTCAAACAAGATGAAACATGTTTAATTTGATTACTCCGTCTAATGATGGAATAGATGATGTATTGAATTAGGAGGATACACTCAATTTTTTCACCTTTGTAAAGTTTATTTGTGATGTTACTAAATTCTACAGAATTTTTGACAGAGCTTCTGTTGGAAAATGTATAATATTTGGCCAAAATTTTTTGTATGAATTGAGAGACATTGTAAGTCTGACTACTTCTGAAATATTTTTAATACTCAAGCTATGTACATTTTAACGTAAAATCCCATTGCATTTGTTGACTGTGTTTTATCTCAAATTTTTATGTATCACTGTTATTTTTCTGATGATGACCTCTAGGCCAGGTCGAAACATGTCTCAGGTATTTTAAACAACTATGTAACTTCAAACAGACCATTTAATAAATGGCAGAAATGTACAGAATAGGTGGACCTAATATAATTGAATTCTATTAGAATTTTGTCTTATAAATAACTCTTAAGGTAATGTGTGTAATATACATCCCATATACCCTTTCAAGATGGCGTCAAGTGAGACGGTAGAGTAAAGTTGCTCTTGCTACACCCTGTTTGAATTGCAAGTTAATTAACTGAAAGTGCTAATCCATATTAACAAAGTTATATATTTAAGTAACTTCTTCTTTAAAAAGTAATCACGATGCCTGTAAAGGAAGTAGCTAAGAAGATATCGGCTTTCGAAGATTGCATGAAAGACTTTCAAGCTCGCCTAGACTCAGCAGTCAGTGCCACCAACCCACTGAACGTGCTCCAAGCGCTTGATAGCGAGTTCCAAGCATTCAAGAAACAGGCCAGTGAAGACATCTCCAAGATTAAAGGAGAGTTGAAGGCTCAGGAAGATCGACTCCAGAAACAAGACGATGTGTTGGACGAGGCCGAACAGTACAGTCACCAGAACTGATTTTTATTGCATGGTGTCCCGGAACAGCCTCCCGACCGAGCTCGATAGCTGCAGTCGCTTAATTGCAGCCAGTATCCCGTATTCGGGAGATCGTGGGTTCGAACCCCACTGTCGGCAGCCCTGAAGATGGTTTTCCGTGGTTTCCCATTTTCACACCAGGCAAATGCTGGGGCTGTACCTTAATTAAGGCCATGGCCGCTTCCTTCCCACTCCTAGCCCTCCCCTGTCCCATCGTCGCCATAAGACCTATCTGTGTCGGTGCGACGTAAAGCAAATAACAAACAGCCTCCCGAGGATGTCTACATTAAAATGCTGGACACGCTGAAAAATAAACTTTCGGTAGAATTTTCAATTCTTGATGTGGATCGCTGCCACAGGCTAGGCCACCGTAATCGAACGTCTACTGAAGTGGTCTCACAGGAAAATCGACCTATCATTATTAAGTTCCTTCGATACCATGATCGTGCTACATGTAACTAATCTCATGATTAGACCCTATTGAAATTTGCTATAAATGCTTACAATACAGTGATTATTTTAATCCACCTATTCAATACAAATTGGTTTTGTGTTGCTAGTTCATACCTGTAAATTCGTGTTGTAGTATTCGAAAGCCGATATCTTCTTAGCTACTTCCTTTACAGGCATCGTGATTACTTTTTAAAGAAGTTACTTAAATATATAACTTTGTTAATACGGATTCCGTAGATTGTGATCGGGTGTGGCGGGCGAAGCGAGCTTTGAAGGGCAGTGGGCTCATGCTAACAGAGTCCCTCGCAAGTGTGAGAAAATATATCCTTTATCAGGCAAGGGATTTATGGGAACTGCAGAAATTCTGGACTCAAGATGGACGCATTTGTGTTTTAAGAGAAGATGAAACTAAATCTCAAATATCCAGGCACAGTTAAAAAAACATTGCAGGGAGTATGATGAACTCGTGAACTTAGAGAAAGAAATTATGTGTGTAGTAATTAGTTTATAATTGTGTGTGTAAGTGTGTGCTTGTGAAAGGCAGTGGATCTACTCACCAGGTTCCTCAGGTAAGCTTATTTTACATCTTACTTAATTTTTCTTTTCATACTGCTTAGTTTCTTATGTTTGTTGACCAGTACAACGGTAATACCATTGACCTGCATTACTCTCCACAGCCCTCACCCTCCCCTTCTCTTTCGTCCCTACCACCTTCAATAGGACTTGTGTTGCAAGAGCAGCTCAGTAGTCACCCGCAGTCGTTACACTGTTGCCACCTAAATGGCCAGTCATTATTAGCTCATGGAAGAGGTTCAGGCTATTTTTGAAGTAAACAATGCACATAATATTGGAATTAGTGAAAGCTGGATGCGTACAGACATGCCGTCATTGACAGCTAACCTTGACGGATACTAAATATTACAGTTCAAAAATAATAAAGGTGCTCTACAATCCACCTATTCAATACTTTATTTCCACTTATAGTGGTTACATAAACACAATAACACTTATTTGGGACATGTTTCACCCTCAATTTAGGGCATCTTCAGCCTAAAATAATCTTCAAAATTACATATAATATTACATATGGAAACTAAAATAAAATTTAAAAATTTTCAATAGGACCAAAAGTTATGTTTATAACATGTAATACTCATGACCGCCATGACCGTATTGACAAAATAGGCAGTGGGCTTCTACTTTATTGCAGAAATGACCTAAAATGTAAGATAATTTCTACTTCTGACCCAAGACTTACACTGCGACCAGAATTTATGTTTGTAGAGTTAGACTGCCATAAAAAGATATTAATAGGGATTGTATACAAGCCACCTAAAGACAGACTGATGATTTTGAAGAGGCATTAGCAAATCTTATCTCGGCATACGATGACATTATAATCATGGGCGACTTGAACACTGACCTTTTGAAGCTGACTAGTGACGCAAACAATCTACTGAATTTATTTCTCGCTACAAACATGACAATTTTGCCACACAACGCTACTAATCATGTTCGTTACTCTGACCGCACAAGTCATACCTTAATTGACCTTCTTGTGACAAATCAACCTCAAAAATTAATTAAGCACGGACAGATCCCTGCTCCTGGAATCTCTTCACATGACCTATTGTACGTGTGTTATTCTACACTAATAGCTAAGTACAAACCACGCTACATTACAATACAAGACTTGCGTCATATGGACCGGAATAAACTACGCCGCAATGCATATAACTTGCCTTGGGATAGTATACTAATTTTCAGCAGAACATTAACTCTAAAGTAAACAAATTCAATTCACTGGTACTGGAAATATTTGACAAGCACGCACCAAAGAAACAGGTAAGAATCACCCGTCATTCTTCCGCGTGGCTAACGGCCGAAATAAATTCTGCCATGGCCAGTTGTGACAAACTGTACAGACAATACAAACAGACGCATGAGACAGATGATTTTGAGCGGTACAACATTCTGAGAAACAGAACCAAGCAGTTAATTAGGAATTCTAAATATAAACACTTTCAGGAATTGATGAACAACAACAGCCCAAGACAAAAATGGAGTAAATTACGCACGTTAGGTATAGGTAAAGCCGTAGAGCATCATGTACCAAGCATATCGCTAGAGGCTTTAAATGATCATTTTGCACAACCAAAAATAGCCTCTACCTCCTTCCCTAAAAATTCACTACCCTTGTTACAACAGCAGTCTGTGTATGAACAATTCTCTTTTAGAAATGTCAGTTCGAATGAAGTTAAAAGTGTGATATAATTACATCTAATGCCACAGGTAATGGTGACATTCCTATATCGTTTATTTTTTTGCTAGTTGCTTTAAGTCACACCGACATAGATAGGTCTCATGGCATATCGCTTATTAAGGATATCTTGGAAGCTGTTCTGCCAATACTAACTCATATATTTAACTACTGCCTCACAAACAGAGTTTTCCCAGATGTTTGGAAAGATGCACTAATTAGACCCATCCCGAAGAACTCCAAGTTAGATTCTCCTTCAGATTACCATCCTGTATCCATCCTACCACCCTTATCCAAGGTGCTTGAACATCTAGTTCATACACAAGTAACTGAATACCTTACCAAGCATTCCCTCCTTAATCCCTTTCAATCCGGCTTCAGGAAAGGACATAGCACTGAGACAGCTTTACTACAAGTGACAGATGATATTAGACGTGCAATGGACCAACGGGACGTGACTGTACAGACATTATTACATCTCAGTAGTGCCTCCGACACTGTCAATCCTCAGTTACTACTGCAGAAACTATGAGAGCTAAATTTTAATAGTGTATTACTTCGTTTCTTTTCATCTTACCTTGAAAATCGCCAGCAACGTGTGACTTGGAAATTTGAGTTCAGGATGGCAAAGTTAAAACCTCGGTGTCCCTCAGGGGTCGGTTCTCGGACAACTGTTATTTATCATCCAAATTAATGATATATCAAAAGCTCCTAAATTCTGCAAATTGCAAGTGTATGCGGATGATGTGCAGATTTACTATCATTCAAAGTCGAGTGATATTAATACTGCAATTACTAAAATAAATTCCGGCCTTCAACATCTTAGTGACTATGCAAATAAAACTGTTTATTAATGAACCCAAATAAGACTCAAGTTATTATTATCGGTACCAGTAACAACCTATATTCCTCTCAAGCAAAAGGACATCTCCCCAATAATTTTAAACAATAAAATCATATCCTACTCTACTTCAGTGACTAACTTAGGAATTATTATGACTGAGACCCTAAACTGGACTCAACAGGTGATAAGCACATGTAATAAAGTATATAAATGCTTATATCCCCTGAAACGGTTCGCTAATGTATTCTCTGTTCGACTTAAAGTCAACTGTTTTCCAAGAACTCAGCAGGAGCACAATTACTCAATTTTACTGAATTACGTTGTATATTTCTATATATACGTACTTAACTTCCCGCAACCGAGGCAAATACTGGATATTCAGGATATTCTCCATTCTACTTTGGCGTTCGAGACTACAGCGCATGACCTTGAAAGTGCCGCGCTGATCACCGGGAGCTGGCAGTTTATTTCTATAAATCTATTCGTCTGCGACTTCAACATATTTATGGATCTTCATATGTTGTTCGATAGTGTTGTGACTGTACCTGACAGAGTGTAAAAACTGACCCATTTGACCGTTCTCCACTATTCATAAACATTGTGAGACTTTACCTATCATTCGTGTGCCGTACTACCATTCATAATATTACGTACTGTTTTTCTTTTAAGTGACTCACAATTTCTACCCCCATCATCAATTTATATTTCATCTTATACCGATCCAGAGTTCACTTAATCTTTTTCTTTTTCATATGCATTGTTTTTCATGTTTTTTACGTTTTAAACAGCTGACGATGACCTGGACTAGGGTCGAAACCGGTCCCATTTCTAATTACTATTAAATAAGAATGTAATCACTACATTTCTTTCTCTTATGTATTGAATAGGTTGAACCTCTTTTTCAATTATTTAATTTTTAACGTTAAAGTACAAATAATTTGCTCTCTGATACTACCTATATTTGACTACTGTGACACTGTATTGACCGAGACAACCTGCGACAGTAACAAGAAACTGGACTGGAGCCTGAACAGCTGCGTAAGATATATCTTTAATCTGCGATATGATGCTCATATATCACCTTATTCAGGGGTCACTGGGCGCCTATGGCACCTGAATTTTCAAATTCGGTTTTGAAAATTTATTTTTTGAAATCCGGAGTTCCCTTACATGTACGTTCCCACCACTTTACAAAGTAACAAGTCGTGCGGTATTTCACGTTTTTTTCTGTAGCTCATATATTCTAATATGTTCACTAAACATTTTCAGTGCTTTTGGCAGAGTCTTGAATTCTGTAATTGCTCTTCGTACCTTGGAACGAGACATTTCAGTTCTGCGCGAGAGCTGTCTAGCGGTCATGGGAGATATCATTGTAACCCGTCAAACAAGTATCCTTTCATGTGGACATATAATAACACATCGAGTTCCATTACAGATGATCAGCTATCGGTAGCCGATTACAAAGATCAGACCAGATTTGTAGAGAAATGCAGAGAACTACTATGTTAAATAATTCCACAAACACTACATTACCGCCTTCCTTCCCGTGACTAGCCGTTCCTAAACTATTGCAGCCAAAGCAGAGCTGATAAATTTCCGTGGAATTCATTCTTTGCATTTAGAACATATGGAATGACATGATTATCAGTTCTTGTAATTTCACCGAACATTATTTATACTTTTAATTTAATTACAGCATCTTGGTATTGAACGGTTTGCACTTTAGAAATATGGTTGTTTTTATTCCTGCGCATTTATGGAAAATTGGCAATGTAGCATCAGACATCGAAGCCTGCGAACTCTGAAGCCATTTAACGCTAGTGTATTTTACGTTCCTGTGTTATACTTGAGAAAATCAGCAAAATTAAACGAATGAAGCCACACAAATTGACTGATGTGAGTAAAAAACAGTGTACCCTTTCGGATTTCTTCGTAAATAGAAAGAACACAAAGTGATACAAAAGCGAGTGAATGTGAGAAAACACTTGATGGAAGTGCCGATTGCAGTGTTCAGGGCGACAATGACCAGCGTGAAATTTATGGTGTTCAAGACAAACATTAAAAATACATCGAAATTTCAGTTTTCAGGCAAACGGAAATTTCAGCACTTTCTTTGAAGTGCGTAAAGAAAATGAATGCTAATATGTTACAGCATTTGAATGCATTGTTCATGGTATCTTATATTGCAAAGAATAACAGACCCTACACTGATTTTGAAGGTTTGGTTACATTGTTAAGCAAGTTGAATGTCATTGATTCAGAGAAGTATGTGAATGATAGTGCAGAGAATCATAGCTTGAATTACTGCCATGGCTGTGCTATGAAGAAATGCAGTAACTTTCGTAGTAATGCCGACAAAAATTCTAAAGTTGTGTCCGGATTTTCAGGACCGTTTAAACTGGAAATGTTTAAAACATACGAAAAGTCCTATCCTCACTCGAAGTGTGAGGAGGCTGAAAAAAATGGTATAACAGCCCCAAAGGGCCTTGGGCTACCAAGCGACCGCTGCTCAGACCGGAGGCCTGCAGATGATGAGGTGTCGTGTGGTCAGCACGATGAAGGCCGTTATCCTTGGCTTTCTTGACCGGGGCCGCCATCTCACCGTCAGATAGCTCCTCAATTGTAATCATGTAGGCTGAGTGGGCCTCGAACCAGACCTCAGATCCACGTAAAAATCGCTAACCTGGCCGGGAATCGAACCCGGGGCAGACATGCTACCCCTACACTGCGGGGCCGGCAGGAGGCTGAAAGTTTAATGAAAAATCCCGAATGTGCACTTTTAGCAAAGTGCTTAAAGGAAATTGATGCTAATATGTTACAGCATATGAATGCATTGTTCATGGTATCTTATATTGCAAAGAAATAACAGGCCCTACACTGATTTTGAAGGTTTGGTTGCATTGTTAAGCAAGTTGAATTTTACCGATTCAGAGAAATATGTGAATGATACACAATGCAGAGAATTTATTTCATACATTGCCTCAGATCTTCGTGAAGATTTTAGCCTATATGTGGCATTAAGGAAAGTTCATGTCAGTATCTTACTCGATGGATCAACAGATAAATCTGATTAGGAACTGATATTTTACATTCTTTTTTAAAAAATAAGGTGACTTTCTATTGTGTCATTGGAGGATGCTCTAGAAACAGAATTCCTTCAGTTAGGGCTTGGAGAACTCTTTACGGTACAAAACTAATAGGTATAGAGACTGATAGAGGACCATGTGTGATTGGTGTCCGTAATGGTATGGTTACAAAAAATCTGAAAAAATTGAGAACTTGGTAAAACATTCATTGTGTTGCACGTCAACTCCAACTCATTGTTCTTCGCTCACTAAAAAAGGTGAAACTTAAAAATCATTGATGAAATGGATTCTATACTCAGGAAACTATATATGTTTTATCGACATTCACAAAAACGACTTTGCAAACTGAAGAAAATTTCGGAGTTGCTGGAATGTGCATTATCTAAATTGCAGTACTTGCATGAAGTTAGATGGGTAGCAAGCAAATTAAATGCTTTGCATGCAGTTGTTAAAGACTGGGAATGCCTAGTGGTGCATTTAGAGAATATTTCTGAAAGGAAAGGTGAAGACAGAATCACGGCCATTAAAGGAATGGGCGACATCGAACTTCTCGGCAGTTTGTCGCTGACGACGGCCATAGAGTTATTTCATCTCAAAGTTAGTCCAGTTGCGTCCTACGGGATAGAAAACATGTGGGTGCATCTTACCAAGGCACAATTGCAAAGTTTAAAGAACACAAAATCAGCATTTCTTAAGAGATCACTTTGTCTATCCAAGTACACTCCTTGCTTACGTGCTGACAAGAGAACTGTTCTATGTAGAAGAGCTACATCTGAAGTTCCTGCTCCCCACCACCACAGCGTATAAGGCACTACTGCAGGAACTTCATCATAAGAGGAACAACATATCGGATGATTTTTACCTCAGTGACGTAATGATTAATTTAGAATGGATGCAAGGAGGTTATGAATTAAGACATATATTAACAAGGCTCGCCGTGCATGGATTTCACCATAAACTGTGAGAATCCAAGCAATTCCATAACACCTGCCATGACTGTAAGTGCAGAAGATGTGGTGACCTCTGCGAGAGATACCATGTACTAAAGTGCAAATTGAGAACAGAATCTCTGAGAAACTTTTGTGAGACAGTGTAATACTTTGTATACTTGTATTCATGCACATTGTGCGCAATTAAATATTTATTAAATACAGTTATCAGGTGTGTCGAATAAGAATTTCACGAGCGACAAGGAACATATTTTGGCAAGTAGGATTACCTTTCTGAAACACATTTCTTCAAAGTGAGGACATTCAAAGTACAACTGGTGTTATTGACGCACATTTCTGGCCATCAGAAAAACAACTGGAAAATTATGGCAATAGTGAAATACAGCTTCTTGCCACTCATTTTTCAAAACACCTTCAAATTGAGGAGAACAACATAGAAGACATACTGAGCAAGTAGTACTGGTTCACAGTAGTCAGGAAAGGTTTTCCACTGAATGATCTACTTGAAAAATTGCAGACTGTGAAAGAACGATTTCTGAATTTGGGAAAGCACCTTAGTATACAATGGCAACAATTCTTGTATCGACTCATCATGTGAGCGAGGGTTCAACATGATGAATATTATTAAACACAAACTGCGAACCAAGCTTGCCAAGAAAAACTTAAGTGGTCTCATGATGATATCTTTGAATTGACCATCTTTAAAGGACATTGATGTAACAAAATGTACTGATCATTGGTGTTTTGGTGGGAAATCAAACAAGCACATGTAGTGCAATTTTAAAAGACGCTGACCTTGAAGGCGACTGGTGATTATTTGGGTTAGTACCTTAAAATATAAATTTCCATTCTTATATGAACTGATAGACTATACTACTTAAGGTCACATTTTAAAAACAATATGTAGCTTTATCCTAGTCTAACCTGTGGTTTTCATCATGTATATTTGCAAAAAAAAAAATGTGCTGGCTCCAAGGGGCTGACTACTGAATTATTTCTATTTTTTTCTACCCCTGACCTTATTATAAGGAGCTGTCATGGCTTCGAGTGCACCAGCATGTGAACTTCTCATGCTATCACTTCTGCACAAAGTACTTTCCACTATTACTCGCAACTATCTGTTGTAAGGGTTCAAATCTTGTTACAGGGTGATATCTGTATTTTTATTATTATTATAATTATTATTATTATTATTCAATTCAATTATGTAATGATGATTGTTTGCGTGATTGTAGTTAAATGTATGTATATATACATGTGTGTAGATTAACACTAAAAACATGTAAAGTAAGCCTTGCTACATAATATCATATATGGATATGCTTTGTAGTAAGTTTTGACACTGCAACGCACATGTTGCAATACTGCTAGCGTTACTGCCAAGTCATTGCTCCATCATGGTATGAATTTAGCGATGAGCTTTTTTAGAAACCTAGGGTGCCCCAGGCAATTTCACCATTGTATGTAACATTTGGAGCCAGGTGGGAGTAGATCATAGTTATTTCTGGAGATCGCATAGGTGTGTCAACCAAATGTCTATACAAGCTGGCTGTATTGTAGCGTCAGTCATTAGTCATTGGGAAAGTGAGGCCACAGTTGGTCGGTCAGTCAAATGGATGGTGAACAGTGAGCGAGTCAATTGGAAGGAGAGACCTCAGTCGGTCAGTTAGTTGTGAAGATACAGACGAAAAGGCTTGCCATGAAGTCATGGCAGGATAGACATGCCAAGAAGTCATATGGATGGAGACACTTACCAAGAAGTGTTGTACTGGGATGATAGTAGTCAGTCATCTGGATGGAGAAGCAGCAGTCACATAGATACTTAGTCGTCAGTGAAACAAAAAGGACACATCACCAAATTAGGCTTGATACATCTATACCAAACACCAACTCAAAGGAATACGTCGTAATTACACTCAAAGTGTTAAAGGTACAGTCAAGTGAACCAGTGAGGAATAAATTTCGTGTATAATTGTTAAATGTCCGGTCAAGAGGAATTCAAATTAATGCCTAGTTTCTTTCAGTTGCAATGTCAAACTTTTATATTCTCATCTGTTTTATCGCAGCAGTTCTTACTATTTTTATTGAAGTTATTTCAAGAATATATTTTGTTCTATCAAATTAATTTATTGTTTCATTTCAATGGTAGACTTAGATAACCTCAAATTTAATGGAGAAACAAAACGGCAATCTCCTTTTCCCAGAGCCTATATGGTATGTTGTCAAAAGTAAGCTTATTACCCCACACCGTAGAGATATTCAAGACTCTCATTCTATTACTGCTGCACTGAGTTGTAGCTGGCGCCCATTAAATAACGTATGTGTAATTAATCGGGTAAGAACTAAGTGTGAGTACAAGGTCCGAGGATTGTGTATTTTATTTACTGAATAGTAATTGCCATAGGTTTGTTCCAACACAATTCCGAATCGATTCTGAACTATCTGCTCATGCACAGTAACTCGACGGGCGTTCCAACATAAATGAGAATCGGTTCTGAATTCCCAGCTTCTTGTTCCAATATATTTCGGAACTGATTTGTAACGGTTCTCGGTTTAGAGTGAGAACTAGACGTTCTGGTCATGCGCACTAAAAGGTTTGTTCCATTAAGAATTTGGAACGCAATTTGCGCACTTAGATCTGCACTTCCTCTATAACCCTCACGGCGGGGAAAGTAAGAAAAATGAGTTATTTAGATGGTGACAGTGACCTCTATGACGAAAGCTTAAGCGATAAGGATGAGTTAAATATGAACATACTGAGAAAAAAAGAATTTAAATTATTTAGGTAGCATAACTAGCAATTCAAGCTTTATAATTAAGTTAGGCCTATAATATCGAAGCCGAGGTTACGAATAGTGGAAGCCTTCACCATCCACCATTCCAAGGGCCTTCATGGCCTGTACGGAGATGTTTTGCTATAATACTGAATATTTTAAGTTGATTGCGTAACTTTTTTTTTCACGAGATTTTAATCGTAATGTAAACATATCGGTATAGGTACCTCCGTCCAGGTAAGCATTGCGATTTGCTGAGCTTCGATAAATGACTCGTTTTCGGACAGATTATGGTCACACATCTGTGAGTTTGCATTCGGAAGTTAGTGGGTTCGAACCGCCATTGTCGGTAGCCCTGAAGATGATTTTCCGTGGTCTCCCATTTTCACAGCAGGCAAATGTTGTAACTTACTTTCATTAAGGCCATAGCTGGTACCGGTATCTTTAAAAAAATAAAGAAATTCTGCCTTCTGTAAATCCTCGCATGTAAACTTGCCTTTTCCATTAATGTTCCCTGGAATGTCCTTCCTGGAACCTGTTTATGGAAGTCCCACCAAGATGTGATCTCAGATCGCTGGATTTAGAGTTCAGAGTGCTAACCTTAACACCACAGTTGCTTACGCAATCAACTATGTCAATGCACAATTTCAAGTGCAACATGCACTGGTTATGTGGGTTGGACCCTGTCTTGAATTTTCTTTTTGAACTGCCCAACTGTGATGCTGAAAGGATATTTTTCCAAAAGGGTATAATATTTATAGGAGGAATAGGGAAAGCAGGGGTGCTAGGGTTTTCTTATTAGATATAAATCAGTTTGCAAGTCATTAAATATTAAAATGTAATAAAAATGAAATTTTATGTATTAGACTTCACATCAACGCACAAGATTTTCTTGAGAGTAGTTACCGGTAGTGAAAGGGGGGCAGCATGGAGAAATATGTACAGCTATATTAAAACACAGAAGGGGGTAAAAAAAAAAAATTCCAGACCTAAAATGGGAGTCAGGAGGGCTCAGGATGGGAAGAAGATTTAAACTCTGAGAAACATGACCAACTTTTTAACAAATAAGTTGATCTGGTAGGGTGGATATACCCAACTGGTAAAGGAAAATACAAAGGGCAATAATTTTCTGGATGTATTCATGGTCAAATCTGAAGAAATGTTTATTAAAACAGAGGTACCTAATAGAAGAAATGAATGATCATAGCGCAGTAATGTTAGAAATAGCTGGGCTGAGTGGCTCAGACTCCTGTGGGACTAAATTTCAGCACTTTGGCACCTCCAAAAACCATAAAATTAGTTAGTTGGATGTAAAGCAAATAGCATTATTATTATTGTTGTTAGAAATTAACACTGAAGCAAGAGGAGAGAAAAGAGAAAGGAAGATAGTTAAGTTGTATGATACGGCAGACACAGAAGCAATAGGATCTTTCTTTGCAAACAATTTTAACAAGAGGATAAATGGATGGGAAAATGTAGAATTGCTATGGGGAGGACTCAAAAATGTATTTCTGGAAGGGGAAAGAGGAGAAGGTGCTGATAAAAACTGTCGGCAATTTAAAGACCCATCATACTACAATAGGGAGTCAAGAGACTAAATTGGGTGACAAGGAATAAAATTAGAAAAGGATGAAATAAGGTGAAAGTGTAATTGTTACAAAGGGAATTAAGGTAAAAAAGGAGACTAAGGATTTCCTTGAGAGTAAGCACAGCAGAGAGTAAGGACAGAGGGAGAAATATGTATAGTATCTTAAAACACAGAGGGGGTGGGGGTAAAAAATAAAATTCCAGACTTAAAATGGGAGACAGGAGAGCTCAGGATGTGGCAGAGGTTTTAGAGAAGAGTGAACAGTTGGATTGTATAGCAGTAAACATGTCTAAAGCTTTTCACAGAGTATACCATGATACTTATCAAGAAAATGAGAAAATATAGGACTGGATAGGAGGCAGGTGGGTCATCAACAGAACCTCAAAAAGTGGGGAGGGGTATAGGAGAGAGCAGTAAACTGGCACCTTTACATTTTTGTAATTTTTGTGAAAAATATACGAGGAGGATTGAACTTGCAAATTATATAGAGAGAAGGGAACTGTTTAGATGAGTTTAAAATATTGCAGGAGGATCTGGACAAAATACATACAGTATCTGGACTCAGAAAAATGGGATGTAAATTAATGTTGAAAGGAGTCAAGCAGTTAGTTTCAGGAACAAGACATGCAGGATAGTGCATAATTGCTAAATGGTGGGGAGAGAAGGTGAATTTTTAAGATAATGATAGATACTTAGGGGTCACATCATACAGTGGTAAATCTCACTGGGGAAGGCATATATGGTATGTAGTTAATAAAGCATTTAGGTCACTGCACATTGCAATGTGGATATTAAAAGGAACAAGCAGGGGTATAAAAGAGATGGCATATTTAATACTTGTAACGCCTCAACTGGAGTATGCTTTGCAGGTAAGTGAACCTTATCCAGAATTTTTGGTAAAAGAATTGGAGTGGGTACAGAGAAAAACAGGTTAGGTATGTGATGGGGACCACAGAACGACCAGCAGTGTTAACATCATGCTATGGAAACTTGGGAGGGAAAGTTTGACAGAAAGGAGGTTGAGAGCAAGAATGGGGAGGGGGGGTATGTACGTGGCATATACAGGAAAAAGTGCTTGGGAGGATAATGGAAAGAGATTAAAGACTGAAGGTATTTATAGGGGCAGGATCGATCGCGAGTTTAAAATAAGGCTACACCAATGGCATAATAACTGGGGGAAATATTCATTTGTGGGAAGGGGGGGGGGGGGGAATAATGGAACAGCTGAGCAAAGGACATCTTCAATCATTTCCAAAAATATGTGCATTCATTCAAATGTAGAATGAGGTCATGGCAGAAGGAAGCAAGAAAATACCCCATTTGGAAAATAAATTTTCTAATTCTTATCTGTTTACACCATGATTAAATTCTGGTGAAAAGGATCATAGACTTACTGCTTATAACTTTATACACTGACTGACAGAGCAAATGCAACACCAAGGAGGAGTGGTTATAAAGGGATGAAAGTTGGGAAAAAAACAGTCGGCGCGGAGGAATAATTGATGTTTATTTCAAACCGATATGCAGGTTACACAATGCGCACGGCATCGACTCAGTAGGATGTAGGACCACCGCGAGCGGCGATGCACGCAGAAACACGTCGAGGTACAGAGTCAATAAGAGTGCGGATGGTGTCCTGAGGGATGGTTCTCCATTCTCTGTCAACCATTTGCCACAGTTGGTCGTCCGTACGAGGCTGGGGCAGAGTTTGCAAACGGCATCCAATGAGATCCCACACGTGTTCGATTGGTGAGAGATCCGGAGAGTATGCTGGCCACGGAAGCATCTGTACACCTCGTAGAGCCTGTTGGGAGATGCGAGCAGTGTGTGGGCGGGCATTATCCTGCTGAAACAGAGCATTGGGCAGCCCCTGAAGGTACGGGAGTGCCACCGGCCGCAGCACATGCTGCACGTAGCGGTGGGCATTTAACGTGCCTTGAATACGCACTAGAGGTGATGTGGAATCATACGCAATAGCGCCCCAAACCATGATGCCGCGCTGTCTAGCGGTAGGGCGCTCCACAGTTACTGCCGGATTTGACCTTTCTCCACGCCGACGCCACACTCGTCTGCGGTGACTATCACTGACAGAACAGAAGCGTGACTCATCGGAGAACACGACGTTCCGCCATTCCCTCATCCAAGTCGCTCTAGCCTGGCACCATGCCAGGCGTGCACGTCTATGCTGTGGAGTCAATGGTAGTCTTCTGAGCGGACGCCGGGAGTGCAGGCCTCCTTCAACCAATCGACGAGAAATTGTTCTGGTTGATATTGGAACAGCCAGGGTGTCTTACACATGCTGAAGAATGGCGGTTGACGTGGCGTGCGGGGCTGCCACCGCTTAGCGGCGGATGCGCCGATCCTCGCGTGCTGACGTCACTCGGGCTGCGCCTGGACCCCTCGCACGTGCCACATGTCCCTGCACCAACCATCTTCGCCACAGGCGCTGCACCGTGGACACATCCCTATGGGTATCGGCTGCGATTTGACGAAGCGACCAACCTGCCCTTCTCAGCCCGATCACCATACCCCTCGTAAAGTCGTCTGTCTGCTGGAAATGCCTCCGTTGACGGCGGCCTGGCATTCTTAGCTATACACGTGTCCTGTGGCACACAACACGTTCTACAATGACTGTCGGCTGAGAAATCACGGTACGAAGTGGGCCATTCGCCAAGGCCGTGTCCCATTTATCGTTCGCTACGTGCGCAGCACAGCGGCGCATTTCACATCATGAGCATACCTCAGTGACGTCAGTCTACCCTGCAATTGGCATAAAGTTCTGACCACTCCTTCTTGGTGTTGCATTTGCTCTGTCAGTCAGTGTATTTTCAGAACAAACAGTCCCTCAGTATGAAGATGATTAATTTTTATGACATTTTCGGGTCACTTGAGGACTTGCTGAGAATATTTCTGAGCAGTTTCAGCAAACTCCTCATTTTAAAAGGCAGTATGGGCAGAATGGAAAACCATCAGCTGTAAGTCAGGTCAGCAGTGGTAATTTATAGTTGACTACTCTTCGAGCATTCATTTCTCAGCAAAATGCCTATACATGTATTTTATTCATCTTTGGTATAATACATAGTGTATGCATTGCTAATTTCAGGTTCTCATATTTCTGTGGTTCATGGGGCATCAAACTAAGTTTCAGAGAGTTGCTGACAGATTTGATGTTACCATCAGCTCTTTAAACAGGGTGCTCCAAAGAGTTGTTCTATTTTTGAGCAATCTATCTATCTGCCCAAATAATCACCTGGCCTACAGAAGTTGAAAAAACAGACAGTGAACTACATTTCAGAAAAAGAGGGTTTCCAGGTGTTATTGGGGTCATCGATGGCTCTCAAATAAAAACTGACAAACCAGGAAATGACCCGGATTCCTATAAAAATAGGAAAGGCTTTTATTCTATATCACCAAGCTTGATAGCTGCAGTCGCTTAAGAGCGGCCAGTATCGAGTAATCGGGAGATAGTGAGTTCAAACCCCATTGTCGGCAATCCTGAAGATGGTATTCCATGGTTTCCCATTTTCACACCAGGTAAATGCTGGGGCTGTACCTTAATTAAGGCCACAGCCGCTTCCTTCCCATTCCTAGGACTTTCCTATCCCATCGTCGCCATAAGACCTATCTGGGTCGGTACAACGTAAAGCAAATAGAAAAAAATTCTATACCTAAAGGTATTTAGTGTTCCATCCATGTTTAAGTGTCGCTGTATTGGAAGAGAATGGCATCGACATTGTTGTGGAAAGAGCCTTGCCTCAACAGGATATAGGCGACGTTGAGGACGATGCCGATGATAGAGATGCTAAAAGGATTCGGAATGACATTGTCAATACATTAAGAATGTAGACATAATTCATTCCTTATCTCCTCATTATAGTAATCAAGTACCCGCCAAATTACCGATTTGTTTCTCCCGCGTTCCGAACACTTATATTTTAAAGGAAGTAAGCGAGTCAGGAACATATTCACTGTCTTCATATTTTTCTTACCTCTCGTCCTATCATGAACACAATACAAGATCTGGATCCTCTCGTCATACCTGTAAATCACACTGCTGTGTACAACCGCTCCTTCATAATCTGTGTGTCTAGGTCACGGAATTCGCTACCTGTGAACATTAGAGACAATCCTTCTCATCGCAAGTTTAAAGTGGATTGCTGTGAGTATTTGCTGGGTAGATCCCGCTCACTTGCTGGATAATTGTTGAGTGAATGAGGGAATTTAATGAGATGAATGAATGGATTACTGTAGTTACATTATTTAAGTGTTCTTTATTTTGTGTATTTTGAAGTTAAGGATTCTTTTATTATTATTATTATTATTATTATTATTATTACTATTGCTACTATTAGTTTTACTTGTATTCGAAATTATAAGTTATGTAAATATATACTCATCTAGTGGTTAAGTGTAAGAGAAGGCCTTGAGCCCTAATTTCGCCACCAATAAAGGCATTATCTATCTATCATTCTCTTCTTCTTGTTTACTAGCCATTCTCTTTCACTGCGCTTTCTTTTTATTTCTTTGTTAGGCTCACATGGCTTAATGCCACTACAAGATTGTAGGAGTTCTTGCTCTGGGTGCATATTGTTATAAACTTCTACACTTCTGAATCATAACAGTAGTAATTACACGATGGAAAACTGCACTCGTTAGTTCTGGGGATGTAGGCATAAAATTATAGCCTATCAATTCTACCAACATAAAGAGTTCAAAATGACTTCAATGAGTTCAGATTACGATGTTAATTTGACTATGACAATGACTAATTTTGTTTCCGTGCTCAACATTATACAGCAGATGATAAGTTTTGAAAACAAAATCTACATTGGTAAAAGATATGTTCTGTAACAGAAATAATGATGAAAATGAGCAGTTCTGTAACCCAAACGGAGTTTACATGCTTCCATGAACAGTAAAAATAATAAGTTTCAACTCTGATTATTACATAAATGTTGTAGCTGGCCTTGTGATGGAGTCTGTAAAACGTAACTCAATTTCCCAAAAACTGTCCGATGATCAGTTCTGATACTGGACCACTCATTTGCTTTAGAACAACTCATGTACAGTAATTGCCAGAGCTTCTGATATGGGCTGCTAAAATTTCTTACTCATATCCAGGAGTCAATCAATCAATCAATCAATCCTTACTCTACTTAAACCGCAGTGGTACGTATAAGTTAGGAAATATGTTTAGAAGGGTTATAGGGAGGTACATCCAGGGAAACGGGATGGTCCAGGGAGCGGTGATAAGGGTACAGGGATCTGGAAGTCAACACCGTGGGGCCGGCTATTAATAGATATACAGTTACCCGATATTGTGACAGAAGCTGAATCATGGCTGAGAAATGATGTAATGGATGCAGAAATTCTCTCACGGAACTGGAGCGAGTATTGTAGAGATAGGATAGGAATGGTAGGAGAGGGTGTATTCATTCTGGTGAAAGAAGAATTTGTAAGCTACGAAAAACTTAAAGATGACAAACATGAAATTCTAGGTGTACGGCTCATCTCTAAAGATAATAAGCAACTTTATGTCTTTGAAGTGTGCAGACCAGGAAAGAGTAGCGCTGATGCCGATTCGGAATTATTTGGCAACATAATCAGCTATGTGGGAAACGACATGGAAAGGAACGTGATTGTAGCGGGTGATCTCAATTTACAACACCAGGAGTAGAAATGGTGATAAGACAGGCGCTGCCGGAACAGACAGGTCCATCTAGTATTAATTGAACAAATATTCTTAAGATCCCTCCCAAAGACCAAGCAACACATCAACGGGAACAATTTTCACACCAGACTGTATCAAGTGTCTAGGAGTTTCTTCTCAATTAAGCAGCAGCCTAAAACTATGAAACAGCTTAATATTGTACTCTTGTCAATTCCTTGACGTTACATGAGACCCAAAGTCAAGACGCTAACAGTTTCATTCACAATGTTCTTGACCAGTCTACCTACAACAATCGACTTTTAAATCTCCACTTGTGCATGACAACACATTTAAATATTAGTTACGTCAAGAACATGAAAATGAAAATCGTGGGTCAAATAAGCCCCAGTTTTAATATCACCCTTTCTCAAGACTTATGATTTAAAAAAGAAGATCCGTTTCATTTTATTTTTATTTTTGAACATTTTAAGTTAACCAGAATAGAACTGCCAAATTAAAACACATTTAATTTAAATTTATATTTTCAATCTTGACCAACCTACAAGCAACAATCAGTTCAAATCTCCACTTATTGTTGACGACACATCCTGTCACCAGACACGGTACGTCAAGAACTTAATATGATATAGGGGTCATATAAACCCCGATATCCAATCCTCTTTACCGAAAAGAAGATCCATTTTAGTTTTGGACATTTTTCATATTCGATAGATTAGGACCAAAAAAAAAAAAAAACTTAACTGTATTAACTTATGTTTGTATATATTGTATATAATGTATATACTGTATATAGTGCATATATTGGTATGTTTATATTGGTTAAAAAGGTCCCAAACCTTGACCTAAAGGTTGTTTTAGGCTGAAGATGCCCAAAATAATGGGTGAAAAATGTACCTGACCAAATAAGTCTACATAAAATCATGTAGATAATAACCACATTAAACGTGGAAAGTATTGAATAGGATTTAAGTCAATAATTTATTAATCTATTTGATACAAAATAATATTTCAACAATCATTTTTTTTTAAACTGCGCTCCAGCTCGAAAGTCTAAGATGTAAGATAAAAAAAGACTTCGTCCAGTGGAGCGTTATCTAGAAAAGTGCCCATAACACTGGCAGCATTTCCTCGCTGGATAGCAAGTCCTATCCGCTGTCTCAGGAATTCTGTTGAAGAGGTGTCTCCAGTGATTGCTGTTAGTCGTTTGCCAATATCTGAAATCAGACTTTTAGCTTCTTGACACCACGTCCCCATCGTTTCGACTGCGAATACCACGAAGATGTAGTTGTCCGTTATTGCTTTGTATTTCGCCCTTTTATTGCGCACAGCCATTTCTGCAGCGGAACCAGCAGCCTTGCCAGTGTGAGGCAAATGCGAATAGGTGGTTTTTTTTTAATTAAATTATCCTTGATATCTATGCCTGATCTCAATTTACCAAATATCAATTGGAAAGGTAATGCGAACGACAAGAAGCATGACAAACAAAAAAAGTTAATATGGGAAAGACCTGATTCAGAAAGTGATGGAACCAACTAGGGGGATGAATATTCTGGACGTGGTGCTGGTAAAACCAGATGATTTCTACAGAGAAACCAAAGTAATAGATGGTATTAGTGATCACGAAGCTGTTTTTGTCGTAGTTAAAAATAAATGTGAAACTAAGGTCTTAAAGGTAGGACTTTTAGGCAGTACCATATGGCTGAGAAAACAGGCATGAGGGAGTTTTAAAAAAGTAACTTTTAGGCAGTACCATATGGCTGAGAAAACAGGCATGAGGGAGTTTTAAAAAAGTAACTATGATCGGTGGAAAACAGTAAATAAACATTTAAACAGACTCCGGGATGGGTTTAAAGCAATTGTTGAGGAATGTGAAAATAGGTTTGTACCTTTAAAGGTGGTAAGAAATGGCAAAGACCCAATATATTATAATGGAGAAGTAAAGAGACTAACGAGGGAACATCGGCAATAGTTAAGTCTCTGATGGCGATGAAACTTGGAAAACACATTGAGGTACACGTAAAAAAGATATCATCAATTTTGGGTGCTGACATTCATTACGGCATTTACTAAGAGGCCCAAAAGTTGCGACATTTCAAGTTCCGCACGAACAGCGATGAATACCTGCTGGCCAATACTAAGCCAGAACACTGCCTGCCTAATGCCACACCTCTGCACATCCTCCCCTACCCCCTCGTCACAAGATGGAAGGCTGCATCAGCCGTCGCTCCTCCAAGGACACAGTAGATTTTGTCAACAACAAGATTTCAGGGAAGTTCTTTTAATACTAGTAAGACAGCAATCAGCTTCAGGGATTCTGAATTAATTGAATTCAATAAACACTTTTATAAAATTAAAACAAACAACATTCGCCTTGGAAGGAGCAAATGAAGAGAACATCCTTGTAAAATATAGAACAGTGACAAAGGAAAGTTATTTTTCACAAACATTTTTATTAGTAGACAAGCAGAATATCATATATCATACTGAAAAGTGCTGGAAACAAAACATTTTATAACATCTGTTACAATAAATATATATTGTTTTAAAATAGGCTAAAATAATTAAATCCACTTCCCTCCCATTTCACCACCCCATTCAACCATCCACATTGATTTTAATTTATTTCAATTTTTCAAATTCACATAGATTTCAAATAAAATAAGGTACTTATTTATTAAGATGTTCTTAAGAAGATAAATACTTTGTAATTTCACTTAAGTGTTGTAATACAGCTGAAGATGTTCCAAATGGAATGAAACATGTACTGTATATGATTGATTATTTTGCAATGTAAATATAAGTATCAAAAAGGTGGAAATTTACTGTTATTGATTCATTGTAAATGGGATTTGATACGGGAAATGAAGCTAATTTCTTGCAAACATACTGCTTAGTCGAGCAGTTCGTCTCCTTTCTCCCAAGTCTTCCCAGCCTAAACTTGGCAACATTTTTGTAACGCTACTCTTTTGTCGGAAATCACCCAGAACAAATCGAGCTGCTGTTCTTTGGATTTTTTCCAGTTCTTGAATTTTAAAAATTCTAGTGAGGGACTAGTTGGGGTCTTACTAGAGACTTATATGCCCTCTCCTTTACATTCTTACTACAACCCCTAAATACCCTCATAAACATGTGCAGAGATCTGTACCCTTTGTTTACAATCCTGAATATGTATAGCTATGCTGGCTGACGGATATTCGTGAGATCAGCTCCTCAGTCAAAGTGAATTAGCAGGTGTTATTTCCTAGTAATATATATCAAACGTTGCGTTAAAGTGTGCAAACATAATCTGAACGTGTTTCAAGTAAAAGTGTCTCCCCTATGTGGCCATATTTTTATCAATTAAAATATTCCACTGTGAAACATGATGACCAGGAGCAACACGCGCAACAGCAAGGAAGCGAATGGTAGTGCCAACCTCGTGGAAGAGACCATCACGAGGATCCTGAATGAGACTGCCAGCTCGGGTAAGTTTCTGGACAGAATTACAGGGGCAATATTGGAGCGAGTGACCACACTTGTCGTAAAGGAACTGGAGAAATCTCTCCAGTTCAACACTGAACTTGTAGCAGATTTAAAGAATAAACTTGAGTGTCGGGACAAGAAAATCCCTGCACTTAGGGAAGAATTTGAAGCTAGAAGTGCCTCTCACGAACAACATAGTAGGAGAAATAATCTTAGAATTTTGGGAGTGCAGGAGAGCTCACAAGAAAATACCGACTAACTTGCCACAAACCTCTTCAGAGATATAGGGGTGAATATAAATATCAATGATATGGACAGAGGTCACCGTGTTGGGCCTAAATCAGCAGGGTAAACTCAGCCTATCATTGGCAAGTTTACTCATGTTACCATCCGCGAAGATCTCACGTCCACTAGATTCTTCATACTGAAGACCGCCATACACAGTTTCCACGTAAGCAACTGTTGGACTGCAGACGGTGATATCATCATTAAGAAACCTGATGGGTGGCAAAGTGCGTACTAACCAGCTGTGTGACTTACCGAAGGATGGAGATAGCTACTAAACGGACAATTCACTTGACTGTTCTGATCTTTCATTTCATTTCTCATATTTCACTTTATTTAAATACCACCTTAGTGTAACTTAATAAGATTAGCCCACTGTAGTTAGATTATTCATTCACTTAATTATTAATTTTTCATAAGGTGGCTGCAAAAACTAATGGGTCACTCTCCTCTGACAGTAGCGGATATTCCTCCCCAGTCACAATCCCTTTCAAGGTCTCAGTCTCCCCTCCACTCTCCACAAACAGAACACGACCTTGTGACAACTGTCCACTGACCTCTCCTGGAATTACCCCCTTCCTTCTCTCACAACTAGAAACCTGCCCCAAGCTTAAGTTTCCTCTTTCCCTAAAGGTCTCAATATAGCTCATCTAAATGTACATTCATTGTCTGCCCATTTCCACAAACTTAAAGAACTTGCTCCGGACATATTTGATGTTTGCCTTCTCACTGAAACCCCACTTCATGATCTGATCCCTTCGCAGACTTTCAACATATCTGGCTACCGTTTACTCTGGAACGACAGAGCAGGAAAGAGGGGAGGAGGTGTGGCAGCGATAATCAAAACCAGTTTAAAGCCTAGGATAACTGCATGTTCAGATAGCGAATACAATAGACGACCCGAGTTCCTGCTTTTGGAAGTAACTGTAGCCCATCAGAAATATGCTGCCTGTGTGATGTACAAGCCACCTGCGATTGGACATTTGGAGGACGTAGAGAATGCAGTGTTATACGTACTTCTGCAATACCAACATGTAATTGTCATGGTTGACTAACACGCACACTGGAAACAACAATGCTGAATGTCGGCAACTTATAAACACGACTATGTCTTGCGATATGAGCATTTTGCAAACACTCCCTACACACCACACCCTCACGTCATACACGACAATAGACTTAATAATTGTCAAGAATACAAACAAAGTACTAAAACAAGGACATATCTGTACCAGGAATTTCAGCTCGTGACCTAATATACGTGTCCTACTCCTTAAAGACCCGATAGACAAAACCAAGGACTATTACATTCAGAGATCTCTCCAAAATTGATTACAGTATGTTTACTGAAGACGCACTAGATGTTCCATGGCACCATATACTGACAGTTGATGACATTGACATTAAACATACCGGTATTCAAAGAATATCTGACAGCGCTCTATGATCGACATGCCCTGCCGAAAACAGTACGGGTAACACAAGCCCCAGCACTGTGGCTAAACCTGGAGCTAAAGGAGTTAATGGCAAGACGAGATGCCGCACACAGAAAGTTTAAGCGACAACCGACACAAGACAATTTTGACGCATTTAAACAGCTACAAAATCAAAATAAAACATTGCAGGCAGTATGTAACGCTAGAATTAGACGTGCACATTCCCTATCAAAACAAAATACTAGACTTAGCAAATGCTGGGACTGTACCTTAATTAAGGACGCGTTTTGCCATGTAAGAAGATTGCACAACTTATTGATAACATGCTCAGCAAGAGGAAGTTTAGTGTAATATTGGGAAATGGCACTAGCAGTGAGAAAACTCTAAACAATGGTCTTCCTCAAGGTTCTGTATTAGCTCCTCTGCTTTTCAACCTGTACATAGCTAATATACCTAAAACTAGCTGAAGGAAATTTGGATATGCTGATGATTGGGCTCTGGAAGTACAAGATAAATTCATGGAAAACACTGACAGCTGATCTTACCACCTTTGGACAGTACTTTCGCAAATGGAGATTACAACCAAAGCCAAATAAAACTGAAGTTACATGTTTTCACCTTAGCAACAAAATGGCCAATCATGAACTCAAGGTTCAGTTTGAAAACACTTGTCTTGCCCACAACAAACATCCACAATATCTATGGATTACCCTTGACAAAACTCTGTCCTTCAAGAAAAATCTTCAGAAAACGGCTGCTAAGTTACGATCAAGGAACAACATCTTACAGAAGCTGTGTGGAACAACCTGGGGATCATTAGCATCTACTCTATGGTCTTCAGTTCACGGTCTTGCGTACTCTGCTGCAGAATACAGCTCATCAATATGGCTGAACAGCAGTCACACCAAATTAATTGACACTCAGCTGAATCACACTATGCGTATTATATCAGGGACAACTAGATCTACTCCCACTTTCTGGCTACCTGTTCTATCTCATATTCCACCACCTCACCTCCGTCAGGAAAATGTTCTCCTATGAGATCATAAGAAAATAACTAACAACAGTCAGTTGCCAATCCATGAAGACAACTTATCAACAGGCTACAATTTAGACATCCACCTGTTAGAACAGCCAGAAACCTAGCAGACATTAACTTTAATCTGCTTCAGGCCTGGAAGCAAGTATGGATATCCGGTGCTCCATCAGAATATCACAATCTACCATGGCTGAAAAACAAACCAGAGGGTTTTTATCTTCCACGGAAGACCTGGACAACCATCAGCAGGATTCGCACTTGCCATGGCATATGCGCTGACTCCCTCCATAAATGGGGAATACTTAAATTGGCAGCGTGCAGTTGTGGTGCTGTGAAGCAAACAGTTCGGCACATTGTGGTGCAGTATCCTCTCACCACCTACCAGGGAAACCCTAGAGACTTTTTTCTGTTCTCACCTCTGTGTGTTGACCATGTAAATAACTTGAACCTGTAAATACTTCAAACTGTAAATATTATGTATTACTACTGTATTTATATATAATGTGATGTGTTAGCCATATGCTAAATAAAATAGTCTATTCCTTTTCCCATTTTCACACCAGTCAAATGCTGTGGCTGTACCTTAATTAAGGCCATGGCCGCTTCCTTCCCACTCCTAGTCCTTTCCTATCCCATTGTCGCCAGAAATTTAGTCCCGCAGGAGGTCTTTTACGTGCCAGTAAATCTACCGACACAAGGCTGACATATTTCAGAACCTTCAAATACCACCAGACTGAACCAGGATCAAACCTGCCAAGTTGGGGTCAGAAGGCCAGCGCCTCAACCGTCTGAGCCACTCAGCCCGGCTGCAAAATGACTAATCGGCGACATGTTACATTAGGATCTGATAGGAGTACAATTAATGAAACACTACTGGTCAACAGCTGACAAAGATTATATATGCATCAATTACAGATGAGACCAAGTGTGTTCATGGCTAGGGCAGGACTTTTTCATTTAACCATTCATTTGTAAAGAACTGGTTCAGACTTGCCACTGTTTCAGTAATTCTATACTAAGACATGGGAACTTAAGGTTTTCACAAAAATTATTCATTCTGAAAGACCAAAAACACCAGTGACTACTGAAGTTCAGAGGTAAGAGAAGCCCTGCTTCCTGCGCAATCTTTTAAAAAAGTCCCTATAAACCTATATGCCGAATACTTTCCTCCTCCCACACAAAAAACAAATTCCCCTGATTATACCAGACTCATTTGCGAAATGATTGATTTGACAAAAGACAGTTCAGGTTTAGGAAAGGTCATTCCAGTGAGGCTCAACCTGTGGGATTCCAGCAAGATATAACAGATATTTTAGATGCAGGTCAAATGGACTTTATTGCTATTGACCTAACAAAGGCTTTTGGTAAGGAAGATCATAGGAGACTGCTGACCAAAATGAGATCTATAGGACTAGACAAAAGGGTGTCTGAATGGGTGGCTAAATCTCTACAAAAGTTCCAGGATCCAAAAGCACAGGCGAGAACGGCTCCATGGCTATAGGCCGTGCATCTGTGTGTGACGGCATGGGTGACAGCATTGAGAGGTCGAGATTTACAGTAATGGCAGATAATCTGAAAGGAAACTGATGACCTGATATCTTTTGGCTGTTTGACACAATGTACAAATATAATATAGATCAAACCTAGCAAATCAAAGGGCCACTAGATTGGGTAAAAGTTTAATAACTTGTTTGTAACAAAGAGGTTTACAGCGCAGCTAATATGATGTAACAAGACCATGACCATGGCTAGTGACAAGAACATGACAGAATATGAAATACATCCAGCTAGTGACCAAACCATTAGTGTAGATTGGTTAAGCCCAGCTAATGACAAGACCATTGATCAGGATTCTTTAGGTCGGCCTATGGACAAGACCATTGGGCTGGGGGCAAGCAAAGGGATCTGGGGGCGTAAGCCCCCAAGTAAGGGCCACGAGGCAGCCAGCAGACATCTAGCATCCCCTGTGACAGGTCCACTGTAATCCACGGAAAACCACTGATAGTGACCGGTTAGATTGTGAGCACCAAAAACCACTGATAGTCACAGGGTTAGGTTAGGTTTGGTGCGACAGAATTTCTAATAGACCAACTGTTGTCACTGAAACCACTATCGGTGACAATGACTGAATGCAATAAACACAAATATTGCATCAATTATTGGTCTATCAATGTTCCATCCAGTAGATACTCTAGGAACGCTAAAAGAAATCTCTCTCTCTCTCTAAAACAGCAACTAATAAACAATCATGGGCAGGATGTCCAACCTCACCAATAGTATGTTCTGGACTATTTCTATTTTTAAATTCGTCATCTACTATTTTGCAATTTTTGTTGAATATTTATGTGACTAAAATGAAGGTGGATAAGTTACATGGTCTCCATTTAATAGGAGGAAAGTTTCGTGGCAATGAAACTCAATTTGGGCTTTATGTACTTCTATAATTTTTCACAGCTAAGCTGAAAGCAATTCAGTCACATAGGTACGACAGTGACATCTTTCATGGTGAATACGAATTACTGTACAATTCCATCTGTCTTAATAGTAATGTACTAAGTATTCATTTAGGCTAGACTTAAAAATCTGTACCTGTCAAGTGACATGTTAGCTTAGTGGTAAAGCTAACGGACTACGAGATTGGTGGTTCAATGTGATGAATTTCATTTTGATTCTGTATAGACAGGCTATAATAAACAAGTATAAATGGTTCACCTAGTCAATACATATATTTATTTACAACTAGCTGATGTACCCGTGCCTCTCTACGGAATTCTACATTGTATACAGAAGTCTGGGTTAGGTAGTGTACACATTGTGAGCAAGATTGTATTAAATTGCATAGCTCTTAACGTTACCCCAGTCACCAAATGCTTTTCCTCATATGAAGACCGGGTTAAGGAATTTTCATTGTAACGGTAAGTCCGCTTGCCTACCATCAGTCACAATCACGTTGGGCAGTTTTCATTATAATGGCAGACACTCACTCACCACCTGCCTTTTTACATCCTCAGAGAGACATGAACATAGGTCATGACAATGACGTCGGTAGGAATGGCGCGTTTAAAAGCAATGCTTTCATATGAAATACTCGATCAAACGAAAAACCACACATTTTCTCACTTTTAACGAACAGTACTACGCTGCTGATCTAACAGTCCAAAGTTTCAGAGCTGGAATGACCAATTCGCAGACAGCCGTGACCCATGAACACTCTTCGTCTTTTCTTCGACGGGGAGGGGTGTGTCAAATAGTGGAAATTCCTGGGAGTACCCAATGAGTCGGAAAAATCTCAATTCACTTACTGGCGGTGGAGAAAACTATCTGACTTGGAGGAAAATTTTCCTCCAAGCCAGACGAGAAACCTCCTCTTCACTGCTAATTTGGAATAAAATGAATGTAGAATTTAATAAAAGTGAAGACGAAGAAGCTTTTCTTAAGAAACGGCTCTTTTCAGGGTTGAATACTGAGCTATTTAATTAATGTGGTGCTATAATTTGAAATAGGCCTAATTTGTAATTCTAGACAGGTCATGCTACTACTAAGTGAGCCTTGCTCATTCAGAACAGCACGCCAGAGAAGGGATCGAATAGCTGGAATACTATGATGAACCAGTATGTTACGTACCAGCAGTATCAGGAAATGTATGAACCAGAGGAATGGCATGCTAAAGAAGAAAGTTTTCTAACCCCCAGCCATTTCCCGCCAATATTGTCAGGCTGTTAAACTCGGTACACAGCAGTAATCCCATCTATCGGAGCTGAGTGGCAGCATACGAGACAAAAAGAACATCACAACAAACAATGGTCAATGTAATGTTATCGTTGATCAATGTTATGCGCTTTCGATATTGTAGGCCTTCACAATTAGTTTTCTTCCAACTCTGAAATACCACTCTTATAGTCAGTACGGTAAAACTGAATAAAACATAAATTATTGGAAATTTTAATCTCTATAACTTTCGTCATGTAGGTAGTACTTTTTGATAGTACCAATAACATAGGTTTTTAAAAATTCTCTGAAATACCACTCTTATAGTCAGTACGGTAAAACTGAATAAAACATAAATTATTGGAAATTTTAATCTCTATAACTTTCGTCATGTAGGTAGTACTTTTTGATAGTACCAATAACATAGGTTTTTAAAAATTAAATTTTAAGTGCCTTCCCCTAAACTATTTCATCCAGAGTGAATAAAATTGTTTATAGCTTAGACTGTAGTTTCTTATTCCCTGACTCTATATACCGCCTTACATTAAATTCCATTAACCCATTTTCTCATAGCTCGGCGTTGATATGGACTAAGTAACAAAAATACAAATTCATGAATATCTGTGTTATCATAGCCAGTACGGTAAAAATGTATAACACATAAATGATCAGAAATTTAATTCTATATAACTTTAGTTATGTAGTATTTATCGACAGGACCACTAATAATATAAATATTTGAGAATTAAATTTCATTCCATTTCACTCAGCGTGAATAAAATGTTTTATAGCCTAGATTGTAGTGGCTCATCCCCCGACTTTGCATACCGATTTTCATTAAATTCTCTTCTGCCGTTTTCTCGTGATGTGTGTACATACATACATACAGACAGACAGACAGAAATTACAGAAAAGTAAAAAGTGCATTTCCTTGTTACCGGTACCGTGGACACAACTGATACAGAAATACCATTCTTTTCAAATTCTGAGCAATCTACAAACAAAACTTATTTTATATATATATATAGATTTACGTTTGCAAAAACATCAGAAAAGGTGCACAGTACATGTTTCAGCCTCAGCTGCTTTCACGTGTCAAAAACAAAACTTAAAATTATGAAACTTAACATGTTATAAATAAAATTTACATTCTTGTAAAAACCTAGGAATAAAAATTAATTAAAACATTAGAGATGAAAGGGTCATCTCTTATTATATGAATGTAAAACAATATTTTGGTCTACAAAAATCATTCATCTTGATAGATGTATCGCGAGATAATTTCTAAGGTAACAATCTTATTCATTAAAAATTTTTGTTTCATGTAATATACTGGCAGCCTAAACTTTCTGAAGTACAGTATGTCAAATGTAATGGCAGCCAAGTATGTGTGTAGGAATTTGAACTGCCGTCAAACAACCTTAGGATATGCCACCGGAGTTCAAAAGATCAAAGATCATTGCTTCCTTGAAAATGAAACCTGGAAAACCGCCCAACGTTCCCAAAAGCTATAGACCCATAGCATTATTAAGCTCAACCTACAAGCTACAGGAAAGGCTGATCTACAACATACCGGGCGAGTTGGCCATGCGCTTAGGGGCATGCAGCTGTGAGCTTGCATCCGGGAGATAGTGAGTTCGAATTCCACTGTCGGCAGCCCTGAAGATGGTTTTCTGTGGTTTCCCATTTTCACACCAGGAAAATGCTGGGGCTGTACCTTAATTAAAGCCACGGCCGCTTCCTTCCCACTCCTAGGCCTTTCCTGCCCTTTCGTCGCCATAAGACCTATCTGTGTCGTTGCGACGTAAAACCAATTTTTTTTTTTTTTTAAATCTACAACAGATTCAGTCCAGTCATCTTCAAGATCCTCCCTGCGGAACAAGATAGCTTTAGACCGGAACGAAGTTGTGAAGACCAGGTACTAGCTCTGACGACATTCACTGAAGACAGATTTGAAGAGAAGCTAAAGACCGGTGCAGTGTTCATAGATCTCATGGTTGCTTTTGACACTGTATGCAGGGACGGCTTATTGTATAAACTCCGGAAAACCATAGGGCGTAAAAATACTACAAATCTTATCAACGGCATGCTTTCAGATAGAATAATTCAAGTAGTCATGAACAATACCTTGAGCAAACCAAAAAGGCCAAATAATGGACTCCCGCAAGATTTCATATTAGCCCCTTTGTTATTCGGTGTATCTCGCAGACATCGCAGAAACTGTATCAAGACAATTTGCCTATGCCGGAGATATTTGCATAGCCACGCAACACAAAACATTCCACAGCCTTGAGGACACGCAAACGAAAGATCTCTGCTTACTGACAAATTTCTTTCAAAAGTGGCGCCTGCCACCTAGCACGTCCAAAACAGAAACATCTTGCTTTTAACTGAGTACATATTGGCTCATACCATGTAGAAAGTGACTCTCCATGACAGCATTTTACTGTACAACCCAAACCCAAAATATCTCGGTGTAACACTGGATCGGACACTGTCATAAACATCTCTCCAACCTTGCAGCCAAACTAAGTACCAAGAAACATCTTATCTAAGCTATCTGGCAGCACATAGGGATCCACAGCGGCAACTTTAAGTACTTCTGCCTTAAGTCTGGTTTATACAACAGCTGAATACTGCTCTTCTCGCTGGCTGAATAGCGCCCACACTAAGAAAACTGACACCGTCCTGAATCAGACAATGCGGATTATCAGCAGTGTCATCAAAACAACCCCACTGCACTGGCTTCCAGTCCTTAGCAACATCCTTCCTCCAGGGGCCTGTTCCACGAACAAACTTTGCAACTTTTCACATTGCACTTTGCACTTTTCAGTTCAGATTTTGTTCCACCATCACTTTTCAGATTTAGCTTGCAAAGTGAAAAGTGAAAAGTTAGGAATCTTTTGACTTTTCAAGCCTGTTATGTTCCTCCATTGGTACAGAAATGCAAAGTGCAAAGAAATGAAGTGAAAAGTTTTCATAAATCTTGCAAAGAGATGATTCCTTTTTCATATGTTAATTAACAAGTATGTACACTAGTTTCTCAGCGTAGAATGTGGTTTAGTGAAATAAACATGTTACGACATGAGCTTTTGTTAGCATCAAGCGAGGACAGTGATGAAGAACCCAATAAGAGAACGTACAAAGACAGGATTAATTTTCATAACCTCGCTTCGACATAATTTTGCGAGTGATTTTGTATACCCCAACACAGGCTGATTATATTCTTGAAATGATTGGTCATTTATTGAAACATGCAACAAAAAGAAGTCAATTCCTGTCCGAAAAAGAACAAATTCTTATATGCTTATATACATTGGTTAGTAAATGGTGCCCAGCTGCACAGTGTAGCAGCAATGCATGGGACATCAAAATCAATTATTTGCACAACTGTTATCAAAGTCGTAGATGTTATAGTAAATGTAATATTTCCTAACAGTACGTTGGCCTGATAATCCACTTAATATAGCGACAGGATTTCTAATGAAGGGTGAATTTCCTTCTGTGTGTGGATGTGTTGACGGTAGCCTACTCACGTTAACATTGATGTGTGTCATCATTTAAGAGGTTATCTTTAAAGTTGTCAAAAAAGGATGTCACGTTTCTCCTTGACAACTTCCAGCACAGCCAGCTTCTTGTAATAACCTTTCTTTCCCATGATAAAAACTTTAACGGTACGGCAATTATACCGCCAAGTTCGCCGCGAAAAGTAAAGCATTAAAATCATAGAGTATTAGGCCTATACAGTTTGCTTATGGAATAAACTTGATTGGATCACTCATTCGCAAAGACTTTTTACTTTGCGAAGAAATTGAAAAGTACAAGCTAGTTCATGGTGGAACAGAAAGAATTTGCACTTTGCAAGAATTGAAAAGTGAAAAGTTGCAAAGTTCGTTCGTGGAACAGACCCCAGATCTATGCCACATGAACAATCTTGTCCGAGAAGCAAGTAAAATACAGGCCAACAAATCACTTCCAACTCATCAAGACATCCAAAGAATCGCTTCAACCTGACTGAAATCCAGACAACCTCCTCTGTTACTGGCTCGAAAACTGATGAAAGAAAACCACTGTGGACTGTGAATTTGGAATGAAGAATGGACTACTAAGGCCCCCGACAAATAGAGATTGATCTTTGACCCTACACAGCCCCCCGGCCGGATTTCATCTCCCGCAGATTGTATGGGTCCCACTAAACAGAGTGCGCACTGGACATGGAAGAAGCGGCTCTGGGATGCATTGTTGGGGCCTGCGACCATCTCCAAGCTGTGACTGTGGTGAAGAACTCCAGACAATGCGACACAACCTTCAGATGCCCACATAGAGCCTTCCGTGTAACTATAGACGATCTCCTGACAGCTTCAACAACGGCTGCAACAATTGGACATCCTAGTTTATTTTTCATTTGTTAATTTATGTATTTACTTACATTCTACATAATTTTTGTATTTCTTCTTTCTATTTTTCTGTATTGTACATCTCTCTCTCTCTCTCTCTCTCTCGATTTGTACTTTATGTTTTACTTTGACTTTTTATATTTATTCCGTTTTGTAAATTATTTGTTGCTTTTACATGGTACTCAATTTGTGCGTGGCTTAACTTGTACCATAAGCTAAACAAATAATGACATTTGTATTATAAAATAACCTAGCATTAGTGTTATTGGTCTTTAACCCGCCGTTGGTCGAGCCTAACGGACGAACGCGGATGGTCGAGAGTGAGCGAGACACTCACCTGTCATCCTTGGTGAGGTTTTCTTAACTTTTGTAGACTATTTTAACTTTGTTATTTTGGGGGAAGTTATCATTTTTATTACACAACTTTTAAGCCACAGACCTCTTTATATTTTTTAACGTCGCACCAACACAGATAGGTCTTATAGATGTTGATTCCCATAGGGAATCTGAAATATTTGTCCCGAATGAGTAAATTTATAACACCAATATAAATGGTCCATTATTGGACATTATAAATTTTCCAGCTAACTCATTCCTGGTTGCCAGCGTTTCGCCCTCGTGTGCTAGGTTGGGCTCATCAGTTGGTACCTAGCCCACCTACCAAGACGCTGGCTAGTGCATACTGTGGAGGCCACTGCGTAGGCAACTTGGAGCCACCGGCAGTGTCAATGCACTATGAGAGACTTGTCTCTTTACCAAAAAATTTTAATGCCATTTATATTGGTATTATAAATTTACTCATTCGGGACAATTATTTCAGATTCCCTGTGGGAATCAACATCTATATCAACTGATAGCCAAGCAGCCATCAATTTTTTGCTAAAGAGACAAAGTCTCTCATAGTGCATTGGCACTGCCGGTGGCTCCAAATAGCCTACGCAGTGGCCTCCACAGTATACACTAGCCAGCGTCTTGGTAGGTGTGCTAGGTACCAACTGATGAACCCAACCTAGCACACGAGAGCGAAACGCTGGCAACCAGGAATGAGTTAGCTAGAAAATTTATAATGTCCAATAACGGACCATTTATATTGGTATTACAGATAGGTCCTACAGCGACAATGGGATAGGAAAGGCATAGGAGTGGGAAGGAAATGGACATGACCTTAATTAAGGTACAACTGCAGCATTTGCCTGGTGTGAACATGGGAAACCACAGAAATACATCTGCAGGGCTGCCAACAATGGGGCTCGAATCCACTATCTCCTGGATGCAAGCTCACAGCTGCCCACCCCTTACCGCATGGCCAACCCGGTAATACTGCCAACTGAATGGAAATTAAATCTGAATTGAATCGATAATATGATCGATCAATATGAATTTTCTAAACCTAGGCCAACAACTGTGTCATACACACACTATAAAACATTATATAACATTTCTCAATGCGAATCTTGTTCCTAGCATGAATTATATAGTTTGGCTTTGCTGTGTAAACAACAACAGTACTAGTATGTAAAGTGTATGCCAGATGTTGCACAGCGATGCATAAGCGATTCATAGTTTGTGTTTCAAAGGTTGCCAATACGAATCTCGAAGATACCCGAGGTTGATCGATTCAACACTAGGGTGACCATGTATCGCTAAGAGGTGCGCATACTATACTGTGCTCCTTTTCTGATGTTTCTGCAAAAGTAAATTGTAAATAAATCTAAATGTATTAACTAGGTGGGCCATTTATTCTTGTTTATTATATTGGTGGCTCAAATCGACCCAATGGCCAGGAATTTATAAAAGATAAATTAAATGCGTCTAAGATGAAAATATATAAAATGTAAATGAATGTGACTTTTTATAATCTGCTTTACGTCACACCAATATAGGTCTTATGACAACAATGGATTAGGACAAGGCTAGGAGTGGGAACGGAAAGACCATGACCTTAAGATACATCCCCAGCATTTGCCTGCTGTAAAAATGGGAAACCACAGAAAACCATCTTCAGGATGCCGGCAGGGGGGTTCAAACCCATTAACTACCGAACGCAAGCTGATTGTTACATGAACCAAACCACACAGCCACTTGCTCGGTAAATGGATGTAAAATAGGATAAGAAGACAGGTGGAGTGAAGATGGCAGGAGGAGAGTAAAGAGAAGAGTTAGAGTAGGTAAAGCATTACCTAATCCTGTAACCTTTACCAGGGGGATCAACCAGGGCAGGGTTACTTAGTTTTGTTTGTATACGAGTAAAGAACTGAAATCAGAGATAAGGCTTTTTGCAGATGATGTTATACTGTATACAACAGTAAACAAGACACAGGATTGTGAGCGACTACAAAAAGACCTTGACAATGTTATGAAATGGACAGCAGACAATGGTATGAAAGTAAATGGGATGAAAAGTCAGGTTGTCAGTTTCACAAAGAGGAAAAGTCCTCTCGTGATGGGAATCTGCCACCTGGGCGACAGCCCTACCTGCAGATCAATGATGATTTGAGGATAACTTATGAATAAGCTACCCAACACATTCTCCTAACAAAAGGTTAACATTAACAAAAAGTTAATGACATACTTCCTCTCTAGTAGTATAGCATGGAAGCAAATAATAATCCAGCTGCATTAGTTGTCAGTTGCATAAGTAGTGACTCACAAGTATGAAGGATGAGTTTTCCACCTAATCAATACTTTATAGGTAGTGACTCATAAAAAAACAGCATCTGTACAACTGATCTACCAAATACGTTACATCTTTCTTACCTCAACATATATGATATACTGGCATCATCAAATTTACAGATGTTGGAACGTCATCTAGTTCACGGGATGTCTTGTTATGCTGGTTATCTTCAATTAGGAAGTTAACTGGCTGAGAAGCAACGACTTTCTTGTGTTTATTCTTCATGTCCACACACAGAAGTGCCTAGGTGATGATTATTAGTACTATGCTGTTTGATACTACTATTAATACTGCAAAAGTTCAGCTTTAAGTAATATACCTGTTCGACAAGAACAATTACCGAGGATGAGCCAGCACATACATTGTGCACAAATGCCATTTATTGTAGATGTCGTTATTAAGTCTGACAGTTCAAAAAATGCTTAAAATTTCAAGATATCCATTGTTTATAAATAATGTCGCACTATGAAAAACTTGCTGTTACACATTTAAAATAACGGGAATTTCTGTGAACTTCGGAAAAAATGAAAGTCTCATTTTTAAGTTTCCACAGTGTTTGCCGCAGTATGCGTTAATAGGCACCATCCCATTCTGAAACCGAAAGGAAACAGATATGAATTAGAATGACAACGATCTAGCATCTTAAAATAAACACTGATCTACTCGCAAAGCGTCGTCACAAAGTCTTAGACAATAAAAAAATTCTCAACCATTCATAGCAATCTCTTCAATTTTTTAAAATAGGTGACAGGAAAGAAAGCAATCAGCAACTTCCAAAGCAGATTTGAACAGACAACACAAAACGTACACAGAAGCCCCAAATTGTATGTTTTGTACACACATACGTACAGAGACAGTTTATTTTATGCCACCAGACATTACAGAGGTGTATTGTGGCGTTTAAGTTTGGCATCTGCTTGCAATCATACTAGTCAAGGAATTTTTTGTGCAAAAGTTGTGATATTATTACGTGAAATACCAGCATTAAATCTATACAGTATAGCATTCAACAACAGCGGAAAAGTACCAAAATCACATGCTGTATAATAGCTAAATGCGTCAGGGCTCGTATAACATAATACAGAAGACATATTCGTCTTATTTCGATATTTTTCCCTCGAGTCACACGGTGCGATTGCGAAATCTCAAGCGCCATCCTTAATACGACTATAACAAACTGATAACTTCACCATAAAACTGTATTCTACATCGATTTCCGGTACCCAGCGCATATCCAGCAATCAAGCGGCTATTCTCACCTGTGTGTTTTGGAGGGATGATGTTACACCCCAACCCAGGCATACACACCCCACTAGAAAGTAAACATGGCTGATTGGCTGCACAGTAGTGATGGGTCGTTCATGAACGAACTGACTCTTTTGAACGACTCATTGGAGAGAGCTAGCTCAGAGCTAGCTCTCTCAATGAGAGTCGACTCTTGTAAGAGCTAGCTCCCTCCTTGCTCCTTGAGAGCTAGCACGAGCCGACTCTTTTATCAACAGCTAGTCGTTCAATTACGAGTCGACTCTTGTATGAGCTAGCTCCCTCCTTGCTCCCTGAGAGCTAGCACGAGCCGACTCTTTTATCAGCAGCGACTCCAAGAAAGAGCTAGCTCGTCACATCGACTCTCGTTCATTTCTAGCCAATGCCATGCCTCAGATAATCACGTGACGTACTGAAGCAGCTTTCTTTTTTATAGGCTGCCCAGTGTAGCCTCTTCCCGCATTCAGTCAGTGCTCTGAGTGCAGTGGTTGTGGGCTGTTTGTTAGGTACGTTTTTGTGCCATAGTTCTGGCAACTTGCAACGTAACGAAACAATGAAATGAAATAAACAACATGTTATTGAGCAATACTTACCTGTTCACTTCCTGTATGCACTCATAATCTATGAAGGATTTAGGGCCAAGTATAGATCCAGTAGCTTAGGAGCAAATAAACGACACGAAGTTCGGGTTAACTAACCTCAACTAAGCACGAACAAACAGTCGCTATCCAGAATACTGAATATACCACTCGGCAAGTAGAAACGGCGTAGTTTTATTCTGTCTGAAATAATTAAGAAATACTCTGATAAATCCTCATCTGTTTCTTAAATGAGTTCGTAGTTATGAATTAACATATTGCCAAAATCTTTCGGTTTTACGGTACAGTGGATAAAATAATATACCGTAGTTTTAAATCGAATTAAGGCAAATAGAAAATAACACTAGTTTTGGCTTTAAAATATAGGCTAAATAACTCATACCAACGTGTATATCGCAGTACATTTTCAAATAATTATTTATTGACGTGTAAGAAGTCCGACTCCTTAGCTGGATGGTCAGCATTGAGGCCCTCGCTGCAGAGGGTCCCGGATTCGATTCTCGGCCAAGTCGAGAATGTAATTCTTCTGGCTCGGGAACTGGGTATTTGTGTTTGTCCCAACACTTTCCTCTTCATATTCAGACAACACACCACAATACCAACCACCATAGAAACACGCAATATTGATTACATCCCTCCGCATAAGGTTAGCGTCAGGAAGGACATCCGGTCATAAAACAGGGCCAGCCGGGCTGAGTGACTCAAACGGTTGAGGCGCTGGCCTACTGACACCAACTTGGCAGGTTCGATCCTGGCTCAGTCCGGTGGTATTTGAAGGTGCTCAAATACGTCAGCCTTGTGTCGGTAGATTTACTGTCACGTAAAAGAACCCCTGCGGGGCTAAATTCTGGCACCTCGGCGTCTCCGAAAACCGTAAATGTAGTTGGTGGGACGTAAAGCCAGTAACATTATTACTTATTATAAAACAGGGCCAAATCCACATTTGCGGAACAGTTCGCACCCGCGAACCCACAAGTGTGGGAAAAGTGGTCGAAGCGGAAGAAGAAGAAGAAGAAGAAGAAGTAAGTTTAGATAGTGTAAGGAATGCCAATATATTGAACATATACGACTCATACGGTTTAATCGTTCTTGAAAAAAAAAAATAGAAGAGAGTGTGACCATACTGTACACGAAAAATAGGCAAAATGCTATGCGTACTGTAGTATACTTGGTTATATGTACATTTGTGCTGATAGTAGTTTCCATTATTTTCGTTAAAGATCGCGTTTAATCAGCTATGTTTCCTACGCTGCATTAATGAATGAAAGAATCTGTTGTCCCAACGCGGAGTGTCAAGTGAAAAAATTTCTGCAGCTCCAGTCGAAAGAGGATATTCTGATGACATCTTTTGAGTGAAATGTAAACTACGTGCACAGGAATATTCTTCTTATGCTTATCTGGATTGCCGGGGTGGAACGGAAGTATTGCCAATATCTCGAACATACGTCCCGTACGGTGCATTCAATCTTGAAAGACATCATTTTAAGGAGAATGGAAGTTAGGCAAAGTAATATTAGATGTCATCAATCAACACTGTATATTTGTGACACGTTTCTTCGTTACTGTGTATAAAACTTTATCATCGGATTAATTGCGAATTTTGGCAGCAATGTACATTTGTTTTATTCCAAGAGTAGCGTACCAAACTGTACATTGTGTTGCCATCTGTTGTGTAAAAGGTGAACTATCTCGCTCCTTCAAATAAAGACGGAAGTCATGATTAATCTAGAAGATGTAAAATCACGCTATTTTGGGCGCTTATGAATAAAAAACTCATGGCTTAGTGTATACTATAGTAACTTACATCCCATTACATTCTTAAACAATTATTTATTAACGTGTAAGTATTGCCAATATCATGAACATACGTCTCGTCACGGTGCATTCAGTCTTGAAAAGCATCATTTTAAGAAGAAAGGAACATGGGCAAAGTAATATTAGATGTTATCCATTAATACTGCATATTTGTTAAACATTTCTTCGTTACTGTATATAAAGCTTTATCGTTAGATTATTTGCCAATGTTGCCAGGAGTGTATTTGTTTATTTGTTTTATTTCAAGAGAAGCTTTCTGAACTAGACGTTGTGCTGCCATCTGTTGTGGAAAATATGAACTATTTGCGCTATATCGTTCGTTCCCGGAAGTCATACAGAGCGACCGGAAGTCATGAAGAGCGACCGGAAGTCATAAAGAGCCGTCTGCCCTAAACCGGATGAACGAATGAACGAACGAACCTGGAGCGGAGAGCGGCCTTTGACTTCCTGGCTCGCTCCTACCTTCCCGCTCCCAAGAGTCGACTCTTTTGAACGACTCTCAGTTAGGAGCGGGAGCGAATGAGCTAGCTCCCTCAAAAGAGCTAGTTCGACCCATCACTACTGCACAGAGATACTGTGATTGCTATGATGAGTAGCCATACAACAGAGCCTCTATCGGTATATTTCAGAATGATCCCGCGCGGTTAACAGGCATTTCGCCTATTGGTTAACCCAAGGACCAAATACATGAACCAATAAACCAGATGAACTATGGTTTCCTTCCACTGTGGCAAGGCGGAAAGGTATACAATTTCACGTTAAACCCCAAGCCAGCCATGGTGTAAATAATTGTAAGTGGAAACGAATAACGCCGTATCGACATGGTACAAAAAGTTGTTTACATTCGAAAGAAGGTTATTTCATGGACAACTACTTGTCGTAGATGCTGAAAAGTTGAAACATCTGTATGTGTTGACTTCCGGATACCAGTACATCACCAAGATCGCGGCTTCAAACCCGGTAGAGGTAGTCGGACTTCTGAAAGGCGGAAAAGAATTGATTCCAAACTCCTTGTCATAAGATGTCTTGAAAAAGGTATCTGGCGACAACCTTCGTGTTTATCCCAGTTCATAGGTACCTTCCATTTCGTTATTTTTGTTCTTGTATTACTGATATAACTGCAGTGTGTTGAAGCAGTAGCGGCAATTAGGGGGAGCAAGCAAGGGGGGACAGTCGAGTCGGCTCCGTGGTGTACCGGTAGGGGTAGCGTGCCTTAGGCCTACTCTTACGCAGAGGCCCCGGGTTCGATTCCCCGCCAACTCAGGGATTTTTACCTGGATCTGAGGGCTGGTTCAAGGTCCACTCAGCCCACGTTATTAGAACTGAGGAGCTGTAGATCGCTGTATAGGCCGCCCCCTAGTGGACTTTGACTGAACTAAAAACCGAAGACAACCGATCTTTGCCGAAGGAAAAGGTGGCAGAAAAAGCAAAAATGGAGTGAGCTGTTTTTGGTATGTTTGTGTATAACGATAATTGTGGTGCAGTGGCGTATCCTGGAATCTCCACCGAGGCATGCAACTAGTAACCATGCAGTAACACAATGTATTAAGTAAATTTCAATACTACTCGCTCTAATTACATGTAGGTGAACTCGACTCTGCGATTCTTTTTGCAGAATTCCTTGGTGTCGTCACCGTAGTAGTCCTCACGTGTTCTCATCTCAACAAGAAGCTCCTTCTCTATAGATATCATTCCTAATGCAGAGAGACGACTTTGACCTTGAGAATTTCAGACGAAATATTTTATTCGCTTCAGAGCCAAGAAAGAGCGTTCTACAGATGATGATGCAGCGGGAATAGTTGTAATCAATGTGCACAACTTACAAAGTTCGGGAAGACCGCTGTGGAGACCACTAGTCAATAGGAATTTCTGGATTGGAGCCATAGTCTTATCTTTGAAGTGTTCAGAAGTTAACATTGCCCTCAATTCGGATTTATGTCGTACTATATCAAAATATTTTCCATAAACTTCAATCAATTTACTGAATTGCTCTTCAGGAAAATCGACAGAAATAAATGAATATTTCTTACAATCAAGCATTTCAATGAAGTACAGGTCTCCTAATGAACAAAAGCGACATTTTAACTATGCTAGAATAATATCATGTATTTCCAGGTAAACCCTCTTATACTATCTTTAACCGAAAATGAAGTTTCTTCCTTTCTTCTCTTCCTTGGTGGATCAAATTTCTCTTCTGTTCTGTCCCAAATGTTAGCAAATCCACTGTTTCGCATTATATATACTTTAGTTTCTAAAGAACTCACTTCTGTGGTGCAATATGCAATGTCTAGTGTCTTAGATTGAAGGGTGTTATATGTAACATCAGTCAATGAAAATATTTCATTAAAAAGGTTCAGAAGAAACTTGAACTGAAAATAACTTCGCGAGAAACCCGCTTGCATCGTTAATTGTATTGTTATCCCAGGCCCAGGTTCCTCCAAAATGCTTTCGTAAAGCTCTTGGTGACGGGACTTAGCCACGCCGCGGATTTCTTTTTTTGAACGAGGACATAGCCAGCGGGCCTAATCACTGTGGATTAAGGCAAGCTGCCCTTCTCGACATGATCCTTCCCGACATAGTTTTAATGCAAGCTACTGTTCTCGACATGCTCCTTCCCGACATAGCTTTTATGCAAGCTGCCCTTGTCGACAAGCTACACACTGTTTATATCGGCACGACTGGCAGAAGTGTCAATACTAGCCTGACGGAGCACAAAAGGAACAGTCGCTTGGGGCAATACGACAAGTCAGCAGCAGCGGAGCATGCATGAGATCCGTTACGAGGATACTGACATACTGGCCACAACATTCCACTTCCACACCCGCCTCTACAGGGAAGCAATTGAAATACATAAACATCCGGATAACGTTAATAGAAAGGAGGAAGGACTGAAGCTCAGCAAGACCTGGTACACCCCCTTACATAACTTACGGCCGAAGATCATTTTTTTAGTGATATCAAGTATATGGGAGCCCCAGGGCGAAAAAATATGCCCTCTTACTCATCTGTCTCCGTGGTTACTTGATGAGTCAGAAAAAGTCGCGTGTTACCGGTACCTACACTGGCGGGGGAAAAATCCACTCGTTCCCACCGGAGGTGAGTCAGAATTGAAACCCCCTCATCGCTGGGCCATAACATGATTTCGACTAGGAAGTGGGTCAGTCTTATAGAAACAGAATTTTGTACCTTTTAGTGATTACCTGAAATGTTGTCAAATTTGGAAAAGGCCGAAAATACAATTTGGAATACAGGAGCCAAGGGCCGCGGATTCGGTAACGTGTTGTTGGCTTTTTGGTCCTGATGACCCGTTTAAGCAAGGAAATACCCTCATCATTCGATTGCGCCAGGGTGATCCGAGATCTTGTCATCCCTACCTGCTTGAAAATCTACTGCTGAACAGTGGGGATTTGAAGATTCTGGCGAATTTTTAGATTGGATGTGTACCATGGTGTACCGGTCATGCGCCGCAGCACCTTGTTCTGGAATACCTAGAGTCGCCGAATGTGCGTCTTGGCAATGTAGCACCAGGCCTCACAGCAGTAAATAAAGATGGGTCGAACGCACGCAAGGTACAAAGACCTCTTGATGCGTTCGCCGAGATGCCTATTCAGTAGCAGAGGGCGCAATGCTACTGCTCTGGCGTTGGCTCGCTGTAATGCCAGTTCCACATTCCATCTCCAGGTTAGTGCTTTGTCCAGGATCATACCAAGGTACTTGACACGGGTCAACCGTGGCAGCTCGGTGCGCCGGATTTTAAGATGACAAAACCTCGGTGGCTGCTTCGAAAAGAGGATCGCCTGGGTTTTGTCCGGGTTAATTTTGACCTTATTCTTGGTACACCAGGATAGAAATTGGTTAATCCAGGCTTGCATTTTCGCTGTGGCATCACAATATCTTCGCTGTGCGGTATAAACTGCAATGTCATCAGCATATTGTTGAATTTCTATTCCCGCTACCTTGGGGAGATCGTTCACATATAGGGCGTACAAGGTGAGCGATAGTGCCCCTCCCTGAGGCACTCCTGCCAATAAGCGCCGAGGGGTGGAGTTCTCACCATCGCAAGTGACAAAAAACTGTCGATCTCGAAGATAGGACTGAATAATTTTGACTAGGTAGAGGGCTACTTTGTATAATTTTCCCAGTTTCACGATTAGATTATCGTGCCAGACGGTATCGAAAGCTTTATCGACATCAAAGAAGATCGCTGTCACGCTACGCCGTAATGCGAACGATCTTGTAGCATATTGGACCAGGCGCAATTCCGCCAATGGAGCTGAGCGTTTGGCCCGGAAACCAAACTGCTCCGGTCTCAATATCCTACTGGATACAAGGTAACAACTGAGGCATTTCAGAATAAGTCTCTCGAAAATTTTTGACAAGTGGGAGAGAAGGCTGATAGGGCGGTAATTCTGTGGAAAAAGTCTGTCTTTCCCCGGCTTAGGAAATGTAAACAGACTCTGGGATGGGTTTAAAGCAATTGTTGAGGAATGTGAAAATAGGTTTGTACCTACAAAGGTGGTAAGGAATGGTAAAGATCCACTATATTATAACAGGGAAATAAAGAGACTAAGAATGAGGTGCAGGTTAGAAAGAAATAGAGTTAGAAATGGCTGTGGAAGTAAGGAGAAATTGAAGGAACTTACTAGGAAATTGAATCTACCTATGACAGCAATGACATTTACAGTATGATACAAAAGTTGAAAACTAGAAAAGCAGCTGGAATTGATAAGGTTTCGGGGGATATACTAAAGACAATGGGTTGGATATAGTACCATATCTGAAGTACTTGTTTGATTCTTGTTTGCATGAAGGAACTTTACCAAATGAATGGAGAGTTGCAATAGTAGCCTCTGTATATGAAGGAAAGGGTGATAGACATAAAGCTGAAAATTACAGGCCAGTCAGTTTGACATGCGTTGTATGTAAGCTTTGGGAAAGCATTCTTTCTGATTATATAAGACATGTTTGTAATGTACCGGGTGGTACACCTCCATGCCGCTAATTCAAACTTTGCGCCAGTTGAAACTCCTCTACTGGAGGAAGTCTGAACTTTATCTACTGCGTAAATTTTCAAGTTTCTCAGAAGATGTCACTACTTGTAAATTTTGAAGTTTCTGAACTGGGTCGTTTTCGATGTATTTTTGTTTTGCCTGTAGTAAGAAGTGTGGACATTCTCTTCCAGATGGCACTACTGAAGAAATACAATTATGCACCCTAGTGCGAAGTGAAAGAATTATGTTTTTGAAGAAATTTTGTGTTTATAAGTTTGTTCTTTGTTAAATTTCTTTCAGTTATTGTTTATGTTGGCAATATTAACCCCTTCCTTCCGCCAGGTTTGAATTTAGCCAATCCCGAATTTGTTTGATTAATTTATGTCCAGTCAGGTGTATCTTCTTCAACTTGGATATGTTGCTTAACCCTAACCAATAAAATTCTTGTGGGAGGGTGTTCTCATTCCTGAAACGCCTCGAACTTTCCGCGACAGTATATAAACTGCTGATTTTCGGGTCTCCGCGCCACTTCAGTAACATCTTTCAGTGTGTAAAGTACGTAGCAGGGGGCGGGAAGCGCCTCTTTCTTCGGGCAGCAGTTCATCCACAAGGTAATGGCCGTTTAATAACTTCTTTCTTGCTAGCTCAGCAGTTTAACTCTCGGGGCAGGTACGAAGCCTTTTACAATGTAACTTTCCCTTAAAATGTAAAGACACTCGGTATCAGTTCTATCTGTTTAAACTATAAATTGGGATAGAGAGTGCTTAACCCTCTCAAACTCCCACTCATATTGCTTTGAGGTGAACTTATTTTCTCAACCGTTTCTTCCAGTCTAGCGTAATGTAAATTGTCTTCTCATATAAGTCACCTCTTTAGTATGGGATTAGCCATTGCATTAACGGCCTAGTGCCAAGTAGGTTTTAAACAAAATGTATTAGGAGTACAGCTTCGCCTCCTTTCAAATTGGTATTGTCGAGCCATGTAATATTTCTGTTTCTTTACTTGATAGGCCTCAGTAGGTTGGCTATTTTTACCCCTGTTTTCATGTCCTTGGAGGACAACTTGAATGTGGAGTTTGGTGTGGCCTTTGATAGGCTTAAATTTTGAGAGCGAGTTGCTCTTTCTTGAAAATTGAGTTGTTGTATGCCTCGAGGAGGCTTTACCGTGTAAAGAGGAGCAAGTGCTCCTAGGCATGATTGGGGTCTTATGCCCCTTGGTTGAATTCTGTATATCGTAAGGTTGGGCTTATAGCTCAAGAATTGTGTGTCTGGCTCTCGGAGCCCAAATCCTGTAATCATTGTAATCGTACATTTTCGAATTGTGTTTCAGCTACTGAGTACCTGTTCTATTTGTTATTTTTTAATCTTTAAAAGAAAATATAACCTTGTTAAATTTTATCTTAACTTTAATTTCGTATTTTGGGACCTGTTCACCCCCGCACCTTCTTTCACCTCTGCCGTTCCACAGATACCTCGGAACAGTAAAATTAATAAATGGTTTGATAGAAGGCAGTTTGGACTTAGGAAAGGTTATTCCACTGAAGCCCAACTTGTAGGATTCCAGCAAGATATAGCAGATATCCTGGATTCAGGAGGTCAATTGGACTGTATTGCGATTGACTTATCTAAGGCATTTGATAGGGTAGATCATGAGTGACTACTGGCAAAAATGAGTGCAATTGGACTTGACAAAAGATTGACTGAATGGGTGGCTCTGTTTCTAGAAAATAGAACTCAGAGAATTAGAGTAGGCGAAGCTTTATCTGACCCTGTAAAAATTAAGAGGGGAATTCCTCAAGGCAGTATTATTGGGCCTTTATATTTTCTTATATATATCAATGATATGTGTAAAGAAGTGGAATCAGAGATAAGGCTTTTCGCAAATGATGTTATTCTGTACAGGGTAATAAATAAGTTACAAGATAATGAGCAACTGTAAAATGACCTTGATAATGTTGTGAGATGGACCGTAGGCAATGGTATGATGATAAACGGGGATAGAAGTCAGGTAGTGAGTTTCACAAATAGGAAAAACCCTCTCAGTTTTAATTACTGCGTTGATGGGATGAAAGCCCCCTTTGGGGATCATTCTAAATACCTAGGTATTAATATAAGGAAAGATCTTCATTGGGGTAATCACATAAATGGGTCTGTAAATAAAGGGTACAGATCTCTGCACATGGTTATGAGAGTATTTAGGGGTTGTAGTAAGGATGTATAGGAGAGAGCATATTTGTCTGTGATGAGACCCCAACTAGAGTATGGTTCCAGTGTATGGGACCCTTGCCAGGATTACTTGGTTCAGGAACTGGAAAAAATCCAAAGAAAAGCAGCTCGATTTGTTCTGGGCGATTTCCGACAAAAGAGTAGCGTTACAAAAAATGTTGCAAAGATTGGGCTTGGAAGACTTGGGAGAAAGGAGACGAGCTGGTCGACTAAGTGGTATGTTCCGAGCTGTCAGTGGAGAGATGGCATGGGAGGACATCAGTAGACGAATAAGTTTGGATGGTGTCTTTAAAAGTAGGAAAGATCACAATATGAAGATAAAGTTGGAATTCAAGAGGACAAATTGGGGCAAATATTCGTTTATAGCAAGGGGAGTTAGGGATTGGAATATCTTACCAAGGGAGATGCTCAATAAATTTCCAATTTCTTTACAATCATTTAAGAAAAGGCTAGGAAAACAACAGATAGGGAATCTGCCACCTGGGCGACTGCCCTAAATGCAGATCAGGATTGATTGATTGATTGATTGATTGATTGATTGATTGATTGATTGATTGATTGATTGATTGATTGATTGATTGATTGATTGATTGATTGATTGATTGATTTATTTATTTATTTATTTATTTATTGTTCAGGCAGACCTTTGCCGTCTTCCAGGCCGTTAGGTAGTAACCCGGGGAAAGGCAGGCCGTGAAGGGGGCAGCAAGGAATACCACAGCCCTGTAGGGGAGGGACTTGATTTCCTTTACGGTGACCCTATCAGCCCCGGGAGACTTATTCTCACTAAGTCCTCCGCAGGTGTGATGTCAGTCACTGTGTCCCTTGCGGTCCTACTATGTCTGAAAGCTGAAGCTATTTGTTCTATCTGTCGGTCTGTACGGTCGTCATCGTGGCGGGTGTAATGTACTGCACACTGACTCTCGATTGAGTCAGCGAAAGCTTCAGCTTTCTCCAGAGGGGAGAAAACGAGACCCCGTTGGCCATGAAGTGCACGACGGGGTTCTCGTGTTCGAGTCAGACTACGAGTAACCCCTCCAAAACTCGCGGTCTGAGTCGTTTTCTGTGAGAGTGCGACAGAGTTCTTCCCATTTTTCAATCTTGTGTTCCAGCAACCGTTGGCGAACGACGCGGGCAAGTTCCTGGCATTCTGCCTTGTCATCTGGGTCGCGGTAGAGTTGCCATCTCTTCCGATATAGATTTTTAATCTTGATCAAATCCTTGAGGAGATCCGGAAGACCCTCCTCAACTTGTGGACAGCGGGCCGAACGAGAATTTCGGGCAACTTCCTGGATGTGTTTCCTTGCATTGAGAATCTTACGAGTAAGATGCTCAACTGCCCTGTCAACATCATCCCGGGTGCGTATTTTGAAAGGTTTAAAATTTCTATCCACATGTTTCCTAAACTTGTGGTAGTCCAAGTTGACATGAGGGATCGAAAGAGATGGCCGCCTCCAGTCGCTCCCAGGCAAGATTGAAAACAATGGGATTGTGATCAGAGTTTAGCTCATGGGGAACAACAAAATCGATTGTTCTGTGATAATATTTAGATACTGTCACATCAATGACGTCAGGTAACCCATTAGCCGGGTATATTGTGGGCTCCGTGGGAGCACACACCTTGACGTCACTGTCTCTCATGTAAGCACTTAATATACTCCCCCTAGGATTGGCCACCCTAGAGTTCCAGTCTTGATGCTTGCAATTGAGGTCCCAGCCACTACGGTGGGTACGTGGCCAGGGTTCTCCAGAAGAGCATTTAGTTCCACCAGATTAAAGGGTGCATTAGGTGACAGATATGTTGTAAAAATACGATAATGGTAGTCCCGATGTCGGATTTCAATCACGAGGGATTCCAGTACGGAGGGGGGAGGGGGTCGAGGACGTGATGGGTAAGACTAGACTTAACCAGCACAGCGAAACCCCCACCCTTCATCCCGACTCTGTCTTTCCGGTAGACTACCATTCTTTTAATTTTGAAATGCATATGCTATTTTAGGAACGTCTCGCCCAGTAGCATGATGTCTAGGTTATGGTCAGAGATAAAAGCCTCAAGCTCATACCTCTCACCGATAACACTGTGACAATTCCAAGCACCAACCCTTAAGTCCATAGTCCGTGGCGTCAATTGCGTCGTCTAAGGGGCTGAGAAATACCGCATAGCGGCATCATAGCATCATAGCAACGATGTCTGCTAAACCAACGAGGTCAGGGAAGGAGATTCCGGTACTACTAAGGGAGGGAGTGGGAGATGATGAGGGGGCAGCAGCGCCACCGTAGAGACTCGCAAACGAGACCCCTTCGGTCACAGGTTTCGAGGGTGGCAGTGCACTCTTCTTCTGTCTTTGAGTTGCACCGCGGTTTTCTGCTTAATAACAGCCTCCCGCAAGAGTTGGTACCCTCTCCACGAAGCTGGATGTTCCCCCTTACAGTTAACGCACTTGGCGGGAGCCTCCGGTGTGAGCGGGCAGGCCGCAGCCAAGTGGTTTTCTCCGCACTTAACGCATCTCAAAGGCATCTTGCAGTAATTCGCAGTGTTCCCCAGTCTCTGGCACTTGAAACATTGAGAAGGTCCTTCTCTGCCTCGGCATGCCTCAATTTTTACCTTGGCCCCACACAAGTAGTTGACAGAGTAAATTGTTTTGGAAAATTCCTCATTAGGAAGCGTGACACTGATTACGCTAAGGGGGATAAACTTTTGGGTGGTGGCATCCATCCTGGTGTATTGATAAATATCCTTAGGTTGGTATCCTAGCGCAATCAGCTCTTCCCTAACCCAATCCATATCAACTGTTGAGACGATATTTCGAATTATAACCTTCAACAGCCGCTTGAAGGGCAGCTGGTGGGTATAGAAGTTGGCATTAGTAGAGTCGGAATATTGGGTCAAGAGTCCTGCTCGTTGTCGATATGATACTTTAGTAGTATAATTGGATGGTTCGGGCGCCTCCTCCTCCTCCGGCTCCCAGGGGCCCGCTCCTCCTCCCGCGGGAAATTCGAATTCGTAAACAAAGCCACGTGCTTTTTGACAGCTATCAACGACAACAACGCATCGCTAACCTCAGTACTGCCATCTTGACGGGCCTAAACCTCAACTTAACTACACTAGCGCCAGATTTGAATCGGTAAACAAATCCACGTGCTTTTTGACAGACAACAACGTATCGCTAACCTCAGCGCCGCCATCTTGATGGGCCAAAACCTCAGTGCTGCCAACTTAACATTACTAGCGCGAGATTTGAATCTTTATTCTTTATTATTATTATTTTTCTCAAGATCACAGTAACCAAATACCCAATCGATCCATTGAATGAGAAAAATAACAATGTTCATCCTAAGCCACCAAATTCCACCAACAGAAATTGACAACACAAATTCCTAATAAAATGAATAATACAAACGGTAATAATAATAATAATAATAATAATAATAATAATAATAATAATAATAATAATAATAATAATAATAATAATAATAATAATAATAATCATCATCATCATCATCATCATCATAATAGTAATAAACCCCAAACGTACTCCTTGGACATGCCATGAAGTCCGTTGGATACTCCGGAAACTTGACCCACAAAGTTTGATTCAACACAGTAGTCATCCTCCGTACCTTCATGTCACGTCCATCGTCTCCCCTAAATATATATATTGCCACTCCAAATTATGTTCTTTAAATAAAATATAAAAGACAAATTATAACTACTGCTACTGTCCGGCTGTGTCATCACCCCTGGTGAGAAGAAGGCCGCCCTCCCGATGATGACACGACCGGCGCTATCCGTGGGGTCGCAAGGAAGGCCCCAACAATCCTACCAGATGACAATGCATTTCTCTCACCATTCCATTGCGGCCATCCCCATGAAACTGGAGCCGCTCTCCTCTCTTATCCCGCGTTTCACCTTCATTTGCTTATTTGTATTTGGCCCGTCCCACCCCGCCTTCTTACGGGTGTGTCCTGCTCACCCTTGCCCCTCTTGCCTTACCATCTCCTACTATGCTTGGATAGTGAGAAAAAAGCACCGTCACTGCCTCAAGGTTCTAGCATACTCTACTCGTGTCCTTATGCACTCAGCACTTTCGTCACATTCATCCTTGCCGTCACGGCACATTCCTTCACCGCTATTGTACTTCTGCTTGACCCACTCCGGATTGCTGAGTCCACACTCCCTTACATCACCAGTCTGGAATTTGTTTACATTCATCTGCTCATGTTGCAACTTTATCCTTGTGCTACTTCTCTGTTTCTGCACTTCATATTTAACCCTACCTAATCTAATTCAAAAACGCAGCCACACTCCACATTAAATTTGCCATCCCGTTTCCATGAAAATATACCATGAGTCCTTCTATAACTTAATAACTTCTCCATACTTCTCCAAGACTTAATCAATAATACCTCCATAAATAATACTACAACAGTAAATACACCACCACTTCTCTATACTTCTCCAACACCACATTTCATCATACCAAACCGCCATCCCTTCACCTTCATCCCTTACTCACAAGTTACTCATAATTCAATACCAACACAACTACCATCACTTTACCATCTTCCCACTACAAGAATAAATAGCCCATCAATAAATAATTCTACAACAATAAATACACCATCATTTCTCTATATTTCTCCAGCACCACATTTCAACATCAAGCCAACATCACTTACCACTTACTCGCTCCATAAATTCAATACCATCACATAAATTTGCCATCAGGTTTCAATGAAAATATACCATCAATCCTTCTTTAACTTAACAACTTCTCCGTACTTCTCCAAGACTTAATAAATTATACCTCAATAAATAATACTGCAACAGTAGATATACCACCACTTCTCTCTACTTCTCCCACACCACCTTTCAACATACCAAACCGCCATCACTTACACCTTCAACCCTTATTCACAAATTACTCATAATTCAATACCAACACAACTACCATCACTTTACCAGCTTCCCACTACAAGAATAAATGCACCCATCCACAAATAATTTTACAACAATAAATACACCACCACTTCTCTATACTTCTCCAACACCACATTTCAACATCAAGCCAACTTCACTTACCACTTCCTCGCTCCATCAATCCAATACCACACATATTCATCAATATATGATACTACAACTATAGATACGCCACCACTTCTCTATACTTCTCTAACACTACATTTCCACATACCAAGCCATTTTCACTTACCACTGCATCTCTTACTCACAGCTTTTACCATCTTCACATTACAACAATAAATACACCACCATTTCTCCCTACTTCTCCAACCCCACCTTTCAACATTTATTCATCAATAAATAATACTACAACAATATATACACCCACCACTTCTCTATACTTCTCCAGCACCACATTTCAATCTACCAAACCTCCTTCACTTACACTTCATACCATACTAACAACTTACTCATATTTCAATACCAACACATCAATAAATCATACTACAACAATACATACACCACCACTTACTCTTAAATTCGATACCAACACATCTACCACTTACGACTTCATCCCTCACTAACAAATTACTCGTAATTCAACACCAACACATCAATAACTCATACCACAACAATAAATACACCACCCCTTCTCAGTACTTCTCCAACACCACATTTCAATAAACTCAACCGTCTTCACTTATTCTGTCATCGAACCATACCAGCGAACATCACTTCTCAGCTCTACATTCTGTCGTCAAACCATCTTTAACTTCGCTCTTCAATACACTAATGTTTTTGCTTCGAGTAACAACACCTCTCTCATTTCCACCTGTACCCCACATGTCTGTCAATTTTCTGTGCCTTCCTGCTTCTCTACCACCTCTCTTGGTCGCCATTTCATCACTATCTTCACTCTGCTGGTTTTCTTTGCCTCCAACTACAGCTCCACTCAGGTCCCTTAAACTTCTGCTCCTCCCCCTGCTCCTACTCAGATCCAGACTCTCCCAGGTCGCCCCTGACCTTACCTTTTTACCCTTCTCTTCTCTTACTTCACTGCTTTCACTTTCCTGCCTATCCTCTTCACTGATTATGGTCCCATTTTCACTTGGCCCCTCTCCCTGCCTCAATTCACATAGACTACTGATACTTATGGTGTTTTGCCTATCATCGCTACTGATCGCTACTCTTTCCTCTTTTTCTTCGTCTTGTTCTATCTTCATTTCTAAGTCCATCAATCTATTCACAGACCAGATTCTCTTCCAGTTGCTGCCTGTCACCACTAGTTCCTGTCCTTTGATCGTTGCTCTCAGCCCCTGCTTTATAGCTCGTATCTTGTGTTTTCTCAGTATTTTTTCATTCCTAATCGCCTCCATTCCCACGTCTCTCTTGATCCATATTTTTTCCCTCTGCACATTCCCCGCATTGCCTAACACAGCATCCGCCATCAGCGTAGAAAACAGTTGAATTTTGATAGGCCTGTTGCCTCTAATTCTCCCCACTCTCTGCACATCATCTATGTCCACTTCACTAAAATTTACTTTCAATTTCCCCTGTATTAAGTCCACACACCATATATAAATAGGCACTTCTTCCTGCGATTTAAAGTGTTGGCTTCCACTTCTGCTTTCAGTTTCAACGTCTCCTCCTCTAGTCGTCCTATTTTTTCCCTTAATGTTGCAACTTCTTCAGCGTTTTTCCTCACTTGTGCTGTTGTATCGTCAGCCCATTCTCGTAACCATACCTTCATTTTTTCAAACTCCCTGGTTTTTTTCTTGAATCATATTTTTAAGTTGCTCAAACGGGCAGACTTACTCAACCAAATCTTTTATAATTTTTCTGAATTCTTCCATGTCTTCCCAGGTCTCATTTCCACTAGATGTCGGGCCTGGGTTCAGCTCAACCCCCCCAATCCATAGCAATATTATAACCACTGCCGCCGATAGCAATAATTCTCCTTTAATCTCCATTTCAACTCTACACCAACCTGATATCACTTCTTCTTTCTTTTGTCTCCCCTGCCACCTTTCTATAGTTGCTCTGCATTGTTCCACACCAATCATTGTCCATAAACTCCACACAACCTTCCAGAACTCAGCACTCTCTCTCCCTACTCCCACTCCCGGGACCCTCCACGCAATACGTCCGCGCTCGACCGTGGCTTAAGCTGAACTGGCGAGATTTGAATCGGTAAACAAAGCCACATGCTTTTTTTGACAGCTGTCATCTGCCACCTTTAATCAAGAGAGCACCGTGCTGCCCTCTTGCAGGCAATTTCGTCAGCTGTTATCCGCCATCTTTAATCGACGGAATACAATGCTGACCTCTTTATGGCTACTACCTTAAGCACGTAGTAGCGGGCAATTTGAAAAGTTCCGTTAGCTGTCATCAGCCATCTTTAATCAAGAGAGCACAGTGCTGCACTCTTTAGCTACTTACCTTTGAAATGTGGTGGTGGAAAATTCCACGTGCTCTTGTTTGGAAACAAACCCACGTGCTTTTTTGACAGCTGTCATCCGCCATCTTTAATCAAGAGAGCACAGTGCTGCTATCTTTAGTTGAAAAGTGGTGACGGCAATTTGAAAAAATTCACGTCTCTCGTTTGGAAACAAATCCACGTGCTTTTTTGACAGCTGTTATCCGCCATCTTTAATCAAGACAGCACAGTGCTGCACTCTTTAGTTGAAATGTGGTGGTGGCAATTTGAAAAATTCCACATTCTCTGGATTGGAAACAAACACACGTGCTTTTTTACAGCTGTCATCCGCCATCTTTAATCAAGAGAGCACCGTGCTGCACTCTTTAGCTACATACCTTTAAAATGTGGTGGCGGATATTTGAAAAATTCCACATTCTCTTGTTTGGAAACAAACTCGCGTGCTTTTTTGACAGCAACCATCTTTAATCAAGAGAGCACCGTGCTGCACTCTTTAGTTACATGCCTTTGAAATGTGGTGGAGGAAAATTTGAAAAATGCTTTTGGACAGCAGCCATCTTTAATCTACAGAGCACCGTACTGCTATCTTGCGGTCAATTCCGACAGCTGTCACCCACCATCTTGCATCGCAAACCTCAGTGCTGCACTCTTTAGCTAAAATATGGTGGGGGAAAATTTTTAAAATATCTACAGCAGCTATCTCTCAACGCTAATTGCACAAGATGGCGGCTATACATGACTCCTCAACGGTGCTTACGCAAGATGACTGCTATACATAGGTTCTTATGAGACTCCCTTGGAATACTTGCGCAGATGGCGGCTATAGATAGCTCCTTATGAGACACCCAGGGATGCTTCCTTAAGATGGCAGCTGCTCTTATGAGACGGCTTAAGGGTCCTTGCACGAGTTGGGTTGAGACGCCCTAAGGATGCTTGCGCAAGATGGCGAACACAAGATGGCGGCTATACTCGACTCCTCTGAGACGCCTTAAGGGTGCTTGTGCAAGATTGCTGCTGCTCTTATCAAGAAAGCTAGCTTAGAAGCTAACGTGCCGTGCTAGTTCGATTCATTAAATTTGGGGCTAAATGCAAAATGTTAAATATCTCGAAAACGGTGCATCGTAGAGCAAAACGGACAACATTTTCCGCCTAATATCTAGGTTCGCAGTATGAGGAACATGATAGCGTAAGAAAAACATAGTCTAATGATGAGATCAACGGTTCGGTTCCTACTTAGGCCCTTTGACATTTGCTCTATTTTAGCTTGTATTGAAGCAAGGTTTTGTAACATGATCAGGTCTAGCTATGGTAGAGAGTATAACGTGCTATGCTGGTTCCATTCAGTAAATTTGGGGCTTAAATGCAAAATGTTAAATATCTTGAAAACGATACGTCGTAGAGCAAAACGGACAACATTTTTCTGCCTAATACCCAGTTTCGCAGTGTCAGGAATATGATAGCGTAAGAAAACATAGTTTTTGATGAGATCAACGGTTCGGTTCCTACTTAGGCCCTTTGGCATTAACGGCTATCTAATTCTACAAGGTGGCGGCTATACATAACTTCTTATGAGACAGCTTAAGGGTGCTTGCACAAGATGGCTTGAGACGCCCTAGGGATGCTTGCGCAAGATGACGGACACAAGATGGTGGCTCTACATAGCTCCTTAGGAGACGGCTTAAGAGCGCTTGTACAAGATGGCTGCTGCTCTTATGAGACTCCCTAGGGGTGCTTGCGCAAGATGGTGGCTGTTGTTATGCATGTGGTGGAGGGCAATTTGAAATTCCATGTGCTTGCGGCCACTTTTAATCAACAGAGCACCGTGCTGCTCTCTTTATCTACTACCTTTGAAATGTGGTGGCGACAATGGCTACGTAACAGCTGCTATCTTTAATTAACAGAGCACCATGCTGCCATCTTTATCTACTACCTTTGAAATGTGGTGGCGACAATGGCTAGGTAACAGTTGCTATCTTTAATTAACAGAGCACCATGCTGCCATCTTTAGCTACAACCTCAGGTACCTGGTAGCGGGTAATTTGAAATACTGTACGTGATTTTTTGACAGCGGCTATCTTTAATCAATACAGCATCATGCTGCTATCTTTAGCTACTTCCTTCGAAATGTGCTAGCAGGCAATTTGTGACAGATGTCATCTTTAATCAACAGAGCATCGTGCTGCTATCTTTACAGCACTAAATCTCGTACTTTTGAAATGCGGTGGCGGATAATTTGAAAAATGATTTATTGAAAGCTGTCATCCGCCATCTTTAAACAATAGCGATTATACTTAAGGTGTTAAGGCCTTTTCCTATGTCAAGGCATTGCTCTATCGAACAAGTTTAAACCTGCATCGCGAAGGCAAGTGTGTGCAGCGATAACATTATTGTGCATGTTTAGACTTGCAGATCACAAAAGAAACAACAAGACTAGAATCAAACGCTGTACTCAATACAACATGTGTTTAGAACATTGTTTGATGTGTTCAGAACACTACATATGTGATTAAGACTAGAATCGAACACTGTACTCGATACAAAATGCGTTTAGAACATGTTAGTGGATACCTTTGTTCTAAGAAATCAGATTGAAGCATAACAAAACTAGAATCGAACACTGTAATTGATGTTGTTAACTTCAACACATGATCAGAACATTGTTTGATGTGTTCAGAGAAAAAGTACAATTTCAATTATTTGCCTAGTGTAAAATAAAAAACTATGGAATCACACTCTGCACATGTCGCGTAGCCAACTCGCTCAGTAAACGACATTGCAAAACTACAACTTCAATGATTTGCCTAGTGTAAAAATCAAAAACATACTGTGCACATACTGCGTAGCTAACTCGCTCGGTAAACGAGAGAGCAAAAGTACAACTTCAAAAGATTTACCTTCCATCATTCGTCTTGTGTGAAAATCAGTCGAACAAGTTATCGCATTAATATAAAATATCAGTCAATCTGTTAGCATGGGTTACAAGCATGTAGCTCATGCGGAAGGTAAAATTAAACAGAACGCTTAGTGCTATAAGAAATACAGCGCTTACATTTAAGTCCCTAGTAGTTGAACAAGTCATCGCATAAAAATGAAACATAAAATATCGAATCGGAAACATATTATTGTTTCAATCTGTTGGCATGGCTTACAAGCATGTAGCTTGTGTAGGAGAGGACTACTATGCAAAATGCTGAACCGAAAAAATAATCGTGATATTGAATGGAACCCAGGGGTTACGTCTTATCATAAGAGCAAAAGGACACTTCCTCTACCTCCTCCTCCTTCTAGGGCTAATGGGCTAAAGGGCTAATGGGCTAAAGGGCTAAAGGGAAAAAGGGCTCCCCTACTACCTTACCACGCCCTCCTCTTACAAGGAGTTAGCTGAAGTAGGTACATTTTTAACAGCAGCAACACCCTCATCGATCGCTATCAGCAAGAACGCTTCTACTTGGTTAAGTGTAGCAAATTAATCTTTATTAGTAAATGGTTTTATGTTCAGAACAAAGAATGGAACCTAGGGGTCACCTCTTATCAGAATTACCTAATAAAATCGCCGAGGTGCAATGAGTTGCGTTTTTCTAACATAAATCAGTTTCTGCTCGATAGTTTTTAGTGTTTGGAACACTGAACTTTTCAAGAACGCAGCAGTGAGGTTAGCGATGTTCTGTTGTTGGATTTTAAATTAAACGCCACGACATGCATAAGGTGGCAGCCTTGAGGTTTAGCGCTGTAAAGATGACAGCAGTGAGGTTAGCGATGTTCTGTTATTGGATTTTAAATTCCGCGCTACAACATGCATAAGGTGGCAGCCTTGAAGTTTAGCGCCGTAAAGATGGCAACACTGAAGTTAGCGATGCTCTATTGTCCTTCAAAGTGAGGTTTGGGTCCGTCAAGATGACAGCTGTCAAAAAAGCACGTTGCTTTGTTTACCAACAAGAGCACGTGGCTGTCACAGCAACAGAACATCGCTAACATCACTGCTGCGTTCTTGAAAAGTTCAGTGTTCCAAACACTAAAAACTATCGAGCATATACTGATTTATGTTAGAAAAACGCAAGTCATGGCAGCTCGGGAATTTTATTAGGTAATTCTGATAAGAGGTGACCCCTAGGTTCCATTCCTTGTTCTGAACATAAAACCATTTACCAATAAAGATTAATTTGCTGCACTTAACCAAGTAGAAGCGTTCTTGCTGATAGCGATCGATGAGGGCGTTGCTGCCGTTAAAAATGTACCTACTTCAGCTAACTCCTTCTAAGAGGATGGCGTGGTAAGGTAGTAGAGGCGCCCTTTTGCACTTTAGCCCTTTAGCCCATTAGCTCTAGGAGGAGGAGGAGGTAGAGGAAGAGTCCTTTTACTCTTATGATAAGACGTAACCCCTGGGGTCCATTCAATATCACGATTATTTTTTCGGTTCAGCATTTTGCATAGTAGTCCTCTCCAAAACAAGCTACATGCTTGTAACATATGGCAACAGATTGAAACAATAATATGTTTCCGAACTGATATTTTATATTACATTTTTATGCGATAACTTTTTCAACTGCTAGGGACTTAAATGTAAGCGGTGTATTTCTTATAGCACTAAGCGTTCTGTTTAATTTTACTTTCCGCATGAGCTACATGCTTGTAACCCATGCTAACAGATTGAGTGATATTTTATGTTTATGCGGTAACTTGTTCGACTGATTTTCACACAAGACGGATGATGGAAGGTAAATCATTTGAAGTTGTACTTTTGCTCTCTCGCGTACCGAGCGAGTTAGCTACGCAGTATGTGCACAGTTTGTTTTTATTTTTACATAAGCAAATCATTGAAGTTGTAGTTTTGCAATGTCGTTTACTGAGCGAGTTACCTACGCGATAAGTGCACAGTGTGTTTCCATAATTTTTGGTTTTACACTAAGCAAATCACTGAAATTGTACTTTTGCTCTGAACACATCAAACAATGATCTGATCATATGTTGAAGTTAACAACATCGATTACAGTGTTCGATTCTAGTCTTGTTATGTTTCAATCTGATCTTAGAACAAAGGTACCCCCTAACATGTTCTAAACACATGTTGTATCGAGTACAGTGTTCGATTCTAGTCGTGATCACTTATTTTGTGTTCTGAACACATCAATCAATGTTCTGATCACATGTTGAAGTTAACGACATCGAGTACAGTGTTCGATTCTAGTCTTGTTATGTTTCAAGCTAATCTTCTTAGAACAAAGGTATCCCCTAACATATTCTAAACGCATGTTGTATCGAGTACAGTGTTCGATTCTGGTCTTAATCACTTATGTAGTGTTCTGAACACATCAAGCATTATTCTAAACATATGTTGTATTGAGTACAGCGTTTGATTCTAGTCTTGTTATGTTTCTTTTGTGATCTGCAAGTCTAAACATGCACAATAATGTTATCGCTGCACACTCTTGCCTTCGCGATGCAGGTTTAAACTTGTTCAATAGAGCAATGCCTTGACATAGGAGAAGGCCTTAACACCTTATGTATAACCGCTATTGTTTAAAGATGACGGATGACAGCTGTCAAAAAAATCATTTTTCTAATTATCCGCCACCACATTTCAAAAGTATGAGATTTAGTGCTGTAAAGATAGCAGCACGATGCTCTGTTGATTAAAGATGAGAGCTGTCACAAATTGCCTGCTAGCACATTTCGAAGGTAGTAGCTAAAGATAGCTGCATGATGCTGTATTGATTAAAGATGGTCGCTGTCCAGAAATCACGTAGAATTTTTCAAATTACCCTCTACCACGTACCTAAGGTAGTAGCTAAAGATGGCAGCATGGTGCTCTTTTAATTAAAGTTAGCAGCTGTTACGTAGCCATTGTCGCCACCACATTTCAAAGGTAGTAACTGAAGATAGCAGCACGGTGCTCTGTTGATTAAAGATGGCCGCAAGCACATGGAATTTCAAATTGCCCTCCACCGCATGCATGACAGCAGCCGCCATCTTGCGCAGTAGCCTCTAAGCTAGCTTTCTTCATAAGAGTAGCCGCCATCGTGTGCAAGCATCCCTAGGCTGTCTCATAAGGAGCTATGTATAGTCACCATCTTGTCGCCGGTATCTTGCGCAAGCACCCCAAGGGTGTCTCATAAGAGCAGCAGTCATCTTGTACAAGCGCTCTTAAGCCGTCTCCTAAGGAGCTATGTATAGCCACCATCTTGTGTCCGTCATCTTGCGCAAGCATCCCTAGGGCGTCTCAAGCCATCTTGTGCAAGCACCCTTAAGCTGTCTCATAAGAAGTTATGTATAGCCACCATCTTGTAGAATTAGATAGCCGTTAATGCCAAAGGGCCTAAGTAGGAACCAAACCGGTGATCTCATCATTAAACTATGTTTTCTTACGCTATCATATTCCTGATACTGCGAAACTGGGTGTTAGGCAGAAAAATGTTGTCCGTTTTGCTCTACGACGTATCGTTTTCAAGATATTTAACATTTTGCATTTAAGCCCCAAATTTACTGAATGGAACCAGCATAGCACGTTATAATCTCCACCATAGCTAGACCTAATCATGTTACAAAAACTTGCTTCAATACAAGCTAAAATAGAGCAAATGCCAAATGGCCTAAATAGGAACCGAACCGTTGATCTCATCATTAGACTATGTTTTTCTTACGCTATCATGCACCTCATACTGCGAACCTAGATATTAGGCGGAAAATGTTGTCCGTTTTGCTCTACGATGCACCGTTTTCGAGATATTTAACATTTTGCATTTAAGCCCCAAATTTAATGAATCGAACTAGCACGGCACGTTAGCCTCTAAGCTAGCTTTCTTGATAAGAGAAGCAGCCATCTTGCGCAAGCACCCTTAAGGCGTCTCATAAGGAGTCGTGTATAGCCGTCATCTTTTGTCCGACATCTTGCGCAAGCATCCTTAGGGGTCTCAACCCAACTCGTGCAAGGACCCTTAAGCCGTCTCATAAGAGCAGCCGTCATCTTAAACAAGCATCCCTAGGGCGTCTCATAAGGAGCTATCTATAGCCGCCATCTTGTGCAAGTATTCCAAGGGAGTCTCATAAGAACCTATGTATAGCAGTTATCTTGCGTAAGCGCCCTTAAGGAGTCATGTATAGCCGCCATCTTGTGCAATAATAGTTGAGAGATAGCTGCTGTAGAATTTTTTAAAATTATCCGCCACCATATTTCAGCTAAAGTGTGCAGCACTGAGGTTTGCGATGCAAGATGGTGGGTGACAGCTGTCGGAATTGACCGCAAGATAGCAGCACGGTGCTCTGTAGATTAAAGATGGCTGCTGTCAAAAAGCATTTTTTTCAAATTTTCCGCCACCACATTTCAAAGGTATGTAACTAAAGAGTGCAGCACGGTGCTCTCTTGATTAAAGATGGTTGCTGTCAAAAAAGCACGTGAGTTTGTTTCCAAACAAGAGAATGTGGAATTTTTCAAATTGCCGCCACCACATTTCAACTAAAGAATGCAGCGCGGTGCTCTCTTGATTAAAGATGGTGGATGACAGCTGTCAAAAAAGCACGTGAGTTTGTTTCCAAACAAGAGAATGTGGAATATTATCAAATTGCCATCACAACATTTCAACTAAAGAGGACAGCACGGTGCTCTCTTGATTAAAGATATCGGATGACAGCTGTCAAAAAAGCATGTGGGTTTGTTTCGAAACAAGAACACGTGGAATTTGCAACCACCACATTTCAAAGGTAAGTAGCTAAAGTGTGCAGCACTGTGCTCTCTTGATTAAAGATGGCTGATGACAGCTAACGGAACTTTTCAAATTGCCCGCTACTACGTGCTTAAGGTAGTAGCCATAAAGAGGGCAGCACGATGTTCCGTTGATTAAAGATGCGGATAACAGCTGACGAAATTGCCTGCAAGGGAGCAGCACGGTGCTCTCTTGATTAAAGATGGCGAATGACAGCTGTCAAAAAAGCGTGTGGCTTTGTTTACCGATTCAAATCTCGCGCTAGTATGGTTAAGTTGGCAGCACTGAGGTTTAGGCCCGTCAAGATGGCGGCGCTGAGGTTAGCGATACGTTGTTGCCTGTCAAAAACACGTGGTTGCCAAAAAAACCACGTGGATTTGTTTACCGATTCAAATCTCGCGCTAGTGTAGTTAAGTTGGCAGCATTGAGGTTTAGGCACGTCATGATGGCAGTACTGAGGTTAGCGATGCGTTGTTGTCGGTGATAGCTGTCAAAAAGCACGTGGCTTTGTTTACGAATTCGAATTTCCCGCGGGAGGAGGAGCGGGCCCCTGGGAAGGCCCCCGGGAGGAGGAGGAATGTGCCCCTGGGAAGGCCCCTCGGGAGGAGGAGAAGGAGTGGGCCCCTGGGAGCCGGAGGAGGAGGAGGAGGTGCGCGAACCATCCAATTATACTACTTACTTTAGGGCTTCCCTTGTGTTGATGACCCGAAGGTCACCAGTGCACCGTGTTGCAAATACCTAAAATGCTGCTGGTAGTTGGTCTTGTCAAAGGCTTTTTCTTAGCAGGGGGGCGTGGTGTCCATATGCTCGACCTCCCCACCAGGAGCGTGGGGCTTCGCAGTCCCATTCCCGCCACACAGACGGTGGTGTCGCCGAACGGGAGGCGCTGGTCGAGGGGGCGGCTTCAGTCGCCGTCCGGGGAGTAGGCGACTGGGCAGGCACTAGTGCCTCTGGCCCGGTGCTTCCACTGGTGGGTAGAGCGGAAAGAGGGGAGTATGAATTCAAATCTTTGTTATAAATGAATATCTGACAATTAGCAGTGCGTTTCTTAAGAACATATCGGGCTTTAGACTTGCCCTTTACCTTCCGAGCCGTTGTCCGTTGACTGTCAGCTGCAGCTTTAGTAGCGGGAAAGGAAGCCAAAAGTTTCGCTTGGTCATCTATTGTAGTGCCGGGTGGTAATAGAGTTATCGTAGAGGAGCTGGCTGATGAACCAGCAACCTTGTCAACATTACCGAACCGTTGTCCTTGTCCGTACCAGCCGTGTCCATGGCTGGGTAGCTCAGTCGTTCCAGTCAGCCAATAGCAGCGCGGGGGACTATACAGCAACCCGCGATACACCGCACTCGCCCAACAACACAAGATCGCTCCGCACTCAAAGCAAACCAATCACAGCAGATGCTTTCACTTCAGCAGAAAGATCTCGAATCGCTGCCGAAGATCAGGGACATCACAGTCAACCAACCAGAGGATCCATTGCTCGTCGCGACCTAATAGGATGTCGTGCAATTCGAGATCCGCCGCGTACCAATCAGAATTCATGCCCACATATATTCAACCTGATGACAGACTGCACGGCGCGAACCAATCAGAGGTCGTGAGCTCAGAGACCCAACCAAACGTCAGACTGCTCGACGCGACCCAATCGGAGGTTGTGCTTTCAGATATTCAGTCAGATGTCAGATTGCACGGCGCGAACCAATTAAAGGACGCACACTCGCATATAAATACAGCTGCTTCCCAAGCAACAAACACACATACGAAGACACATCTCACGAGAGATCCTCAAGCCTACTGCGGGGGACACACGCACAGGCTTTTCTTCTCCAAATTGGACTATACTTACGTCCACGCATCCCTTCGTCCTTTTTTGCGGCCGGGTGGCCATTATCTATAGTTGCTACCCAGCTGACCCCGAAAATCATAGGTTGACGCCTCGTTGGCTGTCACCATGTTCACCTGCGCCATCCAAGACATTGCTCCAGCCATTTCCGAAAATGATTTCTACAACGCCATCCGCTCCGCAGGCTTCTGCGTACATGACGCCTACCGGCTATTGAACGGCACCAGTTCATTGCCATCTCCACTGATTCTTCTATACATACCAACGTTGGTCGACCAGCAGCGCCTCATCACGCCGGCGTATCCGTGCATAACCGCCACTACCACGTGGAATCTACTCCTCCATCCATACACTACGCCGACCCTTCCCATCGTCCACATGCAATCAACCTTAACCTCGCAACAACCCACGTCGACTTCCTCTTCCCTTTCCCCTACAACAACTATTACCACCACGACTTCCGCCAAGACACATTTGTCCTCCTCTCACATCCCGGCTACATTTGCCACGACTACCCACCCATCGCCGATTATGACCTCCTGCCTTCCAATTTCTACACTTTCTACAACGTTCTATCCCCTCCCTCCTCACAACAACACCTGGCATCCTCCGACTCAACGCCGCCATCGCCTCAATCACCGCTTCAAGACAACGTCGCAGCAACTCCACCGCCATCAATGCCCACGCAGCAATCCACATCTAATCATGGTCTCCCCAGCTGTGTGATCCGTGGACTCGACCCTTCCATCTCCAGCCAGGACTACCTACAAGAACTTCACGCCGCCGGAATCCCCGCCTGTCGTGCGTTTCGCATTCCGACCAGTTCAGGACCAACATATATGGTACGTCTCCTCCTCCGGACTATCGCCGACGTCCAGCGCCTCATTGCCCCCGGAGCCCCCATCTATGCTCATCGATATAGACTGGAGCCTTCTCGTTCACCGCCTGCACGCTCTCAAACCTACACCATCCGTCGTCTCCCCCGGCCGACCCCTCCTCCCGTTCCACCTCCTCAACCCGTTAGTCCACCCCCTCTTCCAACTAATTTCTTCTTTTCGCCACCTCCGTCCCCCCTGAACTTTTTCGACTCTTACTCGCTTCTCTTGTAACCTTCTCATCGGTGTTTCATCTCCTTGCTCTTCAAAACCCTCATCACCCCCTTGCTTAAAACTTATCTTCCTTCAGTTCCGTCACGTCTCTCTTAAGTCATATATTAAAACCGTCCACATGCACCTCCCTATTCCACAATTCTACTTCCCTTCTACCTTTCCCCTTCGAACATATACCCTATCATTTCTCACTTCGTTTACCCACCTTCCCTTTTCCACACATCTCCTCGACACGTCCGCATCTTTTGGACAGAGCGAGGGCGTAACCCTCTAGGTGGCCCTACCCACCCCTTCAGGGTGGGGAAGGGAAACGTGAATAGTAGTCACCAACCAACATTCCTGCTCCCGCGTTGACTTAAGTGATTTGGAAACTGCTTCAACCGATTGTACCTACACTCTACACGGAGATCGGGTTTATTGCCTTAAATTTGTATTCCGTCAGGGGGACCGAGTGACAATCGGGAGTTTCACTCCAGGATATCAGCTTCAGACGACTCGGCATTAAACTGGATTACGAGATGGATCACGACGAGACACATCTATCGTAGGAAACCATCGCATCATTCTGCGGTTATCGGTAGCGAGTTCCTGATTCAAGAACTCGCACCGGGGACCGAGCGGGCTCTGCCCTACCAGCTGTAGACATTCCGGGATTCGACCTCCGCGTGTGAGAGAACTAGTGAGTGCATGGACACTTCACTTAGTGCTACCTCACAAGCACCAGTGCACGCAATCATGTCCGAAGTGCCAACTCAGGTTTCATCAACCACCACACCCACTACCACCACCTCCATCAGCACTCCACCTAACATTGTTCAAACGACCACCATCGCCTTCCATGTCTCTGTGATGTCAGCCTCCTTGTCCACTCCATGCACCAGCCGTCATATCCCCATGCTTCCAGCTCCCGTCCGGGACCCTCGAGTGCAATGCAAAAGACACTCTTCTTCACGTCCACTGAAAACTGAACCATCATCACGACGTTGGGCTGTCACACCGTCTTCATCTTCACTATCGCTCAACATCGCTTCGTCGTACCTCCATGGCAAGAACACTATGGACACCAAACAACCTCCCCCACACCCGTTCTCCCATACTGACTTCCCTCCTCTCCCTGTATTTCGTCGCCCTATCACCTCCGTACGAGAAATCCAGCAGCGCCCATTGGCACCCACACATTTCATCTTCTCAACTCATCCGCCGACTTCAGATCTGCCAGGAAAACCTTCCAGGTCCTTAAAAGTTTCAACATGCAGCGCCAAGAAGTAGCGGATATCAGACCAACTACCAACGGCGTGATTATCAAGATTAATGGGGAAGCAGCTCGCTTCAAATTAATTAACTCCATAGACTCATTCCACTTTGGCTCCACTATCGCTTTCAAACCCTTGACCGTCCCTGCTCATAAAACCCCTCCTCCATCCCCTCGATACAGCCTTTTTAGCTGTGTGGTGCGGGGAGTCCACTCGGATATCACTGACGAAGAAATTCTATCTGAACTCCATTCAAAAGACATACATGCCTGCAAAGTTTTCCGAATCAAAAATGAGTCAGGGACGACTTACATGGTAAGAATTATTCTCCCGACGACCGCGGATGGGGATCGCCTGCTTTCAACGGGGGTCTACATATTCCGTCGGCACTATCTTGTGGAGTCTTACCGTGCTGCGCCCCCGCACCAACTGAGATGCGAGCGGTGTCTGACCAATAATGATCACAGCACTGCACAATGTAAAGCCGGACGGCCGGTCTGCGGTCACTGCTCCCAATCCCATCCCACCCCAAAATGCCGAAATACCCAGGATTCTCCCCAGTGCCACACCTGCGGACAGAACCACCCCACATACCCCCGCCTTTGCAGAGCGCATTCCGCTCCTCCCGAAAATCGCCCGACTTAGTAGCCCCCATTCGAACCATCGACCCTCCCACCACCCCCAATAATACACTTTTTCCTCCACCTGCTGTCGAAGACGTCGTTCGTTTAATAACCCTTTCCTTTCTCGATATCTACCCCCACCATCGCCATCTAGTCCTCTCACACTTGCAAGCTGCAACGAACCAGGCCCTTAATCTCCATTTTCAAATATCCCACGCCGGGCTAAATACTCATTTTTTCACACGGCTAGAAACACTGGTATAATCATGGCAGGTAGTTTACAAAGAATTCCGGCCACCTCTCCCATCTCTATTCTTTTCCTGAACGTACAATCCTTTCACTGCAAACGCTTACACCTTCAGACCCTTACCTCTCAGCACCCAGTACAATCCATTTTACTCAGTGAAACAATTTTTCATGCAGAGCAATCTTCCCATCTCCCAGGCTTCACCCTCCGCCGATCAGACCACCCTGCTGATATCGGTCGAGGGGTGCCGCCCTATCCATCCGACCTGCACTTTCTCTTCGCCTCCATCACCCTCCGCACCCCCTTTACTTTCCAGAATCCATCATTGTTACCATCAACTTTTTATCCCGGTTCCTTCATGTCGCCACCATATACAATCGTAACATCCAACATCTTCCTCTTCAGTTCCTTGCACATCTTCACAGCACCTTCACAAACTTCATTTTCCTCGCAAATCTTAACCTTAATAGCCGCACCCACCGCGAAACCAATAACCTCTCCAACTTTCTCAATCCTCCTTAATCCCCTTGCCAGGACCATCCCGTGCCAGTTCACAAACCACCCCCGATGCAGTTATCGCCCACAATTCTCTCCTCCATCTCCTCACAGTTTATGTACCAACATTGGGAGCGACAACCTCCCCATCTTACTCCAAATCCAAACCCACTCTCCACGTCCCACCCCACCTCCCCCCATCAAAAGACCGAATTACTCCCTAGCCAACTGGCCCGCCTACCGAGATTCAATCTATTCTGCTATTGAACAAGCGCCTCCACTTCCAACAGACGCTCCCTCCACCGACACCTACACCGAACTTATCCAACATACTTTCACCACCACAGCCGCGGGCCACATTGCTACCAACTCCTATAGTAGCACCTCCAAACCTAGACTAACCCCTGAGTTCCGCCACCTCCAAAAACTTTCTCAATCCTACCTAACTGAATACTAATGGACCAGAGACATCTACCTCTTACGCCTTCACCGACAGACATTACGGACCATTGAGAACTACCTGCAGACGTACAAAAGATGATCTTGGAGGGCCACACCTGTTCATCCTTGAAGTCCCTTCATACCAACTCATCCCAGTACTGGAGACGACTATCCTCGATCCTTGGACAGACAAGCTCCCCTAAATACCCCATCCTTCACCAAGGAAGATCCCCCAGTAACACCCCGGAAAAACTGGAGGTCTTCGCAGAACACTACGAAAGACGTTTCACACGCCCATTCGACATACACTTCGACTATACGAACGTCGCACTCTACCACACAATCCGCACATCCCCCACGCTTTCCCCTTCTTCTACCCTCGCCCTAACCAATCACATCCTTCATACCCCTATCACTGACAATGACATCCTGGACGCCGTCCGCCGGACAAGGAACACCGCCCCAGGATTCGACAAACTCCAGTACCACTAAGTCACGGAAGCCCCGCCCGCCTTTATATCATTACTAGCTCAATTCTTTACCTTCCTTCTCACTTCCGCTTACTACCCTTCCCTCTGGAAACAGGCCATCATGCTACTCTTCCCTAAACCCGGTAAGGACCCCACTAATCTCGATTCCTATCGCCCCATCTGCCTTATCGTCGTCATAGCCAAAATCCTTGATAAAATTCTAGCCCGTCGTCTCTATAACTATATCCACTCCATGCACCTTCTCCCAGCCTCCCAATGCGGTTTCCGACTTGGCTATTCCACCCACCACCAACTCTTCCGTCTTATCCAGCTGACCTCCAGTAACTTTAATCGAGCCCGTCCTTCACTCCTCATCACATTTGATTTTCTTTTCGCTTTTGACTCTGTATGGTATGACGCCCTCATCTTCAAGTTACACCATTTCTCTCTTCCCCAATCCTACATCCGTCTCCTTTCATCACATCTCACTGACCGCTCTGCAACCATTCACATACAAAGCCACAATTTCCGATCCTTCCCCATGAATGTTGGCGCCCCCAAGGCTCCCCCTGTCTCCACTGATCTTCCTTCTATTCGTCGCGGACATTCCACAGCCCCAACCCCCCATATATATATATATTACAGTTCGCGGACGACACAACTATTTTCGCTCCATTTCCGTCTGTCCAAGGCATCAACAAGCGTCTCCGACCCTTCCTTAAATCCTTTGTAAAATGGTGCGATCGCTGGCACCTCCGTCTCAATCCTACCAAAACCCAGTCCACGCATATCCGTCCCCGTAAACGCCGCCTCTCCATTACATGGACTCCAGATGGACTACTCGAGCTCATCATGTGCAAAACCGCTAACCGCCCCAACTAGCCCTCAAGAACCTCGGAATTATCATCGACGAACACCTCACCTTCCGCCCACACTTCCTTCATATGAAGACACGCGCCCAGCAGAGATCCAAGCTGCTCCGCCGGCTTGCCGGAACGAACTGGGGTCTCCACTCCCAACTTCTAATCCATACGTACACATCCTTCATTCGCTCATTCATCACATAATGACATCCGGCCTGGCTCGCTACAACTAGCACCAACCACCATCTCCTCCGCCCACTCCTATCCATGGAGAGAAGATTAATCCGCATAGCCCTCCGCCTTCCCCCCACCCTACCACACCCGTGACCTCTAACCACCTTCCCAATACCCAAATTAGATGTCCACACCTCGGCTATATTCACCGCTTCATCCAGCGCTCCCTTGACCAAGGAAATCCCCTCATAACACAACCCTACCAAGCTCCTCTCAAAAGACCTCTCGAATCCTTACCACAATCCACCACTTCCAAGCCCTCACAGCGTCCGGCCATCGACCGGTCCCGTAAGGATATCTTCAGCATCGGACACCCAGATAAGCATCTTATATTACGCCCAGGGGCTATATGCACCGCTCTACTCTCACATGGTACTCTCACCTTCAAAATATGTATGCATTTATTTATGTAATCTTACACTACTGTATTTATATGCCTGTCTTTATAACATAATACTATATTGTATTAACTGACATCATTACTTGAATAAGTACCATACACTTACAGTACACTTAAAAACACCTTATCACCTAGCTACCTCTCTTATCATTCATCCATCATACAATACACATGCAGACACCATCACTTCTTTACTTTAACCATTACAATGCCCTTCGAACTCAACAATCCATCCATCTTATATATCTCAAGACACCATTATATGAATAAGTGCCATACAATTACAGTACACTTAAAAACACCTTATCACCTCGCTACCTCTCTTATCATTCATCCATAATACAATATACATGCAGACACCATCACTTCTTTACTTTAACCATTACAATTATAGACACCATCACTTCTTTACTTTAACCATTACAGTGCACATACAGACCCCATCACTTGAATAGATACCATCTAAACTTCGCCACCTCTCTTATCATATATCTATCATCATCACCTTTCATAATTAACACTTCAGTTCCAGTAGATACCATCCAACCTCCTTTATATCTCCAAACTCGTAACAATTACACTACACATATAGATATCATTACTTGAGTAAGTACCATCTAAACTTCGCTACCTCTTATCATTCTTCACTTGAATAAATACCCTCTAAGCTTCACTACCTCTCTTATCATCCATCCATCGCACTCCACAATCATTCTCTTCAATTCCATACCACATATCCTTACATATATACCTCTTATCATTAACTAATAAATCACTCACCAATACGATCTCAATACACATAAAGACACCTTCACTTGAATGAATACCCTCTAAACCTCGCTACCTCTCTTATCATCCATTCATTGAACTCCACCATCATTCACTTCAACTTTGACACAACAATCACTTATACTTAACACCGCCCCTTACACACATCTATTTCATAACACAGGCAAACCATGTTACTTACTACTGTTACTTGTCTTTTTACTTCTCGTAATTACTCTTTCTTCCATTTCTCCCTTTTTACCCCATAGCTCCTTCAAACTCAAGCTTCTCCCTTTAACCACGGCACTTCTTACTTCTGCTTCCTCCCTCAAACCATTATTCTCGCTCCGATTCTGTCCACTTGTCTTTCCCTGTGATTCTTCTTCCATCCTCTCTTCCTGCATCCTGCTTTCTTCACTCGCGCTGACCTCCGACACTAGTTCGTTCATTAATTTCCTGACTACTTCCATCCTCCTTGCATTTCCTTTTTCTTCAGCTCTTTTTACGATAGCTTCCCAGGAACCCCATCTACTCAGTGTTCCTCCCTTTACAGTATGTACATCAGCCCTGGTAGTTTCTTCTTGCCTCGAACTCTCAGCCCTGCTTTTTTCTTCTTGCCTCAAACTCTCATCCATTGATTTCAGTTTCGATACTGTCCACTTCCGGGTCCAATTCCTGCCGCTTACCACAAGTATCTGACCACTAATATACGCTCTCAGCCCCTGGATTTTCGCTTTCACTAAGTGTTTCTTTAGAATTTTGAAATTCCTACTCTCTTCTCTTCCGAAATCCCTCTTCACTCCAATTTTCTCACTCTGCAGATTACCAGCGTTCCTTATCACTATATCTGCCATCAATGAAGATAGCAGCGACACTTTTATGGGCCGTGGAAGCCTTCATACTTTAAAGCACTTCTTTAAGTCATATATGCAATCTTGTCCTACCTATAATTCTACATCGCAGTGCGTTAAGGAGATGGGTTTACTGGATTCCAGTTTTATATAAAAAGGGAGAGGAATCTCCGAATGCAAGCTGATAGCTATGTGACCTTAACCGCACGGTAGAAGCGACCATATTCTCAATTAAGCTTCAGCGCCCCAGCATTTGCCTGGTATAAAAATGAGAAACCAAAGAATCCCATCTTTATGGCTGGGGTTCTACCCCGCTATCCCCGAATGCATGCTGATAGCTACGTGATCAAAACCGCGCAGTTAGCGACCGCATTATCACACGCACAGATATTTAGCACACTGAATGTTTTATTGTAAACGAATAAGCTATATGCAACACACACATACAATGGTTTCTACATCGAACAATATCTGTCAGCTTTTTGACAAAACTGCAGGATTCTGCCCGCCCGTCCGGATGTGACGACGTGTCGACCAAAGATGAATATCTGTCAGCATTTTTGCTACACTGTAAGATTCTGCGTGCACGTTGCTAGCATACAAAGCACTTACTACGCAGTATAGAAAAAATATTCCATCCTTTTACTGACTGCAGTCCATCACTTACGTATTAGAGATTACAATTAAAACATGGATATGTACGTATACAGTATGTTTAAAAAATATGATTCAAGTGCGGTATAGCCCCCAGCATTTGCCCTGCTGAGCTTTGACGCTGACCTTAAAGTTTTCAACGATGCGAGGATTAAATAGGACATAGACTAGCAAGGTAGTAGCCGTGGCAATAGTTAAGGTACATCCCAGCATTTTCCTGGTGTGATAATAGGAAACCACGAAATTCGAACCCACTATCTCTTGGCTGAGGAGGATTTATTATGCAGACCACGCACTTTGCCTCATAATCTGCAGGCTTTTATAGGGGGCTGAGCAGCAGACGCTTGGTAGACAAAGTCCGTATTACCGCTCGTTGCAGAGCCAGGGGAAATACGAACCCAACCCTCTATTAATACAGCCACAGCATTTGCCTGTTCCGAGTTCGATTTGCAACTATCATCTCGCTATTGAGGCCAGCTGAACTGCAAATTGCAACGCTGTCATTTACGGAGGTAAGCGGGGCAGTCAACTCTCATCGCTTAACTCACGGTTCTTAACAGAACAAGAACGGTGTTCGCACCATCACAGATAGGTCTTATAGCAACGATAGGAGAGGAAAGAGTTAGGAACGAAGCGGCCGTGCGGTACAACCCCAGCGTTTGCCTGTTCGGATGGGCTGACGTATTGGGCATTACACCCTAGGCCGTTAAAATAGAAAAATACATTTTGAATAAGCCAGGATCGAGTTGTACTCAGATAGGTAACGCAGAGGGTTTGTCCTGCGGGCCCTCTAGATAATCTCAACACCAGTAGATCATCATTCCTGTTTCTATTATATAAATGTGCTCTAGGGTGAGCAATGAAGTGGGACAAACTTTAAGAAGATGCATGACTTGAGACGCATGTAACTTTCAAGGACGGCGAGTCAAAAACCAAGTTCATACTGCAGAAAGCGGACTTTGCTCTTTCAGTAAACTATTTCTAATGATCATCGCACGGAGCCGTCTCCTTTGTACAGTAAATGCAATTCAATTTCCCTTTTATTTTTATATGTAAGTATTGATAATCTCAGGTAAGCTAATAAAAGTGTATGCGTGTATGTGATTACAATACCTATGTGCATTAAAAATGTGCGTGTGAAGGAAGGGCCGGGTTCGATTTCTAAACACACAGCCCTCAAACCAAGCTATTTAACATAGAGTTTATTTCTACAAAGTTCGCTTAAATAGTAATCACGATATTAGTGGTTGTGATTCTTGTTTTTAAGAAATTGAAACGACAGAAAGCATTTGTATGTGTGTTTCGGATAGGTTATTCGTTTAAAATCAAACATCTGGTGTTCTAAACTCCTGTGCGCGTGATAATGCGGTCGCTAGCTGCGCGGTTTAGGTGACGCAGCTATCATCATGCATTAGGGGATAGCGGCGTCGAAGCCCGCTGTCCGCAGCCGTGAAGATGGGTTTCCGTGGTTTCTCAATTTTACATCAGGTAAATGCTGGGGGATGTACCTGCAAGAGAGGGGAAAGAATCTACATCGTCAACCATAATAATATATTTATGTGGTTCGTCTGCCATAATAATAGATTTAGGTGCTTTCCTATTTTCACCAAGTTATGTCAACATTACAGTAGACAATTAAATGCCTCTAGTATTCAATTCTATAAGATTAAAATGTTACAATCAAAAATTCAGTGTTCTAAATACAAAACACCTGTTGTAGCAGTGAGGTTTGGCGCTGTCAAGATGGTAGCACTGAGGTTAGCTACGTTCATTTGTTTAATTTCCGCGTCTACGTGCTCAAAGTACGTAACAGCTGTCAAAAAACATGTGGATTTTAAATTCCGCGCTCCCCTTACATGCTTAAGTTGGCAGTGGAGAGGTTTGGGTCTTTTAAGATGGCAGCAGTGAGGTTAGCCATGTTTTCTTGTTTAAATTCCGCAGCAAAACAAGTGCATGTGGTTAGGACCTGACAGCTGTCAAAACACATGGATTTTAAATTCCGAGCTCCCACGTGCTTAAGGTGGCTACAATGAGGATAGGGTCAGTTATGATGGCGCGAGTGACGTTATATGTGTTCACTTGTTCAACAAGTGCACGTGGTTAGGTGCTGACAGCTGTCAAAACGGAAGTGGACTTAAATTCCGCGCTCACGTAGTTAAAGAGGTTTAGCCCCAGAAGTAAGGCTGTGGGGCTCCTGAATACGCTAAGTCAGCACCCTTTCTTCTGCGTCAGCACCCGAGGGCGTTGACACCGGCCAAATTTCATTGTCCCCGTGACGTCACGACCACGTGCTCTTGTTTGTAAACAAAGCCACGTGCTTGGCCACGTGCTTTCTGACAGCTGTCAAGCCGACAGCTGTCATCTTTTAAACAAGAGAGCATCGATAACCTCAGTGCTGCCACCTTTACAACGCTAAACCTCATAGCTGCCACCTTATGCACGCGGTGGCGGGCAATTTGAAATTCCACGTGTTTTTGACAGCTTGCAAGGTGGCAGCGTCCATCCTTAAACAAGGGAGCACTGTGCTGGCATCTTGACAGGGCTATAATTTCATGGCTGCCACCTTATGCACGAGGGTGCGCGAAATTTAAATTCCATGTGCTTTTTTGACAGCTGTCAAAGTGACAGCCACAATCTTTAAACATGACAGCATCGTGCAGGCATCTTGACGGGGTTAAAACTTCATGGCTGTTACCTTATGCACGTGGGCGCGAGAAATTTGAAATCCCATGTACTTTTTGACAGCTGTCATCTTTTCACTACGCGGGCATGGACTTGAAACATGGCTAACTTCAGTGCTGCTATGTTAACAAACCTAAACCTTGACTGCTGCGACCTTATGCATGTGATGTGACTGGCAATTTGAAAAGTTCTACGTGATTTTTTGACATTTGTCAAGATAACAGCCGCCATCTTTAACCACGTGCACTTGTTTTGAACATGGCTTACTTGATTGCTGCTCTTTTGTCGGAAGTAAACTTTATTGCTACCGCCTTATGGCACGTCATTTAAATTGATCTTAACGGGACTTAGCTACGTCGTGGACAAGCAATTTGCCCTTCTCAACCTACTACCATGTTAGTTATGAAACAAGCTGCCCTTGTCGACATACCAAAATCTTCTAGCAAGCTTCTGTTTTTGATATACTTATTATCTTATAACGAGCTTGCCTTCTCAGCATACTATTATCATGGAGATCCTAGTTTTTCGGCATACTTAAACGAAGCAGCTGTTTTTAACATCTTAATAAACATAGATTTAAAGCAAGCTGCTCTTCTGAGCACTCTGAGACCTTCTTTTATTGACATACTTACCGTCTTATGAAGCTGCTGTTTTTGACATGTCACAGAGCATAGATTTAAAGCAAGCTGTACTTCTGAGACCTTTTCTCTCGGCATACTTACCATCGTAAACTAAGCTGCTGTTTTAACATATCTGTGAACATAGATTCAAAGCAAGCTGCACTTCTGAACTCTCTTAGACTTTAACATAACTGCTGATACCTTAATCTACGTTGTTTATAGAATTTAAAAAAAATTAACAGCCTTCACCTCTTCCTCCTCTTTGTCCTCCTCTTCCTCTTCCTCCTCGAGTAATGTGGAGAGGTAGAATTTAAGCAAACGATCCTAACCTTGTCTTGCGAAGATGAGGACGGAGGGGTAGGAGGAGGAGGAGTATGTCGTAAGGAGAATGTAATTCTTCCATTGATAAACATGTGGACACAGGAATGCATAATCCAAAATAAAAGAATATGCCAATTCTACACTGTTTATTAACATTGCATCTTGTATGTACAAGTTAATTATAGAATGTGTAATTTTTTCTGCATCTTGAATGATAATATAACTTTTACACATGTTAGTGTACCCCTCCCTTCCTAAATGATAATGTAATTTCCCCTTCTTACAGATAATGTATGTAGAGCAATGTTATTGTTACATGTTGCTCTGCCACTTTCTTAAAAGTTAATTATGCATCTTGTAATTTTACATGTTGCTGTACCCCCATGGAACACTAGTAATGGAATCACTATCCCACACACGTTTACCATCAACAGGAAGCAATGAGCATTTATTTTGCTCGATGGTATATACATGATGTTTGCGTGATTGAATTCTTTTTTTCGTACAGAAAGCGGCATTTCTAGATGTTAGTACATCGCGATAGTGTTAAACGTGTAAACGGCTAACGACGCTTGAAGGTACCACGCCTTTTCCTTTTTGAGCAGACTGTGAATTTGGGTGTCATAGGCATACATTTTTGGTGCTAAACCAATAAACGCAGTCATGATATTCATGCCACATTCATCTTTCATAAGCCCTATGACTTTCTTGTTCTGTGGCCGAATGTTAAATAGGTTACTAGGTGAAAAGTAAGAAGTGTCAAAGTATTGAGAATAGTTTCGCCTCACATCGTAGACGTCTGTCTTCCGAATATGATAAATAAAAATATCTGCATCCATATACAAAAGTGTAAGATTAGAAGACATTTGCTTTGCAAATCCATAATGAAAATCATACATTTTTAAGTTTGAAAAATCAAGTATAGCCATTCCCAAATAAATTGGCTTGGGATAGACGATCTCAGTTTTATCATTTCAACAGAAATAAGGTCACGATCAAAACATGATAGGCTTTGAAATTTGGTTATGAGATGTACTTGCGTGCCCCATAACGGCCATACCATTAATTAATTAAATGAATGTCGCGATGTTTGCGTACATTTTCCATGCTTTCTTAATAAATAGAGTTATTCATCAATTTGAAAAACGTACTCTCAAATGTTGTTGTAGCACGTTGACGGTGTTCAGTATTTAAATCCATGTACTGTACGGTTTATGCTCTGCTTCCTGCTTAAACGCAACGATACGATGAATACACTCTAACTGTAAGCCGCATTCGAGACATTGAACAAGACATTGTATGTGAATAACATACCGCTTTTTCGGAAAAAGTGTTGCAAGCAGTTTACTATGCTTTGATGTATGAATAGGTGGAATTTTTCAAAACAAAAAGGAAGGTCGGAATGTGAATCAAGCAAATGAGAAGGGTATGCAAGAGAAGCCTCTAACACGTAGCCGCGATTAGGATCTTTAGCAGCTTTAAAAACATCAAAATGTTGAATTTTAGTTTCTGTTAGCCATACAAAATTTTTACATGGTAATGGCTGTGACATGGCCCACTCATACAGATTATTTACATCGAAACACATGAGATAAGAAACTTCTTTCTATGAATTATAATTGTCTAGGTAGGGATTATTTGCATTCGCATGCCTGTTAACAAGCGAAACCAGTCCGCCGCGAATGCGGCGTTCAAAACACAAAAGCATGTCGACATCTGTAAGAAGATCAATTTAAACACCGGTACACTTTAGCATGATATCCCATGAAGGACTGGGTGTTGTGTAGTAATAGCAAGGGTCTAATTCGTAAATAGTTAAACACATTTTACGAAACTTTTCAAAAACATCAGAGTAAAAGTGTATCTACCTTCAAATACAAGTCTGCATATTCACCTAATGGTTGTAGATGAAAAGTTGACCACACTTGGCAGGCACGCAAATTGTCTTCGTCTGAAATCGATACCGTTTGCTTATCGTATGACGATGAACTTAGTGACGGTGTGCTACATTCACTTAACACACTTGTAAATGCACACTGAGGACGAAATTTTGTTTCTTATAATGTTTCAAAGCTCTGAATACAGTCATAGGGCATAATACCTTTCCTTATACAAAGTTTAAATTGTTTAGAATCTGGAAAATACTCTCGAAAGTATTTCAAGTCGTCGCTTGAAAGCCCATTTACAAGGGTATCAAGTAGAATGTTCATAAATGTATAGGAATCTAGAAAGCGAATGCTAATATCACCTACACGATAACTGAATGAAATAAAGCGTTCATGATTTTGTGCAATCACAGAGAACTTTGTAAAATTTAATTGTGCAAATACACGAACAATAAAGTGGCTATCGTAGCCTGACAACTTATGGAAAATGCATGGATTAAATGTAGGTACACGATATAAAAGATTGCGCGAATCATGTGCAGGTACGCGATATTTCCCAGTAAAGTGGGAGTGATCTCTAACCTTAATCTGTGGGAAAATAATTGGCTGCTTACAGATGTGACATTCATCAGTTTCATCATGCAAATTCATCTCATCCAATATCATTTTAATTGGCACTGGTTGCAAAATAAGAGTATAAACGCGTTGTGCCAACTCTTGTAATTCTCTTAACAGCCATGCAGTACAGTTTTCTCCTCGATACATCTTAAAAAATGATAGAGATGCATCGTATGAACAAACAACTTGTAAGCTACTGAAAACGGATTGTGCTTTTGCACATAATTAGTGTAGGGTTCGTTCAAGTCTGGTTGGCAAGGATGAAAAGGTACTGTAAAACATTCAAAATCTGCATAAACAGTAAAGGAAACAGGTTCTTGACGATAGTAGATCTCAAAGTTCATTTCCGCATTTTCTCTGTTTGGCAGAACAAGTTCTACTGTTGGATGTGTTGCACAATCATTTACGTGTGTAGCTAACATGCTTTCTGTTGTATTACAAACATATAAAAGATGAAGATTGTGTTGTTTTGGAGATGAAGCTGTGTAAAGTTGTCCTACAATACTCTCTCCGTCAACACCGTACACAGAAAAGCAAACATTACGGTAGTTTTTTCAAACGTAGAAATGTTTGTTAAGTCCATACGAAAAGTAACACCTTCAAAATTTAATGACTGTTGTAAATGAATAAACATATCCTTATACTAAAAAGTTTTTGAATGATAACATTTTGCTGGTTCTATCGCCCTTGCGATACACCATAGAAAGAAATAGTCATAGTTATTCCGAATATTGATAACTGCTTTCTTATTTACAATGGCTTGGGGAAGTTTAATATATTGCCTAACTGAATTTAATGGATCCAATTTACATACATTAATCTGAAGATGCGAAATACTTTCGAGTGCTTTGTTGCTCGCACCCTCTTCAGAATTTTGAAATTTAGCGAGCAATTCGTCGACAATATGTTTGTGAAACCATTCTGAAATATTGTCTGAACATAACAGTTTTGTCATTTTAGAAGAAATGTAAAATGTTTCATGAATTTCCTGATTATCTTTGACAAGACTGAAGAAACAAGCAAGGCTGGCGTTTAGTTTAAGCGCCGTATGCATAGTCAGCAAAGAAGTGACTTTTTCTTCGAAAATATTATAACAAGAGTTTAAGAAAGAATTTGGATCTAAAACATTCAATGAATTTCGAATAAAACCGCTTACTATACGCGATGAAAAACACGTATGTATAGTTTCCCAATTCGTTGCTATAATTATATATCAACGAAATTAATGATACAAGATTTGTTTTATTCCACGGCATATAATAAAAATAGATCGTTGATTTAGTTGTTATAATTCTAAATCTGTTAACACACTAAATCTATTGGGTAAAAATACTTGGAAGTCCTCACAGACGCATAAAACACTTTCACCAAATTTTGTTTTCAGTTTCCGAAGCAAAATTACTTTAAATGGCTCATTTAGTGGAAGATCGCTTAGCCGCCTCGCTGTAGGAGCTGAAATGTGACCTAGCTAGTTAATCCTCTCCATTTTTCTACAAAAGAAGGGAAATGCTATTTTTAGAAATTTTTAAGAACTACTTATACACATTAGTTTAATAAAAAGATAGAAACATAACTTTAAAAAAGATGTGCGCGTTCAATGTAGATATACCTTCCTGTGTGTGCGTAGACAGCAAACTGCGACTCGGATGAAGTAAACGGCAAATATCAATCACGATGATAATTCTCGTTACAAGCAGTTGTTGATCTTCTGTTAAGAAAACAAAACATAAAATATTAATGTATGTCTGTTTAGTGATCAGCTCGAAGGCTGGTTGAATCCTCAACAGCTTCGCCATCAGCAGTTATATATGGCCTAGGCATCACTGAAGAGGCGTACGAGGTAAATGAGGAGTAAGGTAGTTTTCTGTTGCTTTCCTCGCTGAGCTAGGAGTTGTGGTCTGCTAAACCTACTAAAATGCATGCATCAACCAACCCTATAACCATCAGTTTTACACTATTTATAGCAGGCAGTGGCTGCATATTAATGTGTGTATGCTTCGTGATCAGCTCGAAGGATGGTTAGATCCTCAAAAGCTCTACCATTAGCAGTTATAGATGGCCTAGCCATGACTAAAGAGGCGTACTAAGTAATTTAGAAGTCAGGTAGTTTCCCGTTGCTTTCCTCACCGCGCTAGAAATTGTAGTTTGCTAAATCTACAAAAATGCATGCACCAACCGACCCTATGAGTAACAGTTTTACACCATTCATAGCAGATACTGCTGTATAAAGAATAATATTACTAGCATCGCTCATACCTTTGTCACTTTCATATTGTTAAAGCCAAGTATAAAAGAGAGACAGACCAATAAACTTACTTTTTAGCAGATGTCACTCAAATAAAGTAAACGAAAAATATCAGAGACGATGATGACTTTCTAAAAAGAAAGAAAATGATAAATATAAAAAAATCAAAAATTAAAAAAATTATAGTGTTCAAAAATTAAAGTTACTATTTTAGCATATAGCACTCGGATAATGTAGACGGTAGATATTAATCCCGATGACGATGATGATTTTCTAAAAGGGAAGAAAAAGATATCGTAAATTTGTATAGGCTTAATTAATGTTTTTTAAAACAGCACACATGCACACATGCACACATGCCTACCTTAGTTGAAAGCAGCTTCGATCAAAGGGAGAGAGTAGGTAGAATTGCTTATTCATATATATACTGATCGATGAACAATACGGTCAGCATTTTTTATGATGAACACACACACACACTACACTGCCACTACGTTGACGGTCTTCTCGATTAATGCCTAGCCTTCACTACACACAAATCCAATATTATGTTTTACGATAAATGTTTGCCTAATTAGATCTACTGCACGTAGAAATCGTTACGATGCACGTCTTAATAGCATATGTACTAGACGAAGAATATTTCTTAAGTTGTCTTTTTGCTATGCGAGGAGCAGTTAGTGTATACGTTAGCACGCACACACACACCTTGGTTGCATACAGTCGTAACAAAAGTTTACTCACGATATAATTTATCCTATCCGGCCTCCCTTGATCTACTCTTGTTCTTTTCAAACTTACGATTATACAGCGTTCGTAGTTCAAACAGCAGCGTACTGGCCTCTAACAGTAGCTCACGCAGCAGCGCGATGGGATTTGAATACTACATAATTTATCCTATCCGGCCTGCCTTGATCAACTCTTGTTCTTTTCAAACGTACGATTACACAGCTTTTATAGCTCAAACAGCAGCGCACCGGCATCTAACCGTAGCTCACGCGGCAGCGCACTGGGCTGTTACTGTAGTTCAAATCCCGGTTACTTGATGAGCTAAACAAAGAATTTTTAATGACCTATTGTAGCAATCTAACACAACCAACTCTTTATACATACATTTTCTTAAGTAAGCGGCCGTGGCCTTAAGTTAGGTACTATCCCAGCTTTTGCCTGGACGAGAAAACGGGAAAACTACTTCGAGGATAGCTGAGATAGGAATAGAACTCACCACTCCTTATTTAACCTTCCGTGGCTGAGTGGAGCCCATTCTACCCCTTTTCATAGTAAATACCGTAGATGAAATCGTGGCTACTTGTTATGAGATTTGTGCACAAGAAGTAAAAAACTACTTCCAAGATAGCTAAGGTGGAAATCGAACTTATTTCACCTTCCGAGGCTATGACTTGCGAACTTGGGTTAGCGACTACGAGGCTCCTGACCTGAGTCTAGTCCGCCTAGGGTTGTCGTATGCATTGACGCAGTTTACGAAGGATAATACAAGGTGTTTACTAAAAACGGAAGTGTTGCCTCTCTCTCTCTCTCTCTCTCTCTCTCTCTCTCTCTGTACATTTGTTGTACAGTTCCACAAGAAATATCCTTGCTGAAGCTGAACGGAAATGATGACACTATACATTCCAACTCCCGTGCTGTACGGAAAGTTACATGCGGCTCAGCTCTGAACAAGTACCTCTTACAATACGTCCTGAAGGGGTCCTACAAAAGCGACCGCTGTTTAGTCTGCAAGCAGGTTCGATCTTAGCTTAGTTCAGAATCCTACATCTACCGAAATCCGTTAAAAAGTAAAAATAACTCGGACGAAAGCCCTATCTAACTTCAAAGATAAGATTTGTGCTGTTCTAGCGACAATTACAACACGCAGCATTTACCTAGTGTAAAATTATAGGATTCGAACACACTATTTTATAGAACGCTGACCAGCGCTTAGGTAAAAATCCCTGACCTTACCGAGAATCAAACCCGTGTTTCCGTATACCGCTCCTTAGCCTGAAGATTTGCATTAAGCGGTTCTTAAGTAGAAATCTCTGTCCTTACCGGGAATCTAACCGAGGGTCTACCAAGAAACCGCTGCAGAGACGCCGAAGTCCTGGAATTTAGTCTTGCAAGTGTTCTTTTACATGCTAGTAAGTCTACTAACACAAGGCTGACGTATTTGTGCATCTTGAAATACTACCGGACTGAGCTAGGATCGACCTTGCCAAGTTCGGTTAAAAGGCCAATGCCTCAACCGATTGAGCTACTCAGTCCAGCAAGTAAAGAATAATCTACTCTATGTCATAATATGGGTTCGCATTAACAGCAGACTATTCCATAGCTCAAACAGAAGCGCGCGGGCCTATTAACTCTGGTTCAAATCCCGGTTACTTCATGTGCTGGACAAAGCAGAGGCGGGACAGGTTTATTCTCAGGTACACTTCTAACAAAAGTTTTAAAGCAAGTTCCTAATTCCTATATGAATGTTCGATTATTTAAGTTCATTTCTTGTCTGTAAAGAGTACGTTTTATCAGAGGTTAGTGCACTGTCGCCTGAGCTAGATAGACGCATTTAATAATAGGCAGCATGAACTAGTATCAACTTTTGATAACCTGCAAAATTGACCATATAACCTATTCTATTCTAGTAATTTCTGTCTTTAACTTCTGCGAATGTATTCTATCCCCCTAATCCGGTCAAACAGGCTGTAAATTTTATTTAAACGACAAAGGAGAATACAACGTGTGTGTGTTTTTTTTGTACGGTTTGGCGAGCATGTACTTTTCATCTCGTCCCCAATGTTCGCGAAAAATGCGAAGATACGCCGCTGTTCTCTGAACAAAGTGAGAATAGAGAGGCGACAGCGCACTGAAATCCTAGTCAACACAGTTTTTATTATTATTATTATTATTATTATTATTATTATTATTATTATTATTATTATTATTATTATTATTATTATTATTATTACGGGGTTACCCGTGGAATGCAGAGGTGAAAGAAGGTGCGGGTTGGAATGGGTCTAACTATAAAGCTGAGATATTGAATAAATTGCATTAAAGGTTATATTTTCGAAATTAGCAAAACATAACAATTTTGACATAGAATTCGAACATTCAACAAATAACAACAAGTTAACAAATCAGGTACAAGACCAGGAAAGCCAAGATTTAGAGGCACTATAACGATCTGGGCTTCAAGCCCCACTTTTTACAATTCCTGAGCTCTCAGCTCACAACCACATATTTATCAAAGGGCAGAAAACCCCTAATAACCTGGAGTACTTGCTCCCACCTAGCACTGTCAGGCCTCCTAGAGGCACATATTCAAATACAAGAAAGAGCTGACCCGCTCTCAATTTTTCAAGCCTATCCAAGGCCACAACGGACTTAAATATTAACTGCCCTCAAGGCACACTTACAAAGAAACAGGGGTATCTTGTACCCAACCTAATGGGCCTTAGTAGAAAAATAATAGGTTAAGTTAATGGCCCGCAACACCAAGTAGAATGGAGGCAAGTACTTGCACTCCTACATGAAATCTTTTAAAACCTAAGAGGCACTAGGCTGATGACCCAATGGCTATTCCCAAACTATGGAGGTGACTCGTATAAGAAAATTTAATACATTAAGGAAGAAAAGTTACCTAAACGTAGTCACCTCAATGCAAAAATGAAGGGGAGCTCGAGAGGGTAAAGCACTCTCTATCCCCGATTTACAGTTAAAGATATGTGAAGTTTTACAAAAGCGACAGCAAATTACATGTTTTCAAGATAGGTTACATAATAAAGGTTTCGGACCTTCCCCGTGGTTTAAACTGCTGAGCTAGCAAGAAATAAAGATTGTTAAGTGGCCATTACCTTGTTGAAGAGCTGCTGCCGGATGAAAGAGGCGCTTCTCGCCTCCTGCTACACTTCCATACACTAGGCTGGATGCTATTCGAGTGGCGGAGAGCCAGGAAAATCAGCAGTTTTTATACTCTCGGGCAAGATTCGAGACCTTTCAAGAATATTTAAGACACACCCACAGTCGTTTATTGGGTAGCTTACAATTACACATCCAAATCGAAGAAGAAAGACACGATTGGTCAAAAATTAATTACAGAAATTCTGGATTGGCCAAGTTCTGTTATTGCCAACCCACAAATGAAAGAACGAAATTTAGTAAAGGACAAACTTATGAATACAAAATTTCTTCAAATAAAGTTCTTCCACTTCGCACCAGGGTGCATGGTCATAGTTTTTAGTAGAGACATCTATCTTGATCAGTGGAAAACAAAACAAGTTGAAATCCACACAGTATTGACAACTTCGTAATCACAAAATGTACGGTAGTGACATCTTCTGAGAAACTTATGAGTTGATACAGTTGTTAAAGTTCAGAGTTTCTCCCGTAGAGGAGTACTTTAAGGCGGAAAATTTAAATGTGCGGCGTAGAGGTGTACCAGTCGGTACAATTATTATTATTATTATTATTATTATTATTATTATTATTATTATTATTATTATTATTATTATTATTATTATTATTATTATTATTATTATTATTATTATTATTATTATTATTATTATTATACGTCTGTTCATGCTTGCCTAGAAGCTCCGAATTCGATTCGTAACAGCTCGCTCTGTAGAAAAAAATATTCTGTTTATGTCTCTCGTAGTCTACAATCTGTTTATGCTGGCTTCTTTCAAGTTCGATTACCAGCGAAGTTAGGGATTTATATGTAGTCTACTCTGCCGGTCCCGTAGTGTGCCTGCCTCATAGCCGGAGTTCGATTCCCGGCCAGGTCAGGGTTTTTCTCTTAATCTGAGGGCTGGTTCGAGGTCTACTCAGCTTACGTGATTAGAAATCGAACCCGGGGTCTGCCAAGCAACCGCTGCTCAAACAGTATTCCCGATTTACCTCTTAGGACCGGCAGGGGCCGGATCAGGAATTTAACTGCGCAGTCTCTATTTAATTCCTCTGCCTTGGGGACTGGGTGTTCATGTTCGCCTTAGTACACAACATACTACACTAGTAACTACCACAAAAACACGCAATAGTGAATAAAAACCAAACCAAACAAACCCATGGCACTATAGCCCTTGAATGGTCTTGGCTCACCCGAAGGCCTGCAGATTACGAGAGAAAGAAGAAGAGCTGCTCGACTAAGTGGTATGTTCCGAGCTGTCAGCGGAGAGATGGCGTGGAATGACGAATAAGTTTGAATGGCGTTTATAAAAGTAGGAAAGATCACAATACGAAGATAACGTTGGAATTCAAGAGGAAAAATTGGGGGAAATATTCATTTATAGGAAGGGGAGTTAGGGATTGGAATAACTTACCAAGGGAGATGTTCAATAAATTTCCAATTTCTTTGAAATCATTTAGGCAAAGGCTAGGAAAGCAACAGATAAGGAATCTGCCACCTGGGCGACTGCCCTAAATGCAGATCAGTATTGATTGATTGATTGATTGATTGATTGATTGATTGATTGATTGATTGACTGATTGATTGATTGATTGATGATTGATTGAATCTTTGGTGGAACGTGAGAGGGGATGTAACCTTTGTGGAATATGCTTGTTTTAAAATATTTGGTGGAATGTGAGAGAAGCTTTAACTTTCGTGAAACATGCTTGTCTTAAACTCTTTGGTGAAACGTAGAGAAGATGTATCTTTTGTGGAATGTGATGTGCAGTACTTACCTACAAACTGTGGTGTGCTTAGGCACTTGTAGTGGCTAGATGTCTTACATGTTGGTGAGAGCTATTGGGTGCTGTATCTCAGACTTTCCATAATTTATATTCTGGAAAAATTAGCATGTGTTGCTCGAGTGAATGTATCTTTAAACCAAGTGTTAGAATCAGTGAGCACAGTATTATAAAGGTACGGTATGTGTGTGATATAACAAGTGCCAATTATGAGTACCGTATATGCAAGTTCTGTAAATACACAGACACAGTGAAGGGAATTTATCTACAGTATGTGCTTTGTAATTAATGTTCAACGGACTGACTGCATTTGGTAGCTTTGTCCTCGTGTTTTGTTTCCCCACTGTTGTTGTTCTTGTAAATATGGATTCTTCCAGCAGTATTTTTTGAATGAATATTGAATTTTCACGACCGCATTGTGGGTTCGGATCCCACTGGTGTCTGGTTGGCCATTTTTGTTCTGTACTTAACATCTCTTCAACACGTACTAAATGTTCGTAACACGACCTAATAGGTTGAAAGTCGGTTTCGATTAGGCTACTATGCGGTCGTGAAAATTCAATATTCATTGACTTGGCCCTCAACGGGCAACTTAAACGCACTCTACAGTGTGTAGCTCAGCTGTAGCTCAGATCCTTTCCAACAGAACAAAGATGGCCTAGGCCACCATAGCTCAATTGGTAGAGCAACCGACGTGAAATCGGGAGGTTGTGCGTTCGGATCCCACTGGTGTTTGGTTGGCCATTTTTGTTTTCTACTTAACATCTCTTCAACACGTACTAAATGTACGTAACACGACCTAATAGGTTGAAAGTCGGTTTCGATTAGGTTACTATGCGGTCGTGAAAATTCAATATTCATTGACTTGGCCCTCAACGGGCAACTTAAACGCACTGTACAGTGTGATGGTAGTAGTACCAGAGCTGTAGCTCAGATCCTTTCCAACAGAACAAAGATGGCCTAGGCCACCATAGCTCAATTGGTAGAACAACCGACGTGAAATCGGGAAGTTGTGGGTTCGGATCCCACTGGTGTTTGGTTGGCCATTTTTGTTTTCTACTTAACATCTCTTCAACACGTACTAAATGTACGTAACACGACCTAATAGGTTGAAAGTCGGTTTCTATTAGGCTACTATGCGGTCGTGAAAATTCAATATTCATTGACTTGGCCCTCAACGGGCAACTTAAACGCACTCTACAGTGTGATGGTAGTAGTACCAGAGCTGTAGCTCAGATCCTTTCCAACAGAACAAAGATGGCCTAGGCCACCATAGCTCAATTTGTAGGGCAACCGACGCGAAATAGGGAGGCTGTGGGTTCGGATTCCACTGGTGTCTCGTTGGCCATTTTTGTTATGTACTTAACATCTCTTTAACACGTACTGAATGTACGTAACACGACTTAATAGGTTGAAAGTCGGTTTCGAGTATTTTGTGAGTTTATTAATGTATATTTGGTATGTTGATGAGGTGCTCATAAACGGATGTTATTTAGAGTATTTAGAATCAGGGGAGCCGCCTCTGTGGTGTAGTGGTTAGCGTGATTAGCTGCCACCCCCGGAGGTCCGGGTTCGATTCCCGGCTCTGCCACGAAATTTGAAAAGTGGTACGAGGGCTGGAACGGGGTCCACTCAGCCTCGGGAGGTCAACTGAGTAGAGGTGGGTTCGATTCCCAGCTCAGCCATCCTCGAAGTGGTTTTCCGTGGTTTCCCCACTTCACTTCCAGGCGAATGCCGGGATGGTACCTAACTTAAGGCCACGGCCGCTTCCTTCCCTCATCCTTGCCTATCCCTTCCAATCTTCCATCCCCCTACAAGGCCCCTGTTCACCATAGCAGCAGGTGAGGCCGCCTGGGCGAAGTACTGGTCATACTCCCCAGTTGTATCCCCCGACCAAGAGTCTGAAGCTCCAGGACACTGCCCTTGAGGCGGTAGAGGTGGGATCCCTCGCTGAGTCCGAGGGAAAAGCCGAACCTGGAGGGTAAACAGATGATGATGATGATGAGAATCAGGGGAGTTATTGATGTACCTAGGTGCAGTTCCTACATATTTAGTCTTTTACAGAAGGTTAGGTAGGGCCTGAAGCAGATGTATCAGTACGCAGCTGCGCTGGGAGGGAAAATTATCACGCTTTATTACCATTAGAGGGATTCATTTTGGTGAATTCTGGCGCCCATACTACGGACATTTCGATTAGTTATTTATATTAATTCATTTCAATGATTATATTAATTTATTTCAATTTTCATTCATATTGATTAATACGTTAACAGTCTTCAAACGAAGACACCGAAATCGACAAAGAAAAATAAGAAAATTTGTATCGGAGAGAAACCGTGACAATGGAGGAGACCCTTGCTGCAGCAGAAAAGTTTCGAATGCAAGCACGAGAAATCATCCCACACTACGAGAAAGATTTTGTCATCAACGCCGACCAAACAGGTATTTGGAAAATAAGTATGTTTGTTTTATATCAAAGTAAAATATCACGTAGACAATTATTGTTCTCCCTGCTTCTATGACCAATATCATTCTAGCTTGTGCAGTAATTCGTCACGCGAACAACAAGATCATTAATAAAAGAGGGTAGAATAATTTGTATAAAATACCACGAATAAAAGTATTAACTTTTCAAACAGATCCTGTACGATTTTTTCAGAACACTTTTCTCACTGAAAAAATAATATACTGTTATTCATTCGAAAGTGATCATTATTGAAGACATCTTGTGAGAGATGTGAAATATTTGAAAAAATATCGTCCATCAGCGGGATTCGATCCAGCGATCGCGTGCTTACGCCACTACCTCGTTGTCTTTTTCGCAAACATAGCTTGCTCATAAGCGCAGTGAAATTTTTCATTAGGGAAATGGCTGAGAATTGCGCCTTACTACTTGCACCTGTTATACTCCTGGTCATGCCCTGTACGTGTACTCAAGGTGGATGTACCATAGCCTCCCTTGGTAAGACACTTCTCTAGTGTGTACAAAATACACAACTGTAGACAAAGCTCTTTCTGGAATGTACTAAAAAGTAGAAGTTGCCTAACAAGTACAAATAGCCTGGCGAGGAGAATGACTCAGCGGGAAGCACGTACGTCCTTCCGCTCTTGCTGCCAGCTTGGTCATCTACGAAAGTAAATTCTCGATCAATGAAAAGAACTACCACTCTTGCAGAACTACCACTCTTGCAGAACTACCCCCATTTTGTAATAATATGATAGTAATTCCTAGCAGCATTTCTGAGTCTGCCTCATTCCACCTGTTCCATCATTTGTTGTTATTACAAGGATTGCCTGTTCAGAAGTGTAGATCGCACGCCTAAAGAAATGATAAATTTTACGTTGGTATTTTATGTTTGATGCTGGTCCGAAGATGATGCAGAGAGGACTTCGGTAAAGACGATCCTTATCTTTTGATTTGTAAAATGATTGCAGATTTTGAAGGGGATTGTAGGGGTGTATATTATGACTTGTTTAGTCTGTCTTTGAGTATCAGTATTTACTTGGACAATTTGTGTATAATGTCTCTGCAGCTTGGCTCATATTTGCCGAGTCTGCTGATAAGTGGATCGGGGGTAATTAGTTGTATGTTGGTAGAATTTATTTGTTTTGTTTCGAAGTCTAGAATACATGGGATTTTAGATTTGGAGTGTATTTGTTGTGCGGAATCCACGATTCTTTTGACTGCGAATCTGAGTACCCAGTTTTGTATGCGCTGGAGTTTCTGTATGTTGAATTTGGAGATCGAACCGCTGGCTGAGAAAGCATAAGTTAATATTGGTCTGATAGACGTCATGTGTATGATTTGAGTGTTCTTTTATGATAGTGTGCGTTTGTAAAGTATTAGAGGGTAGAACATGAATATATGTGTCTTGGCGCATTGTGCTGTGTGTTTATGTGAGTGGTGAGCTTTAAGCGAGAGTCAATTATGATTCCAAGATATGAGTGTTTGTTGGTCCACTGTATGTTTTGAGTGTGAAGCATGAGATTTTCAGTTCGATGGGTTTATCGTCTGGTGAAGTGTATTGCTGTGGTCTTAGTGGAATTTACTTTGATTTTCTACTTGTTAGCCAGGATTGTGATGATGGGAGATGATATTGGAGGTGTTGCATGGCTAGGTCTGGGTTTCTGCTGATAGCAAATGTGCCTGTGTCATCAGCATAGACGGCTGTGGTAGTGCGTCGTGTGCTGGGTATGCTATTTATGTATACTCTAAATATAATTTGGTCCTATAATATTGCACCCACAATGCGAGAGCCCTAATGATAATCTAATTAATTTAATCGATTTTACATATAAAATTCAGCCATAAGTGAGTTCAGAACCAGCACTTAACTTGGAACTTGCCGAAGACCTCCCTATAGTAATCTTTCGCCAGCAAAATTTCCCACTCTCACAGTTTGTTTTGACAATTTAGTCATAAACACCACATAATAAAAGACAATGCATCCTTGATGAACAATATTCACCAGGCTTCCTACGGGAAAGCATATTTCCAGAGCAAGTCAACGATTGAGCTGCAAAGACAAGGAAATGAGATTGGAGACCGAGGATGGCAAACACCCATCAACCTTTGACATATTGGTCGCACCCAAAAATATGAACATCGAAAAACTAGCCAGCCAATCGAAATTGAAGAAATTTATAGCGCCAAACCAGGCAGAAAAATGTAATGAGTTTATTTTGTGATACGAAGATAATTTATACGCGAACTCGGGTGCTCCTCACTTCAAACAAATTTTGAGATAACTGAAGTGCATAATTAAAATATGGGTTGTTAATTACAAGAAAGTGCTTCATCACAAATTTCGAGATAGAGTCTAACAAGGGATGTCGGCAAACTATAGCCAACCATCACTCTTCCGCCATCTAAACGGACAAAGGGGTGCAACTCAAGCCAAGCGTGTGATTTGAAAGTGTACGATAGGATTTGAAGTCAGACTTGCCTAATGGATTTGCACTAATGTTACGAACTCAAGACACCAAACAGCTGATTACATAGGCAGCTGAATAGGATATCCTACTCCGATAAACTCCGTCTGCCGGCGCATGAATGTAGTAAGAATGTAGTAATCCGCGCGCTAAGGACTGCTATAAAACAGATTGTAGTAGGACTTTTACTTTCATTCATTTTTCAGTCGTTTCAGTCGCAATCAGTACTCAGTCGATATTTTGACCTTTGTCTTTGTGTCAACACAGAAGAATGAAGCCGAGGGTAGGAAGAGCTACCGCGCTGCGATAAATTACGGTACGGTATTTGGTAAGTAAGTCTGCAGATAAATAGTAAATTTTGAATTCACAGACATTAGTAGCATTGCCAATCTTAGTCATGAGATTTAGGAAGATGTTGCATATTGTATTTCATTGATAATGACAATGAACTTGAATACGGATTATAGAAGGAGGAAAGAAAGGTTCCTTTGCTCCACGACTCCAATTTAGAAACATAAAATTAATTAATTAATTAATTAATTAATTAATTAATTAATTAATTTATTTATTTATTTATTTATTTATTTATTTATTTATTTATTTATTTATTTATTTATTTATTTATTTATTTATTTATTTATTTATTTATTCAGTCATTGAGTCTTTACAGAGGTTTCTCCCTTTTGACTCTAAATTATAAGGAATGAACGACAAAACCATGTAAAAAATAAATAATTGGCGAAGTTGCCAAATGAAATGAAACCTGTTATTTAGATTATGTAAGAAAATAACTTACGAGGGAAGTACCCCAGCTCGAACGGCTGAAACCGACTGGAAGTGCGCTTAACATACGAAGATATATCTGTTCTACTACCCATCAAGGGAATTTATCTGTAAAACTCCGCATTAGTGTACAATCAATGATTGGAAGTTACGGCGTGCAAAGATTGCTGAAACACAATTCGCAGCAGAAACTTCCGTGCAACAGGCACTTTGGAGCATTATAGTAACAAGAAACAAATGTGGTGCAGTATCATCTGGAAAAAGGTTGCAGTATTTCGGTACAGATAGTTGGTTGTAGATGACGGAGTGAAGATGGATGATGAAGTATCGGTCATGTAACGTGGCCTGCGTGGTATCTATTTGCAAACGTACAAAATCAACAAGACGTCTGACATAGATCTTGTATTCCTTAAAAAAATTACATCCAGAGTTTGACAGTCTTTGGTTGCCTTTGGTGGCAATATCTTTCATGTAATATCTTTATTTGGAAAACATTCTTCAACGACGCTGTAGCCTTTGTGTCCTGACCAGGAATCGCAAAGTAATAGACCTCTTTCACCAATATGTTCAGCGAGGACCGAATTAAAGAAGCTCTTCGTATGTGCTTTAGTCATTTTGCCATTTTTACTCGCTTCAACATGTATGTTCCGTGGACACATTGCTGTCAGTTTCTTTGCAACCTGCGGACCAAACGTTCCATCCTTTTCCTGCAGACAAATGTAAAACTTATTCGATGTAAAACTTGTTCGCAAATTTGCCATTCATGGACACAGCCACATCAATTGTGTAACTATGCGTAGAAGTATGCACATACTGTGCCAAACCAACTGTTGATTTTCCTCTCTGTTTGAAAATGTTGCAGAAGAAGTTAGTTCATAAAAAATGGCACTGATCACTATTCCACACGCATTCGTTCATGATATTTCCGTCTTGAATAAACATATTCACGACTGCCAAAAATGTTTCTGCTGTTTGTATAACAACATGCTCTTCTTCAGTCTCTTTGCGAGCCATGAACATAGTGATAAGTCTGGACGAAATATTATATTCGTCTTTGAAGACCCTGACAAAATGAAACGAAGCTTTAAAATTGTCCAGAGAAACTGCTCCAGCGGCCTCCAGAGCCCACGCTTGAATGTGCCAGTTGTGGACCACTGATCCATTATCTCTAGCTCTGTCAAATGGTGATTTTACAGACTCTTTTAAAGCCTTCAATTTTAATGTTTTGTTTCCCTTGAACAGACCTAGGTCTTGCCTTTTGCGCGTCAAATAATCTAAAATTACCTTGCAGTTTGATTTCGACCTAATGCAGCTATAACGCTTCATTAGTTTCTCATATGAATTGTAACCGAGATTATAATAATCCTCATAAATGTTGTCCAATGTTCGGTCATCAATACTCCGTATCACACTTGTTCGTACACGTTTTTGGGATGAAGGAGCGAAATCACTGTCACGTGTAGTTCATTCCGTTACTGGATTGTCGGTACGCTTGGAACCCTCATACTCATGTGCTGTTTCTTCTACGCCGTCCGCCTCTCAGTCACCATTTCTCTCCAATGTGCAGATATGTAGTTCTGTTACAGATTCATTGTATTTCTGCATTATGATATCATATAACATGTATGCAAATGGCCCATCCTCTACTCAACTTACATCTCCACTATCCAGTTTGTAGCGTCGGCGTACCTTTTCGCGCAGCAACTTCACAACGTTCACAGTGTTGATTGGTTTCCACATGCTCATGTCGGACGTTTGTGTTTGCACTATACTACGACACACTGCAACTGACTAACAGGCATTGCGTGCACAGTTCCAAAAGCACGGCCTGTGTGCTGACTGTTACATGGCGTTGGCGACCGTACACGTAGTTTTACAGATGAATGTCCTTGACAGCTATTGACATAGGTACAACTGTATACTTGAAGACCACTTTCAGTCGGTTTTAGCCGTTCGAGCCGGGGCACTTCCCTCGTTAGAATAAGGCAATAATTGTCAAGGTCGGCAAAATAAGGCAATCTACATTTGCAAGCACACACCTGGCTTTCACCCACATGCTCATCGCATAAGTCGACTAGTCTGGTATTACGATATACCACTCCGAACCGACTCTGACATCACAATGCATTATGCTGAGTGCACTGTCCTTCCTACTGCAGGCTCTAAGCCGTCCTCATTACCATTTAAACATCTGTACACTTGTGCCCTTACACAACAACGTCTTACCTCTACACCACATGATAATCTCACTTTCCTTTCACAGCACTAATAATAAAATATTAAAAATGATTTTACAGCACTTACGAATATATTTAAATTACCATCGTTGTTCCATTCTTTCCAGATCGACACAATAATTTTATGATAACTACTGATTCTACACATTTGTTGCTGCTTGTCACGTAGGAACTTTTTCCTCAATTTCTTGTTCCACACAAGCACCTACCAAACGTCAGTCATCCATCTCAATCCCGCATAAAATACATAATGAGTTATCTTTCCTCTTGATCCAGCCTTATTTTTGTATAGCCCCAAGAGCCACCAAATTAATCCCGCTCTCCACTTCCTATCCCAAACCTTATGTTAATATTGGAGACTTGGATAACCTTATAAAATACACTAACAAGGGAACATTGGCAATGGGAAACTCGCCGATCGCGATAAAACTTGGGAAACACATTGAGGTACAAGTAAAAACGATGTCGGCATCAATTTTGGGTGCCAACATTCATTAGGGCGTAAACTACGGGGCCTAAAATTTGCGACATTTCAAATTCCGCGCGATCAGCGATGAATACCTGCTGGCCAATGCTAGGCCGGGACACTGCGTGCATGGAGACACGCCTCTGCACCTCCTCCCCTCCCAATCCAATTGGTTCGCCACCGCAGGTTTCCCTTCTCCTCGCGCTTGCCGGCTATTTAGCTGTTGAACGGGACCGGCTCTATACGTTGCTTCTTTTCGTACTATAATTATTGAAATCCTTTAAATAACGTTCCGTTTCAAACATAATGATAATAAATAACCTAAACTAATATACCAATATCTTATTCAAATGTTATATTTTCATTTCTGCTAATTCCGGTGAGTTGTCACACTTGTGGGTACAACTCCGAGTCAAGTAGCCTTCCACCGGGCGTGGTCAAACGGGGGATGGGATACCGTGTCCTACCTACGCGTAAATTATTATTTACTTCTAAAACGCGTTAAAGCTGTCGTAGTGTCTTTTAGAGTGGACGTACATATGGAATTAATTAAATTAAATCACCTACCACTAAATAAATCTCCCACCTTTAAACAAAGTTAAATACACTTTTATGTAAAGAAATTACGTGCCCGTGTAGAGGATCTCAATTAATGTAATGAGATTCGGTACCTCGGGATATCAAAACCTGGTTACAGGTCCTGATCTTTTTATGTCCCCTTCCCCCCACCCATTCTGTGTACGCTATCAGTTATGTCATAACGAAACGACATCGCAGACGACAACAACAGCAGTTATAAACTTCGATTTTGAAAATCCTGGTATTTTCCGTATTACGTACACTAGTATAAGGAATAGGCCTATAGGTAGAATATTTTTATTTGTGCTTGTACTGAACGATTTATTTATGTTTTGCAGTGACAGGCACAACACATTTCAATTGCAGCAGCGATTGTCCAATATAAATAAACTTAATGCATAGGCAACTTCGATATGAGTATGACATGGAATGTAGTAAAGTTCGACGTAATAAGAAAAGCCTTGAAAAATAAGAAAAAAGATGTGCATTTATATATGCAGTAGATATACAGTAATCACAGGCAGACCTGTAGTCTTACGTTACCGGTACTTTTACGTTTTAGCTGACGAAGGTCTATGTATTCACAAAAAGTTAAATGGCTATTGTACGAACTGGTAAAACAACTAACAATTAACAGGCAACACAATAAATGACTCCGTATACATTACATCAGGTGAACTCCCCGTCAGTAACTGATAGTAAACAAAAACAATTTTAGGTCTATTCGAAACATTAAAAATTGAAAAGAAAACAGAAACAAAACACAATTAACAACAGGTACCATACATTTTTTGCTAATTGCTTTACGTCGCACCGACACAGATAGGTCTTACGGCGACGATGGGATAGAAAAGGCCTAGGAGTTGGAAGGAAGCGGTCGTGGCCTTAATTAAGGTACAACCCAAGTATTTACCTGGTGTGAAAATGCGAAACCACGGAAAACCATCTTCAGGGCTGCAGACAGTGGGACTCGTACCCACTATCTCCCGGATGCAAGTACACAGCCACGCGCCTCTAACCGCACGGCCAACTCGCCCGGTGCAAACGTTTTCATAAACATTTCAGAAAATGTAAACTGACTAATACAATGTGGAAATTTCAAAGGAGAGATATGAGGAGGGCTGATAGAGTACGCAAAGTGTAGCACCGGTTCTCTTCGACAGCTAAGTAACCGGCAAGCGCGAGGAGAAGGGAAACGTGCGGTGGCAAACCAATTGGATTGGGAGGGGAGGAGGTGCAGAGGCGTGTCTCCATGCACGCAGTGGCCCGGCCTAGCATCGGTCAGCAGGTACTCATCGCTGATCGCGCGGAATTTGAAATTTCGCAAATTTTAGGCCCCGTAGTTAACGCCCTAATGAATGTTGGCACCCAAAATTGATGCCGATATCGTTTTTACTTGTACCTCAATGTGTTTTCCAAGTTTCATCGCGATCGGCGAGTTTTCCATTGCCGATGTTCCCTTGTAAGAGAAGCTCTTTTCCTACATACTTTTACCATCCTTTGCCTTTGTATGTCCTTAATTCTAGCTGTCAGAACTCGCAGCCTACTACATCCTTTCCCCTTTCATGTCTCAGACCAAATATAACCCATGCCTACACTCTCAACATAGTTTTTAATTTCAAACGACCAAACTCTTTTACTTGCTGTTTGTATGCTTTCTGCAATACTGGGCCACCTTGCCCTCGTTTCAACAGCATCCAGTTGTTCAGAACCCTTCTGACAAAATCTACTTTATATAGTCTCCGCATAATAATAACGCCCTCACATTCGCTGTACACATCTCATAATTATCTTACTAAATATATATAATTTGGTTTAATGTATCGCTATCCTTTTTCAAATCCTTACAGTTCTGCCCCACATAATGCTCTGCTTAGCACTAACGTCCTTTATACTCTCTACTTTGCCCTCTTAATGTGATCTTCCCATCCTCCTCTTTTATTTAACAGCACTCGTAAACACTCTATGTAATCTACTTCTTCTAGATCTCTCGCTGTAATATCCAATTCATTTCCTTTTCCTCCTATTCTTTCGTACAACTAGCACCTTCGATTTATTACTGTTCATTTTTAATGCCCACTTCCCTCCAAACTCCGACAACTCCTTTAAACTCTTTTGTAATCCCCCTCCTGTTAAAGCCGTTAGGATGACATCATCTGCGAAAATAGTTTCTGGGATCTCTAGTTTTTGTACTACCGGCACTGCCGTTTTTTCACACCCATGCCCTTCCAGAATATCATTAATGAATAGCAGAAATAACTACGGCGAGACTTTACATCCTTGTTTTAACCCGATTTTAAGTCAATAGACTCACTAGTTAAATTCTCTTCTACCTTAATGCAACAGTATGCCTTACGGTATATCGCCTCGATCGCCCGTACCATCTTCCTTGAGGCTCCCAACCTACCTTATTTCTCTATCAGTGCTATTATACTCACGGTGTCAAACGCTTTTCAAAGTCTATGGCTGCTAGGTACACACAGCCTCGTTCCCTACTTAATTTATTTATTTATTATCATCTTAACTGCCATAACGTTATCTATTGTCCTCTTCCTTTTCGAAATCCTCCCTGGAGCATTGATATTATTGAATACTCTTCTGCCAAAATCGTTAACCTATTTGCAAAAAATCCTGTATAAATCTTACTCAGAGAGTCTAGCAGCGTTATTCTTCGATAGTTATCCGGCAAATTTTTATTCCCTTTCTTTTTGTATATCGGACAATAGGGAACATGCATGATCCGGGGTTTTAATTAAAATATGCTAATATGATTCAAAATTCCATGCAGAATTCAAAAATGTGATCAGAATATACAAATAATAACTCCAAACATGATAAAAATCTAAATTAAAGTACGAAAATGTCACCTGACGCAAGTCATCGTTCAGGTTGACTGAATTGTCAGGAGAAATAACATATAGTGTGCTGAGAGAAGCAGGATACACTTTGCGTATCTCTACTTTATGTTAGTGTCTGGTATAGTTAAATTCGAGGTCTATACATTGGATGATAATTTGAGTGGTATATTTTAGACTTAAAATGAATTCTGTGTAGGACAGTGAGGCAGAAAACTTATAAATGGTGTATAGTTCCGATGTGCAATAGCACACCGCATACCATCCCAAACAAATTGTTTATAAATGTTCCAAAGACGCTAAAACTAGGGAGAAATGGATTTTGGCGAGCCGGAGAAATGCTGGAGACATATCGGAAATGTCTACAGTTAATTTTTTTAAGATCATGTTAACGTAAGTTGAATTTGTTTGAATTTTCAATCACTTTACCATATCAGTTGTTCTAGTGGTATAACTTTAAATTTCAATGTATGGTGCTTTAATTAAATGCTTCAATTATATCTTGGAATATGAAAGTAATAAACAGTGCATTAATTAATGCTGATTATCAAAGTATTCTCCAAACCTATGTTTTGGGTGATCCATGTCAAGGTAATAAATCAAAGGAGTTATGACCATATTGACAGCTCTAATTATACCAATTTATCTTGGCATGCGACAGTTATTTACCTATGTCTTTATTGAAGAGCTTACATTTATAAAGAAATTTAGGCTATAGCTAAATACTCTATAATATTATAACAAAAAATAGGCGTCTACATCATGAAAGAAAACAACGTGAATTTAAAAATGTATATGTCCACCAAAAAACAATGCTTGTCTGTTGGGGTCTTATAAGTTAACAATGCTCAGTTATAATCATTATCATAATAGTAATGAAGGAAATAACATAATTGCACACAGGTGGAAATAGTGATGTTGGTATTTAGAATAATATTCAACTTAGCCTAAGTTATAGGTTATACAAGCCAAGTCAATAAACCGAAGGGTAAAATTTTCGGGCAAGTATGCCATGCGGTTAGGAGCGCGCAGCTGTGAGCTCGCATCCGGGAGGTAGTGGGTTCGAACCCCACTGTCGGCAGCCCTGAAGGTGGTTTTCCGTTGTTTCCCATTTTCACACGAGGCAAATGCTGGGGCTGTACCATAATTAAGGCCACGGCCGCTTCCTTCCCATTCCTAGGCCTTTCCTGTCCATCGTCGTTATGAAACCTATCTGTGACTGTGCGACGTAAAGCAAAATGGTAAAAGACACAGCACCCAGAGACATTCCTGTATTGCACTTTTAAAATGTCACCAAGACACTGTTCTTGCGTGATATGCTCAGCTTATTAAAAGCCAAATGTAATTAATGTTATTGGCTTTACGCCCCGCTAACTACTTCTACGGTTTTCGGAGACACCAATGTGTAGGAATTTAGTCCTGCAGGAGTTCCTTTACGTGCCAGTAAATCTACCGACACGAGGCTGACGTATTTGAGCACCTTCAACTACCAACGGACTGAACCAGGATCGAACCTGCCAAGTTGGGATCAGAAGGTCAGCACTTCAACCGTCTGAACCACTCAGCCCGACTTGTGTGAAAACTAGATGAAGTCATATTTATCTTTATCTTTATCATGTTTAACTTCTTCCCTCCACTAAGATATTTAATGTTCCTCTATCATGGGCCCCAGAAGTTGGTAGGCCAGTTGCCCCAACCATAAATATATATATATTTCGGGAATGATAGATTATAGACCTATAGTACTATGATCTTTCTTTCTTTCCTTCTTTCTTAATCAGTTTATCCTTCAGGGTTGGTTTTTCCCTCGGGCTTCTACTGCTTCGAGGGCAGTGTCCTGGAGTGTGAGATTTTGGGTATGGTGTTACAACCGGTGAGGAGGGCCATTACCTCGCCCAGGCGGCCTCACCTGCTATGCTCAACAGGGGCCTTGTTGGAGGATGGGAAGATCGGAAGGGACAGACAAGGAAGGGGGAAGGAAACAGCCGTGGTCTTAGGTGCCTGGAGGAGAAGTGGGAAAATACGAAAAACCACTTCGAGGATGGCTGAGGTGGAATTCGAAACCCCTCTACTCAGTTGGCCTCCCGAGGCTGAGTAGACCCCGTTCCAGCCCTCGTACTATTTGTTTTCAACTTTCATGGCCGAGCCGGGAATCGAAACCGGGCCTCCAGGGGTGGCAGTTAATCACATTAACCACTACACCACAGAGGCGGACTAGTACAATAATGCTACCTATATGTTTATGTTAGTGCTGAAATCCGATTTCTTATTTTACTAATGTTGAAAGCCCAAACATGTAATGTTATTCCTAATCAGTCTAGAAGGAAATGTTGAAGGTGATGTGATTTCTATCGAGGTTCGTTGTTATCCTAATACTATGAGTTACAGTACATTGCACGTACATAAAAGATGCCACTTATAAACTTGCTTTCTATCCGCGAATTTCTGCGGCCACAAAAGTCACTATTTTTAAAGAATGATGACATCTACACATGGTAGATTGTCTGACTGTGCTGTTTTGAACCATTCTTCTGTCATTCTGAAGTTATTCGCGATCACGAATAATAAACAATCATCTTTTAGTAACGGCTGATGCACAATGGCTGGTATAGCTGCATGCGGTACTGGATCGTGACGTCACAGCGCACCGCTTACGTCAAAGGCCGTTTCACTCGCCTTGGGGAAAGGCACTTTTACATTTTTTTTAATGGTAGAAAAGGCAACTTACCACAATGTAATACGTTTACGCACTATTTCATTGGTGTACTTTTCAAAAAACGTATTTTTGAAAATTATGCATGTTCCCCATTGATCCCACATTTCCACTCTTTAGGTATTTAACCACTATTAAAGATCCTATTAAACAATTTTGTTATTCCCTTCTCATCTGTCTGCATTTTCATATTTCTTTACAAAAATATTTATTCCATTCCTTCCTCCCGCCGATCTACTCTTCAGTTTGCCTAAACCATCTTGTACTTCCTCTATAGAGATATCCTTGTCAAGTTCATATATACTAACTTCCATATTTCTCCAAGAATTCCTTATCGCATCCCTCAACTTCCAATTGTCCTTGTCCCCTAATAAACCGCTGATTACCCACTGGTCATAATAAATCCTAGCTTTATCGACCCACTTTCCTCCTTTGTTAATTTTGTTTATTCTTTCCCATACTCTCTCCGCTTGATTTAACCTGCATTCTCTATTAATTAATCTCCTTTATTGCGTAGTCCATAGCTTCTTCCTCACTACAATTTTATTTTTGAACTCCGTCCTTAATCTACATAAAGTTTCTCTTATTTCATTACCTTCACTTAATCTATATGTTTTCAGAGCCTTCATAGCTGAACACCTTAATACTTCGCATTCCTTATTGTACCATTCACCTCCTCCCCTCTTCCTTCTTTCCTGCCATTGCTCTATCCGTGCGACTCTCCTTATAGGACATTCGACTAGGTCTAAGGCTCCATCGATATTATATTCTTTCAAGGCTACTTCCAATCCGCATCTGATTAACTCTATCTCATTCTTCATGAGGTCATCTAGTTCTCTTCGGTAATTCTCAGCCTATTTATATTTAGTGTAGCTCTTAACCCTCTCTACCACCCTCTTTTTGACTCCCCTTAATTCCCCTCCATTTCTTTCTAACCACACCCCAACAGGCGCATGGTGTGATTTGACCCAATCTTCAATCTCCATCCTTACGATTTTCCCTAGCTTATCTTCCGAACACATCACCAAGTCAATCACACTTCCCCCTGTGCTGTAATATATGTCAATTTACCTTCTCGATCCCCCTCTCAGAAGCCATTTAGAATATATAATTATCTGGCTCACAAAAATCCAATAGCTTTCCACCGTAGTTTTTTTTCCTTGTCTTTACTTCTTCTTTCTACACTGAGGTCTGTCTCATCTTCTTTACTGAACAGTGAGCTTTGTTCCCCTATTCTAGCATTCCATTGTTGGATGCGCTAGCGAGTGATTGACTGTTCCAAGAGCTCTGTGTTATCTCAGCAGTTAATAATTGTATAAATTTACCAAATTTTGTGTGTGTGTGATACATTTAGCTGCCCAAATAATTGTGTTTAGTGTTTGTATGTAGTAATCTGCGATTAGTGGCATTTATTTACAGTTTTCACACTGAGTAGTTCCGTAGGCGTTCGCTAGATTACAACCTGTAATTTAGGTCTGCGTGAAAGAAGAAATATCTGTTTCTTTTTATTAGTATTATTAAAATATCAATAGGCCTGTTCATAAAATACTTACAAAGACGGGATATTAAAAAGAGTCGTAACTTCGGCAGCGGTTATAGTCTATTTGTGCAAGCATTTGACAAGGTATTTCAAATAGCAGTTCAACGGTCCCACCTATTACGAAGGTAATAACTTCCTTAAATAACGCAATACTCTTGTAAATTTTGTTTAAAGAATGGTTTTCAACAGAACAAACAGTATTTCACTGGCGAAATAGTTAACAGTCGTAATTGTTATTGATTATTGTTGCTCTTCGTATTCAGATATTGGCATTGTTGGCTAGAGTCGTGAACAAAGGGTGTAGTGTACCAAGGAAATATACATAAAAATCAGCTGATTCTTGTATTCGGATCATTTATAGTACTGAGTAGGCGGTTAAAGTATCCGTAATTTATAATTCACACCCTCGACATTTCAGTATTTATGAGCGGTTAGCTAATAATCAAGTTCCTACATTCCAATAATTGCAATTCAAGTCCCTGGCGTAGTTTAGACAGACATACTTTTGATAACTTATTGTAGACAACCTCATATTTTTAAGCATTTAAGGACACTTTTATTCTCCGTCCTGCGGAGTAGGGAAAATGATAGTAATCCACCATCTGTAAAGATCACATAACCATATTTCAGTTGAGAATTGTAATGTAGATACGGTACCGTATATTAGATAGTATCTTGCCTGTTATATTTGTGTGTATCTTTGTGCAAACGGCAGGTTTCATTTCTATTACAGCATAGTAGAACAAAGTAGTACTAATATGAATATGTATACGTGTTTAACTTTGTTGGTAATCTTTGAGTACCGGTACCTACCGGTAGTTCTTACGAATATCTAAATTTAGGCCTAATTGGAATTCTCATTTCTATTTATGCTTAGTAAGAAGCTAGGATACGTCTGAATGTAGTTTCAACATTATTGTAGTGTATTATAGTAACTTATTAGAAATTAGAGTGCCTATTCTATTATTTTGTGAAGTTTCGCGAATTTCGAACTTTAATGGAAAATTACTTTTTTCTGTTTTTACTTGGTAATAACCTGTTGTAATTAGAATTCGTCTGAACGTACCGGTAGTTAAAAATTATTGTAGTGTATTGTAGTATCTGTACTTAGTCTGAAAGTAGTTTAAAATTATTGTAGTGTATTATAGTATCTTATTAGAAAGTAATGTGTTTATTCTATTACTGTGGAATATTTGTGTAATATAGTACCATTTCTGTGATATCTGTAGTAACTCTCTTACTAAAATTCTGTTGTATTAATTAGGACAAACTTAACTGCAGTTAAGAATTGTGTAATTCCTGTGTTTTATTCTCTGTTCCCAGTAATTAACAGCAATTTCCATCCTGTTAGCGTGTTGTAGGAATAAAAAAATCATACAATTAAGTAGTATTGTAGTGAAGTAGTAGCTATATTAATTAATTTACTGTCGTGTGATCTTTGTGAACTAACCTAGACAGTAGTCCTTTCCTTTCATTTTTATTTTGCACAGAATAAGTTATGTTCCTTTTGCTTTTCTTTTTATTATTTAGTAAAGAATGGCTAAGCAGTGCGAGTGTAGGAACTGTTGGTGTGGCCTGGCAATGAGGAGTATGAGGGAGGAGTTGGAGGACTTGAGGGAGATAATTAGGATTCTCTCAGACGACAAGAAGGAAAGTAGGCCTCCAAACAATGTACAGGATACAGTAGGGGTAATAGAGTGATGGGAAGGCAAGGGGGCAATTGTAGAAGACAAGTAGTATAAAGTTTTAAGGGGAAGGAGATTGCAGGTTAAGGGATCCATTCAGGATCAAAATTCAGGTCAGGTTGTCCCCGTTTTTACCATCAAGGTAATTTGCCCCAGACTAGACAGCCGATCCCAGGCGTGCTCAGTCCGAAATATGATAAAAATAATGCCCTAAAATACATACACTCTGGATCTTGATGGGGAACATATAACTAAATACGGACACGGTGAGGTCAATCAAAACTACAATAAAGCAAGGCGAAGCATGACGTCAGTTTTGGAGGAAAATCTGTTCATTAAAATAAACAATATAAATATTTAAAAAAATAGCAAAATATCAAATAATCAGATTTACATGACTCAGATTGTTGTTTTCCCTTTCAGCTGTCAGCTGGATAAGGTCTGAGAATCAGAATATTTTACAAATTGACAGTGTATGCCGACACACATACTTAACATATCATATCATTTTTTAAAATGTTTAAACATTTCTTTTAACACATGGGCTTGCGTGCGCGCACCACGTTCCTGGCTATAATTTTTGTTAACACTTTTAACTGTAAATGAGTACGTTCCCCATTTCTGCACACTTAACATTGCAGTGGGGTCCGTAACCTTAAGAAAAGGCGTGATCTAACGCGCAAAAGGGGGTGGGTCAAAACTAACCTAACTGTACAATTTTTTAACACGCTGATTGGTAAAACATCCTACGCACAAAATATATACACCCTGGAATCCTGAGCAATCTCATGAGCACAGCAAACAATGTGGATAGGAACCACACCAAACAAAACATGTAAATGGCAATATATACATTCAAAGAAACAAAAACATGATATCATATTTTCCAGGGTTCACCAAGGAAAGCATGCGGCATTCACGCAACTCAAATCCACTTAAAGCCTCAATGGAAATTAAGGAAACATAATTACACTCTAAGCAACACTTTCTATTCAACGCAGGTTCCTGAAAAATAATTATCTGACACAAAATCAATAAAAAAAGCAGAGTAGGCTTTACCTTTGTCACGAACTTACAAGTGAGGTATTACACGACAGTAGTTGCACGACCAGGGAAAATTAAATTAGACAAGCAATTATCCAAATGTTCCCAACGGAAGGTCGTAGCAAGGCGTGGAAACAACCCGAGCCCACCGAGGTTAGGTGGATTAAGCGATAAATAAATGTTACTGCCTAAAATAAAAACCATTTTCAAGTTGAACAGAGACTTTAATGTAAAGATAAAAAATGAAATGAAAAAATTACAAGTCCCTAAGAAGAAGTTAAAAAAATTAATTTAAGCCAAGAAATATAGGTCATTAAACTTTGACCAGGGTTAAAATTGAATAGGCCGTTTTCGCAATTAAGTTCCTTGAGCAAATTATCAATGTTTAAACATAAATGAAGAATCGGAGTACTTATGAGAATCCCAACTCCGAGATCTTAGATTAGTTACAAAATAATAATGGAGTAACATAATAATATTGGAATAATGGAGCTGTGATGCTTGGAAACGCGTTTGTTGTTAGAACCAAGATCCTTAAATCGGTTGCAAATTTCGAACCTGTGAATGTCAGATTGGGAATACAAGATGGCGTCACCGAAGGATGTAAGTGAAGATAGCTCCCGGTTCTCTTGCGAAATAATCGGGAATAAATGTTGTGTAAACAAGAAGCGAGTGAATGGTATCCAGTGTGAAAAGTGTTTAATTTGGTACCATTTTGAGTGTATATGTAGTGCTGGTTTTGCTAAAAATGAAGACACTTGGACATGTGTTAGCTGTGGCGAGAGCAATTTGAATGGCGGTAGCAAACCTAGGCCTACAACGGTCAACGAATCGCTGGCGTCTCATTACTTGGAGGATGGAGGTAATGATAATGAACTTGTAACTCTCTCTTTATTGCAACAGGATTTACAAGCATTAAAAGCGGAGAATGAGATTTTAAAAGAAAAGGTACGTTTACTGGAATCGAAAGTACCGGTACCAGTAAACACTTAGAACACAAGTGGCTCCGAGAATTCTAGCGCGTGGTGTCAAGTTGCTTCAGATTCTAGGAGGAAAAGTGTACAGTTTAATAAGGACAACTTTGTAATTGACACCAAAAATAGATTTTCAGCCCTGAGGGAAGTAAGCGATACGCAAGGTATCCCTATAGGAAGCAGTCAAACGTATAGCGCAAAATCCGTTACGAGAAGCGGCGAAGTTAGGCCTAAAATCCCACACAGTGCACCGGCAAAAGTGTCGAACATTCTTATATTTGGTGATAGCCAGGCGAGGGGAATTGCGGAGAAAATGGTCAATGAAGATATTGCAGCATCGGGAGTCATCTATCCTGGGGCCCCAATGAAGAAGGTATTGGAAAACACGGAGCAAGCGGCAAGAAATCTCGGAAGTCGTGATGCAGTAGTGATCATCGGCGGGACGAACGACGTAGCTCACAACAACGCTAAGAATGTTATTTCTGAACTTAAATGTACACTAGGTAAGCTGACTCACACTAACATCTTTGTAGTGAACGTGCCCCACAGGCATGATTTGATTAGAGACTCGTGTGTGAACATTGAAGTGGACAAAGTTAATAAAGATATGGTTAAAATTTGTAAACATTTTCGTAATACACAGGTAATTGATAGCAGCAGTTTCGAGAGACACTGTTACACAAAGCATGGCCTTCATCTGAATAATTCAGGTAAACGAAAGATAGCAAATATTGTTCTAGATTTTATTAATCATAAGATATGTACTGTAAAAAAGGCAACTCCCTTGAGTTATAATACTGACCAGGAAAACTAATAGAAAGAGTCAGCTGTACTTCAAGCTGGCTCAGCCAACTAGAAAATGAAACTCAGGAAATTAAGGAATTTCAAGTTACCCAATTGCAACAGTCAATTTTTAGGGAGGAAGGGGGTCTGAGATTGCTCTTGGTAAACTGTCAGAGTGTAGTAAATAAACAATTAAAATTCAGTACATTGATGGAATCTTATGAGACTGATGTGGTGATAGGAGTGGAATCGTGGTTGAGAGAAGGGGTGGGTAATAGAGAAGTATTTCCAGAAGGGTACACAGTCTATCGTAGAGACCGAGGAGATAAAAAGGGTGGGGGGTGTTTATTCTGGTGAAAGAAACATATTGTTCACATGAATGGTTTACCGATGAAAGGGATGAAATATTAGGGATAAAATTAATTTGTGATAATATGAAGGAGGTGGGAATTATAGGAACATACAGGCCTGGAAGAGAGGAAAGAGACATGGAAATCTTGGAGAAAATAATAGATTATACTCATAAAAACAATAATAATGATGTGGTAATAATTGGGGGAGATCTAAACTTGCCTGAGGTTGAATGGAATGGAGCTGCAAGTGAAGCCCATGAACAGAAACTGGCAAATAAGTTAATTTGGGAGGGAGGATTTACACAAGTAGTACAAGAACCGACTCGTCTCAATAACTTACTAGTGTATTCTTGGTTAAACCATGGGAAATTGTTGATAAAACTGAGGTAATTGAAGGAATAGGTGACCATAAGGCTGTAATAATGGATGTAGGACTGATACCAAAAAGGCTTAATAAGAGGGTTACACAAGACAAGAAATTGTACAGAAAAACTAAAGTTGATGAATTTGGGACTTACCTTAAATCACAATTCAGTTGTTGGATAAGTGAAGGGAGTAATGTGGATACACTTCGGGCTAAATTCAAAGGAATCGTTTGGGAAGGAGAGAAGAGATTTGTACCCGTTAAGAAGGGTAAAATGACATCAGACCCTGTTTATTATACAAGGGAAATAAGAAAATTAAAATGAAAATGTAGAATAGTAAACAGGAAAATCAAAGAGGGTAGGGAGAGTAGAGAAAGTAGAAAACAGCTAATGAGGGAACTGAATAGAGTGAAAAAGGAAGCAAAAGAGAATTATATGAATGGAATTCTTCAAGAGCGTAATGACCACAAAGGGAAATTGAAAAAGCTGTATTCATATATCAGGAATCAAAAAGGAAAAGGAATCCAAATTTCTACAATGGTGGGAGAAAGGGGTGAACATTCTTTAACAGATACTGAAAAAGCAAACCTATTTAGTAGGAAATTTAGAGATTCAGTAGATGATTATCAGGAGTTGGAAACCGAAACAGAAGTTACAGAGGGACAGACACAGAGGGAAACAAGAAGCTTCTCGTTCACAAATGAAGATATTCTCAGAGAAATCCAACTACTTCAGCAAGGAAAAGTAGCAGGAAGTGATCAAATTACTGGGGAGGTGATAAAGACAATGGGGTAGTACATAGTGCCTTATTTAAGATTTCTCTTTGACTATGTCATAAATAATAGTGTAATACCAAAGGAATGGAAGGAATCTATAATAATACCAATTTATAAAGGAAAGGGTGATAAAAGGAAACCAGAGAACTACAGACCAATCAGCCTGAACAGTATAGTTTGTAAAATACTGGAGAGTTTAATATCAACGTACATCAGAGGGATATGTGATGATAAAAATTGGTTCATGAGGAGCCAGTAAGGATTTAGAAAGAAATTTTCTTGTGAGGCACAACTGGTGGGATTTCAGCAGGACATACCAGATCAGTTAGATTCAGGAGGCCAGTTAAATTGCATAGCCATAGATCTTTCCAAAGCCTTTGATAGAGTGGAACATGGAATATTATTAAAGAAATTGGAGGGAATAGGATTGGACGTAAGGGTTACACGTTGGGTAAAAACATTTCTAAATTCAAGGGTTCAGAAAGTCAAAGTAAGAATTAACGTATCGCAGGAAGAGAAAGTTTGGAAGGGAATTGCACAGGGTAGTATAATCGGTCCGTTACTTTTCTTAATATACGTAAATGATTTAGGGAACAATATAACATCAAAAATAAGATTGTATGCAGATGACATAATTGTTTATAGGGAAATAAACAACATTGAGGATTGTTCAGAATTACAAAGGGACCTTGAGAGTATCCAACAATGGGTTGAAGAGAATAATATGAAGGTTAATGGAGGTAAATCAACTGTTACAACATTTACACAGAGGAGTTTTAAAACTGAATTTGAATATACTTTGGATGGGGTAATTATCCCAAAAGATGGCAAGTGCAAATACTTAGGTGTAAGATTTGAAAGTAATTTGCACTGGAAGGGTCATGTGGATGACATTGTTGGGGAAGCATACAGATCGTTACATGTCATAATGAGGCTACTTAAAGGATGCAACAAAGAATTAAAAGAGAAAAGTTACTTAAGTATGGTTCGTCCATTATTGGAATATGGAAACAGTGTTTGGGATCCTCACTAAGAATACCTAATAAAAGAAATAGATAGTGTGCAGAGGAAAGCAGCAAGATTTGTAACAGGGGATTTCAGGAGAAAGAGTAGTGTGTCAGAAATATTAAAGAAACTAGGGTGGGAAACTTTAAGTAAGAGAAGGGAGATAACTAGACTTATAGGTTTATATAGAGCCTATACAGGAGAAGCAGCATGGGGAGATATCCGTGAGAGGCTTCAGTTGGAAAATAATTATATCGGCAGGACTGACCACAAATATAAAATTAGAAGGAATTTTAGCAGAAGCGATTGTGGTAAATTTTCATTCATTGGGAAGGGTGTGAAGGGGTGGAACAGTTTACCAAGGGTAGTGTTTGATCCTTTTCCAAAATCTATACAGATATTCAAGAAGAGAATAAACAGCAACAGAGAAAATAAATGAAATGTTAGAGGGCATTCGACCAGTGCAAGTTATTGTAAATAAAAAATGTGTGTGAATAAATTAATTCCATCCCCTGGTCTAAGGAGTTTGGACAGCCAATGTAGCGGACTGCCTGTAGGGGTGAAGTACAGTGGGGACATCGAGGGCCCTGCGACCGCTACGGTAGCTGTGAAGGCCCTTCAGGAACTCTGAAAAGTGGTGGTAAAGGGGGCTCTGGTTAAGACGCAGCAGGTCGTTATGCTACTTAGGTTCCAGAATGGGTAAAGAAAAGAAAAAGTAAATAAATGCAATGTAAATTTTAATCTTATACCAGTTGTACAGTATCATTTGAAGTAATTCCATGTACTGTATATCAGATGACTGTATTTGTAAGTAGTACGGGAGATATTACAAGTAGAATTTTGTAAACAATATAAATTTATTAAGGATGAGCTGTGTGTTTAATAGAAAAATTGTTAGCGTAAATTATATAATATTGTATTATAGGAAAAGTTTATTCTCTTGTTAATTTAATATTTAGTGCTTGACAATAATGTATTTTAGTGTACCATTTGCCACCGAGGTAAACACCTCATTTGCAAATAAAGAGATTTTGATTTTTTTTTTTGGATACTCACAATCAAATGCGCGAACAAAACCTACGCCCTAGTTAACGCACATGCTCCTACAAACGATAAGAACAAGTCTGATCCAGACGAAGTTGATAATTTCTGGGACCTACTGGATGAAAAATTAAACAAAACCCCAAACACCACGTCAAGCTTCTTTTGGGTGACATCAGTGCCCAACTAGGTCGTGAACAGAAGTACAAGAAAGTTATAAGAAATTACCCTGCTCACAAAAGAACCAATCCCAACGGCAAAAGACTGGTGTCCATTTACGAAAATCATAACCTTCAGGTCATGTCGACCCACTTTCGCCATCTACCCAGAAAGCAAATGACTTGGCGTTCTCCCGTCCAAGCTCTCGGAGAGTTCCAAATTGATCATGTTGCAATCTCCAGGAGAAACAGCCCTGAGATTATGAATGTCAAGGTAAAGAAAGGCATCAATGTGGCCTCAGATCATTATATGTCTCTTATCAAATTCAAACCAATTCCCGCAAACACAAGGAAGACAACCAAACAGATCACACGCTTCGACAAAGATAAACTTCGGCAAAGGGTCGAGTAGTTCCAGGAGAAGGCTAGACCAAATGACTGTGACTTTAACAACGCCAAAAGTCTCCTTGTTGAGGCCGCCAAAGACGTTGCAGAAATCAAGAGAAGCAAAAAGCATGCCTGGTGGAATGGTACCTGCGAATCAGTCCTCCAAGAAAGACTCAATGCTTGGAAACAGTACTACTCCACGACATAAGAAAATGATTGGGAAACCTACAAAACCCAACGTGCCCAAGCAGCTAGGGTGTTCAGAACTGAGAAACGTAAATACGAAAAATCTCTCATTGAAAAGATAGAACAAAACTTTAGGAAGAATAAAAGCAGAGAGTACTACAGAGCCTTCAAACGCAAACTCACTGGCTATAAACCACCATCTCTATGCTTTGAGCGAGAGGACGGCACACTGGCGACGTCAAATGAAGAAAATTGCAGCATTCTGGCAGATTACTTCAAGAATTTACTTAATTGCTCTAAACCGCAAAGCGCCATTGTAACCAAGGAACCCTTACTCAGGCCCAGATTCCAGACCACCCGACAGAGATGAAATCAAGCGCCACATTGCCCGTCTCAAAAATAACAAATCGCCGGGGGAAGACTCAGTAGTAGCAGAACTATGGAAATATGCCCCAGAGGAATCACTTGATATCTTCAAAGCAAATAGAAGAAATTTGGAACAAGGAGACCCTACCCGAAGATTGGAAAATAGCTTTGATCCATCCATTACACAAAAAAGGCAGCATGAAGAACATCAACAAATACAGAGGAATATGTTTGCTACCCGTGACTTACAAAATTCTATCACTTGCCATCCTGGAGCGTTTGGAAGCACAAGTCGAACATCAAATAGGTGAATACCAAGGAGGGTTCAGAAAAGGTCGCTCAACAGCTGAACAGATCCAAAATCTCAAAACGATCATCAGATATTGTACACTAAGGTCCAAGCAGTATGTGTCTGTCTTTGTGGACTTTAAGAAAGCGTACGACTCCATTGACCGGGAAGTCCTGCTAAACATCTTAAGTGAATTTGGATTTGATTTGAAACTGCTGGCATTAATTAGAGCTACCATGACCGATACAAAATCCAAGGTGAAGTTCCACGGATGTCTCTCGCATTCCTTTGACATCAAAACAGGAGTCCTTGGTATTCACCTATTTGATGTTCGACTTGTGCTTCCAAACGCTCCAGGATGGCAAGTGATAGAATTTTGTAAGTCACGGGTAGCAAACATATTCCTCTGTATTTGTTGATGTTCTTCATGCTGCCTTTTTTGTGTAATGGATGGATCAAAGCTATTTTCCAATCTTCGGGTAGGGTCTCCTTGTTCCAAATTTCTTCTATTTGCTTTGAAGATATCAAGTGATTCCTCTGGGGCATATTTCCATAGTTCTGCTACTACTGAGTCTTCCTCCGCGCTTTGTTATTTTTGAGACGGGCAATGTGGCGCTTGATTTCATCTCTGTCGGGTGGTCTGGAATCTGGGCCTGAGTAAGGGTTCCTTGGTCACAATGGCGCTTTGCGGTTTAGAGCAATTAAGTAAATTCTTGAAGTAATCTGCCAGAATGCTGCAATTTTCTTCATTTGCCGATGATATTGCTGTTCTCTCAAACGACATAGAAATCGCTAGAGCTCAAGTTGAAATTTTAAAGGAAATTGCCGAACAAACTGGTTTGCAGATATCGTTTGAAAAAACAAGTAATGACTAACATCAAAGAAGCTCCACCAAAACTCCATACAAAATACGGGGACATCACCCGAGTAGACAAATTCAAATACCTGGGTGAGATCATCTTGAAAAATGGACTGGACAAAGAAGCACTTCAGGAGCGAGTACGCATACTGGAAATAGCATACCAAACATCCCGCACAATCTACAACAAAGAATGCCTTTCCCAAAACACCAGGATACGTCACTATGAAACAGTTCTGAAGCCAGTAGTTCTATATGCAGCCGAAACCCTGTCTCTAAATGCCAACAAAGGACTCCTTGAAGAACTGGAGAAAAGAGAACGCAAAATTGTGAGAGGAATATTGGGATCAAAGTACAGAAATGGAATCCATCAGAAGAGATCCAACAAGGAAGTCTACAGCAAAATAGAGAAAATTACCGATACAATCAGAAAAAGACGGGCACGATTTTACGGTCATCTGAAAAGAATGGACGGAAGAAAGTTAACTAAAGAAATATTTCACTTTTTTGATTCAAACCCCAAAACCACAATTCCCTGGTTTAGAAATACCAAAGACGACCTGCAAATGCTACATATCTCAGCTGAAGGCGCCCTTACCAGAGTTCTCTTCCGCAAGAAAATATTGACGAACGGGCTAAACCGAGACGAGCAACCAAAGAGAATACACGGTGCCCCTTGGACAGAGGAGCGTAAGCAGGCACACTCACAAAGAATGAGGGAAATTTGGGCTCTAAAGAAGGCCAAGTTCAGTGTCAAATGCAACAAGACTTAACGTGGTCCTTGATGGCCCCAGCGATATATATAATGGAGTAGAATGTTTCTGCTGACTACTTCAAAATTAAACTAAATGTAATTCGGATACGCTAAGTCACCAATCACAAGTTCCACCAGGAACAAACACCAGGAACGCAAACTTAAGAATAAACAATTACGTGAAAAATATACACGAAGAATCACCCCAAAAAAGAAAACACTTTTACAGAATCAGATATTTAAAACATTAACCACCGCGTAACGCAAATTACGAAGTCACAAATCCAGCCCCACGTCAAACGTCAAGAAGCAACATAACACAATTACCGCAAGTCAGATGTCAGAATTAAAACAAACGTCATAGAATTTAAATGTCAAGTCAAACACAGCATACACCCACACATAAGTTATGAATGTCACCATAGCAACGAGGTAACGTGACCAAATAAACCAAAATGGCGGCTCCCCGAACAGTTACCTACCTGAGCAAGAACTAGTCATCTGAAACAATTTTCAACCCTTTCATTCACCTTATTTCACACTTTAGTACGGATAGTAGGATATTTGAGATATAACTAGTTGAATTACCCCAGGCGTGAGTGATAAGGATACTCATTTTTAAATGTAGTAGTGCAGGACACATATTTGTTACTAAAACATCTTTTGATGTATGAATTACCTTTAAGAAAACGTGCTCAGAATGATTATCAAACCAAATAATCCTACAAATCATTACATCGAAGCCCCATAAAATACTGGTACTGCAATTATTTCTCAACAAGATAACCTTAAATTAGGGATTCCTTTTGTCCAAATAGTTTCTCACTTTCGGAGGTAATGAAAGTATACATAGCACGATTTAGATGAATATATTCCAAAACCATATAGTAAGAATCAATCGTCGTTAGAGCTTGTCACTTCATGGTAGTTCCGCGACCAACAAGAACAGAAATGCTACTTACAGATATCCATGATGAAAAGAAAAATAAATCAAAGAAATTTAGCGCATCGCCATTTGGTGATACAATCACCCCGGATCAAAGGTTAACATTTTTCCTCCTTCTTCTGCTCAAATGTATTCCAAACGTCCAGCGGCAACAGCGAGAGTTGATCCTTCTTGTACAAATCAATTCGTAATGATAATTGCCAATCACTCGATTGTCGTTAACGCATGGAGAAAAAAGAAACTGAGATAAGTATGGAGATTGCTGCTAGATGGCAGTACAATCTCGACGACAGCATGCTTACTGAATGCTAGCGCTACAGTGGCGGATCCGTACAGAAATAAGCTTGCAGTATAAAATTCTTCCAATTCAATTCCTATGAGCCGAAATAATCATGATAATTAGTTTTGATCAAAAGGTAACTTGATAAGTGTCTAAGTACACTACAATACATACCCGAAATCCGTGACACCTTTCAACACCTATTTCAACGTTGTAACCTGGAAGAGATGACATGACACAAAATATTCCTCCGGGGTTATATCGTAAAAGAAAATCCGAAACAAACCTCGCGATATAAAACTCTCTTCAACTACAACAACCGTAGGGACATGGACAGAAACAATAAAATCACGAAGTACAGGCCGCTCCAATAAAAGTCTCCTCGGTAGACAAACATATCACCCTCGCCAACACATGGCGGAATGACTCAAATTGGAGATCGACGTCTCCCAAAATAAAGCAGCAATACCAAAACCACAGGGTCCAACCCTTTACACACGCTGCTCAACAGTCTACCCGAGGCAAGCCACACAATCAAGAAAATGCAGGCCTTTCAGATGAGGAACGCGTCCTCTTACTCAAGATCACACAAATAATATTTCATGCCCTAAAGTTTCATAAAACTTAAGAAATATGAAGGACGTCGTCTAACATTCGCTCGAATGCAAGTAACACGACCGCGCTGGTCACAAGTCAAGGCACTCGCGCTCAAAGTAAACATGAATAATAAAGTGGACAACTCTGTGATAAATATGGTAAACTGAATCTAAGAAATTGCCACGCTGACAATCGATCATGTCTGAACATGGGAAAGGTACTGAAATATCTCAATCCAACATCGCGAGAAACTCATATTGAAAATAATAATAATAAATATTAAACTGATAATAATAATAACAATAATAAACTTTACAGAAATTTTATTCTAATATTCGGAACTCGAAATACGAAACTGCGTTCGTGGAACTCGTGAACCAATAATTAATTTACCACCTAGATATACAAAATAGTCGTGAAGTTGATGCTAACAACTTCGTGGATCCACACTCCACCGTCTTAAACACTCTCATTCACACATCATGCAATAAATCCCAGAAAACTTGACGGCATGTTTCCGTACACTTTGAACTCCCAATAATAATACTTTAATCTAGTCCTTCCTGACTTTAATTTGAATCCTTATTTACATTTACAACTTCGCCCCGAGACGTACACTGCGTCTCAAACATCAAAGTAAACAAATCCAAAAAAATATACGAGGCTATAATAAGAAACTGACTCGTAAAGAAATGACGCTAACCACTCAGCTAAATAAATCAGGATAAAAAGTAAGGAAGCAAGCTACGACCTCATGCAAACGGTCCAGATTTATGTTACAATTTATATTTACATTAACAAGCTTCCTATCATTTACTTTAAATAGGACGTAGTCCTTCCAAACAAAGCTACATCTACAGAAATTAAATATCAAACTAACCTATCCCCTTTTGCAACATTAAACATGTTCACACACACATAATTACATTAAAACACTGTACTCATCTGTTATGTTGACATAGGGCCGCTCGTCCTCAGGAAACAGCCGACCCCATCTTGCTTTTAGCCCGCCATATCGGTGATAATGCTGCCTTCAGGAAATACTTTGATCAGCCCTTTTATCTCCATCGAGGGGTGGAAAGGTGATGCCGTATTTTCCGTTGTTGCTTCTGCTTCAGGAAGTCGTCTAAAACATCCCCTCGTTCACGATGTAGAAACTAGGTCAAGATCAACCGCACGGTTACGAGAATACTACAGCCGGGGTAAATTCCACCGACCGTGACAGTTCCCATTCAGTAGCGGAACCGCTTCTCTTATCTACTCCCGCAACTAGATCAAATATTTCCCATTTTAAAAGGCTGGACTGAAAATTGAAAAGTTTATGCCCTCAGAAAACTATTTACACAGGCAGGCTACAATGCATTTTGAAATGATTAAATGGAACTGTTCTCTCCCTTTGGTAATCGCAATTTAAAAACCATCCTCCAAGTATTAGAAAACTTGAGTATATCAAATGTAGACTGAACGTCTTCCAACAAAATCTTACGAGTCCCCGCACGATCACTCGCGTAAATAACAACTTCTTCTTACGATGTTACCTGCACAAAATCTCGCCGAATAATAGGGTCACTAACTGACGCGGTCTTCGTTTTTATTAACTCGTCCTCGAAGACGGCGTCGAATCCTCGAATGGGGCCACATCTCACCTAGATCAATGCCTCGCCATATCGACGGTGGCTCTATCGTTTCATTGGCTCGACACATCGCGTACCTGACGCTTACTTCAATCATTTCTTATAAGCGACCCTAGCCTCTCGCCCGGGCATCCGAAATGTTGTCCGTTGGAATTCTATTGTTCCCTTGTTCGGTTTTGTGTGCGTCATGTCGAAATTCCACCTTCCAAACTTAGCTGGTGAGCAAACAAATCCGACCTCCAAGCTCCCTGCAGAAATTGCGACATGTGCTGTTGAATGTAGATGTTTCCTACCAGTTACTAGCACTTAATAAAAATGGAATATTCTCGGTACATTCGAATAAATGACCGATTAATTAAATGAGCACTTCAATAAGGGCTCAAGGTGTCGGTGAGAAATCGGTACGGGTCACTGCAGGTAGAACAATCGAGGGAAGATGAGGAACAGGGAACTGTTGCCGAGAAGTGTAGATGTAGGAGAAAGGGAAGAGGAAGGGAAGGGAAGTGTGGAGTAGTCGATAAGAGAAAACAGGTGAAACAGGGTCATGGGATGGAGAAAAGGAGGAGGAAGTTGCTTTTGCAACTTTCCGGAAAGATAGGACTAATCAGGAGGAGAGGGGATCAAATGGGGTGGGTAGGGTTGAGGCTCTGGTCATGGGGAATTCTATCGTTAGACATGTTGGGAAAATGTGTGGAGGAAAGGGTACCAGGGTAGAGTATTTTCCAGGAATTAGGTTAAGGCAGATGTTGAGGAAAGTAGAAGAGAAGGAGGAGGGAAAGGAGAAGGTGGTAGTGTTTCACGTTGGCACCAACAACGTAAGACAGGCAGGTATAAGTACCAACATAGTTGCGAATGTGTGGGATCTGGTAAATGTAGCAAGGGTGAAGTTTAAGGAAGCAGAGATTTTTATCAGTGGGATACTGTGTAGGAGGGATACTGACTGGAAGGTGATTAGGGATTTAAATGAGACTATGGAGTGGGTATGTGGGAAACTGGGAGTGAAATTTCTAGATCCTAATGGGTGGGTAGGAGATAGGGATCTGCCCTCAAATGGCCTTCACTTAAACCGCATTGGTACATATTTTTTGCATGAGGGAACTTTACCAAATGAATGGAGAGTTGTTATAGTAGCCCCTGTATTTAAAGGAAAGGGTGATAGACATAAAGCTGAAAATTACAGGCCAGTCAGTTTGACATGCATTGTATGTAAGCTTTGGGAAAGCATTCTTTCTGATTATATAAGAGATGTTTACAAAATTAATAACTGGTGTGATAGGAGGCTGTTTGTGTTTAGGAGAGGTTATTCCACTGAAGCCCAATTTGTCAGATTCCAGCAAGACATTGCAGATATCGTGGATTCAGAATGTCAGTTGGACTGTATTGTGATTGACCTGTCTAAAGCATTTGCTAGGGTGGATCATGGGAGACTACTGAAAAATATGAGTGAAATTGGATTTGACAAAAGTGACTGAATGTGTGGCTCTGTTTCTAGAAAGTAGAACTCAGAAAATTAGAGTAGGTGAAGCTTTATCTGTCCCTGTAATAATTAAGAGGGGAATTCTGCAAGGCAGTATAATCAGACCTTTATGTTTTCTTATATATATATATATCAATGATATGTGTAAAGAAGTGGAATCAGAGATAAGGTTTTTCGCAGATGATGTTATTCTGTACAGAGTAATTAATAAGTTACAAGATTGTGAGCAACTCCAAAATGACCTCGATTATGTTGTGAGATGAAGAGTAGACAATGGTATGATGATAAACGGGGATGAATGTCGGGTTGTGATTTTCACAAATAGGAAAAGTCCTCTCAATTTTAATTACTGCGTTGATGGGGTGAAGGTTCCCTTTGGGAATCATTGTAAATACCTAGGTATTAATATTAGAAAGATCTTCTTTGGGGTCTACTTCTCAATTCTCAATCCAAAGATTGGTTGACAGCAATTCGTCTTCTCCACCCTTCTCTGTAATCCGCTAATCTCTTCATTTCCACGTATGAGCTTGTTCTTACGTCATCTCTGATCTGTCTTGAATATTGCAGCCTAGGTCTTCGTCTTCCTCTTTTACCTTGAATCATTCCTTCTATGACATTAACTATGAAACCATTGTGCCTATAGAGATGGCCAATTAATTAGACTCTTCTCTTTCTTATTGTTGCTAAAAGGATCTTTTTCACCTATTCGTCTAAGAACTTCTTCATTGGTGAGTTTTGCTGTCCATGAGATCTTTTCCATCCTCCTCCAGCACCACATCTCAAATACTTCCAGACATTTCTTATCACCTGCACTAATAGTCCACGTTTCTGAACCGTACAAGGCCACACTCCAGACAAAGCACTTAATAAATCTCTTCTTGGTCTCCACATTGAAATTCCTTGATGTAAGTAGTATCCTTTTCTTGTAAAAAGCAATCTTTGCTTGGGAAATTCCGCTCTTTATGTCGACTGAACTTTTGCCATCTGGAGTGATTTTACTTCCTAAGTAGGTAAAGACATGGCGGTTGCATACCATAATTTCGGTCTATTTTGTATTAATGTTCATGTTATACTATATCTCAATATCTTATTCATTCTTATTAATGCACTTTGTAGTTTCTTTTCGTTCTCCTCTATGACAACTATGTCATCAGCAAATCTTATCATTTTGATTTCTACTCCATTTATATTTATCTCTTCCATATCCTCGTTACATTCCTCAGTGCCTTTCTCAATATACAGGTTGAACAGCACTGGTGACAAATTACATCCCTGTCGTACTCCTTTCTTTATATAAGCCTCCCATACTTCACCATTTATGTTTATGATGCCCTTTGGTTGTTATAAAGTTCATATACTATTCGTCTATCTCCAAAATCTAGACCAACACTGGTCATAATCCTCATTAACATATTCCAGTTCACATTATCAAAAGCTTCTTCTAAATCCACGAATGCAATAAACAGAGGTTTCCTAACGTTTAGCATTTTGTCTATAACCTGTCGTAACGTTAGAATAGCTTCTTGTGTGCCTCTATTTCGTATAAATCCAAACTGATCTTCAGCCAAATGAGGGTCAATTTTATTGCTAATTCGGTTATGTTTTATTCTTGTCAATATTTTTACGTGTGCGCCAATAGACTCAAGGTGCGATGCTCTTCACAGTTTAGAGTTCCAGGTTTCTTTGGTATGGGGATTATGAGAGACTTCTAAAATCTTCTGGAATTTCTCCGGTTTCGTATATTTCCGTAATCAGTTTAAAAATATAGCCGTGTGTTTCATCATCCAGTCTCTGTATCATTTCTCCAGTTATTTCATCGCATCCTGGCGCTTTATTAGGTTTCAATTCTTTCGCAGCCTTAAGATATTCTTTTGTTAAAGAGTGACCCAGTTGATCCCTTGCCTCTTCATTTTCAAGGTCATTTATGTCAGTAAGTTCTTCATATAATGTTTCTATGTATCGCTTCCATCTTTCTCCCACTTCTTTGCTCTCAGACAACAGTTTACCGAGCTCGATAGCTGCAGTCGCTTAATTGCGGCCAGTGTCCAGTATTCGGGAGATAGTAGGTTCGAACCCCACTATCGGCAGCCCTGAAAATGGTTTTCCGTGGTTTCCCATTTTCACACTAGGCAAATGCTGAGGCTGTACTTTAATTAAGGCCACGGCCGATTCCTTCTCACTCCTAGCCATTTCCTGTCCCATCGTCGCCATAAGACCTATCTGAGTCGGTGCGACGTAAAGCAACTAGCAAAAAAAGGACAACAGTTTACCATTTTCACATAATATGCTGTTACTACGGCCAATGACTGTTCTAAATTGTTTCTTAATCAATTTATAAACAGTTTCCGTGTTTCCTTTCTTTATTCTTCTATTTCTTTGCATTGTCTCATAAATTCTTCCTTAGCCTTCTTTGCTTCTCTCTTGGCTATGTTTCGGAGTCTTTTATAGTTTCTGATTCCTTCTTCACTCTTTGAGTTTTTAAATTTCATCCTTTCCTCCATAAGTTCAAGCACATAATCTGTAACCCTTGGTTCTCGTGCGTGTTTCGTCGTTTTCCCTATTACCTGATTTGCAGCTTCTATGATAGAGTGTTTAAGGCCCACTCATTTCTCATTTATTGTACCATTTGGTATTTCTGCGACGTTCTGTTTTACCAGTGTTTGATAGTTTTCCTGTTTTCTGTCTTGTTTTAGTTTCCTTACATTATATCTGCAATATTTTTCCACATTCTTCCTCTTCTTTCTTAGTCCTAAATAAGATTTTAACAATACTAGATTGTGGTCACTCGCTACATCAGCTCCTGGATAACTTTTGCATTGTTTGACTTGGTTACGGTATTTTCCCTTACCATAATATAATCTATTTGGTACCTCGCTTTATCTCCAGGTGCTGTCCAGGTATACCATCTTCTCTCGAGTTGTTTGAACAAGGTGTTTGTAATTACTAGTCATTTTACTTTACAAAAGTCTATTAGTTGTTGTCCTCTGTCATTTCTTACTCCAAGACCATATTGTCCTACAGTCTTCCCATCTTCTCCTTCACCAACAGAAGCGTTCCAGTCTCCAAGAAAAATGAGATTCTCGTTGTTATTAATAGTATCCACCCACTCCTCTAACAGATCATATACCTGGTCCACTTCTTCATCTGAATGATTCGTTGTTGGCATGTACACCTGTATTATTATTATGTCAACTGGTTCATTTTCTATTCTCACCATAATTATTCTATCACTGTATTGTACATAGCTCTGAACTCGTACACCTACGTTTTTACTTAATACTATTCCTACACCTGCATGGCTTCCTTTTTCTTCAGAGTATGTAATTCTAAAATTATCACTCCAAATGTCCCCCTTCTCAGGCCACTTTATTTCACTCACTCCTAATATGTCTATGTGGTGTTTAGCCATCTCCTTTCTTAAGTTCACTAGCTTACCCCAAATCACATAAATATGATTGTAAATAAAGGGTACAAAAAGAAATGGCGTATGGCTTTTAGAGCCAGGAGTGTCCCAGGACAAGTTGCCAGATGCAGGTCTTTTGATTTGACACCCGTAGGCGACCTGCGTGTCGTGATGAGGATGAAATGATGATGAAGACGACACATACACCCAGCCCCCGTGCCAGAGAAATTAACCAATTAAGGTTAAAATTCCCGACCCTGCCGGGAATCGAACCCAGGACCCCTGTGGCCAAAGGCCAGCACGCTAACCATTTAGCCATGGAGCCGGACATAAAGGGTACAGATCTCTGCACATGGTTATGAGGGTATTAAGGGTTTGTAGTAAGGATGTAAAGGAGAGAACATATTTGTCTCTGGTGAGACCCCAACTAGAGTATGGTTCCAGTGTATGGGACCCTCACCAGGATTACTTGATTCAGGAACTGGAAAAATCCAAAGAAATGCAGCTCGATTTGTTCTGGGCGATTTCCGACAAAAGAGTAGCGTTACAATAATGTTGCAATGTTTGTGCTGGGAAGACTTGGGAGAAAGGAGACGAGCTGCTCGACTAAGTGGTATGTTCCGAGCTGTTAGTAGATAGATGGCGTGTAATGACATCATTAGACGAATAAGTTTGAGTGGTGTCTTTAAATATAGGAAAGATCACACTATGAAGATAAAGTTAGAATTCAAGAGGACAAATTGGGGCAAATATTCGTTTATAGGAAGGGGAGTTGGGGATTGGAATAACTTACCAAGGGAGATGATCAATAAATTCCCTATTTCTTTGCAGTCATTTAAGAAAAGGCCAGGAAAACAACAGATAGGGAATCTACCGTCTGGGCGACTGCCCTAAATGCAGATCAGTTGTGATTGATTGATTGATTCCAATCACCAAGTAGTAATATTCCCCCTAATAACGCTGGTTTCTAAAAGTAACTCCTCAAAAACTTATCATTAGCATAAGGAGATCCCTTAGGGTGACAGTAAACACACGCCATACATACCTTTCTTTCTCTTCTCATCTCCCTCCGTATCTCCAGTCTTAACCAAACTACTTCATCCAACTCGTTCTCAATTTCCTCTACTAATTCACTGACCCCTTCTTTAATTAACACTACTATTCCTCCTGGCGTTTGCCCTTATTTCTCTGCTTATTTATTGACTTGCATTTAACAGTAAACCCGCCCCACGTTATCTCCTTCCCTGGTGGTATCCAAGTTTCCAATAGTGCAACAATATCAAAACTTTCGACCACCTTTATCATCTCCTTATTACTTATTTTACTTAGTAATCCTTCAATATCCACAAATCCTGTGTTCAGATCTGGTTATAACTTGCCTTCTCTTTCTTCTCCATTACCATCTTTATTTTTACTTCTCGTCACTATTGCACTCTCCCCTTCTATATCCACCCCTTCATATTTTGACAATTTCTGACGTTCTTTCCCGTCTTTCTCTTCTCTACGTTTATTATTCTTGTCCCAGAGATAATTTTAACTCCTGCTTCTCCCCTTCAATTTAGTGCCTTTCCTATTCTTATCATCCCCCGATCCACTTCCTCCTTTATTATACCCATATCTTCTGGACTCTGTATTAGGTTCCATGGGCATCACACACCACCTCCACCTCCTGAACCTTTAAGCGTAGCCCCACACTTCCTTGCTCACTTGCCTCTTCGTTGGTTTCAGTCCTTACCTCGGCCCCTTGCTCTGCAGCCTGCCTTCTATCTTGCCTTGAATTCAGGTCCTCTTCATTCTTGAGCTTCTCTTCCATAACTTTCAGATCTGCCACTGTCCAAAAACGCCTCAATTTTTCGTTGAAAAAAAACAGCTGTTGGCCCACTTAAATGCGCCCTCAGCCCCTGGGATATTGCTCTTCCTTGATGTCTCTTCGGAATCTCGCTACTTTCTTTACCCATGTCTCTCTTAACCCATTTTTGTCCTTGTAGGTTGCTCGAATTTATTATTATATCCGCCATTAGGGTAGATATCAATTGGACTTTTATGGGTCTGCGACCCTTCTCTTTACCTACACCTATCACATCGTCAATGTCCACCTCAATAAAATTAACCTTAATTGTATTTTATATAAGGTCCACGACCTTGTATATAATATCTATCTTCGTCTCTGGACCTTCTTCCTGCACCCCATATATGAAAAATCATTTCTTCAACCTATCCTGGCTGATAGCTACTACATCTCTTCAATATAACCACCTACTCTTCTAGACTTTTAACTTTCTCTCTTAACACTTGAACCTCTTTCTAGTGACTTCCTATCTTTGTCTCCACCTCCACCATAAACTTTTTCATCCAATCTCTCAGATCCTCGTGGCCCTTGCTCACAGTCTCCAACTTCTCCAATACCCTATCAAACGGGCATTGCTCCTCAATCACTTCTTTATCCACATCCCGAATCTTCTCCATTTCTTCGCAATTCATGTTTCCGCAGGTGTTCGTGCCGGGGTTCAATTCCACCCGGCGCCGATCACCAGCAACACAGTTATCACCGCCACCACAAATAGCTCCTCGTCAATCTTACCCTTTCCATCCTTTCTTGCCGTCCGCTCCGTAGTTCTCTTCCACCTCCTCAGCCAGCTCCCGATAGCCACGCGGTACTGCTCCACTCCCACAATGACTCTCCGCACTGACCAATCCACACCTCTACACCTGTCGCTTGCTAAGGCTAGACTCTAGAAACATAATATGACAGGCAGAGGTTTGTTGACAAATATTTTGCAGTAGCCAGCAGTCTCGACTAGCAGGGAAGCGATCCAGACTTGCAGTTAGATATGGCCAGCTGATCGCGTACGATTCATCACGCCAGTATGAAGTTGTTGTCAAATAGACAGATTTGAAATTTGGAAATAATTTTGTATAGTTAGTTAATAGTTAGTTGAAAGCAGTGTGAACATCACGAGATTTCCGTGTGATAAGACATAAAAATGCATTGCTTTGGATTAAACCACTCTTCAATCAACACGTGTGAAGCAGTCATTATGAATTAAACCGGCCTGGGTTCGAGAGCCAAAATGATGCCGTGGAAACAGCCGATTGCAGGTAAAAGGTAAGGAAATGTTAAATTTGTTCTTATTGTAACTTAATGCAAGGTCCAGTGTGATGTCCGTTTTGGTATAAATAATGTAGAATCCACATTTGGAAGGATTAAGTGGCATATGAAGTATAGAGAAGTTCATGTACCAGTTAAATGTATTAACCTGTTTGAGAAATTAGATCAATTAAACTCTAATCGATTGAGGTGATCGTGACGAGGACGTAAAATTTACGAGTGTAGTAAGTCAAAATGCAAATCACATTAGAGAATATGTCAATTAAATAGCTCAAAGACGAACTTACCAAGGGGAATCTCCCGACGAACGGGAAGAAGAAATCGCTACAGGCGCGACTACGGGAAGATCTCGTGGAGAAGAGCGTAGATCCGGGAAAATTTTGCATAGAAGTCAACGAAGATGCCGACGACACATCTGATGAGGTAAATATAACCGAAATGTGCTCTAACTTAATGACCATAATGCAGGCACTCATTATAGAACAGAATGACAAAATTTCAGGCAAAAGTTCAGACGAAATTTCTCGAGCTAACTCAGCTTTAACCGGACAAATATCACACAGAATCATCGTCCAGTTGGAGGAGGAACATAAGAGCAAAGCTACGGAAGAGCCCAGCGCAGTTAGGAAGTGCTACCAGTGTGGAAGTGCGGGACATCTGAAGAACAAGTGCCCAGCCTTGACGTCGGAAAACTAGGTCCGGCCCATTCTGGATAGAGGGGGGTGGGACCGGGAACAGGAATGCGCCTCAAGACCAGACAGATAAGCAACCCTGGTCAAGTAGGAAAGGTATTGGTCAGATAGTGAATAGAATAGGCCAACCCCGCCCAGCTATCATCTTAAGGATTAGCAACGAGAGTTTTTCAGCCATACTCGACAGCCAAACTAGCCATTCAATTGTTAACGGGACTGTTACCAGATTACTACCGCCTAAGAAGTCTCACCATCTCGGAAGTGTAGTGGGAGCAGCGGACGAGGTAACTTATTCAATCCGAGGACAGACTAATCTAACCGCGAAATACATGAAGATGCCTCACCGTAATTGATGTTGCAGTGATTCAGAACCTGATACCGGACATCATATTAGGTCATGAATTTCTGGGGGAAGTAAAACTCTTTCAAGATTAAAAGTATTGTGTCCACCTTTTCAATACAAATTACTTTTTAGTGATTAAATTCTACATGAATTAAAAACACAAGTTAGGAACATGTTTCACCCAGTTATGGGCATCTTCAGCCTAATACTAATCTTAAGGTCAAGAATTAAAACTATAAACATCGGAACTTAATAGTAAACTAACTTAATACTAAATACAATTGTCTTATGCTTTTTACATAGTTTACAATAATTACAATAATTACTTCTCCTTTAATAGTAAATATTATCAGCAGAAAGGCCTAGCTATGGGAGACCCTTTATCTGGCATTCTAGCAGATATTTACATGGACTATATAGAACATACAAAAATTTCACGAATAAAGGGCATTAGTTTGTGGCTAAGATTTGTTGACGATACTTTCGTAATCATCAATAAGGACATTACTGAGAGTCACGATATATTAGTCTTACGGAACGAAATAGATCCTATCGTCAAATTCACCAAAGAAGATGAGGTCAACAATTATTTAAATTGTTTAGATTTAACAATTACACGCTTGAATAACACTTTTGAATTTCAAATGTTTAGGAAACCCACTCATTCACCCATAACTATTAAAGATTCGTCCTTACATCCTAAGACCCAAAAACTAGCCCCCTATCATAGTCTAATATATAGGGCACAAAGAATTCCTCTTTCGCCAAAAAGTTTGGAAACAGAGCTAAATTACATAAGACAGTTAGCTCAGTTCAATTGCTTTAAAGTAAATGTAATCAATCGGTTAATTAATAAGATCAAAATTAGGCTATCTTCCAACGTAGTCCCAGATATACAGCTACTCCACATTTACGTATAATAGCCCGGCTATCCATCATATCACTAATATTAATAAACAGCGCCAACATGGCCTTCAGGACAATGAATAATAATCAGAACATATTCTTCAACCACAATAGAGTCAATAATAATAACAACATTTACTCAGGATTCGGATCACCCATCGGAATCTCAACATGAAATCAGACCCTAAAATCAGACTAAATTTCATTCGACGAAAGATCCGAAAGATATGTTCAAAGAGTACTCTATCAATGTAAAGTTCGATGAAATCTTGTTTCTTGCATTTAACAACTTTATCAGGCAATATCTCCTTAACCTTAAGTTGGGCTACTGGCATCACCAACACGTCCTGTTTGTCCCTTAAGGCCCCAATGAGTATTTCAGAAATGAGCGACATCTGTGCTCCAGAATCAATTAATGCGGAGAAATTTATATTGCCTATCCTCAGATTAACAACAGGTAATGTACGCTGAATTTTCGGTCTAGGTAGTGGAGTATCCTCATACAGTAATTCTGAGTCTTCTGTGTGCCAATAATTGACTTCAATTTTACATAATTGTTTTATCCGACAATCCTCCTCCTGATTTTCAGGCGATCTCCTTTGGTCTAGATTGGAGTTTCTTTAGCACCTGTGACTTTAATGTCATGATCAGGTAGTTCTATCCGTTTTGCGTGTTCTTGGTGCTCCAGGTAAATCATCAGATTGGTTTCGTTCCTTGAAGTATTCATTGGTTTCACGCCACCTCTTCTCAATCTCTGTCTGATGCGAGCCTTGGTCCCTTTCTTGAGTTCCATCTTTCTTTTTCCATGTAGTCCTTGGCTGGCAAAGTAGATTTCCTCGATACGTACGTCTTCTAAATCCTCTATATCGAGTGGGAGTAGTTTGCATAACGTCCCTGTCCTCTGCGTGCTCTCTTTCTTGGCGATCTGGAGGTTTAATTTCTACGGGGTTGGGAGTAACATCTTTACTCCTGTTGACTCTGGGCGTCGACTACATGTTCGAAGTGTCCAGTCTTAAAAAAAGAGGATCTAGTTGTTCTAAGTCTTTAATGTCGGCAGCGACCAAGATTTCTAGGACAGTGGGCGGAAATTGTAATTAATTGGCTCAATTATTTTTCAGGTAGCGGTGGATCTAGAAATTGCGCATCTTCTTAAGTTGATCCAGAAAAAAGTTTGAGTACCTCGAAATATTATACCGTTTTGAGTACAACAGCATATTAACTATGTGCTCAACTTCAGTGTTCCAAAATCTTTCTAAAAGAGCCTCATTAAATTCTGAGTAAGTTTTGAAGCTGAATTTAAAGGCTGTGAACCACGAGAGTGCGCCACCTTCTAATAGCTTCGACACAGTGCGAAGTTGCCTGTCAGAGCTAACGTGATTTTCTAGAAAATACTCTTCAACGTTTGCTAGGAATTCTCTAGCAGTACATTCCTCCTTTCCTGAAAGTTTCGCAGGTCTATCATCTTGTACTTTTATAATAGTAGTTACATTAGAATTGTCACAACATGATACCATTGACAATGATGGTGAAAATGAAAAATTCCTTTGCTCTAATAAGTTAATTTTATTATCGAGGACATCTACTTGCGCCTGCATCGTCATTTCCATTTCCTTAACTTCTGTTTGAATGATCCTTTTTACCTCTGCTACGTCCTTACAGAGACGGGTGACCTGAGTAAGCGTAGTTTAAAGATGAGTTGTGAAGCGTTTATCAAATTCTCCTTCTTTACTTTTTAATATTATTAATACTACCTATATCGTTTTTGAGCGAATCTCTTAACATTTCCTGGAATGAAGCTATCTTGGCTTGCGCCAATGAAAGGTTGCCATGCGTTTTCCCTAAATTCTGCCTTAAGATAGTATAAATCTTGCGATATTTGATTTGAAGCTGGTAAAATAGCCTGTAAATCACCCTTCATGGTACTCAACACCTGTAATCTAATGTCTTCTTATACCGCTTTGAGGTTACTGACGAATTGAGTATTCATTTCCGTGAACCTCCTTCCTATTTCGGCATTAGAGTCACTAAATATTTTTACTATGCGTGCGCTAGGCTGCGCAAGCCGCTGCTCAAGGATACCGTTTGAATCGGAAACTTGTTTATCCGCCTCGGCAAATATGGTTTCAATTTTGGTATCTGTTTCGGGAAATTTAGATTCAGGGCATCGTTCATATCAGTAGATACCCCTGTAATTTTGGAGTACGCTTCATTAAATTTAGTTTCAATTTTGGAGTTCACCTCGGCAATGCTATTTGTTACGGGGTTACCCGTGGACCTGCAGAGGTGAAAGAAGGTGCCGGGGTGAATGGGTCTAACTACTAAATCAAATTTAATTTAAAACTTTAACGAAGGTAATATATTTTTTGTAAAATAAAAAAACTTTAACAACTTTTCACTTAGTGAGATAACAATGATATATCAGGTACAATGACAAGGTTTAGACAAAGCAAGAAAACCCAAACTTTAATGACTGTTTAGTAACCAGGGATTCAAGCCCCTCGCTTTACATTACCTGAGCTCTCAGCTCAACTTTATAAAAGATTACAATTTTACACAAAGAGCAGAAATCCCCTAATACCTGGAGCACTTGCTCCCAAAATTGCAAAATCAGGCCTCCCAGAGGCAATTTCACAACACCAGAAAAAGAGCTCATGCGCTCTCAGTTCTCAAGCCTATTCCAGGCAACACACTATGAAAATCTAATAATCACTGGCCTTACAAGGCACTATTTACAAATAGCCATCTTATTACACAGAGGTATCTAGTACCCAACCTACGGGGCCTTAGTCAGAAAGAACAGGTTCAATAAACGGCCCGAGTGCAACTGGAATGGAGTCAAATATTGAGCTGCACAAGAAAAATTACAGACCTATAGGGCACTCGGCCAACAAAACAGGGGCTAATCCCAAACTAATGAGGTAGCGCGGATGGAAATCACTTCAATACATTGCAGAAACAAATGCGGTACCTCAAACCAAGATGAAGGGGGAGCTCGAGAGGTATATCACTCTCTATCCCCGGATTACAGTTAAAGATTTATGAAATTTTACATGAGCCGAACGGAGAATTACATTTTAAGGAAGTTGGTTACATAATAAAGTTTCGAACCTTTCCCTCGGACTAAACTGCGGAGCTAGCAAAAGTGAAGATGTTAAGTGGCCATACCTTGTCGAAGAACAGCAACCTGATGAAAGAGGCGCCTCCCGCCTCCTGCTTGACACACACACTTAGTTAGATGACGATGAAAAATGGCCAAAAGACGGGACAATCTGCAGTTTGTAAACACTCGGGGAAAGTTCGAGACCTTTCACGAATAAAACAGCCACACCCTCATAATTTTATTGGTGAATGAAAAGTTTACACTCAATATCGAAGAAGAAATACGGGATTGGTTGAAAATAAATTACAGAAATTCTTGATTGGCTAAATTCAAAACTGGCGGAAAGAAAAGATAAATATTGCCAACCCAAAGACGAGCAAAATTTAGTAAGAAAAACTTATGAATACAAAATTTCTTCAAAAAGGTTCTTTCACTTCGCACCAGGGTGCATGATCATAGTTTTCTAGCAGTGACATCTATGAGAGAATGTCCCAACTTCTTGATAAATGGAAAACAAAACGAGTTGAAATTCACACAGTACTGGAAACTTCACAATAACAACATTTTAGAGGTGCCATCTTCAGAGAAAATTTATAAGTTGGTCCAGTTTCAAGTTCACTGTTTCTCCTGTAGAGGAGTTCTTTAAGGTGCAAGATTTAAATGTGCGGCGTAGAGGTGTACCTCCCGGTACACTATTCATTACTTCAGAAGTGACGTTGGCATTTGCCTCGGTGAGTTTAGATTCAATTTTGGAGTTTGCTTCAGCAAGTTGCTGATTCATATTAAGCCGAAGGGCTTCGATAGCAGCAAGTATATTTTCCATATTGCTTACTGTAGAGATTGAAATTATGAGTGACTCCCAAAATATTTTGAAATCAATGTTGCCTGACACGTTAAGGTTGGCCACGTATATCTCCTACTTGTAGACTATGAGTTCTCCTTTCGGGCCTAACACGTTGTGGCACCATGTATATCACTCCTCTTTCTGTACCAGTAACTGACACGCACTCATTAACGCGTGTAACTGAGCATGAGGGTTTCACAGGGCGTAGAGTGTGGTCTTATGTTAGGAGATTGTACAGAGAGGGAGTAAAAGATTGCATAAACTGGCCACATAGACTTTATTTAAACGAGCGGCTTATTATTTCCTTGAATAATTGTCAAATTGGACTCTCATCCACATTTAATAATCAATAAACTGATAATAAATGTATCAATCTTAGAATAAAATTCACACATGAAATTAAGAAAATCTCTTGTTGATATAATTAATTAACTTTCGATAAAGAAGTTCATACTTGAAGTTTATAAATGACAACATTAATTAAGATCACCTTGAAATAGTTGTTTTAAGTGAATAATGTTCATTCTTGAAGTTCATGAATAACAACAATAATTAAGTTCACCTTGAAATAAAGATCATTCTTGAAAATGGAACTAACGAAATTAATTAGAATTTCTTTCTGAAATTATCAATTGGTGCGAGCAAATAAAGTTCAATCTTGACATGCCTATAAAATAGCAAGCTAAAGTTCATTCTTCAGTTAGCTAACTAACTAACGTAATACGGGTATAAGCAAAGTTCCACTTCGTAGACAGGTTAACGGAAGTTTCCACTCGCTAACAAGTTTGTCGGTACGACTCAATATAACACTGGCTTTAAAAAAATAGCAAATCATTTGAAAAATTGGAAAGTATAAGTTCAAAATCATGAGAATTAAAGTTGCTAGAAAGTTTTAGTGACTTGCTGAATTTAAAAATTACTTAATAAGACACAGTTTACACCGTTCCTTAATGACACAGAGGCATATCACCTTATTGAAGTGCTGGCTCCGTTGACTGTGTCCCTACATTCTGTAGTATCATGTCCACCATGGATCAGTAACACCGTCACCATTTATCCCTTGAAGTTCCATATCCACCATAGATAAGGAACACCATTACCACGTATCCCTCGAAGTTACCACGTCTCCATCGGCGAAGTTCACATGATAATACGGGCGGTCGGTGCTTTACACACGTCATTTCGGGTGATATGGCACTGTTCATTCCAAGTAGGATGTCTAATATGCGCAGTAATTTGCACCAAGTCCATTAGTAAGATGACTGACTTGTTAAGAAGCACTGAATTTACTACGTTCCACTCGCCAGTTTAATGCGATTCAATAAGTCTATGCTAAGATAATTGAACTTTCATGATACCCTGACTTCACTAAGTTCTGACTGGCAGGTTAATGCAGTTCAAGGAAATTGAAATAAAATCTATTCATTCAACTTCACACGTGATACCAGTGCACGATTCAGTCTATGTTCCCTATGGGTTGAGAAACAGTCTACCATCACTTTTTCACCACAAAATATTAAATAGTGAATGGTAATGTCTTTACTTCTAACCATGAAGTATTAGGCAAGTAGTTTCCACAAACTAAGTCCTAACTGGTTAATTTACTCGTAGAAGTTTAATACGTAGACTCGTCGTATTAATTGACAAGTTTATCACAGTTCTATCACACATGGTATTAACATGTCCGATGTCTAACACTTGTATACTGTATTGTAAGTCTCGCAAAATGTTTTAAGTATTTGGAAAGACTTAGAATGCAGGATTAATACCGCTGTCGGTGTGAAGAGTTTTCGGCTATACCTCGCGGGTACTTAGTTCGGCGTTTGGACTCGACACTCGTGCACAAAGTTAAACTTTACAGCCAGCACAACCTCGGGCAGCAGATCTCCACTATGCTGTGCTGTCCCTACACTGACTTGGATTTTTTTTGGGGGGGAGGCGAAGCCCGCTCCCCCCGCGTGACCATCGACTCAATCTACATGGCCTCCGACATGCTATTAGTTCTAAGAAGAGAAAGATAGCAGGGAAGAGTGGAAGTATGATACTACAGGAGTATCTGCCTGTCCCCATGCTCAGCATGTTACCAGGCCAGATGTGGTGGTGGGTATCAATAGTGGTGTAATCGGGTAATATGGGTCAGGACAAAACCACATAGGCGGGAATAGAAAGATGCCTACATGTAAAACCTGACATTTTGTAGATAGCACATGCAAGGATGTGGTTCTGGAGAGGTCCAGATAATTGTGTTAGTTGGGAACAGGTGTCATGCTCAAGTCATAAGCCTATTCCACGCCAGTCGAGTTATTCAGGGGATCAGTCCTTCTGGGCACTGCTGTGGCTAGCGCGGGCCTTGCCGGCTGCGGAGCCATGCGTCGAGTACCACTAGGGCCCGCCGCACAGCGCCACCTCCTTGAGGTCCCTCGTAACCAGTTTCCGATCTCGGAGAATGAGGCCAAGCCCGCCGAGGCGGGGCCTCCTGGAAGGGGGTGGGTCATGGCGCCGGGCCTCCTTCCTCTCTGCCCGCGCCATGGCCCGGTATACTGGGCAACTGCGATGGGAGGCCGGGTGGCCTCCGCGCAGTTGGCGCACACCGACGCCTCCATAAGTGTAGCGCAGGCCGTGTAATGGTGATCACCACCATAGCGGTTGCACCTTACTTGGAGCCCACAGCTGACCTAACGATAGCCCCACCTCAGACAGCGGAAACACTGCAAGAGCTGTTGAGGGGGATGTTTCAGTCTCACCTGATTGCCGCTACCCGCTGAGGTCCCCTCCTGATTGGCTCCTCGGTCGAATGCTGTCCTGGGGGCAGTCCTGGGTTTCTGCTGGGGCGCCCTCTCCTGGTGGGCCGTCTTCTTCTTCTTCTTCTTCTTCTTCTTCCTGGTCGTGGGGCGGCGTCTCCTTCCCGGGGTTCTCTTCTCGACAGGGGAAGAGGCCTCGTCCTGGTGGCACTCCTCCCGGCCTGGTGACCTCGGGATAGCGGGTGGCCCACTGCGTCGCCGTCTTCTCCCTCCTCCTGGCTGCCGGCGGCGTCGCTCGTTGCTGGCATCTCTGTGCGTTCCCTGTCCTGTGGGGCGCATAAGGATGTCTGCATTGTGAACGAGGTGCTAGCAGGCCGGGCCTGGGTAGCAGCCTCTGAACGCCCGGGGGCATCCGCGTCCGTGCCGCATTCCGCCATCCGGGTCGCCTTCCTGGTCTGCGCTCGGGTGGTGGGCCTTTTCTGGGTGGCCCGGGCAGATGGTGGACGTTCCTGGTTAGCGGCCTTGTTGGTCTGCGTGCACTTCGTGAAGTACAGCAAATCAACCTGGGTCGCACCGTCGCAGCGCAGCCGTCGACCTCAGTCCTCGGCTCCAGAGGAGCCAAAAAGCGTGGGTCCCTTCCCATCTGCTTGTTCCTCTGCCTCCTGGCTGTCTGCGTCCCGAATGTAGACGTCCCCTGTGACGTCTGGATGGCTGTCTCCTGGCTGCCAGTGCCGGTAGGGCAGCTTATCAATCCTGGTAGTCGGGTGACCTGAAAGTAAGCAGAAAAGCTCCTCTTGTAGCGGCTGATCCAGCCTGGGTCCATGGGGCGAATGATTATCGCCCAGTTCAGGATGTCCATGATGTCGCTGGTAGAGAGCTCCTTTCCTGCAGCCCCCTCCAGCCTGGTGAGGAGCTCGATGATGAGGTATGCCTCCCTGTAGGAGTCGCTTCCCTGCCGGTACTGCACCAGTAGAGCAGGGAGGGCCATGTTTAGTGGGACGGTCCTGTGGTCGACCCAGTGAATAATCTCCGCCACTGCTTCCTTGAAATTCTCGGGTAGGTCGTCTCCTAGTTCCATCATCCCTGTTGGTTCCTGAAATAAAAATCTGAAAGACAAATAGCACTAAGAAGTGCTTCCTGACAAGCTCGTACTCGCACTTAGAAGTACATTTTTTTTTGCTAGGGGCTTTACGTCGCACCGACACAGATAGGTCTTATGGCGACCTTGGGATAGGGAAGGCCTAGGAGTTGGAAGGAAGCGGCCGTGGCCTTAATTAAGGTACAGCCCCAGCATTTGCCTGGTGTGAAAACGGGAAACCACGGAAAACTATCTTCAGGGCTGCCGATAGTGGGATTCGAACCTACTATCTCCCGGATGCAAGCTCACAGCCGCGCGCCTCTACGCGCACGGAAAACTCGCCCGGTCTTAGAAGTACAAAGTAGACAATGCTCTTTCGGAATTGTACTAACAAGTACAGCTGCCTGACTAGTACTACGAAAGTACAGTTCGCCTGGCGAGAAGAGGGACAGCGGAGCGAGAGTCACATACGTGTTCTCGATAGCGCAGTCAAGCTCGTCCTCAACTTGCTGGATTTTTTTTACGGGGGCCCCCGTAGCCCGCTCCCCCGGCGTGGCAATCGACACAATCTACATTGCCTCCGACATGCTATTAGTTTCTAAGCAGAAAAGAGATAGCAGGGAGAGTGGGAAGTGATACAAGGAGTATCTGCCGGTTTCCGAGTTAGGCTCGCTACCACGGCAAGAGTTTGTATTCGTTAGGTGGTGTTGAGGTATGGTATAGAAAGGTTCAGGGAAAAACCACATAGGCAGAAAGAAGAAAGAGCCTACAAGTAAAACCTGACATCTTTTGATAGCACATGCAAGGATGTGTGCTGGAAAAAGGCCAGAGGTTGTGTTAGTTAGGAATATGTGTCATGCAATCATAACCATTTCCTTGCCATTTTCTGTTATTATGGGGATCAGTACTATTTGACAATGCCGGGTCGGCTCGGGTCTGCTATCGCCTGGGCTTTGGGCCACAGGTTTGTCCCATTGTCCAGCAGCCAGCAGTCCCTGGTGCCAAGTCTCCTTTTGGAGAGGAGGCATTAGAGCCAAGCCTTACATGCAAGGGGCTATCTTCTTCCGCCTGTCGATGTCCCTCTGTGCGGTGTTGTTGGAACACATTTGCCACTGCAGATCTAAAACTAAGGTTATTAATAACATATGTATATACAGGTTCTTATTGGAGTGCCGTCTGTTTGCCTGCTCTCATGTCCAGCGTTCTACTTAAATAGGAGTGAAATAACTCATTAAACAGATGGATATTAATGCTGTTTGTAGAGCGCGGGCTGGTGTTCGGCTCCCATGTCTCTGTCGGGGGGCGGAGGTGGATTGATAGGTCCATGGCCGTCTGGCTGCGTTGTCGTCGTCTTCTTAAGTTGTACTTCTTATCAATCTTCCTCGCCTGGTCCCTGGGTCTAGGACAGCTGAAAACATATTTACATAGGTGTCTGCAGTGTGTGGGTTTATGTGGTATATAGGTGTCAGCGTGGGGGAGGGGGTTGGCTACCGGCCCCTTGCCCACCCAACTCTGTGGCTGAACAGAATGTGCTTCGGTGTGGGGTACTTTGTGTAAAGATCGACGTCGTAGCGTCCGATCCCGCTTACTAGCGGGTTGATCTTATTACCCAATGACTTTCTGTACATTCTTAGTGTCTGTTTGCGTATGTGGTGACTTATTAAGCTGACTTTCGCAATATCGCGTAGTTGGCGTATTGGTGTGTCGTAAGGGAGTCTGGCCGTTGCTCGTATGCATTTATGTTGATTAGATCCAGCTTATCCAGGTTCGTCATTGCAGTGAACCCCCACGCTGGGGCTGCGTACATGATTATTGGCTTAATTAGAGTCTAATGCATGTTTATGGCTACTTTCGTGTTTATACTGGACTTTTTGTTCAGTATACGATATAGCTGGCTAAGTCGTATGTGTGCTTTTGGATATATTTGATGTGGTGAAGCATGGTGAGCTTTCTATCTAGGACTACTCCCAGGTATTTGGCTTTGTCATGCCATGCGATATCTTGATTGAAAAGCTTCAATGGTTACATGTTGACTGGTCTGTGAGTATATCTGTTCTTTCTTGTGAACAATATGGCTTAGCACTTGTCAACATTGACCTTGATGCGCCATTTCGTTAGCCATGGCTCGAGAGTTCTTAGCGCTACTTGAAGCCTCTTCCGAGTGCACGCTAGTCGTGAATGTTGTACTGTGATAGCAGTGTCATCGGCGTAGAGGTGTGTAGTAGTGAGTTCTGTAGTAGTCATGTCGTTTGTATACAGGACGAAGAGGATTGGGCCGATAGGGACCCTTAGGCTACTCCCGCTCTTATCCTGCGCGTACTAGACAGGGTGTTGTGTACGTCTACTTTGAACTCTCGGCCCTCCAGATAAGATTTAATAAGTCTTATACAGCCTGTGTGGAATTCGTGGTCTATTAGTTTCGCTAGTAGGCCTTCGTGCCAGACTTTGACAAATGCTTTCTGGATATCAAGCAAAACCGTTCCTAAAGCCAAACTGCTCGTTGCGAATAATACCTTTTCCTTGATATGCCCTATTAACCTTTTCAGTAGTATTTTCTCTAATACTTTACTGAAAGCGTCCAGAAGGCTGATGGGCCTGTAGTTGTTAGGGTCTGACTTGTCTTTGCCTGGTTTTCCAAATACGAGTATTCTAGCCCTTTTCCATTGTTCAGGGTAGTATTGTAGTCTGAACATTGCATTGAAAATGCTGGTAAGTATTGTTAGGGCTTTGTGAGTTAATTTCTTAATTATAACATTCTGGATCTCGTCTGGGCCAGGCGCCTTCTTGGGGTTAAGATGACCTATAATCCACTTAATTTCATGTATATTTGTCCTCTTAACCTCGGGCTTAGGTGCGTTTTCAAGGAATTCTACTACCCTTGCCTCAGTTTGCCTGATGAAGGCGGGGTCAGATGGTATTTCGTTCGGAGTGAAAGCCGCCTCTATCGAGTCCGCTATGATTTCCGCTTTATCACGGTTCTCGTATACCGGGCCATTAGGTCCCTTAATCGTAGGGATGCTGTGTGTTTCTCGCGTGAAGTGTCTCGCTAGATTTCACACTGGCCTGGTGTTTGTATCGAAAAGTCTGAGGTGGTTGTTCCACTTTTCCGACCTGCATTCCCGTAATTGAGTTTGTATTTCCGTGTTTAGTTCGTTTTTCATCCCGCGATCTTCGTCTCTGTGATGTCGAGCCCAGTTACATCTGTGGCTGTTGCGCCTGCGTATTAGCTCCTTTATGTGAGCTGGAATCTCGAAAAGCGGGGATTCTTTGCGTTTGCTTAGCGGTATGCTCGCAGTTGTGGCTGTTTGAATTGCTTCTACTAGGGTTTTTACTGCTTCGTCGATCTGGGCTGTGCTGTCTAATAGCATGCCTTCGCTTCCCTGTAAGAGTGTGGCTTGCTTGTGTTCGAATTTGCCCCAGTTGGCTGCTTTATAGTTGAGCCGGTGTTTGGGGTTTTTCTCATATTCCTCTGGGTTCGCATCTAGTGTAAATATCACTGGTTGGTGCCTCGACCCAAGGTCGTTCACTACCGTTATGCTATGCCTTTGAGGAATATGTCGCAGTAGGGCTATTTCTAGTATATCGTCGACCTGATCGTTTGGCGCTAGGAACGTTGGTTCACTGGGGGCTGTTACCACAAGTCCTGGGTTAGCATGTGGGTTATACGGCCTTGTGCCTGCTGGGTTTGTATTCAGGCACCCCCAACTGGCGTGTTTCGAGTTTAAGTCCCCTCCTAGCATTGTGTTTCGATTTAGCCTTAGTACTGCTTCTATATCCTGAGTGTTTAGGCTTTTTGGTCTGGAGTATGCCGCAATGACATTTATGAGTTTTCCTTGCACTGGTAGGGCTATTCCGCATGCCTCCAGCTTGACCAGCTCTGGCATGTCTACCTCCATGTGTTTGATGTCCTTCCTTTCCAGGACTGCCACTCCTTCCACTCTGTTAGCCTTATCACTTCTGTGTATTTTGTAGCCTCTTATGGTGAACTTCCTCCCCGGTGGGAGGAACGTTTCTGTTAGGAGTGCTACATGTATGGTGTTCGCTGTTAGGAAGGCTTCGAGTTCATATTTTCTTGACCTGACGCCCTGGCAGTTCCATATTAGAACTCGAAGCCCTTGTGTGTTGTTGGCGTTATTATTATTATTATAATTATTGTTATTATTATCATCTTCGTTGTGTTGTTAAGCCATCTAGGGTTAGTTGTTCGGAGATCGCGTTCGCCAAGTCCCCTAGCCATGGGATTGATAGGGTCGTAGCCAGCAGTATGGCTATCATAACTCCAGTTGTTACGATTTCTTTTCCCTGAACACCCTTCCTGCCATGTTCCCTTCTGGCTGTTGCACCTGTGTTAGTGTTTCAGGTGTAGGTGGTAGGATGGTAGTGGCTGGTGTAGTTGTGGGGGCGGGCGTTGGGGGTCACGGTTTGCTGTCGGCAGGTGTCCTGTGGGGTGTGGAGCTGGCCTGGGGCGGGCCCTGTGGCAGCTCGGGGGGAGCTCGCGTGGTCTTGACCTGCCCTTGGTTCCTTGCATGGGGCTGGGCCTTCCTGTTGTTGTTGCCGGAGGTCTTGGCTTGGAGGGTGGTGTGGGCTGGTTGGGCTGAGGGTCCGGGACTGTGTTCCCCATCCGTCCGTATGGGCTTAAAATTTAAAATGCCTCCGCCTGATTGGCGCTGCTTGCCTGAAGGGCCTTGGTTTTGGCCCTTTGTGCCTGAAGGGCAGCAGGACCTGAAGGGTCCTTCTTGCCTGAGGGGCATGGATTCTTTTTGCGTGAAGCGCTTAAGCCTGAAGGGCCTGCTTGAGCTTTAGGGTTGCCACGCTTGTCACCCTTTGGCCCTTTGCCTTGATAGGTGGCTTCGAAGTCCCTGCGGCTGGGACATTCCTTGAAATTATCCGCGTGTTTCCCCCCGCAGCTGGCGCACTTAAAGTGTGCGGGGTCGCTGCCGTGGGGGCAGTCGCGGGACAAGTGGGAGGTTGCGCATCTGCGGCATCTGGACTCCAGTCGGCACACCGCCCCTGGATGGCCATGCCTCTGACACACTCCACATTGGTGGCCAGTGGCTGGGGGACGGTACGGCTCGACCGACACCAGCATGTTTGCAGGCATCCGAATTTTCCGCAGATTGTCCGCTTCTGGGGTGTCCGCCACGGCAACTTGGAATAGGTTGCCCTTGGCTGGCCTATTCCCTGTTCGCATCTGCACCACAGAGAATGCGGGGATATCCTGTGATTTCAATGCAAGCTGGATTTCGTCCGCATTACTTCCGTTGATGGGGGTCCTCACTACGAACCGCTTCATAGTGCTTGTTACGGAGTTATCCGTGGTAGTAAGAGGTGAAAGAAGGTGCTGGGATGAATAGGTCTCAATCTACGAAATTAAAGTTAATTTAAAATTTAACAAGGTTATATTTTCTTTTTTAGATCAAGAAATAACAAATATAACAGGTACTTAGTAGCCTAGCAACAAATCGAGAATGTACAATTACAGTAGCTACACGATTTGGGCTCCGAGAGCCAGACACACAATTCTTGAGCTATAAGCCCAACTTTACCCGTATACCATATTCAACCAAGGGGCAGAAGACCCCAATCGTGCTCAAGAGCACTTGCTCCCAATTACATAGTAAAAGCCTCCACAAGTCACACAGAAACAAATTTTTTTTGGGAAGAGCAACCCGCTCTCAAAGTTCCAGCCTATCAAAGGCCACACCAAACTCAACCTTCAAGCTGACCTCCAAACACATGAAAACAGGGGTAAAAATACCCAACCTACTGAGGCCTATTAAGTAAAGAAACAGGTCAATTACATGGGCTCCAAAATACCAACTTGAGAGCAGGCGAAACTGCACTCCTAATACACTTTATTAAAACCTACTGGGCACTAGGCCGCATATGCAAGGGCTAATCCCATACTAAAGAGATGACACGATAGGAAAACTATTACATTACGAAACGAAGAAAAATGGTTGAGAAAACGTAGTCACCTCAAAAACAATATGAAAGGGAGCTCGAGAGGGTTAGGCACTCTCTATCCCAATTTGTAGTTTAAAGAGAGAGAATTTATACCAAGAGTCTTTTACATTTTAGAGGAAAGTTACATGGTAAGATGTATCGAACCTGCCCCGAGAGTTAAACTGCTGAGCTAGCAAGAAAAGAAGTTATTAAAAGGCCATTACCTTATTGATGAACTGCTGCCCGACGAAAGAGGCGCTTCCCGTCCCCTGCTACGTAATTTACACAATGATAGATGTTACTGAAGTGGCGCGGAGACCCGAAATTCAGCAGTTTATATACCCTCGCGGAACATTCGAGACCTTTCATGAATGAGAACACCCGCCCACAAGCCTTTTATTGGACGACCAAAAGATTACATGTCAGAATTGAAGAAGAAAACCAGGCTTGGTGGAAAATTAATTACAGAAATTTATGATAGGCCAGTTTCAAAACTGGCAGAATGAAAGGGTTAACGTTGCCAACTTAAACACAAGCTGAAAGAAATTTAATAAGGAACAAACTTATAAATACTAAATTTCTTCAAAAAAGGATTCCCTCACCTCGCCCTAGGGTGCATAATTGTAGTCCTTCAGTAGTGCCATCTAGAAGAGAATGTTCACACTTATTACTACAGGCAAAACAAAAAATACATCGAAAGCGACACAGTTCAGAACACTTCGAAATTTACAAGTAGTGACATCTTCTGAAAAACTTGAGAATTAACACTGTAGTTAAAGTTCAGGCTTCCTCCAGTAGAGGAGTTTCAACTGGCGCAAAGTTTGAATTAGCGACGCGGAGGTGTACCACCTGGTACAGACCTCCCCCCCCCCAAAATCCCTCCAAGGGGTAACACAGAAGAACATAACCTTTTGCTTTAAAATAAGGTCCAAGTTATGATGTTGATATATAAGTTAATTGCAGAAGTATTTACAACCAAATTTTTTTAAAATGATTGGATACAGTTTCAAAATTCTTTGTAGTTACTTCTGATGTAATGTCTTTATGCTTGTAGAAGTTGAATTCAGAAGGAAAAACGTTTAATACTTGAAAGTGAAGAGAAATTTTCTAAGTCCAACAAATATTGCAGTTGAATTCAAAAATGTAGTAATTGTTGATATTAAATGTCCATGTGGCTGATTAAGTACATTCAATGTTGATTAAGCTTGACGGCCAGACCAGCCGCCGCTGCTTGTGTCCAGAGGAGGCCGCTCGGACCCCTCGAGTACCCTGAGATACCGCTCGCCCGCACTATGAGAGGAGCCGTGGAGTTGAAGCACGCCGCGCCCGCGGCGAACATACAGGTCGCGGGCAAGTTGCAAGTTGTGCGCCGCACATCAGCCTTGGCCGGAAGGAGGGCTCCGGCTCGCCGTACACTGGTTGGCCTTACTGGAGAGGGGCGGGCCCATACCCCACCTCAGTGGCGGTACGGCGCCGCGCTGCTGCGGGGGCACTGAAACATTAAGATCTCGGCGGCAGAATTTTGTTGGACCAGAATGATTTTAGGGTACATTCATTGTGGTGGAACTGAGGGGCCAGCGGCATGGAAATATTTATTTCATTTAAATAGCCACTGTGTGTTGTTGAGCAGGAGATGGGAGCGTGGTAATGGCCATGATAAGGACAGGATGGCAGTTTAACTGGTCGGGGAAGGTTTTACAATAAATGCTTAACTACAAAGAACTTGCTTCCAAGGGCAGAAGGCCTCACAATGAACCCCCCCCCCCAAAAAAAAATATAACCTTCCGAATACCTTCAAAATGTTAAAATAATTATAAATGCAGCTACGTTAGCGCGGAAGTTACACAGGTTTCACCTGCGACAGGTGAGCCCTAAATATCCTCTCGGTGGCTGGATTGCTTAATAACAACGTAACCGGCGTAAGAAAATCAAGGATTATGCACGGCCCATGAAATCTGGGGGCAAGCTTGCCAGCGGAACAAAATTTTTGACCATCACCTGGTCACCTACCTTCAAATTGGTGGGTCTCCGTCCACGATCATATCTTTCCCTAACTTTTTTATGAGACACTTTAAGATTGGCTTTAGCCTTCTTCCAAAGATCTTTAATATTATCTGGATCTATTGTCTCGGGTAGAATGTCACTCAGAGACCAGAGGTTAGAGAGCGGCGTGTTGGGAACAAACTTGAACATCAGAGAAGCTGGAGTCAATTTATGTGATTCATGAACCGCCGAATTCAAAGCAAAAGCTAACCAATGCAGGGACGTGTCCCACCTGGAATGATCTTCATGATGATAGGCAATCAACGCGGATCTCAGATTACGATTAACTCTTTCGGCCAGAGATGGTTGGGGATAATAAGCAGAAGTAGTCACATGAAATATGGACAGATCAAAACAGAATTTACGAAATAGATTGGATGTGAAAGCCTTAGCGTTGTCAGACACAATATATTGACACGGACCAAAAGAAGAAAAGATAGAATTTAAACAAGTAATGGTGGACTGAGCGGTAGCCAGCTTAGTCGGGAATAACCAAGAAAATCTTGTAAAACCATCTACACATACAAGGATGAACTTGTTGGCATTCCCCTTTGACTGGGGGAAGGGTCCTACGTAATCAATGTAGAGACGTTCCATGGGGCGCGATGCTCGATGAGAAGACAAAAGGCCTACCTTGGTAGACATGGTGGGTTTACTAAGCAAGCAAGATTTACAAGCCTTTACTAGTTCACGAATTTCACCGTCCATACCTTTCCAGATAAACATTTCACGGATCTTTTCCCGGGTTTTGAAGATGCCTAAATGCCCCCCCAGTGGGGTTTCATGATAGTACTTGAAGATCGTTGGCACAAGTACAGCTGGAACTACAACTTTCAATTTTTGATCATGCCTCGACGGGCAACATAAAACACCATTCCTCAGTACATAAGAGACAACATGTTCCCCAGAAGAAAGGGTTTCCATGATCGGAGCCAGCGTCGGATCTTCACGTTGATATTTCTCAAGATCCCTAAAGAGCATGGGAGCATCTGTTAAGATGGCATCAACCTCAGATAGCATGGACTCGGCAGGTGATGAACTATCAGCCGATTCATGGGTCGCGACGTCATTGGAAAACATACGGTTGAGTCCGTCTGCGACAACATTTTCAGTACCCTGATATGCCTGACGTCAAATTGGAAGGCAGAAATTCGGATGGTCCACCGGGCTATACGACCAGTACGACGCGGCCTACCTAAGACCCAGCTTAAGGCTTGATTATCAGTCTCCAGGTCGAATTTGACATGTTCCAGATAGAGACGGAACTTTTCTAAAGCAAATAAGACTGCCAAACCTTCGAGCTCATAGATGGAATACTTGGCTTCTTGAGCCGATAGAGTCCTAGAGGCATAGGCGATGGGTCGCCTCCCTAGTTCAGTCTCTTGAAGAAGGACTGCAGCTACCGCCGACGACGACGCGTCGGTTAGGACGATTAATTTCTTCGAGAAATTTGGCATAGCAAGTTCAGGGGCATTACAAAGAGCTAATCTAAGATCTTCAAAAGCGGCTTGTTGCGAAGGCCCCCACTCGAATTTTATGCCTTTCCTACGAAGAAGGTTCAAGGGCGCCGCTCTATTGGCGAAATTTTGAATACATTTTCTGAAGAAATTCACCATGCCAATGAACCTAGCAATAGCTTTGATGTCCTTGGGAGGCTTGAAATCACGGATGGCCTGCGTTCTAGAGTGATCGACTGCAACACCATCGGGCGAGACGATGTGCCCTAGGAATGACATAGAGGGTTTAGCGAAGGCGACCTTGGACAATTTCACAGTTAACCCAGCCTTACGAAGGCGATTGAGAACTTCCTTTAGATGATCTAGATGTTCTTCAAAAGTCTCCGAAAATACGACGACATCATCAAGATAGTGGTACAAGTACTCGAATTTGATGTCGGAGAAGACCCTATCTAGAAGTCTAGTGAGTACAGCTGCTCCTGTGGGGAGCCCGAAAAGCACCCGGTTGTATTCATACCAATTCCAATCCGTGGCGAAGGCTGTAAGATGTTTAGATTCTTCAGCCAGAGGAATTTGATTATAGGCCTGATTTAGATCCAAGATGATGAAGAACTTAGCTTTGCGAAACCAGGAAAAACAAGAATGAAGGTCAGGAAGGAGCACAGATTGTAACACCACCTTCCGATTGAGAGCCCTATAATCAATGACAGGCCTGAAGCCACCTTGGGGTTTCGGGACTAGAAAAATAGGCGAAGAATACGCCGACTTAAAGGGCCTAATAATACCATCCTTTAACATTTGATCGATGATTTCTTTCAATGCCTTCATTTTAGGTGGAGATAGCCTATAAGGTGGAAAACGGACAGGAATCGAATCCGTGACCTCAATTTTGTATTCGATCAGGTCAGTAACACCAAGAGTATCAGAGAACACCTCTGGAAACGACTGACACCACTTACGAATACTGTCAGCCTGCTCCTCAGGTAGATGTCTAAGATCTAACAACATCTCATCCTGGGTAGGCGAAATAGATGAACATGGTGCAGAATTACATTTCAATAAGGGGATTTTACAATTAGAAGCATATTTGAAAGTGCACGACCTATTCTGAAGATCGAGCACAAGACCAGTATGGGACATGAAGTCGGCTCCCAATATAATGGGGCAAGACAAATGCTTAGCCACAACAATTTAACTTTCCAAGTAAATTTAGAAATACGAATTTTGACATTTAAGGAACCTAAAATTTCTAATGGAGATGAATTAGCCGAAACATATTGAACCGAATACGAACAATAGTTAGGAAGTTTACAAACTGTTTTCAATTTGGAATACCATTCAGATGAAATAATAGAACACACACTGCCTGAATCTAGTAAAGCTGTTACAGGTTCATTATTTAACTCAATTTTGAGAAAAGGCACCGGTGCGGGGGTATCCGCTGCAATCCTAAGACATTCTTTGGGAGCTTCAAATGATAACTTTGAAGACAGAGTTTTCCCTAAAATTTCGACATGATTGCTTGGGGCTGAGCCTCGAGAAGAAGGGTTCGCCGACTCAGCCGAAGCCACTAGTCACTTATTATTATTGGCATTGGTGGAAGTTGCACCAGAAGTTGAGCAGGAGGGGGTGCTATTAGAATTTGGGCAATTCTTGGCGATATGGGAAAACGCGCCGCATTTAAAACAACCTCGAGATGAACTGGCTCCATTATTTGTCCTACTTGATCTGATCAATGGACATTTGTTGCGAAGATGGTCAGGCGACCCGCAAGCATAATATTTACGGGGTGTGATGGGTCGGCGAGGTGGAGGCCGAAAACTACCAGAGGACGGAGGGGGATCTTTAGCTACACGCAAGGTATAGGCGTATCTGACTCCTTCGGCTGAGACAGCCATAGCCTCTAACTCAGCGAAAGTGTGCGGACGCGACGCTAAATACAAGTATGAGCGGCATGATGGAGAAATACCTTCCACAATGGCCTGTACAATCTGATCTTCAGGGAAGTGAAGAGCAAACACCCTGGTATAGAATTTAATGTCTTGTATGAAGTCAGCAAGATTTTCATCCAGTCTCTGTACTCGATAATAGTACTTCTGAATCAGAGATGACCTCGCACGAGCAGGAATGAAATCTGCAAGAAGGTGTGCATGAAAATCTTCAATAGATGACTGTTCCGCTATTGCCCTAACAATTTTGTCCGAGAGAACACCAATTGCATAGGGATAAATTATCTCCAAAATTTGACATAGAGAAAGAGAAAAAACAAGAGCATGGTCCTGAAACTCAACTAAAAACCTTAAGAATGAAATAACTTCACTGGTAGAGTTAACCGAAAACTTAGAAATACCCCTGAGCAACATTGCTAATGGATGAGGTAAGCTGCTGAACCCGGGTGACATAGTAGGTAAAGGTTTAAGTGGCAAGGAAGCTAATTCAGAACGTACATTATTCAATGAGGTACGTCGTTCAGATTCATGGTCTAATGGGGCAGAGGTTTGTTGAACTCCTATAGATTTAGTACTTTCTTCCCCGGTGGGAGAACGGTTCTCGCTGACTACGTTTACCGTAGCGGGTTGGTCAGTTTTGGGAGGAACCTCCCTGGTTAACAATTGGGTAACCGTACTGGACAATTCAGAAAGATTTTCAAGAACCACACTAGCTTCCTTCCTCTGAACGTCATTCAACTTCAGACACAACAGATCGTTAACTCTATTAGAAAAATGAAATAACCTGGCTTGCACACGTTTAATTTGATTAGGAGAAGGATCATTTTCTTCAAAAAAGGTAATTACAGATGCCAGCTCAGTAGTATTGTCCGTCATCGTGGAGAGAGAGTCGTCAATTTCTTTCTTTCCCAAAGTGGGGATGGAAATGGGCAAATCAAGGGACCCTCTAAGCTTATTTGTGTCTACCGCAACCGTGCCTCCAGATTGCACATTTCTAATTGTTAATTCATAGATTAACTCCTCCTTGTGCAAATAGTTGAGATGGAGAACATCGCGAGGGCCGGGCATGATGACAAAGCAATTTTGAAAACAAACGGAAAAATCAAAAAATTCCAGCAACTGAGAAAATTGTTAGAGTTCGAGAATAAAGCAATGTTTAGCCGTCAAAAGGGGCTAAATTGAGACCCATTCAACCACGCTCTGCTACCACTTATTACGGAGTTATCCGCGGTAGTTAGAGGTGAAAGAAGGTGCTGGGATGAATAGGTCTCAATCTACGAAATTAAAGTTAATTTAAAATTTAACAAGGTTATATTTTCTTTTTTAGATCAAGAAATAACAAATATAACAGGTACTTAGTAGCCTAGCAACAAATCGAGAATGTACAATTACAGTAGCTACACGATTTGGGCTCCGAGAGCCAGACACACAATTCTTGAGCTATAAGCCCAACTTTACCCGTATACCATATTCAACCAAGGGGCAGAAGACCCCAATCATGCTCAAGAGCACTTGCTCCCAATTACATAGTAAAAGCCTCCACAAGTCACACAGAAACAAAATTTTTTTGGGAAGAGCAACCCGCTCTCAAAGTTCCAGCCTATCAAAGGCCACACCAAACTCAACCTTCAAGCTGACCTCCAAACACATGAAAACAGGGGTAAAAATACCCAACCTACTGAGGCCTATTAAGTAAAGAAACAGGTCAATTACATGGGCTCCAAAATACCAACTTGAGAGCAGGCGAAACTGCACTCCTAATACACTTTATTAAAACCTACTGGGCACTAGGCCGCATATGCAAGGGCTAATCCCATACTAAAGAGGTGACACGATAGGAAAACTATTACATTACGAAACGAAGAAAAATGGTTGAGAAAACGTAGTCACCTCAAAAACAATATGAAAGGGAGCTCGAGAGGGTTAGGCACTCTCTATCCCAATTTGTAGTTTAAAGAGATAGAATTTATACCAAGAGTCTTTTACATTTTAGAAGAAAGTTACATGGTAAGATGTATCGAACCTGCCCCGAGAGTTAAACTGCTGAGCTAGCAAGAAAAGAAGTTATTAAAAGGCCATTACCTTATTGATGAACTGCTGCCCGACGAAAAAGGCGCTTCCCGTCCCCTGCTACGTAATTTACACAATGATAGATGTTACTGAAGTGGCGCGGAGACCCGAAATTCAGCAGTTTATATACCCTCGCGGAACATTCGAGACCTTTCATGAATGAGAACACCCGCCCACAAGCCTTTTATTGGACGACCAAAAGATTACATGTCAGAATTGAAGAAGAAAACCAGGCTTGGTGGAAAATTAATTACAGAAATTTATGATTGGTCAGTTTCAAAACTGGCAGAATGAAAGGGTTAACGTTGCCAACTTAAACACAAGCTGAAAGAAATTTAATAAGGAACAAACTTACAAATACTAAATTTCTTCAAAAAAGGGTTCCCTCACTTCGCCCTAAGGTGCATAATTGTAGTCCTTCAGTAGTGCCATCTAGAAGAGAATGTTCACACTTATTACTACAGGCAAAACAAAAAAAAAATACATCGAAAGCGACAGTTCAGAACACTTCGAAATTTACAAGTAGTGACATCTTCTGAAAAACTTGAGAATTAACACTGTAGTTAAAGTTCAGGCTTCCTCCAGTAGAGGAGTTTCAACTGGCGCAAAGTTTGAATTAGCGGCGCGGAGGTGTACCGCCTGGTACAGTGTTGTTGGGCAATAATTTTACAAAATTAGTACTCAGCCCTTTTAGCACTCCGATAGCAATTTCGTAGCTCTCAAAGCTTTGGATGTGCAGCCGGATCGCTTCGTGTGCATCATTCTCGGCCTGGAAAAATAGTATTTTCTCTGGTCATGCGGTAGCTTTGTGAAGGGCTCCATTTCAAGTGTCTTAGTTTTGGTAGTGTACACCGTAAGGAAGGGGGATTGACCCCTTACGAGTGGTTGGTTTCGTGTGTTGTGGTGGTTGAGGTGGGCTCTGACGTGTCTGCCTTCTGTGTGTGGTGTGCTGGGGCTGGGTTGAGCCGATAGATGTTTCGATGCTATCGGCTCGGGTACTCGGTTTACGTCTCCCACCTTCCTGGGCCTTGCGGCTCAGGGGCTGGGTTACTTTGCCTTTCCCCTTCCCCTTCTTCCTCCCTTTTGCCTCCCTGACGTCACCCTGGTTTCCCGGCTGGGTGGCTGGGACCTCGGGTTCGATCACCCCGTGCTCACTGAGTCCCTCTTCCTCGGAGCTTTCAGATTCGGTCTCCCGGGATGTACCTGAAAGGTCAATCACCAGTGGAGCCTCGTCCGAGTTTCTCATTTGCTCGGGTGGGGGTTAGACTTTATTTAGCACCATCCGCCGAGTCCGTCTCTTTCTCTCTTTCCTTCCCTTGTGCGCTGTTGCCTCTGCGCTCGGGTTGGCGGAACTGGGTCTCGCTTTCCGGCGTCCGGCGGGCTGACCACTGGGTCGGGTTTGGGGTTTCGGTTCGTGTTGGGGGGAAAGGTAGCCTCCAGTTTATGTTGGGGTTGCTCCACAGTCGCTGGCTCAGCGGAGCCATACGACTGTTCCTTCCCGTGGTCGGGTTCCGGTACGTCGGGGCCTAGCCCCGGTTCCCGGTCGCCCTCACACAACGTCACGCACTCCAGCTCGGCTTCCAGGCTTCGCCTGCTCTTAGTTCGGGAGTCAGCCCTGCGGCTGGCCGACCAAGTGGGGAGCGGCTGCACTGGTATGTGCGAGCTGGCCTGTACTGACGGGGTGGTGATTGGCGATGTCGTGGTGGTGGTAGTATTGGTGGTGGTGGTGCACGCATAGTTGCGCATAGCGCGCCCCGACAGGTAAACTCCAGTCGTTAGGTTTACTTGCTGTGAGTCAGGTGTGCAGTCTACTCCCAGCTCCTCTAACACTTGTCGTTCCCCGTTCACGGAGCACGCTAGGCGCTGAGTCACCCCAGTTCCCGCTCGGCCGGGTCATTGACCTGGGCGAGGGCCGGTAGCGAGAAGCTATGCGCGCTTGTTGCGTTGAACCCTACTAACATATTCAATACATTATTACTATTACCGTGGTTTGGTGGATCAGCAGAGGTGAAAGAAGGTGCTGGGATGAATAGGTCTCAATCTACGAAATTAAAGTTAATTTAAAATTTAACAAGGTTATATTTTCTTTTCAAGATCAAGAAATAACAAATATAACAGGTACTTAGTAGCCTAGCAACAAATCGAGAATGTACAATTACAGTGGTTACAGGATTTGGGCTCCGAGAGCAAGACACACAATTCTTGAGCTATAAGCCCAACTTTACCCATATACAAGATTCAACAAAGGGGCAGAAGACCCCAATCATGCCCAGGAGCTCTTGCTCCCAATTACACAGTAAAGCCTCCTCGAGACACGCAGAAACAAATTTTTTGGGAAGAGCAACCCGCTCTCAAAGTTCCAGCCTATCAAAGCCACACCAAATTCCACCGTCAAGCTGTCCTCCAAGGACATAGACACAGGGGTAAAACTACCCGACCTACTGAGGCCTATTCACCAAAGAAACAGGACAATTACATGGCCCCAAAATACAAACTTGAGTGGAGGCGTAACTTGCACTCCGAATATACTTTATTAAAAACTATTTGGCTCTAGGCCGCTTATGCAAGGGCTAATCCCATACTACAGAGGTGACTTATATAAAAAAAATTATATTACATTAGGAAGGGAAGAAACGGTTGTGAAAATAAGTTCACCTCAAAGCAATAGGAGTGGGAGCTCGAGAGGGTTAAGCACTCTCTATCCCAATATGTAGTTTAAAGAGATAGAATTTATACCAAGTGTCTTTTACATGTTAGAGGAAAGTTACATGGTAAAGGCTTCGAACCTGCCCCGAGAGTTAGACTGCTGAGCTAGCAAGAAAAGAAGTTATTAAAAGGCCATTACCTTATTGATGAACTGCTGCCCGACGAAAGAGGCGCTTCCCGCCCCCTGCTACATAATTTACACAATGATAGATGTTACTGAAGTGGCCCAGAGACCCAAAAATCAGCAGTTTAAATACCCTCGTGGAACATTCGAGACCTTTCAAGAATAAGAACACCCGCCCACAAGCTTTTTATTGGACGGCTAAAAGATTACATGTCAAAACTGAAGAAGAAAACCAGGATTGGTGGGAAATGAATTACAGAAATTTGCGATTGGCCTATTTCAAAACTTGCGGAAAGAAAGGGTTAACATTGCCAACTTAAACAATGGCAGAAAGAAATTTAATAAGGAACCAACTTATAAATACTAAATTTCTTCAAAAAAAGGTTCCTACACTTCGCACTAGAGTGCACAATTGTAGTTCTTAAGAGGTGCCATCTAGAAGAGAATGTTCACACTTCTTGCTACAGGGAAAACAAAAATACATCGAAAACGACACAGTTCAGGACACTTCAAAATTTACAAGTAGGGACATCTTCTGAGAAACTTGAGAATTAACACGGTAGTTAAAGTTCAGGCTTCCTCCAGTAGAGGAGTTTCAACTGGCGCAATGTTTGAATTAGCGGAGCGGAGGTGTACCGCCCGGTACAATTACTAAAGAATAATATATTGCCGATGGGAGTAATTGGCGGGGTTCGGCGCTGTGATAACTGCGCTTTATCCTCCGCTGATGAATTGACGGCCGTAGAGTGGTCAGAGTGCCGTGATAACGACAGCTCCTCACTCTCCGTCAGTAATCGAGGTTCTCCGTTGAGTATCTGTTTGGTTCCAGGCTTGCCGACAAATTGCTCTTTCGGAAGTGAAGAATTGCTCTTTCCGGAGTAGCAAGCCTGGTCCCGTGTGTGTATCTGTTGGGACATTCTAATGCAAGCTAGTGGACGCGTCCGCTGTTAAGCCCGTCCCTGGGCCACAGATTCCCTATCGAACCCTAGGTACCGAAAAGCGGTAACCGGTTGGGGCAGATAGTGTATCCACTCGAAGTTCTCTGAAGGTCTCAGTGAAAGGAGAGAGAAAGCGGAGCGAGAGACACGCACATCCTTCCGCTACGACAGTCAACTCGTCCTTTCGACTTGCTGGATTTCTTTCTCGGGGGAGCCCCCCAAGACCGCTCCCCCCGCGTGACCATCGACTTAATCTACATGGCCTCCGACATGCTGTTAGTTCTAAGAAGAGAAAGATAGCAGGGAGGAGTGGAAGTGTGATACTACAGGGGTGTCTGCCTATCCCCATGCTCAGCATGTTACCAGGCCAGATAAGGTGGTGGGTATCAATAGTGGTGTAATCGGGTAATAAGGGTCAGGACAAAACCACATAGGCGGAAATAGAAAGATGCCTACATGTAAAACTTGACATTTTGTAGATAGCACATGCAAGGATGTGGTTCTAGAGAGGTCAAGGTAATTGTGTTAGTTGGGAATAGGTATCATGAACTAGTCATAAGCCTATTCCTCGCCATTCCAGTTATTCAGCGGATCAGTCCTTCTGGGCACTGCTGTGACTTGCGCGGGCCGTGCCGGTTGCCAAGCCATGCGGCAATAGCCACTAGTGCCTGCCGCACCGCCCGACCCCCTTGAGGTCCCTCGTACCCAGTCTTCAATCCCGGAGAATTAGCCCAAGCCCGCCGAGGCGGGGGCCTCCTGGAAAGGGGTGGGTCATGGCGCCGGGCCTCCTTCCTCTCTGCCCGCGCCACGGCCCGGTATACAGGGCAACTGTGAAGGGAGGCCGGGTGGGCCCCCGCGCAGTTGGCGCAAACCGGCGCCTCCCTAAGTGTAGCGCAGGCCGTGTAATGGTGATCACCGCCACAACGGTTGCACCTTACTTGGAGCCCACAGCTGACCTGACGGTGGCCCCACCTCAAACAGCGGAAACACTGCAAGAGCTGTTGAGGGGGACGTTCTGTTCCCACCTGACTGCCGCTACCTGCTGAGGTCCTCTCCTGATTGGTTTCTCGGTCGACTGCTGTCCTGGAAGCAGTCCTGGATTGCGCCTGGGTGGCCCGCTCCTGGTGGGCCGGCGTCGTCGTCTTCCTTCTCTTGGTCCGGGGGCGGCGTCTTCCTCCTCCGGGGGGTCGCTTCTCGGCAGTGGAAGAGGCCTCGTCCTGGTGGCTCCCCTCCCGTCCTGGTGACTGCGGGGTAGCGGGTGGTCCCGCTGTGTCACTGTCTTCCCCCTCGTCCTGGCTGGAGGCGGTGGCGTCGATCGGTGCTGACACCCAACAGCCTTCCCTGTCCTGTAGGGCGCATATCGATATGTGCATCTCGACAGACTCGCTGGCAGGCTGGGCCTGGATAGCAGCCTCAGAACGCCATGGGGCGTCCTTCTCCACTACTGCTGTGCTGCTCTCCACCATCACGGGCGCTTTCCTGGTTTACGCCCGGGTTACAGGCCCGTCCTGGTGGGCCTGGGTCTGCGACCATTTCGCTCTGGTAGGTGGTTGACGATCCTGGTTGGCGGCTTTGTTGGTCTGCGTGTACTTCGTGAAGTACAGCTTTCCAACTGGGGTCGCGCCGTCGCGGCGCTCGGGAGCACCGCCGTCGTCCTCGTTCCTCGGCTCGGTCTGTGTGGCTGTCTCCTGGCTGCCGATGCCGGTAGGGCAGTTCCTCTTGCCTCGTATTCGGGTGACCTGAAAGTAAGCAGAGAAGCTCCTCTCGTAGCGGCTGATCTGGCCTGGGTCCGTGGGGCGTATACATATCACCCAGTTCTCGATGTTCTCGACGGCGTCGGGGGAGAGCTCCTTCCCTGTGGCCCCCTCGAGCCTCGTGAGGAGCTCGATGATGAGATAGGCCTCCCTGTAGGTGTCCTCCCCAGGTACTGCAACAGTAGAGCAGGGACGGCGTGGTTCAGTGGGAAAGTCCTGTGGTCGACCCAGAGAACAATTTCCCCAACTGCTTCCTTGAAGTTTTCTGGTAGGTCGTCTCGAAGTTCCATCATCCCTGTCGCTTCCTGAAATAAAAACCTGAAAGAGAATACCACTAAAAAGTGCTTCCTGACAATGCTCGTACTGCGTACTTAAAAGTACAAACAGTAGACAATGCTTTTTCGGAGATGTACTAATAAGTACAGCTGCCTGACTAGTACTGCGAAAGACAAAGCGCCTGGCGAGGAGAGAGAGAGCGAGTGAGAGGAACACGTCCTTCCACTACGGCAGTCGAACTCGTCCTCGACTTGGTGGATTTTTAATACGGGGGGCCCCGTAGCCCGCTCCCCCACCGTGACCATCGACTCAATCTACATGGCCTCCGACATGCTATTAATTTCTAAGAAGAAAGAGATAGCAGGGAAAAGTGGGAAGTGTTGCAAGGAGTATCTGCCGGTTTCCGAGTTAGACTCGCTACCACGGCAAGAGTTTGTGTTAGGTAAGGTGGTGTTGAAGTATGGTATTGAAGGGTCAGGGAAAAAACACATAGGCAGAAAAAGAGAAAGGGCCTACGTGTAAAACCTGACATCTTTTGATAGCACATGCAAGGATGTGGGCTGGAAAAGTCCACAGGTTGTGTTAGGAAGATGTGTCATGCAGTCATAACCATTTCCTTGCCATTGTTTGTTATTATGGGGATCAGTCCATCTTGTCACTGCCGGGTCGGCTCGGGTCCACTAGCGTCTGGGCTCTAGGCCACACGTTCGTCCCTTTGCCCAGCAGCCAGTGGTACTTGGTGCCAAGTCTCCGTTTGGAAAGGGGGATTAAGATTACTTGGTGCAAGGGGCTATCTTCTTCCGCCTGGCGATGTCCCTCTGTGCGGTGTTGTTGGAACACACTTGTCACTGCAGATCTGCAACTATGCTAGGGTTATTAGAACAATATATACAGGGTGAAGCGTAATTCGCGCACTCGGGCGTCGCAGCGCGACTCCTCACATGCCAGCAATAAAAAAATGTCTCTTACAAAATTTCGTCTTGCGAGTATATCTGGTAGAAAACGGACGTTAAAATGTAGCAATCTGGCAACACTGTAACCATATGTAGGGTAACTGGTAACTATAGGCCTGTCTGCCTCCCCTCTGTATTCTCCAAAATACTGGAAAGAATTATGTACGATAGACTGTTATCATTCTTAGAGAAGCATAATATATTAGCTGGTTGCCAGAATGGCTTTCGTAAAAATTGATCAACTACCACAGCATTCATTAACTTTATTGAACGGATATATGACACACTAGATGGGAAGGGTGCATGTTTAGGTATTTTCTTGGACTTAACAAAAGCTTTTGTTATAATTGACCACAGCTTGCTTTTAGAAAAGTTATACATGTATGGAGTTCGGGGAATGGCTTATGACTGGTTCAAATCATTTTTAGGGGATAGAAGACAGATTGTTGAAATATCATATACCGGTACTGATTTGAGCAAAAATGTAATTAAGAATGTGTATTCCTGTGCCAGAAACATAGATCATGGTGTTCCACAGGGGTCAGTTTTAGGACCATTATTATTTTTTAGTATTTATTAATGATATCGTCCAAATTGTTGATGATATTCAAGGAGTGCAATTAACTTTGTTTGCAGATGATATTACTGTTTTTGTAGCTGATGAAAGTTCTGAAGGGTTAGAATTGAAGGCAGGCAATATAGTGAGTAATATCCTGAGCTGGCTTGAAGATAATAAATTAATTTTAAGTAAACAGAAAACTTCTGTGATTAGATTTCACCATAAGATTAATTTCAATATGGAAGTTAGTCCAATATCATTTGGAGAGACCATAATTGAGTACACATCATCAACAAAGTTTCTTGGCTTGTGGATGGATGAATCATTAACCTGGGATAAACATACAGAGTTTATAGGGAAAAAGCTTAGTAGAATTTATTTCATGATAATATCTTTGAAAAATAGTTTTAATTTAAAGGCTTGCCAAATTATGTATTTTGCATATGTCCATCCCATACTAACCTATGGAATCATTTACTGGGGGAATTCACGATATAGCGAAGTCATCTTTAAGTTACAAAAGAAAATAATTAGAGGAATGGCCGGTGTCGGCAGGAGGACAAGCTGCAAGAAATACTTCAAACTTTATTTTATTTTACCATTGCCTAGCCTTTATATCTTCCATACACTTGTATATATGAAGGAGAATGTAAACAGCTACACCATAAACTCTGATGTACATAGGTATAATACTAGAAATAAACACAGTCTGCACATAGAACCACACAAAACTAAGCTATATGAATCAAGTTTGAGTTATGCAGGAGTACATTTATTTAATAAATTACCAGACTACATTAAGCAGATAAAACCATGTTCAAAATTTAAGAAAGAATTATTCAAATTTGTTTCTAACCATTGTTTTTATTCTATTGAAGAATACTTAGCTCTTGAAAATTAACTTATGTATCACTTTTTTTTTTTTAATCTGTGCCTCTTTACCACATTGTATATTTCTCTTTATTTATCATGGCATGTATATTACTGTTTTATCCTTTGTTACTGTAAATATGATTATTGACGTGTCCCATATCACTGTATGATCAGTTGGACGAAATAAAATACAATACAATACAATACAAACTACCGCTGTCAGCCCGTCCACGTCGTGCTGTAAAGTTGGTGCAGTGGGTAGAGTTTTTGGTTGGCATGCAGGAGGTCGATGGTTCGATCCTGGGTTGAGGCGCATTTTTTATTTGCTAATTTCAATTTGACATTACCTACTGTAATACAGTAAGACGCCGTTTCTGAGGTCACATGTATCCTACATTTATAACATAACAATAATAATAATAATAAATAATAATAATAATAATAATAATAATAATAATAATAATAATAATAATAATAATAATAATAATAATACATTGAGATACGTACTAAACAGCATGCGGTTACCAGACACAACACGCAATGTTGAAAGGCAGAATTATTGGGACCATGGTGATAACACATACAAACTGTAACCGAGTTTGGACATTATTCGCAGAGCACGGTGCTAGGCCTACAAATTGTAACCGACTTTGGACATTATTCGCAGAGCACGTTGCTAGGCCTACCGGTAACGTAAGGCCCTAACGAAATGTAATGGACCTGATCGAGGCAAGAATAATAGTTGGTACTAATCTATGGGACCATTGGAGGATGGTACAAAGAAAACAGGTTTCACATCTAGTAAATGAAGTGGTGCGAATAAATTCACGCCCACGACGCCTTTCAAAGCTGACCAATGAAAACGATTGTTCGTCCATTTCTAGGATCGTAGTATGTAAGTGCAAATGGTTTCTAGAGGACCCGCTGCAATCGCTGTTGACGATTAAGATGCCAGATACCATACCACCCGGACTACATTTACGAAATAAAAAACATACGCCTCAACCCAGGATCGACCACTCGAACTCCTGCATGCTAACCCAAAACTCTATCCATTGCATGAACTGTACAATACGGCTAACTTCTGCTGACAGAGGTAGTTACCCTACATATGGTTACAGTGTTGCCAGATTGCTAATCTTCAACGTCGTTTTTCTGCCGGATATACTCGCAAGATGAAATTTTGCAAGAGACATTTTTTTATTGCTGGCATGTGAGGAGTCGCGCTGCGACGCCCGAGTGAGCGAATTACGCTTCACCCTGTATATACACTGGTGCTCCTTGCTCTATCTAAATAACAGTGAAATAACACGAAATAAAAAACTATATTAGTACTGGTCTTCGATATAGGGCGCGGGCTGGTGTTCCACTCCCGTGTCTCTTTCGGGGAGGGGGGGGGAGGTGGATTGATACGTCCTTGGCCGTCTGGCTGCATTGCCGTCGTCTTTCTTATCAATTTTTCCTCGCCTGGTCCCTGGGATAAAGACAGCTGTAATCAAAGGAGCATATTTACATATTTACATATTTACATAGGTACACAATGTCTGCAGTGTGTGGGTTTAAGTGTTGCCTAGGTGTCAGCTTGGAGTGGAGCCCGCTATCGGCCCCTCGGCCCCCCAACCCTGTGGCTGAACAAAATGTGTTTCGGTGTGGGGTACTTTTTGTAAAGATCGACGTCGTAGCGTCCGATCTTATTATCCCATGACTTCGTGTACATTCTTGGTGTTTGTTTACGTATGTGGCGCCTAATCGAGCTGACTTTAGCAATATCGCGTAGTTGGCGTATTGGTGTGTCGTAAGGGAGCCTGGCCGCTGCTCGAAAGGATTTATTTTGTATTCGTTCTAGCTTATCCAGGTTCGTCTTTGCAGTGAACCCCCACGCTGGGGCTGCGTACATGATTATTGGTCTAATTAAGGCCTTATACATATTTATGGCTACGTTTGTGTTTATCATCATCATCATCATCATCATCATCTGTTTACCCTCCAGGTTCGGCTTTTCCCTCGAACTCAGCGAGGAATCCCACCTCTACCGCCTCAAGGGCAGTGTCCTGGAGCTTCAGACTCTTGGTCTGGGGATACAACTGGGGAGAATGACCAGTACCTCGCCTCACCTGCTATGCTGAACAGGGGCCTTGTGGAGGGATGGGAAGATTGGAAGGGATAGACAAGGAAGAGGGAAGGAAGCGGCCGTGGCCTTAAGTTAGGTACCATCCCGGCATTCGCCTGGAGGAGAAGTGGAAAACCACTTCGAGGATGGCTGAGGTGGGAATCGAACCCACCTCTACTCAGTTGACCTCCCGAGGCTGAGTGGACCCCGTTCCCGCCCTCGTACCACTTTTCAAATTTTCGTGGCAGAGCCGGGAATCGAACCCGGACCTCCGGGGGTGGCAGCTAATCACGCTAACCACTACACCACAGAGGCGGACTACGTTTGTGTTTATACTGGACTTTTTGTTTAGTATAGGGTATAGCTGGCTGAGTCTAATGTGAGCTTTCCTTTGGATATCTTTGATGTGGTGTAGCATGGTGAGCTTTCGGTCTAGGACTACTCCTGGGTATTTGGCTTTGTCATGCCATGTCATATCTTGATTGAAAAGCTTTAGCGGTTTTATGTTGGCTGGTCTGCGTGTGCGTCTGTTCTTCCTTGTGAACAGCACGGCTTGGCACTTGTCAACATTGACCTTGATGCGCCATTTCGTTAGCCATGGCTAGAGAGTTCGTAGCGCTACTTGCTTGCATTCTAGTGATGGGTCGAACTAGCTCTTTTGAGGGAGCTAGCTCATTCGCTCCCGCTCCTAACTGAGAGTCGTTCAAAAGAGTCGACTCTTGGGAGCGGGAAGGTAGGAGCGAGCCAGGAAGTCAGAGGCCGGTCTCCGCTCCAGGTTCGTTCGTTCATTCGTTCATCCGGTTTAGGGCAGACGGCTCTTTATAACTTCCGGTCGCTCTGTATGACTTCCGGGAACGAACGATATAGCGCAAATAGTTTATATTTTCCACAACAGATGGCAGCACAACGTCCAGTTCAGAAAGCTACTCTTGAAATAAAACAAATAAACAACTAATATATGCACTCCTGGCAACATTGGCAAATAATCTAACGATAAAGCTTTATATACAGTAACGAAGAAATGTTTAACAAAAATGCAGTATTAATGGATAACATCTAATATTACTTTGCCCATTTTCTTTCTTCTTAAAATGATGCTTTTCAAGACTGAATGCACCGTGACGAGACGTATGTTCATGATATTGGCAATACTTACACGTTAATAAATAATTGTTTAAGAATGCAATGGGATGTAAGTTACTATAGTATACACTAAGCCATGAGTTATTTATTCATAAACGCCCAAAATAGCGTGATTTTACATTTTCTAGATTAATCGTGACTCCCATTTTTATTTGAAGGAGCGAGAAGGCGCGAGATAGTTCACCTTTTCCACAACAGATGGCAAAACAATGTACAGTTTGGTACGCTACTCTTGGAATAAAACAAATGTACACAGCTGGCAACATTCGCAATTAATCCAATGATAAAGTTTTATACACAGTAACAAAGAAATGTGTCACAAATATACAGTGTTGATTGATGACATCTAATATTACTTTGCCTAACTTCCATTCTCCTTAAAATGATGTCTTTCAAGATTGAATGCACCGTACGGGACGTATGTTCGAGATATTGGCAATACTTCCGTTCGACCCCGGCAATCCAGATAAGCATAAGAAGAATCTCTATTCCTGTGCACGTAGTTTACATTTCACTCAAAAGATGTCATCAGAATATCCTCTTTCGATACTTCGCGTTGGAACAACAGATTCTTTCATTCATTAATGCAGCGTATGAAACATAGCTGATTAAACGCGATCTTTAACGAAAATAATGGAAACTACTATCAGCACAAATGTACATATAACCAAGTATGCTTCAGTACGCATAGCATTTTGCCTATTTTTCGTGTACAGTATGTTTACACGGTCTTCTTCTCCTTTTTTTTTTTTTTTTTTTTTTTTTTTTTCAAGAACGATTAAACCGTATGAGTCGTATATGTTCGATATATTGGCATTCCTTACACTATCTAAACTTACTTCTTCTTTTTCCGCTTCGACCACTTTTCCCACACTTGTGGGTTCGCGTGTGTGAACTGTTCCGCAAATGTGGATTTGGCCCTGTTTTATAATAAGTAATAATGTTACTGGCTTTACGTCCCACCAACTACATTTACGATTTTCGGAGACGCCGAGGTGCCAGAATTTAGCCCCGCAGGGGTTCTTTTACGTGACAGTAAATCTACCGACACAAGGCTGACGTATTTGAGCACCTTCAAATACCACCGAACTGAGCCAGGATCGAACCTGCTAAGTTGGTGTCAGTAGGCCAGCGCCTCAACCGTTTGAGTCACTCAGCCCGGCTGGCCCTGTTTTATAACCGGATGTCCTTCCTGATGCTAACCTTATGCGGAGGGATGTAATCAATATTGCGTGTTTCTATGGTGGTTAGTATTGTGGTGTGTTGTCTGAATATGAAGAGGAAAGTGTTGGGACAAACACAAACACCCAGTTCCCGAGCCAGAAGAATTAAATTCCCGACTTGGCCGAGAATCGAATCCGGGACCCTCTGCAGCGAAGGCCTCAGTGCTGACCATCCAGCTAAGGAGTCGGACTTCTTACACATCAATAAATAATTATTTGAAAATGTACTGCGTTATACACTTTGGCATGAGTTATTTAGCCTATATTTTAAAGCCAAAACTAGTGTTATTTTCTATTTGCCTTAATTCGATTTAAAACTACGGTATATTATTTTATCCACTGTACCGTAAAACCAAAATATTTTGGCAATATGTTAATTCATAACTACGAACGCATTTAAGAAACAGGTGAGGATTTGTCAGAGTATTTCTTAATTATTTCAGACAGAATAAAACTACGCCATTTCTACTTGCAGAGTGGCATATTCAGTATTCTGGATAGTAACTGTTTGTTCGTGCTTAGTTGAGGTTAGTTAACCCGAACTTCGTGTCGTTTATTTGCTCCTAACCTACTGGATCTATACTAGGCCCTACATCCGTCAAAGATCATGAGTGCATACAGGAAGTGAACAGGTAAGTATTGCTCAATAACATGTTGTTTATTTCATTTCATTGTTTCGTTACGTTGCAAGTTGCCAGAACTATGGCACAAAAACGTACCTAACAAACAGACCACAACCACTGCACTCAGAGCAAGGATCATATAAGAGAAATAGATCCGTCACTCCTGTGTAATAAAGTTGGCTGAGAAAACAGGTCATGGAATCTACAGTGGCCACTTTCTCTCTGCCAACATAAGGAAATAAATCCCACGATATTACCTCGTAGTAAGCACGATGATGATAGTTGTCAGTTTGTTAAAATTTTAATTGTGATAGAGATAATGATTGCATTTCGGTAGGAAAGTTGTATCTAAAGCTTCTCTCGTGTCTTTTACTTGAAAAGTAAATTGCAATTACCGTATTTGTATGTTGGCAATACTGTTATAACGCTAGCTTGTATCGTTGTTTCACCGTTCGCATTTTAATATAAATTTACATCTATTAAGTGATAAATTCAACATTGATTACAGAAAATGTTAATACAATTCATATAAAACCCCAAAACGCCCATACTTGCTTAAATCACGATCTAACATAACCTCATTCTTTCGTTCGTTGAACACTTCCCACGACTTTTATGTATGGGAATGGAAAACACGAGAAGGAAAGGATGAAGGTAAAACACAGCATAATGCACACAGTTTATATTTTGAATTTATTTATTCTAAACAGCAGGTAAGAAGCACAATCACACAGACGTTTACTCGCAACAGCTAGGTAGTTCAACGTGAAGTATGTTCATGATCATAATACTATTTCTTCACACTAAGAACGCGCATAATTATAATTTCACACCATACTCTCAAAAAACTGGATCAAAAATCTCGTGCAATGCGAAAGAATCTCAACAAATTTTCGTCTAACAAACACTATTACATACCGTACGACCATTGTCCCTTCGCGCGCAACGATAACGGTGTTGTGTTTTGAATTTGCTGTACCACGCAACTGAATGTGTAATGCCAACTTCTGCCTTCTAAATTAACCCTCTGAAAGAGAATTTTAGTTTTCATTAGTTGGCAGAGATTGATTGGCCCATCTCAGAACTGCTTCGGACGCTCCCCATGAAGTGTCACCCCCCTGACTCAGAGCACTGCCTGAATGCGGAAAGAGGCTAGACTGGGCAGCCTATAAAAAAGAAAGCGGCCTCTGTACGTCACGTGATTATCTGAGGCATGGCATTGGCTAGAAATGAACGAGAGTCGCTGCAAGGTTCTTAAACACTACTAAAGGTTGGGCCCAACGCGAGCCGAGCTGCTATTGGTTAACGAAATGACGTCACATTAGGAGCAAAGCAGCCGAGCGCAGAGCGCGCAAATCAGTAGGAATCTCATAATATCAGCAAACATTACAGTTTCTCAGAACTAATTGCACACCAGACATAAAGATTACTGCTGTTATAAGATTGAAAAAGAGTACAGCATAGTAACTTTTCATTATTTCCATTACGAATAAGGCGTAAATGTAACGTGACGGCACACTGACCAACGCTTGAAACTTATTAACATTTCCAAGTTCCTCGATTTAGTTTGAGGAACGTTGCGCGCTTTCAAATATGTAAACATAAATATTTAAGAGATATGAAATCTTTGTCATATTAAATCCTTACAGCAGAAATTCCGTGATGGAACTACCGTATGGTAACATACGATATACTGACTCACTTCCGCAGGTATCGAGTTTAAAGCTTAACACATATTATAACAGCAGCAGAAGTAAGTTCATATTCGAAACCATGCATAGATAGTCCTGAAAAACCTACAACCTGTTTTCCAGTCTTTGATCGGGTCAGGGATGTAATGAATGAACCATATATAGGCTATTATTACAACGGGGTCGCCACTCCGAAAGTGATTTATTAATGGCTGATAAATACCCGGAGAAAAACCTGTCCCGCCTCCACTTTGACCAGCACAAATCTCACATGGAGTGACCGGGATTTGAATCACGGTATCCAGTGGTGAGAAACCGACGCGCTGCCGTCTGAGCCACGGAGGCTCCGCATAGATAGTCAACTTAAAAAAAAAACAATAAGAAAGAATAGGAAAAACACTTCATTAGAACATAGTCCTACCTGTGAGATTGGATGTCATGAAGTGGTTGCTTTTGAAGATGAAATCCACTGTCGTGCCTTTCGCCGATGAGCTGCTATGGATTTTTCAGTTCTTGTCCGAATGTTCATTTGTTGTATGCGTATAAATATTCTCGTTCTAACATACATTTTTAATATTTCTGGTGGTACAGCGGGGACTTTACTGCTAATTATGACACACTTTGCGTGTAATATTAGGTATGCGTGACAGTTCAGCTCGTCCGTGAGTGTCCCTGAAAATTAACTCAAATTCCTTTATTTGGTTTACCATCGTTTAACTCAAATTCCTTTATTTGGTTTACCATTCTAACGATGGAAAGAGTAGACCTCCCCGAGATAACATTTCTATCCATCCCACAGGGGCTGTACCAGAAGAAATGGAAAGCATTTCCGCAGTGGGACTTCGCATTGAACTGCCATATTTTCTTTCACGGTCGGCGATGTAGCCGGCGAGGTACTGTACCGAAATCCCTCTGCTGAACAATCAGGTGTCGCTGTAGATTGCGGTGAATCTTTTTTTTTTTTTTTTTTTTACTATTTACTTACGTCGCACCGACACAGATAAGTCTTATGGCGACGATGGGACAGGAAAGGCCTAGGAATGGGAAGGAAGCGTCCGTGGCATTAATTAAGGTATAGCCCCAGCATTTGCCTGGTGTGAAGATGGGAAACCACGGAAAACCATTTTCAGGGCTGCCGACAGTGGGGTTCGAACCCACTATCTCCCGAATACTGGATACTGGCCACACTTAAGCGACTGCAGCTATCGAGCTCGGTCGGTGAATCATTAACGGCACAGTTTTCTATCGCAATGATACTGTACTATGAACACACAAATTTCACTCCAGCTACTATTACACTGTTCACGTAACTAACGAAAAGAAAATAAGTGCACCTCACTGCACGAAACACAGCAACTTAACAGAGATCTCACAGAAACGAACTACAACACACACACATTACGCAAAATACAGTAGGCCACTATATAAACCAACAGCAATATGCGAAAAGAAATTACGTATAGTTATTACGTGGAAATCCTTTCTTTATAAGACAGACATATATAAACAACGAAATGAGATACACGTGCGGTTGTGTGCTACACAGTCACGGTGCTTCTGTGATGACGTCACGAGCAGGACGAGGGAAAACTAACATCTACTGCGCAACCAATCTGGGCCACCCGTGGAGTCGCTGTTGATAAAAGAGTCGGCTCGTGCTAGCTCTCAGGGCTTGCCACCGTCAAGTCAGCTGTGGGCTCGAGGTGAGGTGCAACCGCTGTGGTGGTGATCACCACTACACGGCCTGGGCAGCACTTAGAGACGCGCCGGTGTGCGCCAACTGCTCGGGGGGCCACCCGGCCTCCCATCGCAGTTGCCCTGTCTACCGGGCCATGGCGCGGGCAGAAAGGAAGGAGGCCCGGCGCCATGACCCCACCCCCTTCCAGGAGGCCCCCGCCTCGGCGGGCTTGGCCTCACTCTCCGGGATCGGAGACTGGGTACGAGGTACCCCAAGGAGGTGGAGTCGTGCGACAGGCCCTAGTGGTACTTGACGCATGGCTCCGCAGCCGGCAAGGACCGTGCTAGTCACAGCAGTGCCCAGACGGACTGATCCCCAGACGATGGAATGGCAAGGAATTGGTTTATGTTTTGTGCATGTTACCTGTTCCTAACTAACACAACCTCTGGTCTTTTTCCAGCCCACATCCTTGCATGTGCTATCAAAAGATGTCAGGTTTTACATGTAGGCTCTTTCTTCTTTCTGCCTATGTGGTTTTTCCCTGACCCTTCAATACCATATACCTTGCCGTGGTAGCGAGTCTGACTCGGAAACCGGCAGATACTCCTTGTATCACTTCCCACTCCTCCCTGCTATCTCTTTCTTCTTCTTAGAAATAATAGCATGTCGGATGCCATGTAGATTGAGTCGTTGGTCACGCGGGGGGAGCGGGCTTCGCCCCCCCCCCCCGAAAAAAAATAGCTCTCAGGGAGCAAGGAGGAAGCTAGCTCATACAAGAGTCGACTCGTAATTGAACGACTAGCTCTCTGGAGCAAGGAGGGAGCAGCTCTTACAAGAGTCGACTCTCATTGAGAGATCTAGCTCTCTCCAATGAGTCGTTCAAAAGAGTCAGTTTGTTCATGAACGACCCATCACTATTGCAGTCTCTTCCGAGTGCACGCTGAGGGTGTGTGACTGTGATAGCAGTGTCATCGGTGTAGAGGTGTGTGGTATTGAGTTCCGTAGTGGGCACGTCATTTGTATATAGGACGAAGAGGATTGGACCAATAAGGGACCCTTGGGCTACGCCCACTCTAATCCTTCGCGTGCTTGACAGCGTGTTGTGTACGTCGACTTGGAACTCTCGGCCCTCCAGATAGGATTTGATTAGCCTTATATAACCTGGGTGGAATTCGAGGTCTATTAGTTTCGCTAGTAGGCCTTCGTGCCAGATTTTGTCAAATGCTTTCTGGATATCAAGGAAAACCGAACCTGTGTCCCTTGAAACCGGTGGTAGCTTGTTATATGAATCGCGTGAGCAGTTGTGGGGCTGAATGCCCGTTCCTGAAGCCAAATTGCTCGTTGCGAATTATTCCTCTTTCCTTGATATAGCCTATTAACCTTTTCAGTAGTATTTTCTCGAATACTTTACTGAGGGCGTCCAGGAGGCTGATAGGCCTGTAATTGTTAGGGTCTGACTTGTCTTTGCCTTGTTTTCCAAATACGAGTATCCTAGCCCTTTTCCATTGTTCAGGGTAGTACTGGAGCCTGAACATTGCATTGAAGATGCTGGTTAGTAGTGTTAGGGCTTTATGTGTTAATTTCTTAATTATAATATTCTGTATCTCGCCTGGGCCAGGCGCCTTCTTGGGGTTAATATGACCTATAATCCACTTAATTTCGTGTATATTTGTCCTCTTTACCTCCGGCTTAGGTGAGTTTTCGAGGAACTCAGCTACCTTTGCCTCGGTTTGCCTGGTGAAGGCAGAGTCAGATGGTGTTTCTTTCGGAGTGAATGCCGCTTCAATCGTGTCCGCTATGATTTCCACTTTATCACGGTTGTCGTATACCGGGCCGTTAGGTCCCTTAATAGTGGGGATGCTGTGTGTTTCACGAGTGAAGTGTCTCGGTAAGTTCCACACAGGCCTGGTGTTTGTGTCGAATAGACGGAGTTTATTGTTCCATTCTCGCGACCTGCATTCCTGTAGTTTTGCTTGTATTTCTGTGTTAAGTTCATTTTTCATAATTCGATCGTAGCCTCCGTGGTGTTGTGCCCAGTTGCGTCTGTGGGTGTTGCGCTTGCGTATTAATTCCTTAATGTGGGCTGGAATTTCGAAATGTGGGTATTCTGTGTGTTTGCTTTCTGGTATGCTCGCTGTTGCGGCTACCCGAATTGCTTCTACTAGGGTTTTGACTGCTTCGACAATTTGGGCTGTGCTGTCTAATAGTATGCCCTCGCTTCCCTGTAGGAGTGTGTCTAGTTTGTGTTCGAATTTGCCCCATTTGGCTGCATTATAGTTGAGCCTACGGTTCGGGTTGTTTTCATATTCCTCTGGGGTCGCATTTAGTGTAAATATCACTGGTTGGTGCCTCGATCCAAGGTCGTTCACTACCGTTATGCTATGCCTTTGAGGGATATGTCGCAGTAGGGCTATATCTAGTATATCGTCGACCTGATCGTTTGGCGCTAGGAATGTGGGTTTACTGGGGGGCTGTTACCACATAGTCATGGGATAGTATGTGGTTGTACAGCCTTGTGCCTTCTGAGTTGTGTCTCAGGCAGCCCCAGCTGGCGTGTTTCGATTTTAGGTCTCCTCCTAGGGTCGTGTTTCGATTTAGCCTTAGTACTGCGTCTATGTCTTGTGTGTTCAGGCTTTTCGGTCTGGAGTATGCCGCTATGACATTTATGAGTGTTCCTCGGATGGCATGGCAATTCCACATGCCTCCAGTTTGACCAGCTCTGGTATGTCCACCTCCATATGTTTGATGTCTTTTCTTACCAGAACTGCCACCCCTCCAACTCCGTTGGCCTTAACGCTTCTGTGTTTTGTAGCCTCTTATGTTGAACTTCTACCCCGGTGGGAGGAAAGTTTCTGTTAGGAGTGCTACATGAATTGTGTTTGCGACTAGGAAGGGTTCGAGTTCGTATTTTCTGGATCTAACGCCCTGGCAGTTCCATATTAGTACTCAAAGCCCTTGTGTGTTGTTGTTGTTGTTATCGCTATTATTATTCTCGTTGGGTTGTTCAGCCATCTTGGGTTATGAGTTCGTATATCACATTCGCCAGGTCCCTCAGCCAGGGGAAGGGCAGCAAGTTGGCTATCATAACTGCAGAGGTTATGATTGCAGTCAGGTTCAAGTTCGGGAAGATGGTTTTCAGGATTTCTTCTATCGTTTCCTTGAATGTTCTCCCTGCCATGTCCCCCTCAGGCTGTTGTACATGGTTTGGTGATTTGTGTGTATGAGGCAAGATGGGTCTGGTTGTTGTGGTGCTGGGGGCGGTGCCTCGGATGCAGGTTTGTTGGCGGCAGGTTGCCTGCGGGGGGTGGAGCTGGCCCGGGGTGGGCAGCTCAGGGGCAGCGTGCGTGGGTTTAACCTGCCTTGTAGTTTTTGGGGGTAGGGCCTGCTTCTTTGGGCTGTTCCTGGAGGTCTTACTTTGGACGGTGGTGGGGGTGCTTGGGCTGAGGGCCCAGGGTTGTATGTACCCTCCGTCCTTGGGGGTTGCAAGTTAATTTTGCCTCCACCTGAAGGGTCTAATTTGCCTGATTGGCCTTGTTTTCGGCCCTTTGTGCTTGGAGGGCCTGCAGGACCTGAAGGGTCCTTTTTGCCTGAGGGGCCTGTTTTTGTTTGCGTGAATTGACTTGCTGGAGGAATTGACCCGTCTTATATACCCGGGCTTGACCCTGAGCATACACGTCATTGAAATTACTTGATATCTTGATGTTGCGATATCTCCTTAAATGAAATAGTTATTAACATGAAATTTGGACATGAGCTATCTGTTATGATAGGTTACACGGTCCCATTGTCCGTTAGTCGATATCTCATTTGGAAGCGGACTGGGCCATGCGCTTCATGACGTCGTAGTCGTGTCTTAGCGGGCTGCCACAAGCTCGCTCGCCGGAAGCGTTGCATCATAGCTCACAACGCACACAATTTGAAAGGATGAAGCAAACCGTGTAATCACCATTTCGATCCTGGGCGGTTCCTGTTTCAATATATAGTCTTTTAAGAACTTCTGCATGCTATGGACCAAAAGATGAAGCCTTAATTGAAGTTGTAAAAACAGTTATCTGCGACACAAGTGTGGGGAATGACTAAAGTTTCATTCAGCATAATTTTTCATGCTTCATAAAAGCACTCAAAAGGCTCCAAAACTTGCATCTATTACTTTCTGAAAGCTATGAAACTGTGAACAGTTCTGTGGAACAACCGGATCATGATGGTAGGGGTAAAGTTGTAAATGTAGCAAAAATGAAGATGGACACCTATTTTCCAAGAACCCTGGATATGAACAAATGGGAAAGGTTGTTACAATGCTGTGTGGATATTTAAGTGTGAAATTAACGATGGATTTCAACTCAGTAGATACTGTGAAGTCAGATAAGCATTCACTCACTACCTCTCCTGATGTTGGATGCAGTTTCAGTCAATATAAATCTGTCGTCAGACAATAGATGGATTCACTTCACAGTACTTAAAAGAACATTTTGTAGTCCATTGTTTTGATAACAGAGAACTTTTACTGTTTTCGGAGACGCTGAGGTGTCAGTAAATCTACCGACACAAGGCTGATGTATTTGAGCACCTTCAAATACCACCAGACTGAGCCAGAATCAAACCTGCTAAGTCAGAAGCCCATCTCCTCAACCGTCTGAGTCAATCATCCTGGCAGAATAAAAGATTGTGTTCTTTGAAGTTTATATTAAAATGAGAAGTGCAACATTATGTTTCATGTAAGGCTACTTTGTTTAGCTTCATTGAACTTTAATATTAAATAGAAAATATTGTGTTTTGTAATTTTAAGGCCATATATATTTCAATAAAAATAACTAAATATATGTGTACATATTTCATTAATTATTAGCACATATAAATTGGATCCCTGATCATCACCATTACAATATACCTTCACTTTGTCATGGAAATTATTTAATACCCACAATTTTCTACTTTAATCATCTGGTTTTGCCGTAAAGCACTCTAGGTTTCTTGTTATAGGATATTCCTATGCATTTCCATAACTTTATTAGACTGGCTACCGCCTGACTGAAACCAATAATTCTAACACATGATTGTTCTAATTTTATGATAACCTCGGTGAGAATTTTTGCAATTATGTTGCTAGGGATAGTATTCCATTTATGGGCTGAATTCAGTTACAGAAGAAAGAGAAAAAAACATGAAAACTAGAGCAGAACTTGCAACTGATCCTTGTTCTCCTTCGGAGTAAAATTTCCCAAATCAATAAAGCCATCCACTTTCAGCGAATTATGAATTACAGTTAAACTAAATTTCTTTATGTTTAATTTCATCACCAAAATTCAGAATTCTCTCTCATTCATTCTCCTCTTTTTTGAAAAAAAAAAAAAAAACCCTATAAGTAAATAAATAAAAATAAAATTGTGCTATAACAGCAGTAGTATGATAATTTATGGCACATGGGAATTTAAGGCCTTTCACCAATTTTCATAAGCGAGTCTTTGAAGGCAAAAGGTCTATTGAGGAGGTGGCGTTCAAAAGCAAACAAGTCCACCCTTGGTCAGAAATGAGTTACACATGATTTTTGTATAGTTTCAGTGGAATCTATCAATATCCGCAACCGTTTTCAACCAAATCTTAACTTATCCTGCATATTTGACAACCTGAAGTGACACATTTCATTCAAAAGTGGAAAAGCTTTTACCTTTTCTGAAACATTTAGGTCTCTGGACTTATATGGTTTTGAACCCCACTTCCTTGATTCATGATTTAAGCAACACCTTTGGGAGACCTAATTTTTAAACGTAGAGGATCCATGAAAAACTCATTACTGTACTGCTACCTCATTTTATATTTATTTTTTATTAAAGTAAGCTAGTGTTTAATTTTACATTCAAATTTTTTTTCAATTCTGTGATGCTTCGTGCTGTGGGTTACTGAAGTCATGTCCTAGTTATGATGCAAGTGTGATAAACTGATATAACTTGAAAACAATATATTTTAACCCATGGGTAAATAATGGAAGTATCGAGCTTGAATTATTATTATTTTACGATTATGATTATTATGACTTGTAATGTATGGCTATGAAGTGTTTATATCCATATAGTATTATTATTTATGTCATATGTACATACGATGCCGTTGCTGGCGGGATGTAGTGTTTACAGTGCACCAAGTCTTCTGGTATGGGCTAGAGCAATTTTGTTACTTTCATTGATCTGTCTCTGTCTTATCCTTGGCTTTGACAAAATGAAAGTGACTGAGGTATGAGCGATGCTAGTAATGCCATTCCTTCCGTAGCCAGTCCCTGCTATAAATGGTGTGAAAATATCGCTCATAGGGTCAGTTGGTGCATGCATTTCAGTGTGCTTGGCAGACTGATATGTAATAGCAACTTCTGGCTTAGTGAGGAAAGCAACGGGAAACTACCTCACTCCTCATTTCCCTAGTACGCCTCTTCAGTGATGCCTAGACTATCTATGACAGCTCATGGCAGAACTGTTGAGGATCCAACCAGCCTTTGGGCTGATGACTACACATACATACACATGTACATACGATACCATCGTATTATTTGTGAGGTTATGTCAAGAACATGTGCTGTATATATGTTTAGTTAATGTAAGAATCTGTAATTAATAGTACCAGTGCCATCCGGAAAGTAGTACCCGTTAGCGCCGCATGAAGCGCTGACGACTCGGGTAGCTGCTGGGCAAGGTCAGACCGCGCCAGTGGCTTGTCTGCCTGCTCTGTGCGATGTTGCGTGACGCTAGCATTGCCTGTGTTGTCTCTCTGATCGTTTAAAATGTTTAAACAAATTGAGAACCCCGCCAGTTGTGAAGTGAGGGCCGGGATTAAATTTCTTAATGCACGAAACGTTCGACCTTGTGATATTCATCGCCAATTAACGGAGGTGTATGGAGACAATGTGATGGACGAGTCGTCTGTTCGGCGCTGGTGTCGCAACTTCAACCTGGGGAGGGGGAATACACACAACGAGGAGCGTTCAGGGAGACCATCTGTCATTACAGACCAACTGCTGAGCGCAGTAGACGAATGCATGAGGAACGATCGGCGCGTCACAATTGATGAACTCTGTGAACATCTTCCTAATGTGTCTCGAACAATTGTTCATGAAATTGTCAAAGACCATCTCCCAGAAAACGGTTGCCACGAGTTTCCTGGCGGACAGAACTGTCTTAAATTTTTTTGGTTTGGTTGGTGAATGAGCATGATGCCACTTCATTGACTGTCGTTTACTCTCAGGTGATGCATAACAAACCCATGTTTACAGAGGAGCACAAAACCAAGCGTATGGCTGCAGCACTGACATTTCTGGGACGTTATTCTGATGAAGGAGACTCTTTCTTGACTCGCATCATTACTGGGGACGAAACATGGGTTTGTTATGCATCACCTGAGAGTAAACGACAGTCAATGGAGTGGCATCATGCTCATTCACCAACCAAACTAAAAAAATTCAAGACAGTTCTGTCCACCAGGAAACTCATGGCAACTGTTTTCTGGGATCGCTGAGGTGTACTGCTCATTGATTTTATGGCCCATGGAGACACAATTAATGCTAATGCATATTGTGAAACTTTAAAGAAATTACGGCGGGCAATACAAAATCGATGGTGAGGTCTATTGTCTACAGGCATCATTCTCCTTCATGACAATGCCAGGCCTCATGCAGCTGCGATAACACAACAACTTTTGCAGCATTCAAGTGGGAAACTTTCGACCATCCCCCGTATGCCCGGGACTTGGCCCCTTCGGATTTTCATCTCTTTACGAAGCTTAAAGACTTTCTGGCAGGAAAAAGATTTGACAGCGATGAAGAACTTAAACGAGCCGTGACTACATATCTCAATACACTGACGGTGGAGGACTATGACGCTGGAATACAAAAACTCGTCTCACGTTATGACAAATGCCTAAATTTGCTTGGAGATTATGTGGAGAAGTAGTGTAAAGTATGCTCTTTCCAATAAAAATGTGTATATTTGTTAATATTTACTCCTGTGTCTTTATTGTGCAAACGGGTACCACTTTCTAGATGGCCTTCGTATCATCATCATCATCATCATCATCATCATCATCATCTGCAGTTTCCAGCTGTTGGCCGGGTCTGCTTTAATTAATAGTATATAATTTATTATTACCTGTACATATGATTTGTAATCTGCTACAGTATTATGTAACACATTATAATATCCAGAATGGCACTAGTTAAGATGAGAACTATGTAGAATATTCTTTACATTATATCTGGGCTTTAAGCACTCTAGAATTTACGAGAAGGTCTGTTGTGGCATATCTTTCTAGAAGCCTGGCCAGGCACATGTACTGTATAAGGAGGTGGTCTTGATGGTAGATTATGATGATGATGATGCTGCTTGTTGTTTTAAGGGGCCTAATATCGAAGGTCATCGGCCCCTTGATGGTAGAGAGGAGTTATTGTTTAGTAGGAGTTATGGTTTAACAGGAATTGTACTTGTGACCTCGTGTTGTGGCTGACATGTTTGTAAGCAGTCAGCAGTCAATTGTCTCAATGTTGCAATCTCCATATGCTCAGTGATAGGCAGTTGTTAAAATGGTGGATTGTTGATGTGCGTTGTGACGGCAGTTAATTAGGTTATATGTGTGATTAATGTGAAAATAAGTTCTAAATAAATAAGTGTACCAACTGACAGCATTGTGTGTGCATCTTTGTGGATACATCAGTTTATGAACCATGGGCAACAGCTAAGTGGCTAGTATATGATACTGAGAGTAGGGACACATTTGCTACGGAATAGGAGTGGGCATCTTGGACATATTTTGAGTCATGTCCCTCCTTGTGCTCAGGTGTAGGACTATACAATCCACCATAATCCTTAACACGTTAGTGGAGAAATTCTCACTGGGACAATGTTAAGGTAGGGTAGAATCTTTCCTCACAGAATTTTCACCGAGCATGCTCAGAACGTTTTAAATAAGCCTTGGACCTTTGGGAGTAACAGAGTTCCACTTCCATTCGACAGGAGTGGGACTCCTTGAAAATAACTTGGCAAACAAAATGGAATTTGATTGGGAGCTATCAATATTAATTGGGCTTATGGAAGAAAGAAAGTAAAACTGGCTCAGTCGGCAAAGATGATGCACCTGGATGTGTTAGGAGTTAATAATATTCACATAAGGGGAGATAACGAGGAAGAGAGAGGAGATTATTAAGTATTCTTAACAGGTGTTAAAAAGGGAAGGGCAGAGTTGGAGTAGGACTGTTTATCAGGAATACTATTAGAAGCAACATGGTTTCTGTTATGCACATAAAAGAGCAGATGATGTGGGTAGATTTAACTGTTAAGAGGAATTAGGGTGAGAATTGTCTCAGTCTACTCACCATGTGAGGATGCATCGAGGATGAAGTTGGCAAGAATCATGAAGCACTAAGTGACATTGTAGTCAGGGTCAACAGCAAGGATAGGATAGAGGATAGTGCTAATGGGCGATTTCAATGCAAGAGTTGAAAATAAAACTGAAGGATAAGAAAAGGTGTTGGGCAAATGTGGAGAAGATATGGAAGCTAATGGGAAAATTTACTAGACTTCTATGCTAGTATGGGATAAGCAGTTATGAATACATTCTTCAAGCATAAGGCTATTCACCACTACACATGGGAGGGTATGGGTACCAGATTAATAACACACTACATTATAAGAGACTTTGAATTTTTTAATAATTAATAATACTCACCACTATGAACTGTAGTGAACTAAGCATCTCTAAGCCTAGGTAATTAGGCAGAAGCACGTGCATATGTTTAGTCAAAAGTTCCAAACAATAGATAATAAGCAGGTTTGGCATACTGGGATGCTGTAGTAGAAACAGCAAGGGAATGCATAGGAACAACTGTGTGTAAAGATGGGAAAAAGACACATGTCTTGGTGGAATGAAGAAGTGTGGGCAGCCTGTAAACGTAAAAGGAAGGCGTATCAGAACTGGCTCCAGATAAGGACCGATGCAGACAGGGAGTTCTGCATATATGAAAGAAACAGAGCGAAAGAAATGATTGTTGAATCCAAGAAGAAGTCATGGAAATATTTTGGTAACAACCTGGAAAGGCTAGGTCAAACGGCAAGAAAACAATACTGGACAATAACAAATAATCTGAGAAACAGAGGAAGAAAAAGGAAATGAATAGTGTTGTGGGTAAATAACTTGAACTCTCAAAATAGCAAGAATGGAAGATAGATATTTAAAAAAAAAAAAAAGCCAAAGGAAGTATCTTGATTATAAAAGGAAACATAAGAAATTGGTAAGAGAAGAAAAGTTGGGAAGAATTTACACAAAAGATGGAAACAGATGGAACTGGCAATAAAACAATGCTGTGTGGAATATGAAGTACCGGTAATAGGAAAGAAAAGAGTTTATACAAAGCTGATGAAAGAGGAAGGTGGAAAATTGATAATGCATCCCTAAGAAATAAAGAGAGGATGGAAGGAGTGTTTTGATAAACCGGTGAACATGAGAAATGAAAATGAGGAAGGCACCGAGGGATGGATGAAATTAACATGGAAATGATAAAAGCTGCTGGACCTGTTGGATTACAATGGGTGTATAGATTGTTAAAGTGTATACGGAAACAGAAATGTATGCCAGAAGACTGGGGAATGGGAATAATAATACCAGTTTTGGGGGACAAAAAAGTGTGTGGCAACTATCGAGGAATCACACTCTTGTCATCACAAGTGGCAAAAATACTGGAAAGATACTAGAGAGGAGAACAAGAAGACAGGTTGAAGGGGAGTTGCAAGAACAGTATAGCTTTAGAAGTGGAAGATCTACAGTGGACTCGATCTTCAGCATGAGGCAATTAATGGAAAAGATCTGGTCATAACTTTCATAGATTTAATAAAGGCAAACAGCAGTGTTTCCAGGGAGAAGTTTTGGGAAAGCATGGTCAAAAAGAGACAGGGTACACAAACTGCAGAAACTGCACAACTCTGTCAGCAGCATGCAGACTCCGTTTGGAAATACAAAATGGTTTAGAAACGAAACTGGACTAAGACACGGAAGTGTGTTGTTGCCCCTTTTGTTCCTAAAGGGTATGGATGAAATTGTAAAGGAAAGTGGTTGTGGTGGTGATTATTGTTTTAAGAGGAAGTACAACTAGGCAACCATCCTCTATATAATACTAATCATAGGAAAAAATGGAAGGGATCCAACACTTCAAAAAATGAAGATATCGGCCAAAGGAAGACAAGGCCCACGAAGGGCGTGAAAATGAAAGACTGCCTAGGCCTCCATACATAAAACTGTCGGGGTCAGAAAAGAACAAGAGTTGACCAAGAGAGGTCGGATAGAATAGAAGAAAGTAAGGAGCCTAGCACAAGTAAGTGGAAGCAATGCCATGACTCAGCTAAGGGCCCCGTGGTCACCAACCCGCGCTCCAAAGTTCAGAGCCCCTGGGGCCCCTTATAGTCACCTCTTACGACAGGCAGGGGATACCGTGAGTGTTATTCTACCACCCCCACCTACAGGGGGATGTAAAGGAAACAAAGGAAGCATATGGAAATAGGGAGATGAAGTTATTACTATTTGCAGACAATATTGTGGTCTGGGGAATGAACAGCAAAGAAGTACAAGAACAACTTAATGCACTGAAAAAGAAAATTGAAAATCAGCGCAGAGAAAAGCAAGACCATGGTGATATCAAGAGAAGAAAGACAAGAGAAAAGCCTTGTGAAATTTGATGGTCAAAGCCTTGAAATTGTTGACAGTTTCAAATACCTAGGGAGTGAATAAATGCCAAATACAAAGGCTGGACAAGGAGATTAGCAAGAGGGTGCAACAGGGCAATACATTTTATCAGTGTAAGAAACCATGTCTGGCATAAGGAAGTATCAAGGAAATATAGAAAGATGATGTACGAAATTTATTATGCACTCATATTAACCTATGCGGTTGAGACCTGGACAATGACACGTAAAGAGGAGAGAAGAATCCAAAGCAGTGAAGTGAAATACCTAAGAAGTATGATAGGAAACAGGAGGAAAGACAGACTGAGAAACAAAGATGTGAGAAAGGAGGTCGGAATGGAAAACCTAAATGAGAGAACTGATAGGAGTAAACTAAGATGGTTTGGACATGTAAAGTGGATGGAGGAGGAAAGAATATGGGTACCAAAAAAGGTGATGGAAGTGGAAGTTAGAGGGAATAAGCGATAAGGAGACCTAGAATAAGGTGGATCGATTCAATAGGGACTATGGGATTAAGGATAGATTATTAAAAGCGATCAAAGGCGTTTATGATGACAACTGGGCTGCAGTGAGAATTGATGGAAGCATGGGCTCTTGGTAAAGGTACCTGCAGGGATTAAACAAGCCTATAGTCTTTCACCTTTGTTGTTCTTAGTTTATATGGATCATCCACTGAAAGGTATACAGTGGCAGGGACGGTTTTAGTTCAGTGGAAATATAGTAAGAAGTTTCTGACAACTCTGCCTTAATGGTAGATTTTGCTGAAAGCCTGCAATCTAGTATCTTGGAACTTGAAAACAGGTGCAATTTGTATGATATGAAAATAAGCCTTTCCGAGACTAAAGTGATGACAGTAGGCAAGAAACCTACGAGAACTGAATGTTGGTTTGGGAATACAAAGCTGGAACAGGTAGACCATTTCAAGTATTTAGGATGCATATTCTCCCAGGATGGTAGTATAGTAAGTGAGATTGAATCAAGGTGCAGCAAAGCTTATGGAGTGAGCTCAAGTTGTGATCAACAGTATTCTGTAAGAAAGAAGTCAGTTCCCAGATGACACTGTCTTACACCGGTCTGATTTCAGACCAAGATTGTTTTACTGGAGTGAAAGCTGGGTGGATTCAGGATATTTTATTCATAAGCTAGAAGTAACAGACTCTGAAGTATCGAGAATGATCGCTGCTACAAACAGGTGGAAACAATGGCGGGAGGTTACTTGGAATGAGGAGGAAAAAGCTAAGTTAGGAATGAACTCTATTGATGAAGCTGCGAGCATAAATTGATTTCGGTAGTGGGGTTCATGTGAAGCAAATGGAGGAGGGTAGGTTACTTAGAAGAACAATGGACTCGGTCATAGAGGGCAGGAGAAGTAGAGGGAGACCAAGACGACGATGGTTAGACTTGATTTTTTATGATTTAAAGACAAGAAGTATAGGACTAAGTGAGGTCACAAAGCCAATTACAAATAGAGGATTATGGCAGCATTCAGTAAATTTACAGAGACCAAGTGAGTTGGCCGAGCGGTTAGGGGTGCGCAGCTTGTATTCAGGAGATAATGGGTTCAAACCCCACTGTTGGCAGCCCTGAATATGGTTTTCCATTGTTTCCCCATGGGCGCTTCCTTCCCACTCCTAGCTTTTTCCTATCCCATCGTCGCCATAAGACCTATTTGTGTTGGTGTGATATAAGCAATTTGTAAAAGACTTAAAAAATTTAAAAATCACAGAGGCTTGCAGACTGAATGCTGAAAGGTATAACAATCTAAGTCGTCAGCATAGGGCAAACCACTTTCTAATTTTCTAAATTTCCATTTAACTGAATCCCTCCCTGCCACTCTATATCTTATAGAAGATGATCCATGTACATGATATAGGCTTTTGGGTTTATGCCGTGACAAGAAAATAAGGTGAAATTCTTTACGTTTTGCAGAAAACTTTGCTCTGCGTCATCAGAAGAAAATCTTGACTGTCCACGAGAAAGGCTTCTAAAACAAATGAGGTTTGAATTTGGACGTTACCCAATAGAAGTGGAAATGGTACGTTCATACATCACCAGATGGTTCCCTGGACGCGGTACACCTCTACCGTTCAAAGTGGAAGCTGACAGAACCATCAGAATCAGTCTGAGAGGGTCACATAACATAACATAACATAACATAACATAACATAACATAACATAACATAACATAACATAACATAACATAACAGGCGTATGCACATATGAAGGTATGACATTGACACAAACCTAGAATGAAACATCTGGTGATGAGGAACATACGAATTTGGAAAACACCGTAACGAAATAACAATAGTAAAGGGACAGGTAAGGGAACTACCTATGTAAATCCTTAATGGCTGACAACAAGGTATTACTTAATTGAGAGCCATTGTCCCTGTTGAAATTGTTAGGATTACTATGTATTTCCACAGCTTCCCATATAATCCTGGACCTGTAGTGTCTAGTGTGAGTAAGAGCTCGAGCATCTTGGAACATGACATCAAGACCCGATGATAGAGCGTGCTCAGCTATTGCTGATTTGTCACTGCATGACTTCCAGCTATTTCTTGTGGGATGGGAAGTTTTACAAACAGACGGACGGAGTGGCTATGGGAAGTCCACTTTCGTCCGTAGTGGCTAATTTCTTATGGTGAATTTTGAGGAGGAGGCTATTGCTTCGGCGCCCGTCAAACCTATGATATGGTGGAGGTATGTTGATGATACATTTGTGGTCTGGACAGAAGGTCATGAGAAACTTATCTATTTCTACTCCACCTAAATCAGCTACAGTCTTCAATTAAATTCATTATGGGGATGGAGTCGGACGGATGCCTTCCTTTCTTGGATGTTCTAGTAAGAAAGAAACCGGACAGTTCCTTAGGGCATACCATCTATTGTAGGCCTACCCACACAAATCGCTATCTTCATGCAGATTCTCACCACCATACAACACAAAAACAAGGCATTCTCACGACACGAACCAAACGGGCGAGACGAATTTGTGAGCCATCAAATATCCAGGTGGAGATGGACATACTCAAAGTCATGTTCAAGGGTAATGGTTACAGCAGTTTGCAGATTCATAGAGCCCTGCATCCCAGAGAAACGACCAAGCAGAGCTCACAGAAGGAAGAAGTGAAGGGAACTGCCTACCTGCCTTACATTCATAACACCACAGATCGAATTGCCAAGGTCCTCCGCAAACACAATATAAAAACCGTGTTTAACACCGTCACTAAAACTGCTCACAGTGTGGGTAAAACCAAGGACACATTGTCCCCACTTTTACATCCTGGGGTACACAAAATCCCCTGCACTTGCGGTCAGATATACATTGGCCAAACATGCTGGTCCATTGCTTCTCGTATCAAGGAGCATGAACGTAATATACGTCTCAACCAGCCACACAAATCAGCAATATCTGAGCACGCTCTATCGTCAGGTCTTGATGTCAAGTTCCAAGATGGTCGAGCTCTTACTCACACTAGACACTACAGGTCCAGGATTATACGAGAAGCTGTGGAAATACGTAGAAATCCTAACAATTTCAACAGGGACAATGGCTATCAATTAGTAATACCTTGTTGCCAGCCATTACGGATTTACGTAGGTAGTTCCCTTCCCCGACCCTTCACTATTGTTATTTCGTTTCAGTGTTTTCTAAATTCGTACGTTCCTCATCGCCAGATGTTTCATTCCAGGCTTGTGTCAATGTCATACCTTCATATGGGTGTACGCCTGTTATGTTATGCAACAATCTCGGACTGATTCTGATGGTTCCGTCAGCTTCCGCTGTACCGCGTCCAGGTAGCCATCTGGTGATGAATTAATGTGCCATTTCCACTTCTGTTGGGTAACGTCTAAATTCAAACCTCATTGTTTTAGAAGCCTTTCTCGTGAACAGTCGAGATTTTCTTCTGATGACACAGAGCTAAGTTTTCTGCAAAACGTAAAGAATTTCACCTTATTTTCTTGACATGGCATATATCCACAAGCCTATATCATGTCTATAAGTACAGGCCATGAAAGCATGAATGGTAACATGTACCATGTCATTTTTAACCAACATAGGTGAGTGAGTGGTGGTGGTGGTGGTGGTGGTTGTTTTAAGAGGAAGTATAACTACGGAATCATCCTCCCAACATAGCTGAACCCCTGTAGGTATCTTGAACCAAAACCTTCATTCTACTACCATTTCTCACAGCAACCCAATTCCCCATAATAATCTACCTGTAATCCCATAATCCCTCAGTAGCACTAACATCTTTCCTCTGGGCAATCTCTGTCATATGCCTTCTCTAGATCAACAAAACATAAATGTAACTCTTTTAACATTCAATTACTTGCCGCATACTGAAAATCTGTAATATCTGAAGCCATCTCTTTTAATAATAATAATAATAATAATAATAATAATAATAATAATAATAATAATAATAATAATAATAATAATGTTATTGGCTTTACGTCCCACTAACTACCCTTACAGTTTTTGGAGATGCCGAAGTGCCAGAATTTTGTTCTGCAGGAGTTCTTTTACGTGCCAGTAAATCTACTGACATGAGGCTGACGTATCTGAACACCTTCAAAAACCACTGGACTGAGCCAGGATCGAACCTGCCAAGTTGGGGCCAGAAGGCCAGCACCTCAACCGTCTGAGCCACTCAGCCTGGCTCATCTCTTTTCAGTTTCGACTCAGTTAACTTATAAATGTCAGGTTCTTCAGTCTGCCAAAACTTTGATTAAATACATTTATCAACTATCTGAAAAAGGAAACATATGGTAACAAAATGACACCTGAAAAAGAAACAACTTAATAAGTACCAAACAGTTATTAAAAATCTAGTACTGATAGTTCCTCTGTGGTCTGAAATCACACTGGTTTTCATCCAACATACTCTCAACCATTGATCACACTCTCATTTCCAGAATACCAGTGAACCCCTTGTTGGTGTTCTGGTCAATGAAATACCTCTATAGTTGTTCTAATTCTTCTCGTTCTCTCGCTTAGGGATGGGTACAATAACTACTTTTGTCCAATCAGAAGGTACCTTACTAACTTTCCATGCTAATCTTACTATTATATGAAGCCATTTCATTCCTATCTTCCCACTATATTTCACCATCCTATCTTCCCACTATATTTCACCATTTGAGGTCTAATTTCATCTTTTTTTTACGTAACTTATCATCCTTTCCACTTGCTTGAGTGTAATTTCACTGCCATCATTGTTCTCCTCCTCATAAACTGGGTTGTTTGGTTGTTCACGACTTCAACAGAAAGGATTCCTTTTACACTGAGAAGTTTCAAAATATTCCTTCAATCTGTCCAGTGATTACCTGGGAATTACTATGAGTTCACCTGATTTACCCAAAACACTATTAATTTTCTTCATTCCTATCAGATTTCCTGAATTCTGAGTCGGTAGTGATACAGTTGTTATGGATGTGGTGCCTGTACCTTCCCATGTGTAGCAGTGTAACACTGTAATAGTAAGTGCTCATCTCACACTAGCACACAAGTCCAGTAAACGCTTCCCATTCCTATTAGTTTCCATTCCCATTAGCACTATCCTATCCTTGCTGCTGACCTTTAAATCACGAGTAAAAAATAGCACCCATTTAGTAACGAGTTTTATACATTATTTTTTTCATCACCAAGCCAAGGGAAGTCTGTAACCCAGATGTATGGTTATAATATATATAAAAACTAGCTGATGTACCTGTGCTTCACTTCAGGATTCTCAGAAAGACCGTCTTTGTGGTTTTCCTACCTGAAGTCAACGTAGGTCATTACAAAAACGTCAGTAGGAATGCAGCAATTAAAAGCAATGTTATCATATAAAATACTCGATCAAATGAAAAACCGCACATTTTCTCACTTTTAACGAACAGTATTACAGTGCCGTTCCAACAGTCCAAAGCCCCAGTGCTGGAATGACCAGGCCGCAGATAGCCATGAATACTCCTCTGGCATTATTCATATAAATGTACACACTGCTCATTCCAATCAGTGCCACAGAGTACAGATTGAATAGCTGGAATGCTATGATGAACCAGTGTGTTACGTACCAGTAAAATCAGAAAATTTATGAATCAGAGGAATGGGATGCTAAAGAAAAACGTGCAGCTATGAACTTGTATCCGGGAGATAGTGGGTTCAATGTGCACTGTTGGCAGCCCTGAAAATGGTTTGCCGTGGTTTCACATTTTTACATCAAGAAAATGCTGGGGCTGTACTTTAATTAAGGCCACGGCCGCTCCCTTTCCACTCCTTTCCCCTCTCCTATCCCATCATCGCCATAAGACCTATCTGTGTCGGTGCGACATAAAGCAAATTAAAAAAATACTCGGTACGCAGCAGTAATTCCATCTATTGGAGATGAGTGGCATCAGAAGACATAAACCACATCACAACAAACAATGGTCAATGTAATGTAATTGTTGATCAATTTTATAGGTCTCCACATTTAGTTTTCTTTCACTCTGTGATATTAGGGCATCTTATGAAATTATTTATAGTGTAGACTGTAGTTCCTTATTCTCCGACTTTACATGCTGATTTTCATTGAATTCTGTTCACCCATTTTCTCGTGACTCGGAGTTGATATGGACTTAAGCAACAAAAATCGAAATTCATGAATATCTCTGTTATCATAGCCAGTACGGTAAGAATGTATAATGATCGGAAATGTAATAGTATATAACTTTAGTTATGTAGTATTTATCGATAGGGCCACTAATAACAAATATTTGAGAATTAAATTTTAGGCCTTCCCCTAAACTACCATTTCACTCAGCGCAAATAAAATTATGTATAGCCTAGGTTGTAGCGACTTATTCCCTGACCTTGAATACCGATTTTCATTAAGATAGGACCACTAATAATATAAATATTTGAAAATTAAATTTTAGGCTTTCCCCATAACTACCATTTCTCTCAGCGTGAATAAAACGATTTATAGCCCAGATTGTAGAGACTTATTCCCTGACTTTGTGTACCGATTTTCATTCAATTCTCTTCAGCCATTTACTCGTGATGCATGTACATACATACATACATACATACATACATACATACATACATACATACGGAAAATTAAAAAGTGCATTTTCTTGTTACTGTGGACACGACGATACAGAAATACCATTCTTTTTAAATTCTGAGCAATGTACAGACAAAACCCTTATTTTATATATACAGATTTACATTCTACTTTGAGCCACAAATCGTAGTTTTTGTTATTTTTTTCTATACTATTCTGAATTCACAAATTCTCTCGTTTATTGCATATACCCAAAAATATATTTCTGAGGGGAAAAAATTATTGTAATATAGATAATGGGCAAGGGAATATGGGATTTATAGAGCTTTCAAATGGAGGCACCTTCTGGAAAAGTTTCAAAACTCCTGTTTTAAAAGATATTCAGGACTAGAAAACAAGTAATCTGAACCTTTTTTTCTTTACTTAAAAATTTCAAAACCTGACACTTAAGATTCTATAATACATTTGCATTGTATACTACACATGTTGCCTTTATATGGGCATTCCACTACTATCACCATAACAATAAAGCATGTAGAAGTAAGTCTGTTACAAGTATCATCATAAAAAGGATTACTAAGCACATTTACAATAATACCACCAGAAAGTCAAGTGCTGGTGAGATAGTTATCCTGTATTCATTCATCTTATATGAAATACATTCACTTCCAGTGAGAAATATGTAAATATTTACGATGAGTGGATAAACACTTCTACTGAAAATTTGAAAATGTACAACTGAAGAAATTAGCTTAGAAAAATACATAATAATATCCAATATAATACTAGCATTTATTATTTGGTTTTCAATTTACATAATATTATGCTTCTATTTCTTAAAGGATATATTCAATTCTAGCAAAGCACACCCACCTGTATATAATAAAGTTCTTTCACATGATAAATTATAAACAAATATAATACATATAAATTATTTTAACCTAACGATGAACTTAACAACATTATCATCACAACTTCTTTGAAGTGTCTGAAGAATCCTTGGGTAGACATTTAGCAGAGGTTGTAGAAGATGCAACAGCCATAGCAGCTTTAGGTGTGCTACCACTATCTGCAGGTGTTTTAGTATTATCATCAGGTTGTGCTTGAACTTTTTCACTAGGTTTATGTGCCTTTTCTTTTGCAGCTTGTTGCATAGTTTCTTTTTCTAAAACTTTGCCTATTTGTTCTTCTAGCTCTATCATTTCTTCTTTGGACATCAGTTCTAAGATCTCATCAATATGCTTTTTGTTCAAATGCACATTTTCATTACTGACCAACTCGATCACCTGCACACAAAAAATGGAAATATATATATATATACATACATACATACATACATACATACATACATACATACATACATACATACATACATACATACATACATACATACATACATACATCACACATTAATAATGAGGAATATTAAAGATATAAAGATACCTTATGGGTGTGGAGCTAGAAACAAAGATGGGAGAGCTATTTTTCAAGGTGATGGTGGTTTTAATGTTTTTAAGAGGAAGTACCACTGGGCAACCATCCTCTATTAACACTAATCAACAGGAAAAAAGAAAGAAATGGAAGGGGTCCAGCATTTCAACAATGAAGACAAGGGCCACGAAGAGTGTGAAAATGAAAGACTCCCTAGACCAGGGATGGCGAACCTTTTCCAACTAGTGTGCCATTTTAGGTCTGGATTATTATTCTCAACTGTTTACTGTGCCACTTGTTATTTTCGTTTGTAATGGATACAACCTCCACCCCTACTCACCACCACCACCATTGACTTCCATCCCTAATTCCAAATTGTGTTTCATAATATGGTATTACATATATATATATATATATATATATATTGTAAAATACCAAATACATGTGATTGCATGTTTCATGGTTGTATATTGCGAATACTGCAAAAATACTTAGTAGCTTTGTCATTTATGTTAGGTTTATAACTTGTCTTCACAACGATCACTGTAGAAAATATCTGCTTGCAGGCGTATGATGACCCAAACAAAGTAAGTAGCGCTGTAGCAAGTTTCTTCATGGCCGAAAACTTTTGTGGGAGACTGTTCCACTGTTCAAGTATTAAGTTCTACGGCTTCTGGAGAGGGTATTCACCATCCAGAGCACACCCAATTTCCACTAATGCTTCATCAAGTTGTACGAAATTTTTCACCCATACATGCTTTCTTAAAATTCAGTCAACTCCATTTGTAAACTGTCAATATCTAACCACTCAAAAAAACCTCATTTGTGCAATATGAGGTTTGGAAATAAAGTGCGATACTTTCTCCATATCTCAATATTGGGATCATTCCTTGGCCACTATTTGTCTTACAAAATTCACAACAATAAACAGTTACTCACTAAGAAAAACTACGCGATGCTGGCAACCACACACAAGCCAAATTTCACTAATTCAATGGCTCGTCGGCTGCATCTGACAGTTATTTCACTTGACTTCCGGACCTGTGGGTGTTGTAATGTTGCCATAATGCACGTTCGAATGGAAATAGAATTTAGATATTCGGTATTTATTTCTTAAACCTGAAACACTATGACTATACGACGGATGAGATATGTATACTGTATTGATGGTTATGAATTTCATGTTTTTGGTCCGTATTGAACAATATATAAGTAATAATAATAATAACTTAAATGTTTCCACCTTTTCAATACAATATATTCACAAATTTACAAAATTATACGGTACTAGTTTCGACCCATCTAGGGGTCATCATCAGCCGTATTGAAGCAAAGATCATTTGTGGCGAAATCCTAAGACAATATTATTTTAAAGAATAACAAGTGAAATGAGATGTTATGGTAATAGTTAATAATACAAGGAATATACATATGTATATTCCTTGTATTATTAACTATGTATATATATGTATATTCCTTGTATTATTAACTATTACCATAACATCTCATTTCACTTGTTATTCTTTAAAATAATATTGTCTTAGGATTTCGCCACAAATGATCTTTGCTTCAATACGGCTGATGATGACCCCTAGATGGGTCGAAACTAGTACCGTATAATTTTGTAAATTTGTGAATATATTGTATTGAAAAGGTGGAAACATTTAAGTTATTATTATTATTACTTATGTATACTGTAGTTTGAGTACAAAACGTACATAAAAATGTTAAGCTGGTCATGTGGTGTGCCACCGAAATCGTGTTCGCGTGTCACCTAATGACACGCGTGGCATAGGTTCGCCATCCCTGCCCTAGACCTTGTAAACTTAATACTGTCAAGGGTCAGAAAAGAACAAGAGTTGACCAAGGGAGGTCGGATAGGATAGATGAAAGTGAGGAGCCTGGCACAAGTAAGTGGAAGCAATGCCAGAACTCAGCTAAGGGCCTCGTGGTCGCCAACTCGTACTCCCAAGTAAAGTGCTCCGGGGGGCACCTTTTAGTTGCCTCATACAATAGGCAGGGGATACCGATGGTGTTATTCCACCACTCCCACCCATAGGGGAATTTTTCAAGGGTAGATCATAAAAACAACCACTATACTACTCATCCTACTATACAGTAATGAAATGAAATGGCGTATGGCTTTTAGTACCAGGAGTGTCCAAGGACAAGTTCGGCTCGCCAGATGCAGGTCTTTTGATTTGACTCCCGTAGGCGACCTGCGCATCGTGATGAGGATGAAATGATGATGAAGGCGACACACACACCCAACCCCCGTGCCAGCGGAATGAACCAATTATGGTTAAAATAACCAACTCTTTGGCTATATAAAAGTGACTGAGGTAGGAACAATGATACTAAAAAAATCATGGCACAACAGTCCCGAAGGTCCTTTGCCTACAAAGCAACCCTTTCTCAGCCTGAAGGTGTCATGTGGTCGGCACGACGAATTCTCTCGACCGTTATTCTTGGCTTTCTAGACCAGGACCGCTCAATCACCGTCAGGTAGCCCCTCCACTGTAAGCAGCATTGTATTGTAACAATTTCTGCATTTTCGTCAAATCATGTGAAACCCACTGTGACGTAATTTTTCTCATACCCAGGCGTTCCTTCAGAATGTGAAGCACAGTCGTATGCGTTAATTGGGTGTCTTGGGCCAGCTCACGAATCGTATGACATCGATCAGTGTCCAGTAATGCGGCAAGAGCATGCAATTCTTCTTTACTGACACTAGGACAACCTGGCTAACGCATGTCTGTCACATTTTGGCGTCCATTGTTGAAGGCTTTTACCTACTGTGCCACTGTTCCGTAAGGCAATGCAGATTCCTGAAGCCTCTTGAAGACCTTGATGACACTGTCGTGCTGTATGACTTTTGGCACATTCAATCTATATCCAACTCCATTGTTTCTGTTTCGAAAACATCGTGGCAACACTTAGACCACCAGCTAACATGAGGCTCTGTACCTCTCGCCAGTTTGCATGCGCGTGATGTGGGAAGGGAGAGTCCAGTGTTCTCCCCAGAAATTTTCGTTAGCTGGGTGGCAGGAATGAGTAGTCGGGCGGGGAATACTACGTAGAAAATGAATATGATAAAATTTCAACTTATTCCCCTCAGGCCATTAATAATAATATTAGACAGGTAAACATTAACTGCAAAAATGAACTATTTTAGTGTTATCACGAAGACATAACAGAGTATTTTGAACTTCTAGTGTTCTACTACTCGTTCATAATCACTCGGTTGCTGTGGAGAGCCAGACGGGTTTGTTACGTCCCTTGGAATCGAGTGCTCGCATGCAATTCCACGCTAATCCAGACACCGCTCGCGCACGACACTACGTGATAAGCTAAACTCCGATGTAACTCGCGCAGTTATGCTGACAATAATGAAGATTTTACATTTAAATAAAGTTTTACAGTTTTTATATTTTAATTTGGAACACATAATGACTGAAATGTGTAGCCTCCGTGGCTCATGCGGCAGTGCACCAGCCTCTCGCTGCTGGGTTCCGTGGTTCAAATCCCGGTCACTCCATGTGAGATTTGTGCTGGACAAAGCGGAGGTGGGTTAGGTTTTTCTTCGGGTACTCCTGTTTTCTGTCATCTTTCGTTCCAGCAGCACTCCATAAACATTTCATCTCATCTGTCTGCCCCAGGGGAGTGCAACAGGCTTCGGCAGCCGGCAGAGTTCCTATCATCGCCGCACGATGGGAGCTTCATTCATTCCATCCCTGATCATCCGGTCACTGACTGGAAAACAAGTTATAGATTTTCAGTGACTGAAATATGTATTAATATTACGTAAACCGAGCGAGTTAGGAGCGCGCAGTTGTGAGCTTGCATTCGGGAAATAGTGGGTTCGAACCTCACTGTCGGCAGGATTGAAGATGGTTTTCCGTGGTTTCCTATTTTCACACCAGGTAAATGCTGGGGCTGTACTTTTACAAGGCCTCGGTCGCTTTCTTCCCAGTCCTAGCACGTTCCTATCCCATCGTCGCCGTAAGACCTACTGTATCTGTGTCGGTGCGACGTAAAGTACCTTGGAATATTATGTAGGCCTAATTAGTAGATATCTAGGTTATGATAGCCGGGCGGTCAGTGAAAACGGCTGGGCGGTGCGCCCATTAGAAAGGTCCTAGGGAGAACACTGGAGTCCATATTGTGATCTGAGGTAAGGTAGGTATGTAACTAATGTGTGCTGTCAGCAACATTATTAGGTTCCGTTGCATGGCATCCCTACAGCAGTGTTGCCACTATTAAAGTTCCAACCTTCGTACTTGTGACTGCTACAAAGTACTCTGGGGTGATTGTGCAACCATTTTAGCAAATGAGATGGAGAACTCTGGAGCAGCCATGGATCAAAAGTTTTGATTTCCTGGATTTTCTTTTCTTGCTTGAATGTGGGACACTCCACACAGATTGAAGCATGCAAGTCTGCACAGTTGATGCACAGGCACACAGGTGGTAGTGTGCAGTCAATCCCAACTTGCTCGCATTTTCCACACATTTTGCAGGTCACTGAACCATGACATTGCAATGGGGTGTGGCCAAATTTCTGGAATATGAAACACCTCATTGGAGCTGGGATGTATGAACAGATAGTCGGAATATAGCAACCTTTATCCGTTCGGGCACAGTCTCGGCATTGAAGGTCAGGATGCAAGCCCCAGTATCAAGAAGCTTATCACCGACAAGCTTCCTTAACCGCTTCATGTCGGTTACAAGCCGATGTGCTAGGTTTCTAAGCATGTCATCAATAGAAGCCTTTACGAAATCGCTGTGGAAAATAATTGCTTTGCAGGAGTCCAGGAATTGGTGCTTCTCGATGTTGACTGCTATAGTTCCAAAAATTCTGGTCTAAAGTAGCCATCTTGACTGTTCTGCTGTTGTTGTCTTATCAAGTATGGATCCGTCACATGGCTTTCACATCTCATCGACTTCACCGGCAACAATTTCTTCTATGGCATTACTTATCAGAAAGGGGCTGTTGTCTAGGAAACTCTTTCCATTGACCCTGAAGGCTACCAGGAATTAGAGATTAAAAGTAGAAGTTCATCATTTATATTATAATCTTTGGGTACTGGAGTAAACATTATCTTTTCTTGACTTTTATGGACACTGTTTTTTGAAGGGTAACACCCTTACAAGAAGAAGGTTGCGTTTTTTGGTTCCATGAGTAGCTAGGGAAACAATTCTGCAATCTTCCACAGATTCCCACATGCCGAGGTAGTGCTGGATACTTCAGAGGGCGCCTGGTATCTGGAGATGGGCTGCTAGCGACTACTCTTCCATTAGCCATGCATCACCTCGTCACGACCCGAAACTTGCTACCCGATGCAGTGAGGATGGCTAGACAGTAAGAGAAATGAAGTAGAAAGAACATAGGCACTTCTCAGGCAACTTGGGAGGACACACCTTGTTAGTCTGGCTCTACAATGGGGCTCAGCCATCAGGATAAAAAATCACACAAGTTCCCACATTGACATCAAGGTCATGGTGTCCCTAGACGAGGTACGAGCTGTCAGAACATGCAGGTTGTTTTAATCAAGGCTCCACACCACCGGCTGCGCAGTAGCGTGTGACTGGAGAAAAGATGTCCATGTGCGTACCGCCATGTTGAGGGCACTACCGAAATTACCGAGGAGATCATAGTATGGAATATATGCATTAACAGACATTAACAATGTACATTAACAGATGCATAAAAACACCTGTCGATATTATTATTATTTCTATGACACGAGATAACACGGTAAGAAGGAATGTTAATTAGGTTCATTGAAAACATTTTAAAAAGGGACCACAATAGGAAACAGAAGATCTGTACAGATATTCTCGTCAGTTTGCAAACCAAAAACACTGTATTGCTACATTTAAATCAAATGCTAGGCAGAAGTTGTATACAGGGATGTAATCTGAGGTCTGAAGTGGTAAAAGTGGACTGTGTAATGTGGAAGTCTGTGTGTGTTATTTCACATTAATTCTTGGTAAATGTCCGATGATGTCTCCTTAACGTCTCAGGGAAACTTAGCCATTCCCAAGTAATGGATAATGAAAGACAGCCTACACCAACTACTGTGCACACATAACAACTGAACACATTTTGCATTGTTACTGAACTATCTCCACTAACATGTTTTAAATTAAAAGGACAGCCTCCGAAAACAGAAAAACCATCTTATACTGGTTCATGAAATGGATAATCTTAAGAAAGACCATGTAGCTCACAGGCTTGCAATGCTAGGCAGAAGTTGAATACAGGGATGTAATCCGAGGTCTGAAGTGGTAAAAGTGGACCGTGAAGAGTGAAAGTCTGTGTGTGTTCTTTCACATTAATTCTCGGGGCCTGGTAAAACAAACAAACAAACAAACAAACAAACAAACAAACAAACAAACATACGTACATACATACATACATACATACATACATACATAAATATTAAAGACTGTTATGCCTTTCAGCGTTCAGTCTGCAAGCCTCTGTGAATTTACTAAACATTGCCACAATCCTCTATTTACAACTAGTGCTGTGGCCTCATTTAGTTTTATACCTCTTATCTTTAAATAGTTAGAAACTGAGTCCTAACCATCATCGTCTTGGTCTGCCTCTACTTCTCCTACCCTCCATAACAGAGTCCATTATTCTCCTAGGTAACCTATCCTCCTCCACATGACCCCACCACAGAAGCCAGTTTATGCGTACAGCTTCATCCATCGAGTTCAATCCTCAATTAGCCTTTATCTCCTCATTCCGAGTACCCTCCTGCCATTGTTCCCACCTGCTTGTACCAGCAATCATTCTCGCTACTTTCATGTCTGTTACTTATGAGTAAGATATCCTGAGTCCACCCAGCTTTTGCTCCCATAAAGCAAAGTCACATCCTAGTTCGTGAACCATGGGCAATGAGTGGCCTAGTAAGTGGTCCTGAGAGTCGGGATACCAGTAGACAGTAAGCAGGTTCAGGATATAGAAAAAGAATGGGTGGCATACAGGGATGCTGTAGTAGAAACAGCAAGGGAATGCCTACGAACAACTGTGTGTAAAGATGGGGAAAAGGCGAACATCTTGGTGGAACGATGAAGTGAGAGCAGCTTGTAAACGTAAGAAGAAGGCTTATCAGAAATGACTCCAAACAAGGGCCAAGGCAGACAGGGATTTGTACGTAGATGAAAGAAATAAAGCAAAAGAAATAGTTGTTAAATCCAAAAAGAAGTTGTGGGAAGATTTCGGTAATAACCTGGAAAGGCTAGGTCAAGCAGCAGGGAAACCCTTCTGGACAGTAATAAAGAATCTTAGGAAGGGAGGGAAAAATGAAATGAACAGTGTTTTGAGTAATTCAGGTGAACTCATAATAGATCCCAGGGAATCACTGGAGAGGTGGAAGGAATATTTTGAACAACTTCTCAACGCAAAAGGAAATCTTCCTGGTGGTGTTGCGAACAGCGAAGCTCGTGGGGAGGAGGAAAATGATGTTGATGAAATTATGCTTGAGGAAGTGGAAAGGATGGTAAATAAACTCCATTGTCATAAAGCAGCAGGAATAGATGAAATTAGACCTGAAATGGTGAAGTATAGTGGGAAGGCAGGGGTTAAATGGCTTCATAGAGTAGTAAGATTAGCATGGAGTGTTGGTAAGGTACCTTCAGATTGGACAAAAGCAGTAATTGCACCTATCTATAAGCAAAGGAACAGGAAGGATTGCTACAACTATCAAGGCACCTCATTGATTAGTATACCAGGCAAAGTATTTACTGGCATCTTGGAAGGGAGGGTGCGATCAGTAGTTGAGAGAAGATGGATGAAAACCAGTGTGGTTTCAGACCACAGAGGGGCTGTCAGGATCAGATTTTCAGTACGCACCAGGTAATTGAGAAATGCTACAAGAGGAATAGACAGTTATGTTTATGTTTCGTAAATCTAGAGAAAGCGTATGACAGGGTACTGAGGGAAAAGATGTTCACCATACTGGGGGACTAAGGAATTAAAGGTAGATTATTAAAATCAATCAAAGGCATTGATTGGGCTTCAGTGAGAATTGATGGTAGAATGAGTTCTTCGTTCAGGGTACTTACAGGGGTTAGACAAGGCTGCAATCTTTCACATTTGATGTTCGTAATTTACATGGATCATCTGCTGAAAGGTATAAAATAGCAGGGAGGGATCCAGTTAGGTGGAAATGTAGTAAGGAGTCTGGCCTATGCTAACGACTTGGTCTTAATGGCAGATTGTACCGAAATTGATGTCAGTGGGTAAGAAATTCAACAGAATTGAATGTCAGATTGGTGATCACAGCCTAATAATAATAATAATAATAATAATAATTTAAAAAATCAGAACAGCATATTTAATCATTCCTTTACTACAAAACTGGAGTGAAAAAAGAGAAATTAAGACTTACAGTACTTACAAAGCATTGCTCAAATAATGCTTAATCATTAGAAGCAATACATTGCCCTAAAACTAGACAGGTTTTATCAAGCTTTATCCACCGTATTTTCTGGATTCTAGGTTCATGGTTTTTTCCAATTATTAATACCGGTATACAGTCCTTAAGAAAAATATGCATGTTTTCTTTTTTCAGAATAGCTGTTTATTAAGAATTATCCCTTAATAAATTGAAAAAAGGCTGAGAATAAGAAGCCTATAAATTCAAAATTTCATGTCCACACGTTCTCTGAATCCAGCATCCTATAGCCTGCGTAATTTATGATTATGGTAATTGAAAATAATTTCACAACTGTTCAATTTCCATTCATCAGAAGACATATCAATCCCTTCTGATAGTGATCTGTACAATTAAAAGCTGCTCAAGTGTTCACCATCCTTGAATAATTTTCCATTCCACATTTAAGGCCTAATTTAACTCTCCTTTAATATTGCCCATCATATTTAACTACTGCAAAAGCTCCCACTTATTCACTGAAAACATTTGGCAATATATTATCACTCACTCACATTGCTATAACAGATCCACTAATCAACACAATTCAATATGATACTACGAAAGGAACTGTAAACATTATCACGTGGTAACCATGCAATCAAAGCTGAAGTTCCCACAACGTGAATGTGTTTAATATTCCTCATAGCATCAGCGTGCTCTGTGAGTCTAGATAAGTATGAGTAATATTAAAGTCTTTGGTTTTAATAGAAATGTAAAGTATCATCATTGCATGTTAATAGATTTGTAACATTTTTAACTAGCGCATACGTAATTATCAATATTACTTATTTACTTTCAATCATCATGACTAAATCAATATTTCTGAAAATTCAACATGTAAATTACTAAAGAAAATATATAATTATTCCTCCTTGGTCAAAACAACAAAATGTGTCCTAAGGAAACTTGAAGTAAATTCACATAAATGGTACACATTTCAGCTCCACTTCTTCAACTTTGAAAACAGAAATATAAAGTCTACAGAACACTCTAAAAACTGTAACCATACAAGAGTACAAACCCCGGATTTAATAGGTTTGGAAATTTTCATAATAATAAATAATTTGTTATGTAAAGTGGTGTAAATCATGTGATTTTATTCATTTGTAAGAATGTAGTATCGTTAAGAAGCATTTATAGTTAGGGAAAATGGAACATGTATATTATATTTTGTATCTTTCAACTATGGGCGAGAATCTGCATATATGGTATAGTGGTATAGCTTGTGTAACATAGGAAACTGTGGCCAAATTGGGGATGACAGTTGAAGTCATTTGAAAGTATTGCAGCATGTAGCTTGAAAACCCGGGGTGCAGGTGGGATATACAATCTACAGGTCGTGATGGGCTACCAGTTGACTTTTGGATAATGGTATCGAAGATGACAGATGGATGAAGCTACTGTTAGAATGGAGTCCAAGAGACCATCAGAGGCCTAGAGGAAGACCGCTGGACAGATAGAACAAAGATATCAAGAGAATAGCTGGTGCTACCTGGCAGAGAACTGCTCAAGACCGTTCCACCTGGAGAGTTCTGCTAAAGACTTACCTGAGTTCACAACTTAAAGAGGCCACATCATGTAACTATAGAATTGACTGATGATAATGATGAATGCCACATGTAGTGAGCCTATACAAGGTGTCTGGGAAATAATAGAGATATGGAGATATTAATTGGTGGTTTGTTTCTATAACTAGGGTAACTCAAAATGTTTTCTGTGTTCGCTTACAATGGCGGTGGTACCACATGTGCATGTGCGTAACTTCACTGCTCACGAGAAGCGCGCCAGTAACCATGTCGACTCCACAGCAGAAGGTGTTCTGTGCGCTTTTGCTTGCAGAGATAAAAAACCTGTTACACTAGTACAACGTAGATTTCGGCATGAGTATGGACTGTTACCAAATGATGATGTTCCCACTTACGTAACAATCATGAAATGGGACAGGCGCCTTTGAGAATCTGGGACCTTGCTGTCGATGTTGGGCCGCCACGCCAAGCACGCAGTTTCGGAGGCTACTGTTGATTTAATCGGCGAGTCCTTCAAGCGGAGCCCTCATAAGTCAATTCTACAAGAAAGTAGGCAGTTACAGTTACCTCGTTTGACAGTACACAATGTTTACAAGTGATTTTTTCATTTTGACCACATTTCGTCCACAAAAGGTTGCACCTATGGGCGTACAAACTGCAGCTTCGTCAGAAAATCAAACCTCAGGAAAGGCCGCAACGGAAGGCATTCGTGGAGACAATTCTGGCAAAAATTGATGGAAACAAGGCATTCCTCGATTTGATCTGTTTCTCGGACGAGGCTACATTCCATATTTCCGGCACAGTAAACAAGCACAACTGCCGCACATGGGGATCTGAAGCCCCCCCCACGTAGTGATAGAGTTGAAATGGGACTCTCCGAAAGTGAATGTGTGGTGTGGATTGTTGAAGGACAGGGTTATTGGCCCATTCTTCTTCGCGGAGCCTACAGTTAATGGAACACGTTACCTAGACATGTTGGAGCAGTATGTTGTGCCACAAATTCCTCTTGAGGTGATCTTTCAGTAAGATGGTGCACCATGCCATTATGCGGAAGTTGTGAGGTATTTCTTGAATCGTGAGTTCCCAGATCGCTGGATTGGGAGAGGTAGGCCATCAATTGCTTGGCTGCCTAGAAGACCTGACATTACGCTGCTTGATTTTTTTTCCTGTGGGGGTTTGTCAAGAATCAAGTGTACCAGACACCAGTTCGTGATCTACCAGATCTGCGTCACCGCATTAGTGCAGCTATCGCAAAGGTTATGCTTACAATGCTGCAGAACACTTGGAGAGAAGTGGAATACAGATTAGATGTCTATCGCGCCACTAATGGTGTGCATATCGAGGTTTATTAGGTAAGTAAACAAACATTTTGAGTTACCCTACTTGTAGAAACAAACCGCAAGTAAATGTCTCCACTACTTCTCAAGATATTAAAATTCATGTTATTATACCTTTAACTCGGACACCTTGCTAGAGACTTACCCGAGTTCATGACTTAAAGAGGCCACATCATGTAACAATAGGATTGGCTGATTATGATGATGATGACGATGCCGATGATGATGATCGCCACGTGGAGTGAGCCTATATAAACTTCCGAGAGTGTGTGATAGTGTTCATTCATTGGTTCATTCTTTGATGATTTTACATGGTTGATTCTTCATCGATTGTTTATTGATTCAGTGGGGTTTATTCTACATTGGTTCTTTCTTCACTGTCCATTTTGTATGGACTTAGTGTATGAACAGTTTCATTTATACTTGTTTGGTTTCACTTTTCTTTGCTTCACGTGACTTGAAATGTTTATATAGTGAAGCTGTACTTTATATTGTCACCTACCGAGCTCGATAGCTGCAGTTGCTTAAGTGCGGCCAGTATCCAGTATTCGGGAGATAGTAGGTTCGAACCCCACTGTCGGCAGCCCTGAAAATGGTTTTCCATGGTTTCCCATTTTCACACCAGGCAAATGCTGGGGCTGTACCTTAATTAAGGCCACGGCCGCTTCCTTTCCACTCCTAGCCCTTTCCTGTCCCATCGTCGCCGTAAGACCTATCTGTGTCGGTGCGACGTAAAACAACTAGAAAAAAAAAATTGTCACATAGCATGGTGATGTGACTTTATTTATAACTCATCCGATGTTAGTACTAGGTAATTTCATTGTATGGTGATGGTGTTGTTTTATTCATGTACAAATGAGGTTAAAAATGGGACAGTAATCTCATACATTCAAAGTGATCAATCTGCAGCTTGGCCATCAGAAACTGTGTACATACATCTGTGAAACTGGGTGGCGATTCCTGTATAATAATGTCTTGGGAGTGACACGAAGATGACAGACCAACCTTTGTAAATGGTTATTGGAAGCTGAGAGCATCCAGGGCATCAGTTTGAAGGGGCAGTGTTTGTGTGATAAGTGTTAGAGGTGATCTTAGTAAATTAGTGTATCCAAGTATAAGGCAGCTTGTCCTTACTAGAATGTAAGTATAATACAAGTGATATCATGCAGTGCCTGGCAAGCTCCGTGGCTCATGCGGCAGCGCGTCGGCCACTCACCACTGGGTTCCGTGGTTCAAATCCCGGTCACTCCATGCGAGATTTGTGCTGGACAAAGTGGAGGCAGGACAAGTTTTTCTCCGGGTGCTCCGGTTTTCCCTGTCATCTTTCATTCCAGCAACACACTCCACCATCATTTCATTTGTCAGCCATTAATCATTGCCCCAGAGGAGTGCGTCAGGCTTCGGCAGCTGGCAGAATTCCTATCCTCCCCGCAACATGGGGGCTTCATTCATTCCATTCCTAACCCGGTCACTGACTGGAAAACAAGTTGGAGGTTTTCATTTTCATCATGCAGTACCTATTGGACTATTACCCCTTGAGGTATGAAATGGAAACGTATAAATGTATATAATAACTCATTGTGCTTAATTAGCTGGTGAATTACATAATATATGTTCTTTGTTAATTCTGGAGACGTATGAATTAGATTATGAGGCAAAACTGGTTGGTATCATCATATGATGATGGCCGGCACAAGGTTGCACTTGACAGTTGTAATTCATGTTGGCACCACTACCAAAATGAAATGAAGAATGTCATCCGTCAATCAGAATTACCAATCTACTACCTTTTATGTCAGATACAGTTACGCATTTTATTCATGTTAATTCGTACTTAATTCCGTATAGTGCTTATAATCTTTTATTGCTTACTCAAATATGAGCATTTAAAAAATATTATAAGGTTTAAGTGAGCCAAAAAATAAATACGAACTATTTTCAGTTGACTGTTGTTGGCAATATGGGTAGTATGGTGGTGCCATCTATAACTACCGTAATGAAGTGTTGCCATTTTGTCTGTCGTCGCTAGCAAATGGTCAGGTGTGATTCGCCCCTAGGATATGTTTGAGCTCCTCTGTCAGCCTATAATGGCAGTTGTCCGTAGTGTGTTTTAATAGTTTTTCTAAATTTATTATTGAGTTGCCTGTAAAGATAATTTAATGCTGTATTGTATTTGGAAAGTATGTGTGGAGGCCATCCATCCAGTGGGTGACCACTCCCAATATTGCTTAACTCTGTATGTGTGTTGCTTGTCTGTATGTGTGTTGCTTGTCTGTATGTGTGTGATGCATTATGTATATGTTATGTGCCCAGGAAAAGATTATCATTCGGTGACATGACTAGCACAGCGTTTTTTGTATACAATGTGGCTCGCCCTGTTGACTCAGGGTTTGCTTAGCGTGGTGTTGCATTAGGATATTTGCAATGCTGCATCATATTTAAAGGTTGAAACTTGCTCTTTTGGTAAGTATATAAAAGAGCAAGTATCTGCGTATGTTAAATTTGAGATATCAGCATCTGATGATGTTAAATTTAGAAAATTAGCATCTGTTGTGTGCAGCTAGTGGCACTCCACCTCAACTGTACCTGACTTCCAGTGCTTTTGAGGCAATTGCTTGGTGGAGGAATGGGAACTTGGGTTTGCTTTTCGTGGGGTGAGTTTAGCTTAGTAGTAGTTGTCTGGTTGGCATGGTGGGGTATGGTAGTTGGGGTTGGATGGAAAGTAGTTTGAGAGGAAGTAAATTTAGAAGGGCAGAGGTGTCATGGTTGGGGTGGTTGGTGTACTCGGGGGTGACGGAACCTGGGTTCGGGGGCGGTAGGATTTTAAGGTTCAGAAGTGGGAGAGGTTTTGTGTGAGCGTGTAGGTGTTGTGTGCATCTGTAATGGTCTTTAATTGCCTTTTTTAAGAAAGGGGAACCAGGAAATGAGACAGCATGGCTGCCGCAGCAGTTAGCACACCTCGCCTGGTCCCATGGCAACTTACAAACAGTGTGACGATGAAGTCCGCCACATCTGTTGCAGCGGGTTGACTCAGAGCATGTAGCTGCCGAGTGGTTGAGCTGAAGGCAATTAAAGCACTGTGTAATGAGTGCAGGTCTGGAGGGTGGGGTGCGGGTTCGAGTCTCTGTTGGGTTAGAGTTACGTGTTGGTGGCTTCTTGGACATGGGCATAGGTATATTACGTCTGCGCCCAGTTTGAGTGTATTTGGTTTGTGTCGCCGTACCCGTTTGTGAGACTGATGGGATCTCAGTCTCGGGTTCGGTTACTGGTTGTGAGGGTTGTGTGGCCGTGCCCAGTTGTGAGGCTAATGAGATCTCAATCCCGGGCTCGGTTGCTGGTTGTGAGGGATGTGTGTCCATACCCGGTTGTGAGACTAATGGGTTCTCAGTCCCAGGTTCGGTTTCTGTTGAAGGGGGAGGTGGGGGGAGTGTCTGTGAGTGATAGTCCTGAGTCTTCTCTCTGTATTGGTTGGTGTTTGTGTGTGTTTGTGTGAATTTGGTGAATGTGCATGGTGTGGGATTGGTTTGTGCAGCTCTGTGTTTTATGTCAGGTAAGGTTTGGGTGGCTGCATGTTCAGTTTCAATGTTGTCTGTTTCGTCTGCACAAACTTTATAAGGGATACAGCTATCTGCAAGCTGTTCATTGATTTCATCATAACTTTCTTCTGAATTTAGTGGGAAGATGATAATATATCTGTTATGCAGTTCCTGCAGGAGTTGGATGTGATTTCTGACTGGGTTGATGGCTTCTAGTGTGTCTCTGCAGTGGTTGTGTCGTGCTACTAGTCTTTGGTGGGGGTTCAGGTACGGATTCCATTGCAAGGGAATGAGGAAGGGATAGTATTAGGTTTCGGGCGCGTTGGTGAGGATTTCTAGGGCTTCGCGGAATGGGGAATTGGGTTCTCGATAGTTTGAGGACATGTTGAGATGGGAATGTCGGTGTCCTGGCTACTCAGTCCACCAGGGTGGTTCCGACGGGGTGGGTGGGGTTCCTGGGTGTTTTATAAAAACACTGGAATGGTCAAACTCAATAAGAAGACCGGCGCGCTAATTGGTGCTTGCTCAGTGGGCACGGTCGAAGCAGGTGTAGTTTTTCCGTGTCACAACGGGACAAGCTTTGAACCGGTGACCGCACTGAGGGCTCTGACAAATTTGCTGGTGCCTGCGAGGATCGTAAGTAGCAGGCAATTCTTGGTTCTGCCCTTCTTGGCTGGCAGTTGTCGTCGACTGTTGCCGTTTGAACAGGCTGTGAGGCTCGTGGCCTGTATTTGGTGAGCTAGGGGCTCGTAGCTGGCTGGTAGACTGAAGTGAGTACTGATGTACCGATTACCGAAGGTCTAGAAGTTGGCGGCGATGTGGCTAGCAATCTGATGAAGGGAATGGATGATTTTCCCAAAACATGTATGGTAAGTAGTTTTCTATCATTATAAGGTGTACTGACAAGGTGGACTCAAGTAAAACTATTTTAAATAGTTCTGTAATAGATTCAGACAAGTCAATACAGGAACAAACAACCATATTAACCTATTATGGTTAAGTTTATCAACAGTAACTTGTCCTCTGTGTAAAAGGATATTTCCGCTCGACCACTCCCAGGTAGCACTATCGGCAGCATAAATCGTTACCCGGCGTGTAATTTATCGGCCACTTCAAGGACCCGATAAGACTTTACCTGCCGAGCAAGTTTTGAGAGCTGAACATTACTAAGTTGTATTTCTTGTGACATACAGCTTAAATTAGCCTAGTATATTGATAAAAGCATGATACCGTAACAGTGATCGATATTGTATTGCAGGATTTTGAACATTATATTTTCCCTTGAGTTGCAACGGTCACACCAGCCTCTTGCATCGACAATGTTAGGGACACATTTTATATGTCAAGCTTTCGCAAAGAAACTCTACAAGGATATAAAATCAAAACTGATTTGGAAATCATCTCAAATGGGCTTTAATTTTCTAATTTTAATTTTTCAGTTTTCAGACACCAGGTATACAGTAGGTTAGTATATGTATCGCTATTAGTGATGGGACATTCGATTCATTTTACTCAATCGGTTCATTTGATTCCGTTCACGTTACTGAATCGATACAGTGATCTGATTCACGGCACATTAGTCACCGCTCCTACTGCATCTGTGTAGTATGTGCTGGTAAGACAGCAGCAATAGCATTCAGTGCTCGCATCTGCCATCTGGTCTAGATACTATGAACTCCTTTCTTAGGAAAAAAAAAAATGGTAATCACTCTAAAACATCGAAGGTTTCCGGCAACGCAGGGTGGGAAAGGTTACGATTAGGAAGGTAGCAGCCATGGCCTGAATTAAGGTACAGTCCCAGCATTTCCTGGTGTGAAAATGGGAAAACTACGGAAAACCATCTTAACACTGCCGACGGTGGGATTCGAACCCACTAACCCCCCCCCCCCAAAATGCAAGCACATAGCTACGCAATACTAACCGCACGACAACTCGCTCAGTCATTTTTGAAAATATGTATTTTTCTATTTTTCTATTATTCTATTTTTTAAAATCGTCATTTTGTATAGGCCACCCGAGATGTACAGTAGCCCGCTGGTTTTCTGATTCAACATACTGTTGGTTAAGTTATTGCGTCTGTCCACATATGATTGAAGTCTTGTGCAACGATGTGACATATGAACTGAGAGAATACTGAGCCGTTCTTCCCAATATAAAACGGGTACTTTTGAGTGGTCATGAGCATGACTCATAGTCATAGGGCAGGCTAGAGTCGAGTTTAATTGTCAAATGTCAACTAAGTTATAATACTAAAATTCATTATACTAATAAATAGTATAACCTAATACCCTACCTACTTACTAGCTACTTCAGAATTATGTTTTGACTACCTTTTTAACACTGCAAATAAATCCATCTATTATTTAAACCTCCCTGTAAGAAGAGGACAGTGAATGCAAATGGGTATTATTTTCAAATGAGCTGAGCTCAAGAGTCCATTATAGCAAACGATTCTTTCAGTGTACCATCGCTCACTGTATGTCTCGCTGCAGCGGAAGCTCGGCTCTCCGCCAGTGTCCAGTGAGCCGATAATGAGCCGCGTGTATCTTGTGTCACACTGAGCCGTGCTCGTTCACAATTCTTTCGGTGTGCTATGGCTCACTGTATGTCTCGCTGCAGTGGAAGCTCGGCTCTCCACCAGTAACCAGTGAGCCGATAAGGAACCGTGTGTATCTTGTGTCTCACTGAGCCGCGCTCGTTCACGATTCTTTTGATGTGCCACGATTCACTGTCTCGCCGCAGCAGAAGCTCGGCTCCCCATCAACGTTCAGTGAGTGTGCCACTCAGCACTGTCCGCTGGGAGTAAGCTGAATCGTGTGCCGTGAGCTCGCCGTTCCTGTGAATCGATTCACTCGGACACTTGAATGAATCGATACACTGCTTCGAATCATACATTCAGTAGCCAACACTAATCGCTATAACCCTAAGCACTCTCGTAGCGTAATGGCTAACATGCTCGCTTCGTAATATGAGGTATGCGGGTTCGAGTCTTCATTATGCTGAATAATTTTTATTTTCATTATTAGTGTTGTATTCATCTGTATGCCTTTTTTCATACATTCTTTTGTTAATAATATATTTTACTTAAATGTTCAATCACAATATTATGTTTACTAGGAACATGCTTTACATGTGTGCTACTTATAGAAAGCGATGTTATGATTAATTCCAATCATCATTATAGTAGTGAAGCATATAGCATACAGGACTGTCACCAGGCAGCAAATTCACTATCAGTTGTTTACCTACTTTTCTCGTAAATGATTTCAAAGAAATTGGAAAATATTCTATTCCCGAATTCCTCTTCCTCTGAATGGATATTTACCCTGATTAGTTCTTTACATTTACAGTATCTTCTAATTTTGTCTTCATAAAATTAAACATTAGAATGAAATGCGTTATCAATAAATGGAAACACGTGGAACTAAATGAGGTCACAGAGCTAGTTGCAAATAGAGGATCGTGGAGATAGTCAATTCACAGAAGCCTGTAGATAGAAAGCTCAAAGGCAATAAAGTCCATAAGGAAGACGTGTGTGTATATATGTATGTGGAAGTGCGTAAAAGAGAGTTAAGAACAGTGGCAGGGAATGAAAATGCATTTTAAAATGTAAATGAGAAAGATGAAGAGAACCTGCGTATCTTCTATTACGGAAAGAGCAACTTGACCAATCTACTATGAAAATACTTTCCTAAAGGCTGCCTTACATGACAGGTTATAACTGGCGTAAGAAAATGTAATCTGGAGATTTTAATCCCAATTAGGTACCGATTTTGAAGCACACAGATTAACCTCATGAAAGCTTGACATAAATCCCCTTTATTAGGCTTGTTTGTGATAATGAGCAGATGCAAGCACAGGAAAACAAGACAATCGAAAAGAGCTTCATACATCTAAACAGCACCTTACTCGAAAGCGAGAACTCGTTGAAAATCACTCTACCCAACCCGTATATAGATGTCTAGCTCCGGGTAGGTACTTAGTGCTCACACGGAGATGGTTGTACGCAAGCCAAAGTACCAGCTGATTTACACCCCCAGGTAGTTTACCTCTCGCGTAGCTGCCAGCCAGTTTACTAGCAGATGGTCAAACCAGCCCTTGTAAAATATTTCTCATGTAACTGTAATTCAGTCCAATTACTTTTATTCTGTACTCTTCCCATCACTGTATATTTTGCAAATCATATACAACATACACCTTCAAAATAGACATTGATTAACAAAAGAAGACCAACCTTTAGAACATCATCCACACGAATGGCTCCATCACGATCAACATCCATTTTAGCAAGCACTTCTGATATTCTTTCCACTAGTGAATCATCAGGTACCTTCTGAATTTGCTTGATGGCAGTTATAAGTTCTTCAATGCCAACCAGCTGTTCACTGAAAAGTCCAGAGAAATAATTTCATATTAGAATCAGACTGTAATGCCCTGCAAACAATGCAACATATTAAAGGTATAGATTAATACTTTCTTCACATGACAAATGAGCCAACCAACTTTAACACATTACCTGCCACGCTACATATGGTGACACTCACGTAAGTGCCATTTCAAAAAAACATGGAATCTCCTTACTTGTTATTTTATTGTGTATATACGTTCTGGTAATACACCATAAATGAGGCAAAAATGTTAATATTTAGGGGCTCACAACTGCTGTGTTGATCAGGTTGGCACATTTACTTTTGGTCATTACAAGCATCTAAAATAAAACTGCCAACCTGATTGAGCATAGGCCATTTAGCCTTTTGCGGGAGATTTGGCGCGAGAACTTCCAGCCACATTATTTGCTTACTTTCACTACATCATAATCACATAATGCTTCCAGCTTGCCAGGCAGGGTGGTGTTGAATAAGCTCTCGCCAGCATTGTCTGTCCATGCAGATCTCTCTCTCCATGATCACTCTCCAGTCCCTTCCTCTATTCTCGATGAGTATCTTCAGTTGGTCCAGCCACCATTTCCTGGGTTATTTAACAGGTCACCTTCCGCTGTCGGTTCCATGTATGCAAGTGGTCAAAGTTTATTGCATATCGAAGTCTACAAAAATGAGTGATAACTTAGATACAAGAGGCATCATTCAAGCTACTGACGGTCCCTTATCAAGTGAACTTGACTGTGATTACTTTTCTGACAGTGAGTTCAAGAGAAAAAGACAAACTGGTGAAAAAGAATGTGATGAATTGGATGTTACAGGCTCTGATTGGGATTCTTCATCACAAGTGAATAGGCTACAGCAGTTCTGGAAGTGATTCACCATTGGAAATACATTGTAATGTCAGATAATTTGTTTGAATTTTCAATTTCACCTTGGTCATTACCACGTAAAATCATATGCCGATCCGATCAGGTTGATAACCAATGTCATATACTGCATCTTTTTTGTAGTGTACTGTGCTGAGTAGCCAACCGAATTGTCGTCAGATTAGGAAAGAGTTTCCTGAGATACCGTGGTTCATTATTTCCATGCAAGAAAGCTTACAGTTAGTGCAAGAGTTCCATTTCACATTACCTAATAACCAACTGTTGTTGGCCTGGTTGGACTAGCGTAGGTATTCATAAATACTTCTATCGCCGGTCTCATTGGACCACCACAGCAGCTAACGTGTTAAAATGCTTCACAATGCTGTAAGTGCAAGTTGATATCAGAAGTCATTACATCATAGCTAAACACAGTGAATATTTTCAGTGCAACATACATACATATGTACATACATTCATACAACATACATATATTTTCATTACAGACTGTTATGCCTTTCAGCATTCAGTCTGCAAGCTTCTGTGAATTTACTAAATACTGTCACAATACTCTATTTGTAATTCCCTCCACATCTCTAACCCTCCATAACAGAGTCCATTATTTTCCTAGGTAACCTATCTTCCTCCATTCACCTCACATGACCCCACCACCAAAGCCGGTTTATGTGTACAGATTCATTCATCGAGTTCATTCCTAACTAATTCTTTATCTCCTCATTCTGAGTACCCTCGAGCCATTGTTCCCACCTATTTGTACCAGCAATCATTCTTGTTACTTTCATAACTGTTACTTCTAACTTATGAATAATATGTCGAGTCCACCCAGCCTTCACTCCCGCAAAGCAAAGTTGGTCTGAAAAAAGACCGATGTCAAGATAATTTTGTCTGGGAGTTGAATTCCTTATTACAGAACACTGCTGATTGTGAATGTGAGCTCACTGCATTAGCTTTACTGAAACTTTATTCAATCTCATTTACTATACTACCATCCTGGGAGAACACACATCCTAAAAACTTAAAATTATCTACCTGTTCTGGCTTTGTAACCACAATCTGACATTCAATTCCCTTGGATTTCTTACCAACTGACATCAATTTAGTTTTGGTAAAGCTAATTTTCATACCAGGCTCATTGTATCTATTTTCACGTTCCAAGATATTAGACTTCAGGTTTTCGGTACAATCTGCTGTTAAGATCAAGTTGTCAGCATGGGTCAAAATGCTAATTACATTTTCTCCTAGCTCCTCCCTGCTACTTCCTACCTTTCAGCAGATGATCCATGTAAACAAGGAACAACAATGGTGAAAGATTACAGCCTTATCAAATCCCTGCAAGAACCTTCAAACAAGAACTCATTCTACCATCAATTCTCACTGCAGCCCAATTGTTAACATAAATGTCTTCGATTTTAATAATTGACCCTTAATCCCATAGTCACCCAGTACTGCGAACATCTACTCCCTTGGTGCTTTGTCATATGCCTTCCTAGATCTACAAAACATAAACATAACTCTCTATTCCTCTCATAGATATTTTGCAATTACCTGGTGCATGCTGAAAATCTGATCCTGAGAGCCCCTCACTGGTCTGAAACGGCAATGGTTTTCATCCAACTTACCCTCAATGACTGATCGCACCCTCCCTTCCAAAATCCCAGTGAACACTTTGCCTGAGATAACTCAATATTTGTTTTAATTCTGTTCCCTTGCTTATAGATAGGTGCAATTATTGCTTTTGTACATTACTAATGTTTCATTTCACCATTTCAGGTCTAATTTCATCTATTACTGCTGCTTTATTACTATGGAGTTTATTTATTTATCATTCTCTCCATTCCCTCAAGCATTATATCATCAACGTTACTATCCCCTTCCCCATGAGTTTGGTTATTTGCGATGTCACCAGGAAGATTCCCTTTAACGTTGAGAAGATTTTCAAAATATTTCTTCCACCTCTCCAGTTAATAATTTTTTAATTTCGTGTGGCTATTTCTAGCCGAGTGCAGCCCTTGTAAGGCAGACCCTCTGATGAGGGTGGGCAGCATTTGCCATGTGTAGGTAACTGCGTGTTATTGTAGTGGAGGATAGTATTATATGTGGTGTGTGAGTTGCACACAACTGTATGTAAAGATGGGTAAAAGTGAACATCTTGGTGGAATGATGAAGTGAGAGTAGCTAGTAAACATAAAAAGGTGTATCAAAAACTGCTCCAAACAAGGACTGATGCAGACAGGGAATAGTAAACAGATGATTATGATAATAATAATGATTTGATGCTGTAATGGCGGCAACCTGCACGTCTGTGAGGATGAGGCCCTATGTAAGATGAAATCTAATGCTGAAATCGTCACAAACACCCAGCCCTCCAGTCATAGGAATTAACTAATTAAAGTTTAAATCACCGACCAGACCGCGAATTGAACCCAGGACCCCTTGGCCCAAGGCCAGCATGCTAACCATTTAGCCACGGAGCCGGCCTGTAGACAGATGAAATAAATTATCATTGAATCCCAAAAGAGGCCATGGGAAGATTTTGGTAACAGGTAGCAGGGAAACCTTTCTAGACAGTAATAAAGAATTACAAGATATTAGAATAATAAATAATAAGATATTAGAATAATAAAGAATCTTAGAAAGGGAGGGGAAACAAGAGTTGTCTTCAGTTTTGAGTAAATCAGATGAACTCATTATAGATTCCAGGGAATTACTGTACAGGTAATTACTGTACTAAAGTGGCCCGTTTGTGGGTTATAGGGTGAGTTGAACCATTGGATTGTGGAAATAGTTCGAGTACGTGTACGTTTTCTTAAGATTTTATAACCTAAAGAGGTTGGGTTTGTAGTGATGGTTAAGTCTAAATAGTTAATTTTTTGTTCTAGCTCGGATTCAAGTGTAAATTTAATGTGGGGGGGGGGGGTCTATATTATTAAATAAGCATTTAATGGGACTAGTTGCAACTTATTTAAAGGTCATCTTCAGCCATATCGCGTGTAGAACAAAGTATGTGAAACACAGTTGTTTTAAAGATGGTCTTAAAACATATAAGTTTGACACAATGAAAAATTGTTTATAAAATTTCCTGAAAACACATTTGTTGTAAGAAATGAGTTCACTTAGCTGTAGGAATATACGAGAAGAAGAAGTCTTAAAACAGTCTTCGTAGTATTCAAGAATGTAGATACAATTCAAAATTCACAGTCTTGATGAGATGTGGAAATGGGCATATGTGCATAGTGTTGTAGTAGAGAAGTCTTATCATATTCTTCTTATCACTACGAAGTGTAGATACACTTTAAAATAATTCATAATCTTGATGAGATGTAGAAATGAGCATTTATGCAAACTATTGCCTTAGTAAAATGTGAGTTGAACAAATATATTATTGCAGTGGAAAGGAAATTCTATATAGTTGTGTATAAAGAAAACAATGTAAAAAATGCTGAAGGTATCTATGGAGATTAATGACTTTAAAAAATCAAAGTGAAAAGGCACTTGAAGATATGAATTAAGTTAAAAATGTTATATTCTTTGTATTAAATTGGTGGAATGAATTCTCATCTAATGCTGAGATAAAAGCAAGGAAAATAAATAAAATTAGAAAAATGTAGGAAATATTAATGAAATTTAAGGGATGTAAAATATTGAAAGAAAGAAAGAAAGAAAGAAAGAAAGAAAGAAAGAAAGAAAGGAAATAAGCCAAAATGTGGCTCATCTTACGTAACCAAGTGTTGGACATATTAGTAAACTAACGTACTTGGAAGCAAAAGACATGAAAAAAGAAAAATACTAAAGTCTAAAAGTTGAATAAATATACAGTTATAATGAAAGGGGTTATGAATGGGGGGGGGGAATGGGGATAAATGCTGAGGAGAGGTGGAATGAATAGAATGGAAGATTGAATTTACATCGGTTAGATTAAAATATTTAAGAATGATAAAAGGTCAAAAAGAATGTTGGTTTTTTCACATATTTCATTTTGGTTGTAATTAGAGTTAAAATATTGATCTAAATGTATGAAAAAATTATCTGTTATATCAAGTATTGGGCCTTTGTGTAATGTTTTAAGAATTTTTAGGTCTTGTTGAATATCGGTGAAATTATGGTTATAGTCACGCGTACGCTGACCTACAGCCGAAAATTTATTGTATTTAATGGCATTCTTATGTTCAGAGTATCTAGTGATGAAGTTTCTTCCTGTTTGTCCGGTATAAGAAAAATTGCAATCATGACATTTGAATCTGATTTAGAGAAACAATTAAATTTATTAATAGAAGTGGACTTGTATAAGATGTCTGAATTCTTATTATTAGTTTTGAATGCTATATTTATATTCTATTTTTTTAAAGGTGTTAGTGATTTTGTAAATGCCCTTGTTAAAAGTAAAGGTTGAAATCGTTGAGGTGTTAGGTTCATACTTTATTAAAGTATATGAAGGGTGATGTCCATACTTATTAATTATTCTATCAATGAAAAAATTGTTGTATCTGTTTGATTTAGCGATGAAACGAATGGTATTTAATTCACTTTTTAGATCTTGTCTGGACATAGGAATAGTTGAAGCTCTATGAACTAAACGATTGTAAGTGGCCCGTTTGTGGGTTATAGGGTGAGTTGAATCAATGGATTGTGGAAATAGTTCGAGTAGGTTTTCTGAAGATTTTATAACCTAAAGCGGTTGGGTTTCTAGTGATGGTTAGGTCTAAATAGTTAATTTTTTTGTTCTAGTTAGGATTCCAGTGTAAATTTAATGTGGGGGGGTCTATATTATTAAGATTTAGAAGAGTGGACTCGGCACTAGATATTTTCTCATCGAAAATAACTAGGACATAATTGTTATAATTATCTAACCCAAAAGAGGATAGTTAAAATTTTGGTTATTTTCTATCTTGTTGTGTTCTATGAAATCTAGGTAAAGATCAGCTAGTATGCCTGAAGCGGGTGGGCCCATGGCCAAACCTTTTTGTTTATAGATGATATTATCAAAGGTGAAGAAACTGTTATCCAGAACTAATTTCCAAACCGAAATGAAATCTTTGATTTCTAATTTACTTAAATGACTGTGTTGATTTAAATTATTTTCGTTAATGGGGTAGAGATTGGATATTTGTATACTAGGGTACATATTAATGATATCAAACAAAGTGAAGTGAGTGATGATGTCGGATATTGAAATGACTTAATTTATTAATTAGATCTGAAGTGTTTTTGATGGATTTGTTGGACATAAAGTGATAATTCTTTCTGAGAATTTTTTGAATAAATTGTGAAATTTATAAAGGATTTTGCCTAAAATTAATTATAGGACAAATGGGTACATTAGTTTTATGTATTTTTGGAAGAGCTTTAGCAGTAGGGAGACTTGGATTCATGCTTATTACTTTATTTTTCTCTTAATCTGTGAGAAGGAAAGGGGTGTTCTTTAAGGTTTGTTTTAGTAATCTCTGAATTTTCTGGGTTGGATTTTTTTTTACTATGGAAAAGAAAGTATCAGATTTATGTAATCAGTTTTATCCATTATAACGGTAGTATTACCCTTGTCAGCTTTGGTGATAACAAAATTATTGTCTTTAATTTCCTTCTTAAGAGCAAATAAATGAGGTTCAACGGAAAACACTTTTGAAATTTTATGAGAAAAAAAAAATGCTATTCTTAATTCATCTTGTATGTCAATAGTGGCTTTATTAATGGCTAATTCAGATTCTGTGATGAAAGTAGTGGCAATGTTGAGTACATTAAAGTTGGGCCAATTATGTTTAAGGCCTTTAGCTAAAATTGAATTTTCAATATCATTTAATTGTACGTTGGATAAACTGATGACTGGTGGATGAAATTGTTCATAGGTGTTTAGGGGTGTACTGGTTGATTTGAATTTGTTGTGATAATTGGAATATTTTAGGGAATTAAGTTTTCTTTCTAAAATTTGCTGTTTTTTGTTTAGTTCATTAAGTAATTTATCATCAATGTGGGATCGGAAAAGATTCCATTCAGCATCGGACAACAACTGGTTACTTCAAGATGAGTCTCATATAATTTAAGATTTAGAAAAGAATTTTTCTTGTATAAGAATTTACTTTCATCTCTTAGCCATATTTTATTAGTTTTGATATGGGTTTTCCAAGTTTGAGGTGAAAAGCAATGTTTTCCCATACTGCCTTTAAGAAAATTAGGAGTTAGGTTTAAAGAAATACATTGTTTAAGGAAATCAATTTCTTTTCCTAATTTAGTGATGTTTATTTTTAAGCTTAAATAAAGAAAGGCTTTATGGTTTGCCTGGTAAGCTTTATCACCTACAGAAATAAATTTCATTTTATGGGTGCGTATTGAACTTTGATTAATCCAAGTAAAACAATAAGTGAGTTATTCCACCTTTTCAATACAAATTAAATAGTGTTTATTAAATATTTAATGGGACAAGTTTGACTTATTTAAAAGCCATCTTCAGCATTTATGTGCGTAGAATGAAGTATTTGAAATACAGCTGTTTTAAAGATGGTCTTAAAACACATAAGTTTGACACAATGAAAAATTGTTTATAGAATTTCCTGAAAACACATTTGTTGTAAGAAATTAGTTCACTTAGCTGTAAGAATATATGAGAAGAAGTCTTACAATATTCTTCATAGTATTCAAGAATGTAGATACAATTCAAAATTCACAGTCTTGGTGAGATGTGGAAATAGGTATATATGCACAGTGTTGTTGTAGTAGAGGAGAAGAAGTCTTATGATATTCTTCTTATCACTACGAAGCAAAGATATATTTTTTTTTTTGGTACTTCCTTTACGTCGCACGACACAGATAGGTCTTATGGTGATGATGGGACAGGGAAGGGCTAGGAGTGGGAAGGAAGCGGCTGTATCTTAATTAAGGTACAGCCCCAGCATTTGCCTGGTGTGAAAATGGGAAACCACGGAAAACCATTTTCAGGGCTGCCGACAGTGGGGTTCGAACCTACTATCTCCCGAATACTGGATACTGGCCGCACTTAAGCGACTGCAGCTATCGAGCTCGGTAAGATACACTTTAAAATCATTCATAATCTTGATGAGATGTAAAATTGAGCATGTACGCAAAGTATTGCCTTAGTAAAATGTGAGTTGAACAAATATATTATTGCAGTGGAAAGGAAATTCTATATAGTTGTGTATAAAGAAAACAATGTAAAAAATGTTGAAGGTATCCACAAAAAAAAAAAAAAAATCAAAGTGAAAAGGCACCTGAAGTTAAAAATGATATATACTTTGTATTAAAATGGTGGAATGAATTCTCATCTAATGCTGATATAAAAGAAAGGAAAAATAAATAAAATTAGAAAAATGTAGGAAATAATAATGAAATTTAAGGGATGTAAAATATTGAAAGAAAGAATGGAAATAAGCCAAAATGTGGCTCGTCTTATGTAACCAAGTGTTGGACATATTAGTAAACTAACGTACTTGGAAGCAGAAGACACGAAAAAAAGAAAAAAATACTACAGTTTAAAAGTTGAATAAATATATAGTTAAAATGAAAGGTGTTATGAATGAAGGGGAAAAACGTAAGGTGGAGCTGAAAAACGAGGGAGTGGGGGTAAATGCTGAGGAGAGGTGGAATGAATAGAATGGAATATTGAATTTAGATTGATTAAATTAAAAATTTTAAGAATAATATTAAAAAGGTCAAAAAGAATGTTGGATTTTTCACATATTTCATTTTGGTTGTAATTAGAGTTAAAATATTGATCTAAATGTATGAAAAATTATCTGGTATATCAAGTATTGGGCCTTTGTGTAATGTTTTAAGAATTTTTAGTTCTTGTTCATGGTATGGGTTACTGTAGTCACGTCCTAGTTCGTGAACCATGGGCAACGGCTGAGTGGCCTAGTAAGTGGTCCTGAGAGTCGGGATACCGGTTGCTATGGAATGGGAGAGGGCATCTCGGATACATTCTGAGTCATGGCCCTCCTTGTGCTCAGGCGGCTAGGACTATACAATCCACTGGTGGTCCATAACCCGTTAGAGGAAAGATCTTCACTTGGACTATGTGTAAGTAGGGTAGCATCCTGCTTCATGAATTTACCTAGCTCAGAACATTTTAAGCAAGCCTCGGACCTATTGGAGTAACGGAGTCCCACTCCCATTTGACAGGCGAGGGACTCCCTGAAAACAACTTGGTGAACAAAATGGAATTTGATGGGGAGCTATCAATATTAATGGGGTTTATGGAAGAAAGAAAGTAGAACTGGCTGAGTCAGCAAAGAGGATGCATCTGGATGTGCTAGGAGTAAGCGATACATGGATAAGAGGAGATAACGAGGAAGAGATAAGAGATTATAAAGTGAACTCGACGAGTGTTAGAAAGGGAAGAGCAGAATATGGGGTAGGGCTGTTTGTCAGGAATACCACTGCACGCAACAAAGTTTCTGTTAGGCACGAAAATGAGCGAATGATGTGGGTTGATTTGGCAGTTGAAGGAATTAGGATGAGAATTGTCTCACTGTATTCACCATGTGAGGGTGCAGATGAGGATGAAGTTGACAAGTTTTATGAAGCAGTGAGTGACATCGTGGTCAAGGTCAACAGCGAGGATAGAATAGTGCTAATGGGCGATTTCAATGCAAGAGTTGGAAATAGAACTGAAGGATACAAAAGGGTGATTGGTAAATGTGGGGATGATATGGAAGCTAACGGGAATGGGAAGCGTTTGCTGGACTTCTGTGCTAGTATGGGTTTAGCAGTTACGAATACATTCTTCAAGCATAAGACTATTCACCGCTACACATGGGAGTCTAGGGGTACCAGATCCGTAATAGACTGTATCTTAACCGACTTTGAATTCAGGAAATCTGTTAGGAATGTACGAGTTTTGCGGGGATTTTTCAATGATACAGACCACTATCTGATCTGTAGTAAATTAAGTATCTCTAGGCCTAGGGTAGAGAAAGTGAAATCTGTCTCCAAACGAATAAGGGTAGAAAATCTCCAGGATGAGGAAATTAGACAGAAGTACATGGATATGATTAGTGAGAAGTTTCAAACAGTAGACAGTATGAAGGTTCAGGATATAGAAAAAGAATGGGTGGCATACAGGGATGCTGTAGTAGAAACAGCAAGGGAATGCCTACGAACAACTGTGTGTAAAGATGGGGAAAAGGCGAACATCTTGGTGGAACGATGAAGTGAGAGCAGCTTGTAAACGTAAGAAGAAGGCTTATCAGAAATGACTCCAAACAAGGGCCAAGGCAGACAGGGATTTGTACGTAGATGAAAGAAATAAAGCAAAAGAAATAGTTGTTAAATCCAAAAAGAAGTTGTGGGAAGATTTCGGTAATAACCTGGAAAGGCTAGGTCAAGCAGCAGGGAAACCCTTCTGGACAGTAATAAAGAATCTTAGGAAGGGAGGGAAAAATGAAATGAACAGTGTTTTGAGTAATTGAGGTGAACTCATAATAGATCACAGGGAATCACTGGAGAGGTGGAGGGAATATTTTGAACATCTTCTCAATGTAAAAGGAAATCTTCCTGGTGGTGTTGCGAACAGCGAAGCTCATGGAGAGGAGGAAAATGATGTTGGTGAAATTACGCTTGAGGAAGTGGAAAGGGTGGTAAATAAACTCCATTTTCATAAAGCAACAAGAATAGATGAAATTAGACCTGAAATGGTGAAGGATAGAGGGAAGGCAGGGATGAAATGGCTTCATAGAGTAGTAAGATTAGCATGTAGTGTTGGTAAGGTACCTTCAGATTGCACAAAAGCAGTAATTTGTCACGTACCCTCACTGCTACATCGTGGGATTTGAGACTCTACTTTCCTCCGCCTACCTTACTTGTTTCGTCATCCCGTGCTGCTGCATTCTACGAGCCGCCTGCTGCTATGTGTCGCTTCTTATCAGCTGTCCGTCTACTCGCTTGGCCGTGTTCTGTGCTCGCTTCTCTCTGCCTATATAAGCTCACGTTGATCTTCTTTATAGCAAGTTGATATATGAGGTGATTCTAGTGTCTTTGTGCAGCTGGTCTGTACATCTGCTGTTCTATGAACTGGTTTTCTACGACGAGGTGGGTGAGCAAAGGACATGTAGACTAACTTTTAAATACTGTATTTCAGCCATTGGTCTTGCCCTTCTGGCTAGGCATAGAAAACTCAAATTTCAGTCAACATTCTTTGAAACATGGACTTACTATTTTTGAATTATTTCAAGTCCTGAAAATTCGATAAAACTTTCAAAGTTCCTCACCATATTTTTTGAGCCCACCAAGGATGAAAATTCTCAATCAATTGGTTGACAAGATGCTTCTTGATCACACTATCATTTCCTCATCATCCAATTACGCCTCCCCCGCCTTTATTGTTGATAAACCTGACGGTTCATCAAGATTTATTGTGGATTATCGAAAATTAAATTCCCGAATACTATATGATGCCTATCCTATGCCTGAACTACAGTCAGCTTTTCAACATTTTTCTAATGCAAAATTTTTCGCTATTTTGGATTTTAATTCCGCCTATAACCAGATACCCCTTGATGAGATTAGTTCTCGATACACCTCTTTCATTACTCCAAATGGGTTGTATCAATTCACCAAAGTCCCGTTTGGTTTCAACTTGGGTTTACAAATTATGCAACGTTTTGTTGACCCTTTGTTTTCCGATATTAAATACAAGTTTTGCTCCCCTTTATTGATGACATTTTGATTTATTCTCCCAATTTTTCTTCTCACATCCAACATGTTTGCGAAGTTCTAACCCGTTTACGTTCCGTTGGGTTGACCGTCAATCCCTCCAAGGTGTCGCTGTTGACCCCGACAGAGTCTCAAGCTATACATAAAATACCTCCACCCAAGAATCTAAAACAACTTCGATCCTTCCTCGGCATGATCGGTGTTTATGGCAAATATATTCCTAAATTTTCACAAATTGCTGAACCTTTACACTTCTTAAAAAGGTGTAAAATTTCATTGGGCTGAGCCTCAACAAACCGCATTTTGCACTCTGAAATCAAAATTATCTCAGGCCCCTCTCTTACAGATTCCCGATTTTAATCTCACATTTGAACTGGCTACTGATGCCTCGGATATTGCTATTGGTGCGGTCTTGCAACAAACATTTAATGGTCAGACACTCCCAATCGCCTACTTTAGCCGAATTCGATCCCCCGTAGAACGCAAATACTCTGTGTATGGAAAGGAAGCTCTTGCTTTGATCTTATCCACTGAACACTTTTCTGAGTACCTTGACCATCGTGAATTTTTGGTTAGTACCGATAATCAGACTCTTTTGTGGTTACTCAATAACGCCCCTAAAATTTGGCGAACTGGTCGGTGGTTACTTCGCCTTTCTCGCTTTAAATTTACGTTAAAATTTGTTTCTGGATTCCAAAACTCAGTTGCTGATGCCTTATCTCGTCTTTTTGATGTTTAACCCTCCCATGATTCTGAAATTTATCAACTTCCCGTAAACTCTGCTACGCCCATTTCATCTCTGATGAATTTTCCCCTTTCCTTTCAGTCTTGTGTAGATCACCAAAATCGTGACTCTTATTGTCAACATATTATTAAAGATCTTTCTACCCCTGGTTATTCTGGTCCCTTTCATCTACAAAATCAATTACAAGATATTAGAATCATTCCGTATTGACGCTTTTCACTTTACAAAGGTGAAAAATGAGAGTATCCTCCTAATTCAATACAATAAATATTCCGTCATTAGACGGAGTAAACAAATTCACTCCTAAGGCTACGCCTCGTCTGGTTCTTCCTTCTGATTTACAATCCATGGTCTTCAAATACTTTCATAATTCATCTGTTGGGGGACATTTTGGGATAGCAAAAACCTATTCCCGCTTGGCTTCTCAATTTTTTGGCCTCGTATGAGGAGAGATGTTAACATCTGGGAATGTTCTTATGAGTTTTGTCAGAAGCATAAGTCTCTTAATCACCAACCTTTTGGCACTTATGCTGCTTCTCCGGCTACCTTTCCTGCCAAAAAGTTTTATATCGACATTGTAGGACCCTTAGTTAAGTCCTCACAATGTAATTCCTATATTTTCACTCTACTTGATGGCTTCTCCAAATTCCTTATTGTCCATCCGTTACGCAGTATATCTTCTCAAATTATCATCAATCTTTTGCATAATCAAATTTTCCCCATAAGAGGTCTTCCTAAAGTTTTGATTTCCAACAACGCTACTATTTTTACATCAAAGACCTTTTATGATTAAATTTTTTCTAATGGCATAAAAAGAATCCGTATTTTACCCTATCACCCCCCAAGCAAATATCGTTGAGCGATACCATCAAAATTTGAAATCTTCCTCTATCTTTCATTCTCACGGCCATAAATCTTGGGATAAGGAATTACCCCTATTTGTCCTTGCCCTTAATGAAACAGAGAATACCTCTACATCTTATACTCCTGCAAAGCTGTTTCTCGGTCGTGAATTACACACACCATTGGTTTTGACTTGGAACTTGTTATCTTTGCTAGATACCCCCCCTCATTTACTTACTCAATCTCAATTGAATGATGCCTTTCAAAAACTGCTTCAGGCTAGAGAATTGCATAAAAAAACTTGTAACTCTCGTGTTAGGGCCCCTACCTTCAAGCGTTTTGATCTCGTGTTGCTTAAGAATCATCCCACTAGCTCTGCTTCTCACAATATTTCTGCCAAGCTCTCTCCTCGATGGCTTGGTCCATTTCGGATTCTTTCTTTCCCTTCCCGTTCTATGGCTCTTTTACAATCCGTCTCTAACCCTCAAGATATTAAAAATGCTCATTTTTCTCATTTGAATAAGTTTTCTCAATAATTTTGTGATGAGGGAGGGGAGGGTGATTCTGTGCCCCTCGCTCTTAGTCCTTGACACAGTTTTTTTTCTTCCCCACTTATTCTCTTTTTTACTTCCCTCTCTTTTGTCTATATTTGAGGGTACTTGCCCCACTGACATTTTGGTTTGCGGAATATGTCTTTGCCTTGCTCACTCACCTCCTTTCCCTTCATCTATCACTTTCATGCCTGGCTCCCCCATGATAATCCCCCCTTTTGGGTTTATTTGGGACTTTTCATGGGACTTACATTTTTTGTGTGTGTGTGAAACCACTAGTATTTTGTACTGTTATACTTGGTCCTGACCATATTTCTTCATTCTCTTTTCTTCTTTCCTCTCTCTCCTTCTCTTCCCATCCCTTTATCCTAACATTTTCTTTTGTTGTCATTCAATCTTTTTCATGTTTCCGTTCCTTGCTACAATCGACGACCACCATCATCGTGCTCCGAGGAAGGCGCCTCTCGGCAAGATCATCATGGATCTTTTACCTTCTATGAGCACCCATCTTTCGGATTACCTCTGGAGACGGGAGTACATGTCACGTACTCTCACTGGTACATAGTGGGACTTGAGACTCTACTTTCCTTCGCCTACCTTACTTGTTTCGTCATCCCGTGCTGCTGCATTCTACGAGCCGCCTGCTGCTATGTGTCGCTTCTTATCAGCTGTCCGTCTACTCGCCCGGCCGGTTCTTCACTTACTCCTCCCTCTGCTCACGCCACGTATTACGCCTGCCTTCTCGCATGGTCTGTGCTCGCTTCTCTCTGCCTATATAAGCTCACATTGATCTTCTTTGTGGCAAGTTGGTATATGAGGTGATTCTAGTGTGGAGGGCTTCATTTGTCTTTGTACAGCTGGTCTCTACACCTGATGTTCTATGAACTGGTTTTCTACAACGAGATGGGTGAGCAAAGGATATGCAGACTAACTTTTAAATACTGTATTTCAGCCATTGTCTTGCCCTTCCGGCTTGGCATACAAAACTCCAATTTCAGTCAATATTCTTTGAAACATGGACTTACTATTTTAGAATTATTTCAAGTCCTGAAAGTTCTATAAAACTTTCAAAGTGTTGCGGAAGTATCTTCAGCTATGGACACATGATTGAAATTTGACAAGGGGTGTCTTGTAGATCATTGGAATGTTGTGTCTATTTTGTGGGAACTGTATGGAACTATGAGAGCGCGGACTTGGTCATCCTTTCTCCTTCCTCTTCCACCCCCTTTTTTCCTAATTTTTTTGATTCTTAAAGAAAGAAGTGAAGGACCAAAAGCTTGAAATTGATAATGTTTGTTACAGATCTGACATTAATTAGTTATGTTGTTTATACCGATTTTGTACGATTAAGTAGATTCTAATTATGATTGTGGCTCACAAATCACCAATTCCTTTTAACTTTGGTCGTTTTACCTTTTCTCGTCAACATTGGTGCTGACCTAGTCGCCGTTTCAAAAAAAAATTATGTATATGAATGTTTATTTTACTTCGGCCCCTTCTTTTAATTGGGCGATGTGCACCGTTACTCTATTTTTCTGAATTGTGAGGATCCATATTTGACGTTCCTCGATAATCTTTGTACAATTTTGAGATATTATTCACCGCGTATGTGTACTCTAGGCATTATTATTATCAGTGTTTGTCCCTCAAAATTATGTACCTTCCTTTGGGATTCTGATCTTTTATCTATTCGTGCACTTTTCTGGTATGACACAAAGCACGTTATTTCCTATCGTGGGAAAATAAATTGATCATGGTAATAATAATAATAAAAAGTTTTGTGGCAATTCCAGTCAGGATCACTATTGTGCTTAAACATTAGTTGGAATTCCCACTGAATGGGCTTGTTCCTCTTGTATCTTGTACAAAATTTCTGCTTCTTTGAGGATCACAAAAAAGAAAATTGTAACATTTTACCTTTATCTTGTTCTTATAACTTGAAAGTACATATGGTCTACCCTTTGGTTATTTCCAAAAGAAAACGGGATATTTTATTTTCCCTGTTCATTCCGATGTCCATGTACCTACCACGACTTTGCTTTCTGGGTTTGCCCACAGTACGGCCCGCTACGCGTGATTGACTCTGCTGTCTTGTTATATAGAGGAGGGTTGGCCACCTTATTCGGAAGGTGACTGGCATATTAATCACTATTATCGCTCGTTACAAGCAAACCCACCTGACAAATTGCACCTATCTATAAGCAAGGGAACAGGAAGGATTGCAACAACTATCAAGGTATCTCATTGATTAGTATACCAGGCAAAGTATTCACTGGCATCTTGGAAGGGAGGGTGCGATCAGTAGTTGAGAGGAAGTTGGATGAAAACCAGTGTGGTTTCAGACCACAGAGGGGCTGTCAGAATCAGATTTTCAGTATGCGCCAGGCAACTGAAAAATGCTACGAGAGGAATAGGCAGTTGTGTTTATGTTTTGTAGATCTAGAGAAAGCATATGACAGGGTACCAAGGGAAAAGATGTTCGCCATACTGGGGGACTATGGAATAAAAGGTAGATTATTAAAATCAATCAAAGGCATTTATGTTGAAAATAGGGCTTCAGTGAGAATTGATGGTAAAATGAGTTCTTGGTTCAGGGTACTTACAGGGGTTAGACAAGGTTGTAACTTTCACCTTCGCTGATCGTAGTTTACATGGATCATCAGCTGAAAGGTATAAAATGGCAGGGAGAGATTCAGTTAGGTGGAAATGTAGTAACCAGTCGGGCCTATGATGACGACTTGGTCTTAATAGCAGATTGTGCCGATAGCCTGCAGTCGAATATCATGGAACTTGAAAATAGGTGCAATGAGTATGTTATGAAAATTAGTCTTTCGAAGACTAAATTGATGTCAGTAGGTAAGAAATTCAACAGAACTGAATGTCATTTTGGTGATACAAAGCTAGAACAGGTAGATAATTTCAAGTATTTAGGTTGTGTGTTTTCCTGGGAGAACACAACCTAAATACTTGAGTAAGTGAGATTGAATCCGGGGGAGTAAAGCTAATGCAGTGAGCTCGCAGTTGCAATCAACAGTATTCTGTAAGAAGGAAGGCAGCTCCCAGACAAAACTATCTTTACATAGGACTGTTTTCAGACCAACTTTGCTTTACGGGAGCAAAAGCTGAGTGGAATCAGGATATCTTATTCATAAGTTAGAAGTAACAGACATGAAAGTAGTGAGAATGATTGCTGGTACAAACAGGTGGGAACAATAGCAAGAGAGTACTCGGAATGAGGAGATAAAGGCTAAGTTAGGAATGAACTGTATGAATGAAGCTGTATGCATAAACCGGCTTTGGTGGTGATGTCATGTGATCAAGAAGATAATATAAAGAACCACCTAATCGATACTTTATTTTATGCCTCAGGCAAAATTGAATATATATTAACACTTACAGAACATGTTTCGACCACTTAGTGGTCATCTTCAGCTGTAAAGAAAAAAACTAAGATGAAAAAACATTAGGAAAATAAGCACATGTGGTACTCTTAGGTTATAATGAAAAAAATTGCTGTGTTGACTGTTAGGTAAAGTTCTTTGGTGACTCCTTTGTTATAAAATGGTCACCTGATCAGGACATCTTGCCTCTTGTTCTTATTTGGAAAAGATGCTTATTCTGCGCTGTCCAGATGGTCTGTCTTTGAGCGCGACCTAGTGTAGTAGCGATGTGACACAGTCTGACAGTTCGTGCAATACTCTGGAGAGAAGGGAAGTAGAGTTCTGTCGTCATCTAATATATCATGTGAGGGAGGAGGAAGATTAGGCTGTGCTTCTGCGATGTTGTGTTTGATTATATCTCTTGTCCGTCTTGTCTGTTTCTTGTCTACCCATTCCAAGTATTTAATGATATGCTTGTATAATATGTTTTTTTGCTCATTGTTTTCGTTAAGATTCTGTTCACCGTTTTCTAATTTATCAAGAACGATGTGGATGTTTTCCAGGTTGTTCATTAGATTTCCTTTATTGATCATACAGATGATTTGAAGGTCCTGTCTGATATTAGTGAATTTGTGGTTAGTCTCTTTCATATGAGTTCCCATGGCAGAGAATCTTCTGTATTTTTCTGCATTGACGTGTTCTTGATATCTAATTAAGAAGTTCCTTCCTGATTGTCCCACGTAAGTTTTTTACACTGAGTACACGTTAGCACATAAATGCCAGATTCCTGGAATTCGTCATCCTTAAGTTTATTAGCTTTATTGTGATTAAAGAACCTATCTGGCATTTATAAGCTAACATGTACTCAGTGTAAAAATAACTTACGTGGGACAATCAGGAAGGAACTTCTTAATTAGATATCAAGAACACGTCAATGCAGAAAAATACAGAAGATTCTCTGCCATGGGAACTCATATGAAAGAGACTAACCACAAATTCACTAATATCAGACAGGACCTTCAAATCATCTGTATGATCAATAAAGGAAATCTAATGAACAACCTGGAAAACATCCACATCGTTCTTGATAAATTAGAAAACGGTGAACAGAATCTCAACGAAACAATGAGCAAAAACACATCTTATAAGAGCATATCAGTAAATACTTGGAATGGGTAGACAGGAAACAGACAAGATGGACAAGAGATATAATCAAACACGATATCGCAGAAGCACAGCCTAATCTTCCTCCTCCCTCACACGATATATTAGATGACGACAGAACTCTACTTCCCTTCTCTCCAGAGTATTGCACGAACTGTCAGACTGTGTCACATCGCTACTGCACTAGGTCGCGCTCAAAGACAGACCATCTGGACAGCGCAGAATAAACATCTTTTCCAAATAAGAACGAGGGCAAGATGTCCTGATCAGGTGACCGCCATTTTATAACAAAGGAGTCACCAAAGAACTTTTACCTAACAGTCAACACAGCAATTTTTTTCATTATAACCTAAGAGTATCACTTGTGCTTATTTTCCTAATGTTTTTTCATCTTAGTTTTTTCTTTATAAAGCTGAAGATGACCACTAAGTGGTCGAAACATGTTCTGTAAGTGTTAATATATATTCAATTTTGCCTGAGGCATAAAATAAAGTATCGATTAGGTGGTTCTTTATATTATCTTCTTGATTATACTCATCGATACGGTCATGAAATGGACGACTTGTGATGTCATGTGAGGCGAAAGGAGGAGGATAGATTACCTAGGAGAATAATGGACTCTGCTATGGAGGGTAAGAGAAGTAGAGGGAGACCAAGATGATGATGATGGTTAGACTCAGTTTCTAACGATTTAAAGATAAGAGGTACAGAACTAAATGAGGCCACAGCACTAGTTGCAAATAAGGGATTGTGGCGACATTTAGTAAATTCACAGAGGCTTGCAGACTGAACGCTGAAAGGCATAACAGTCTTTAATGATAATGTGTGTATGTATGTATGTATGTATGTATGTATGTATGTATGTTACGTCTTGTTGAATATCGGTGAAATTATGACCTACAGCCAAAAAATTATTGTATTTAATGGCATTCTTATGTTCTGAGTATCTAGTGATGAAGTTTCTTCCTGTTTGTCCGATATAAGAAAAATTGCAATCATGACATTTGAATCTGCAAACTCCTGATTTAGAGAAACAATTAAATTTATTAATAGATGTGGAGTTGTATAAGCTGTCTGAATTCTTATTATTAGTTTTGAATGCTATATTTATGTTGTATTGTTTAAAGGTGTTAGTGATTTTATAAATGTCCTTGTTAAAAGTAAAGGTTGAAAGTTTAGCTGATACGAAACTGAAATATTTTTTTTACATGAACAATTGTCTAAACTTTTACAAACACTTAACCTAGAGAAAAGCAATTTTGCTAAAGTTTTTACCCCCAAAACAACCAATAATCATGTAACATTAATGAACACAACCCCTCCCTGCACCTCCTCTAAACGCTCCCCTCCTAAAGCCACATCTACTAACATTACTCTGCCCACCCCTTCTCCCCACCCCTACCATCTCACTCGTACAACACAAGGAGCAGACGCGGAACAACAGGCAATTACTACGCAACTTTAGACAACACTAGACAGACAAGCAGTAATTGGAGGGTTAAGTGAAGTTTCCTTAAGTGCTCACTCAACTAGTAACACAACATTAGACACTCACACAAATCTTTTTTCTTGTTACAGACATGCCAACAAGTGAGAGTCTATTTAACAACTTGTAGCTACATTGTTCATTGAATCATGTCCCTTTTAACTATGCTCCATTTTAATTCATTGCTTCAAAGCTTTGGTCACTGATGTCAACAAATACATACACGATCAACAACATCACCAGTGTCAAATGACAACAAAAGTTCAAACTTCATAAAGACTAAAGTTTAACCTGACACATGTTACAATCAACAAGATAACAAAATCTCAGAATTTCATAGACTCTTATCCTAAAGGATAACATAAACTTTTAGCCCGATCTCATGTTTTAAACTTTAAATATCTATGACCTAATCATAAGTTCTTAAGATTGAATCACAAGTCATTCTTCAAGATTTTGCTTGTTGTTTTAAGGGGCCTAACATTCAAGATTTTAGACATACCAAATGTTTGTAAATATTCTACCATAATTTTAAATGAATGCATTTTTATCAACTTTTCCACTATTAAGTTCTAGTTAATAAGGCACACTACCAATGATTCTGCCTTCTATGATATTAGTAACATAAGTTTAAGATTGTAAAATGTACAAAAAGTTTTTAAGTCATTAGTTGTAAACACAAACCAACCTTTGTGATTCTAGATTGGCTGATGATGATCTCTCTATAAGGGAGCGAAACATGTCCCGCTTATAACTTTATATTAATGATGAAACTAAATGTAATAACATTTTAATGTATTGAATAGGTGGTTTACAATAAAACACTGTTTACTGTAATTAAACAGGCTGGATAACTCGTCTTCTGCAAAGGCATTCACACGTAATGTGCAGGACGAGTTCCTTCGTCGTTCACGGAAGCATAACAGGCGTGACGGGGTAACTCATTATCCACATCATGATAATGGGCATGATGAATTAACTTGTTTTCGGTCAAAATAGATTCCCAGCTAGGAATGTTCATTTCTCAGTGGAAACTCCCCGGTTAAGGGGTTAATATTTCCGAGAATCATAGTCAAATATGACATACTTTGATCTGTAGATGGAAGAAATGCCAAACAAAACATACATGGGAAAACACTGGAGAACTGACAAGAGTGCAATGAATCAGTAGAAAAAAGAAAGTTCTGAATTAATTAAATGATTTACAGCCAAAATATTCATTTCTTAGAGCTACATTATTATTAATAATAATTCCTTAAAATTAAAAAACAAACATCCAAAACCATTAGAACAGAAAAGCGTAAATACGAACTTGCCAGAGTGGTAGAAATTGATCATGACTTCAAGAAAAATAATAACCTACTATAACAAAATTTAAAGAGCTTCACGATTATAGTGCCCCCAGCTCATGCTTGAAATGTCCAGATGGAACAATAGAAACAAATAACAAGGAAAGGTGCAAAACTCCTTGCAAACTACTTTCAGAAGTTGCTGAATTGTGAAAGTCCCAATGACTAACTTGCTTTTATGAAACTCACACCAAATCCTGATTCAGCACCCCCGCCCCTCCTCCCCACACATTGGAAGAGGTTAAACTAATAATTCGGAACTTAAAAGACAACAAAGCACCATGAAAAGATGGAATAAACGCAGAAATGTTGAGATTAGGTGGCGACAAATTAGCCCTGATCCCCCACGAAATATTACAGGACATCTGACATACCATACTGAGGAAATCCCCAAAGAATGGAAGTGTGCATTAATTCACCCACTTCATAAGAAAGGGGACAAATCAGTTATGGACAACTACAGAGGAATTTCCCTACTGTCGATCATCTATAAAATCCTCTCTAAAGCCCCACTTAATAAGTTGAAAGAACAAACTGAGCACTTAATTGGTGAATATCAGGCAGGATTTCAAAAAGGGAGATCGTGGGTAGAGCAAATTTTCAACTTTAAAACAATTCTTCAACCTCATCAAAAGAGTTAATGAGATGAAATGAATGACGTGATATATGACAGCAGGAAGAGAGAGAGTGAAACCCAGTTCCGGCACATAGCCTATTCCCATTGAATAGCAACAAGGGGTCTGCTCAAGGGTTAATGTATCCATTCAATGGACGAACCACCATCAACAGGGTCTTATGCCCTCACTCCATACGAGCACTGCGGAGAGGTTTGGAATTTAATCCAGGCTTTTGGAATGCAATCTAGTGATTAGAAATTGTATACCACCACCTCTCCTACCCTGCCGGCCAACATTCTGATGGTGAACATTTTTCGACCAATGGGAGTCGAATCGACTAACCACGGTATCAGACCGTATAGACTTCAGCGCCGTAACAACCATGGCCACCAGGTGGGCTACAAGATAGAATAAAATTCAGAATTTTAATTCACAAACACATATTTTCTGTAAAGCCCACCCGACTAAATACAGGATGGACTGAACAACGTAAAAAGGAACACAGCGAGAGGATGAAGAGATACTGGGAAGAGAAGAAAAAAAAAACAACAAAAAAATGCTAATACGTTCAAACATGTTCCTTAGTTGGACATAACGAATCAAGAATAATTAATAATATTTGAGAATATTACACGGTTAATTCTGACTCTAAAAGCCACGACTAAGAATAATACTGATTTGAACTGGAATAAAAATGGAAGTCCCTAATAATAATAATAGATAAATTTGCCTAATAATATTTATTCATGATTTAAGGAATATAAATAAATAATAATGACTCTAAAAATAAAATGGAGACCAATAATGATCCTATAGGTAATTAAACTTTGTAAATAATTTAGTGATAAAATTAGAGATTATAATTAATTATTGTTCAAGATAATGTAAATGAATGTACATAGAATAACAAAGGTCAATGGTTGAAACCACACAGAAGTGACAGCATGGTCAAATTGGAGTGTATGACTTGTCCAGGAGAATTAAAGATTCTTAATACACCAGAACTTCATTTATCCGTATTAAGTGGAACCAGAACCGGAAAAACTAAAAAAACTAATACAGTTCATGTTATATAATATATTAACATACGTTGTACGGTAATACCTTTTTTCAATTGTACAAAAAAATATAAGAACACTTTTCTTACATTTACAACTCTGTTTTATGCACTAAAATAATGTGTGAGCTTTTTTTCTGTTTTACATTTACATAGCGTTTGCACGCAGCACGATCACAAATATGTTTTAATAACATTAGTTCTGCCAGTGTAGTTTCAGTCTGGGATTCTAAATGGGCCATCAATTTCCAGCTGCATTACTGCATCTCCACGAGTCATTGTTTCTTCTGATGGAGTGCCGGTTTCATTTTCGAATTCCCCATCACTCTCGTCATTATCTGATGAGGAACAAGAGGCAATAATTTATTCATCTGTCATTATGCCGTAACCTAAATTACAGTAATTTTTCAACCAGTCATTTACGTCCGAGCATCCGGTGATGTGTGCAAATGTGTCCAGGAACTCAGAAGAGCCCACGGTTTCCCATTCTCAATTTCAGGCGAATGCCAGAACAGTACCTTTGATAGACTTCGGCCGACTTACTTTCAATTCCTGTCCTTAACTATCTTTGGCGGAAAAGACATTCAGGAAGAATTGACCCCGTAAATACTGTACAAGTAAAAATCAATTTTTATTATTTTCGATCCAGATAAGATAGAAAGAGTTATGTTAGGGAAAAAAAAACTTAACCCTAGACCGGGCGCGCTGGTTGTTTTTGTCAACCAGCGCGCTAGTTTACGCCATCATTCCTAGAAGTGTCAGTCTTACATCACCTCGCATCTAATACCTTTGCTCTCACTCTTGCCCTTCTGTTCAGTCGAGTTTTGACAACAGTGGAAGTAATACGTGTGTAATTATTTCGAGCGAACTCTTGGAACCCGAAGCTGGTTGACAAAGTCAACCGCGCGCCTGGTCATGTAAGTAAAATTTATTTCTTTAAAATATTTTCTTTCCTCTGTACTTTTCGAGTAATTAGGCAAAGTAAGGCGTAATTACACGTAGTATATTTCTACTTTAGGTCTTGTTTTGTCAATGATGAAGGCATATCTGACATTTTGAGCCAGTTGTCCGATGAAATAGAGGACTCTGCCTTGGATTTTTCGGATGGAGAGGAGGAAATTATAAACGTATTGGATCAGGATTATAACAGTGATACGGAGCAGGAGGCTGATTCGGAACGTGAGATCTATGAAGACGGTAACTAAAGAGAATTTATCTTCGGGAGAGATGGAGGAACAATGTAGTCCACGATGGACTTTTCAAACCTTACTTCAAGGGTAAAAGCGAAGAATACTGCCAGGACCGGAAAGGGAGGTGAGGAAGGTAACAACAGAAATTGACTGTTTCATGCAGTTGATAAGCACTGAGATGGTCGATGAACTATTATACTGGACTAATTTGTACATTTCTAGGAAGCGGGAGGAAGTGAAATACAGCTGTGAGCGTGATTCTGAATTTGCGAACCGCAGTGAAATTATGGCATTACTCGGGGATAAGGTGTGAAAGATTTTTTGGACATGGCAACAAAGGTTATTTACCATCCGTCATTTTCTTGTTATTATATCTGTTCATTTCATTGTATAATTGTGCAAATATTAAACTATTACAATTAATTTAATTATGTATCTACTGCTTAACTTGTTTTAAATAGGCACAGTATTCATGTCCCTATCAGAATTAGTTCACATGTACATAATTATCCATTTTAAGTACATTCATATTAGTCACTAATACAAGTTTTTGATTTGATTTGGAGAACAACATTGAGGCAAAAGATAAAATGCCGTTAAATGAAATGTTTATGCGATTGGAAGCCTGTAAACGGACTGAAAACGTAACTGGTTGACAAAGTCAACCGCGCGCCCGGTAGTGTGACAGAAATTGGCGCGCCCGGTCTAGGGTTAAATGACATATGTCATATGGGAATCACCTCGTGTTGCAACAAGTTGAGCGAAGCTGGAAATGAAGCGTGAATGAGGAGTGGAGTGGGTGAGGTTTTAACGAAGCCTTGAGAAGGAGGAGCGGGGAGGAAGAGAGGAAGGAAGTTTCCGATGAAAGGTAGGGCCGGATAAACGGGGTTCTTGTGTACTATGTGTTTAATACAGTTATTTGAGACGGTTATGATAAAATTTTACATTTGGTAATATTGTTGTCAATTCAAGAGGAAGAAAAGACGGTGAAATGTTACCACTAATGGTAGTAATTTCTTTTCTAATTGAATTTTCAGTTATCATTTACATTGGAGAGTCCAGCAATGAAGGATAAGCTTCATAAAAAGTCCAAGTCCTATTTGATTTATATAAATTCACATCAAGAGAAGAAAATACATTTTTGTCAAACCAATTTTCACAAATACTGCAAGAAGAGTAATTTGTTAATTTTGATATTTATTTGTAATACATCCACTAGTGTTTTATACACAGTATTTATTTTATTTATGCCACGAGCTTATTCCAGGCACATTTCTCCTTATAAATTTTCTATACAAATGTCCTCAATATCTAGATCAATCACTTTTGAATGTACCACGCTGAGGTACCTTGTGCTTGATGACTGAGCGACCTCAGAAAGGGGACAGTATTGACAGGATAGTACTTAAAATGTTTAACAGATACCCTGTGGTTCCACAACCTATTCACTACAACTTACAATCTTATAGATTACATATATGTTTTATTTTATCAATACTAAAACATGGACATGTTTCGTCTCATTTTTGAGACATACTCAGCTGTAAAAAACATCATTAAGATTAAAATATAATACTAGAGTGCTCTTATTTTACATTTAATATTTGTTTTTAATCTTCCTTGCAGAGTTTTTCTCGGTGAAAAAAGTCCTTCTCACTAGCACCTTAAAAACAATGTTAAATATACATACACATGTTAATCTAAAATACTGTACTTATTAAAACACAGTTCATCTTATTAAGAAGTGAACTGAACTGAACTGAACATGTTTTTATATACAATTCTTCAATAAATTGCTGAATGCACAAATGATGTTTTTGCAGTAGTCTCATTCCAAGCTGTAGGGAAGAGAGGTCATCTCCGGGTGTGTTGTGAGGCAACATGGACTTTGCATACCATTATTTAAGAATCTCAGCAGATGTATAGTGTTCAGATTTTATAAAAGTCCCTCTCTTCCTCCACACAGCTGATTTCCTCAAGTAACTTACGGTCTATGTGTATGTACTGTATATTTAACAATGTTTTTAAGGTGCTAGTAAGTGAGAAAGACATTTTCCACAGATAAAAACTCTATAAGGAAGATTAAAAACAAATATTAATCTATTTACATAAAGTTGTAGGGAGACAACTTTCTGTAATTTAGTTTATTTTGCCAATTTTTCAGATATTTATCCGTTTTAGGTCAACTCAAGACCATATCGGTGGTTTTTATTTTTCGTGTCTGTTTGTTCCACCATCACGGCGAAACGGCTGGATAGATCTCGACAAAATATAATATTTAAGAGTATACTCATCCCGAGGAAGGTTTTGATAAGAATATCATTTTAAAATCTTTGAATAGACAGGGGTTTATAGGAAACCAAACAGTTTTCCTCCATTTTCTCTTATACTACTGATTTACTGTAAAATCCGTGGAATGTATGTGAAACGCCTCTTCATTATAAACAACTTTTGTTATGTTCATAATTTAGTTTGCTCTTCATATGACAGAGCAGACCTTTGTTTTGGGATAATTGGTGGCTAAACGGTAAGTTGCATTATAAAACCGACAGCACAATCGCCGTTCTATCTGGAGAGATCATCAACTTTAGTCCTATGACTTATTGTCGTGTCTCGATTGTCGATACGTTAGATAGCACTGCATTTCTCGACTATAATCAAATCTTTCGAACTTGACTGTGACTTGCATTAGAATAAAGGGCCTGTCTTTATAATGAAAACTCTCCATATCTAATTTGAATGGCAGTTGCCAAGTGAGCCTGCCGTTATAGTAGAAACTCCTGAATTTCATTGTGACTGAAAGGAGGAAATGTGGCCTGCCATTATTCTCCAAATTCCCCACATGCCTACCTTACAACGGAAACAACGTATGGCGTCCTTCCTGTTTTGTTTCTAGGATAGCGCTAAGAGGCATGCAATTTAGTATAATCTTACTCACTTACTTACTTACTTACTTACTTACTTACTTACTTACTTACTTACTTACTTACTTACCTACTCCATGGCTCTAGGACTTTGGCCTGCTCTCCAGTCATCCCGGTCTTCAGCACGCCTCTGTATCATTGCCATTTAGCACGCTTTAGTCATCGTAAGTTTGGGACTGTCCGGTTATCTCGATTTGGTCTCTGAACAATATGTAGTTTGTGGTGGCGGAGTTGTTGGCCCCACGCACCAACCCCTAATCTGGAGGACTAGGGTATCTGGATCATCTCCTTAGACCTGTCCGACTTGGGTGGCCCTACCAGGAGCATATACTCCCGCCGGCATAGTTCTAAGGATCATTTGAACACGCAAGTCTCCAATACACCCGGCAAAATGAAAACTCTCCACCTCTAATATGAATGGCAGTTACCAAGTGAGCCTGCCGTTATAGTAGAAACTCCCGAACTTGATTGCGATTGACAGTAGGAAATGTGGCCTGCCATTATTCTCAAAATTCCCCAATGCCTACCTTACATCGGAAACTTCCTTCCTCCCCCCTCTCTTCCTCTCCGCTCCTCCTTCTCAAAGCTTCATTAAAACCTCACCCACTCCACTCCTCATTCAGGCTTCATTTTCAGCTTCGCTCAACTTGTTGCAACACGAGGTGATTCCCATATGACATATGTAATTTAAGTATATTTTTTTCCCCTAACATAACTCTATCTTAGCTGTCATTTATCCAGGTCAACTGTACAGTCCGCATTTAACTGCGAAATCCAACCACCTGTAATTACTATTATGTATTTAGATCTCCATGCGCAACAATCATCATCTTGCAAGATTCTTAAAACAGAAGAGCCTTTCTAATATCATGCATCGCATTCATGTATACTGAATATATGATTATCTTGAGAAGACAGCGTGACTTCGGCTCAGTTGTACTTCGAATAGAAAGCAGCATTTAAGGAGCCAGCCTTTATTGAACTTCTACACATCATTCTTGACCACTAATTTAAGGATCTCTATCTTATACAACTTTTTAATGTAGTGCGCCGCACCAGATTTTTATGCATCTCTATCAAAGAGCAACTTTTTAACGTAGTGCAACGCATCTCCTGAACCTTACCTTAATTTCTTATATGGTATGTATATATAATTTTTTATGTCATTGACACTGCACTGTGTTTTAAATTGCTTGAACTTTCAAAGGAATTTTATTTTATGTAACCAGTTTTAACTTCAATTCTATGAGTTGCGCATACAGTTTTTAAGACCTTTGTGTCTTTACATTGTTTATTTTCTTCGATATATTTGTGTTGATTTGCTTTAAGGCTGATGATGACCTACAGTTAGGTCGAAACTAGTCCCTGAACGTAAGTGTAATGTAAAACATTGTACAGTTTGTACTGAAAAGGTGGACCTTAATAATAAATATTTAAACACTATTGTAAAATGTATTTTACCTTCGTCAAGGTGGTGATACCATCGGGAGAAATCTTACTCACTGCCTTTAAGTAATTTACGGCAAAATCCAAATACAATGTAGAATACCGTAGCAAAGCACGGGTACCTTTTCTAGTGTATAATAAGAACACTTTCAAAGGTCGATCTAGTATTATATTTTATTTATTTAGGATCATTTCAACCTCCTCTGGGTTACGATTACACACCTTCCTCGACTGTTGATTTTCTTTCTTTTTACAGCAATTCTCCTTCATTCTCTGGCTCGCTTTTCCTCGTTCCTCATCCAAGAACACCCTTCTTGTTCTCCTGGGTTTCTCTACGAACAGATCCGTCACCTCCGCAATTTTCCTTCTGAACACTGTTCTGTTTGTAATATCTCCCTTCTCAATGCCAGATTTTTTAAGATCCTGATGAACTTCTTTCATCCATGGTACTAGGGTTTTTCCTGGAAGATGAGGATCTTATCTGCTAGGTGTTCTGGTCCCATTCTTTTCAGGTGTCCATAGAAAGTTAGTCGCCTTTTTCTTATCAAGGTTGAAATGTTCTCGCATTTTTCATACAGCACTTGATTTGATCTCAAACGGAAGGTAAATTCGTTTCCTGTTGCTTTCTTGGGTCCCAGAATTTTCCTATGAAATTTACGCTCTTTCTTCTCTATTTCAGTAACCCCCTTTCTGGCAATTGTCTCTGCTGCATAGAGGCATTCAGGTTTCACTGTAGTATCATAGTGTCTGAGTTGGACTTGATAAGAGAGTTTCCTGGCATAGTCTGAATGCCATCTCCATTTTCTTTGCTCTTTTTTCGATAGCTGGGTTCTTGTTGTTGTTGTTAGGAGTCAGAATCACCCCTACATATTTGAATTTGTGGACTCTCCTTATGTAAACATACTTGGTCTTCATTGTCCATGTTGGTTCTTGGGGATCTATGTTCATGTACTTAGTTTTCTCAAAGGATACTTGCAGTCCTACCTTTCCTGCTGTTTCTTGCAAAACCTCTATCTGTGTAGTGGCAGTCTCTAGATTTTCAGCAAAGAATACTAAGTTATCTGTAAATGCAAGTCATTCAAATTTAAGTCCAGCCTTTTTGTGTCCTATCTTGGTTCCATTCGGGATATTTGCCGACTTATTTCCTTTCGCCTTTCCCTTATCACCTTCTCCAAGACGCAGTGGAAAAGGACTGGGGATAGGCCATCTCCTTGCCTCACACCTGTCTTGATTTCAAATGGTTCCGATAGCTCTCCAAGGAATTTTACTTGTGACCTGGTGTTTGTTAATGTCTGTTAACTCTATCGAAGGGTAGAGAAAGGTCCACCTATTCAATACCATTAGCTTAAAATAGTGTCCTATATAACTGGTACTAGTTTCCACCCTACATACATTGGGTAATCTTCAGCCATGATCCAATTAGAAACATATGTTTACATACAAACAATAATAAAGAATACAATTTGGTATGTCTTAATTTAAAATCCAAGTCTGGCCAGGTTATCCTGCTATGGTATGGAGTAGACCGTACAGCCAGCGACTCAACGCCGAGTGTTTGTCGTAGGTACAACATCGTAATTGGTGTAAAACCTTCAATTATTTTGTTTAATATATTTTAATTATAGTTTATAGAAGGCTAAATTATCTTTTATTAAATGTAAAATATGATTAATATATGATTTCCCTGTATATATGTAGTATAAAATTGTATAACCTCAAATACGTATTGTGTATTGTTTAACCTCAAAATCTATTGAGTCGAAAGTGGTAGAAAATTCCATAATGTTCGTATGTTAGACTTATTGTACTATAATTTGATATATATGAAGGGTTCTGGAAACTTACTCTAAGGTTTTATAATCCAGATACATGTAGAGACATTACGAATGTTGTAGATAATTCCATGTACATTTTTAAATAGGAAGGGAACGTTCGAGTAACAATTTGACTAGCTGGTTGATCGATGTTTTGAGTGTGTTCCATTAAAGTGTTGTAAGAACTCTTCCAGAAGTCGATCATTCTAGATGGTTGCTCGAGTAGTATAAATATCGAGCTGTCAGTCAGTGAAGTCAGTTCTCAGTTCTAAGTTTGCAGATCTTGGTTCTTGGGACTCAGGCAAGTGATGGACTGTTGGGCTCGAGGTGGAGTCTGAGTATTGGGCTCAAGTGAGTGAGGAGGTGAATTCAAGAGAGAGCATGTTATAGTGCACGTCAGTGTTGTTGATATCTGTACTGGTTAGAATCGACTTCAGGCTACTCCGCTATTGAGTGTTGTATATAGTATCATTTGCTAGTGTGTATAATTGTGTGTTGTGACATACAGTGTGAATAAAGTAATTTATACAAGGAAGTGAACGTGTTCTCGTGTGATATTTATTTACGTCAAATAAAATCGCAATGTAGAACGATATGTTGGGCGGCAGAAAATAACCTTACACGCTAAAGGAGCCAATGGCTTACTACAGCGGAGCTCCCTTAGGAGGGTGATGGTCCCTAAGTGGAGGAAATGCCACTAGAATCCATCAGGTAGCGTCTGTACTTCATGTTAGGAGTGGCTACCAACAGCGTCTGTTCTTCATGTTAGGGACGGCTGAGTCTACACCAGTGAATGCAAGGGGAAACCACACGGGTATAAATTCCCAGGAAATCACTATGGTGAGAAATCAGGAAAAAACGGCCCCTAGTCCCGGACAGCCCTTAAATGGGCGAGGGGTGTTAAGAATCTCCTGGCTCAAATTAGTGAATTCCACAATAAGAATGGGGACTTGGAACGTTAGAAGTCTCTATGCAGCTGGCAAGCTTGACAATCTTACCAAGAAAATGGTTAGATTAAAAACACCGTTAATGGGAATTAGTGAAGTTCGGTGGCCTGGTGCAGGTAAATGTTATCGTGATGATGGTACATTCTATTACTCTGGTAGCGAAGATAATGATAAAGATCATAGGAATGGAGTCAGAATCTTTATAAATTCTGAACTTACGAAGTATGTCAGCAACTTTGTACCAATTTCTGATCGAATCATGTTATTACTTTCACGCTCACCTTTTAAACATCTTGCAGATATATGCACTAACAGCAGACAAAAAGTATGATGACGAAGTAGAAACATTCTATGAACAATTTGGAACTGTTCGTAAAGACCTGAAGAAGGATGAAATAACTGTCATAATGGGTATTTTGAACGCAAAAATTGGTCAAGGGCGTCGTTCCGACTTGGTAGGCGAATTTGGGCTTGGTAAATGCAATGACTGGGGAGAAAAGCTGTACGAATTTTGTGTAGAACATCAAATGGTTCTCACCAATACAGTACACGGTTCAAACTTCCAAAACGTCGTTTATACACATGGAAAGCTCCTAAAGATGATCCTCAGAATCCTGACTCAACAAGGAACCAAGTTGATTACATTCTGATAAATAAGCGTTTCAGAAATTCCATCAAAAGAGTTGCAGCATATCCAGGTGCAGATATTTCCTCGGATCATAATCCACTGATAGCTAATGTAAGAGTTCGTCTGAAAATCATGAAGAATAAGCCTAGAAGAAAGGTACTAAATACCACTAATCTACAAAATTGTGAAACTCGGCAGAAAACTGCTCAGGATTTCAATAGGCATTTAAAAGAAATCAATACCAATAACTGTGAAACAGCAAATGATTTGTGGAATCAGTTTAAAAGTCGGGTAGAGGTACTTCTTCAAAACAAAGATAAGAGATACATCCAATGAAGAAAAAGAAATGGATGACAGATGTTATTCTTGAACTAATGGAACAACGAAGATTAGTAAAAAATGATGCAGGGGAATACAAAAAATTACAACGCCACATAAGGAAAGAAATATATGCTGCGAAGGAGGACTGGATGAAAGAACAATGTGTGGAAATGGAAGTCTTTCAGTCTAAACATGATCTGTTCAATATACATTGAAAATTAAAGGAAATAGCTGGCATGTACAGAGAACGTAACCTTTCTGTACTGGTTGATGCCACAGACAGGCCTATTATTAATGAAGAAGAAGTTTTAAATACTTGGGAAAATTTATCTGATGGAACTTTTCTGTGATCAGAGAGGTGAGGAAACTAACCAATGAGCTAATTGTGAAGGCCCTGACATTCTTAAATCAGAAGTGCTATATGCTGTGAAAGTTTCAAAAAGCAAGAAATCACCAGGTCCAGATAACATCCCTGTAGAACTTCTTAAAATGATTGATGCAGACAATATCCAATTCTTGGTAAAGTTGTTCAATACTATATATAATAATGGAGACATCCCATCTGACTGGCTGTTATGTACATTCATCACGTTGCCAAAGAAGCAAAAGGCATGTAAGTGTAATGATTATAGGTTAATAAACCTCATGAGCCACACACTTAAAGTATTCCTTCATGTAATACATAACAGAATCAAGACTAAGTGTGAACAAGACCTCGACGAAACACAGTTTGGGTTCAGAAATTCTTTTGGTACAAGGGAAGCATTGTTTGCACTAAATATCCTAATTCAGCACAATCTAGATCAACAGCAAGAAGTGCTTGCTTGTTTCATTGATTTTGAAAAGGCATTTGACAGAGTAAAACATCCAAACCTTGTAGAAGTCCTAAAGGTTATAGGAGTTGACAGCAAAGATACCCGTATTATTGAAAATCTTTACTGGAGACAAAAGGCCGTTGTCTGAATCGGAAATCAAACTACAAACGAGATAGCCATCCAAAGAGGAGTTAGACAAGGTTGTGTTTTATCTCCATTGTTATTCAACCTTTACTTGGATAAAATTTTCGAAACAGCTTTAGAAAATCACCAGTACGGAATAAAAGTAAATAGTGGCATAATTAACAACATAAGATATGAGGATGATACAGTCATCTTGTGTGACAATTTTGAAAGTCTCCAACTCCTGCTCAATAATATTAGTGCAGTAAGTGAGGACATGGGACTAAAAATAAATGTAAACAAGACCAAGTTCATGATCTTCAGCAGACGTGCCAATGCTGAGGCAATTTTACAACTAAACAACCGACAGATTGAGAGAGTAACACTTTTAAATATCTGGGTGCCATTGTCACTGAACAACTTGATCCTGAGAAAGAAGTGAAACAGGTGGTAGCAATAGCACGAAGAATATTTACAAAAATGAAATCTTTCTTTTGCAATAACTACTTAAATTTAAAACTTAGACAGAGGATGGTAAAGTGTTATATATGGTCAGCCTTGCTATATGGTGTGGAAACATGGACTCTCAAGAACATATCCGTGAAACGCTTGGAAGCCTTTGAAATGTGGACCCACTGTAGGATGCTCAGGATTTCGTGGGTTGCACGACTAACGAACCAAGAAGTACTCAGAAGGGCAAGAGCAAGTCAGGAACTCGTTCAAACATTAAAACACTGGAAGATCTCTTACCTTGGCCACATCCTTAGAAATGACCATTACCTCATCTTACAGCGGATTGTACAAGGCAAAATACAGAGTCGAAGAGGTGTTGGGAGGAGGCGAACATCATGGCTTGGAAACATCAAACAATGGACTAGAATTCACAGTGTTGAAAGACTTTTCCACCTAGCAAGAGATCGTACTGCATTCGCCACAGTGATCACCAACGCCAGGGGGACCTGATATGGTACTGCGAAGAAGAAGAAGAAGAAGAAGAAGAAGAAGAAGAAGAAGAAGAAGAAGAAGTCTAAAACACTGATGAAGTTGGACTACACATTTAAAATTGAAACTAAATGACACATTGAAACTGTTGTGGTTGGTGTTAAACTATGTCAATGTCCTTATAGTAACCAAGTGTTCTTGAGTTGATCTGGGAGTTGGTATTCCTTATCTGTATAGTTGAGCCATTTGAATTGTCTTGTTGAATAGTAACATGAGTAATGGTTTATATGTAGCTTGAAGGGGTCATTCCAACTTGAATAAGTTTGGTATTAGTGTCTGTGCCAAGTGCATACAATTTACGAGGAACATGGGGACATTCACTTCAAAATGAATTAAACAATAGATCACTGTTAATATAAGGAAAGATCTTCATTGGGGTAATCACATAAACGGGATTGTAAATAAAGGGTACAGATCTCTGCACATGGTTATGAGGGTGTTTAGGGGTTGTAGTAAGGATGTAAAGGAGAGGGCATATAAGTCTCTGGTAAGACCCTAACTGGAGTATGGTTTCAGTGTATGGGACCCTCACCAGGATTACCTGATTCAAAAACTGGAAAAAATCCAAAGAAAAGCATCTCGATTTGTTCTGGGTGATTTCCGACAAAAGAGTAGCATTACAAAAATGTTGCAAAGTTTGGGTTGGGAGGAATTGAGAGAAAGAAGGAGAGCTGCTTGATTAAGTGGTATGTTACACGTGTCTCTGCAGCACAGTTACAACACCAGACTCAGAGCCAACAGAAGGGCAGCAACCAACACAACAGTAGATAACAAATAACAACTTTCAACAAATAACAAATTTCAGTATCTACTGACATTTCCTGGCAAAGTTTCCACCAATAGTATTACCTACGGTGCTTAGGGCCACTTACAATTTTTCAACTGATGCTTCTGTCTCACTTCATGCTGATGAATTTCATCAGTGGCCTTGGACATATTATATTTATGACAATCATGTTTATGCTTATGTTCACACCCTCATGTCGTTGGCTTTATATTATTACCACTTTGGTTTTCCACTAACATTTTAAATGAACTGTTTTAATTGGAATTTTAATGGAAGAAGTTTTAGTCTCCGACAAGATTTTAGTTAATCATTGACAGTGCTTCCATTAGCATCTTTATATATTGTATCATTTTCACTTTTAGCTTCCACTTTTAATATTAGTTGTACTCTTGATTGTTTTTAGGCTGAAGATGTCCTTAATTGAGGGCGAAACATGTCCCATTTAACTGTGAGTCTATTTATGTAACCACTATAAGTGGAAATAACAGTATTGAATAGGTGGACTAAATTAAAACACCTTTATTGTTGTTTAAGTGGCATGTTCCGAGCTGTCACGGAGAGAAGGCGTGGAATGACATTAGTAGACGAATAAGTTTGAGTAGTGTTTATAAAAGTAGGAAAGATCACAATATGAAGATAAAGTTGGAATTCAAGAGGACAAATTGGGGCAAATATTCATTTATAGGAAGGGGAGTTAGGGATTGGAATAATTTACCAAGGGAGACGTTCAATAAATTTCCAATTTCTTTGAAATCATTTAGGAAAAGGCTAGGAAAACAACAGACAGACAATCTGCCACCTGGGGGCTGCCCTAAATGCAGATCAGTACTGATTGATTGATTGATTGATTGACTGATTGATTGATTGATGGAAAGGAATTTGACTTTGATAAATGTGCAATTTGGGATATATTACAAGTAATGAAATTCATAATTCATTTTTCAGGTTCTGTATTGACTATAATGAAGGAAAGAAGAAGAATCCAAGTGTCCACCTATTCAATACACATTGTTGTTTGAGTAATCAGTCTATAGACTGGTTTGATGCATCTTCCATGCCAGCCTATCCTGTGCTAATCTTTTCATTTCTACATAATTACTACATCCTACATCTGCTGTAATCTCCTTATCATATTCACACCTTGGTCTACCCCTACCATTCTTGCCACCTACATTTCCCTCTAAAACCAACTGAAGAAGTCCTGGGTATCTTATGACGATGGGATGGGAAAGGCCTAGGAATGGAAAGCGGCCATGGCCTTCATTCATGCACATCCCCAGCATTTTCCTGGTGTAAAAATGGGAAACCACAGAAAATCATCTTCAGGGCTGCCGACAGTGGGGTTCGAATCCACTATCTCCCGGATGAGAGTTCACAGGTGCGTGCCCTAACTGCAAGGCCAATTCGCCCAGTGGCTAACATAGAGGCTGTCTGGCCCTGCAATGTAGGGGGCAACGCGTCTGCCTGTCACCCGGGTTTGATTCCTGGCTGGGTCAGGGGTTTTAAATTGTAATGACTAATATCCCTTGCCTAGAGACTGGGTATTTGTGACGTCCTTAATCTTCCTTTCCTCACACACAACATTCCACACTACGGCCATTCCAATTACACGCAGATTCATACAATATGGTGCTAGTAGAGGCAAAAGATCCACATGGCTCAATGCCCCGAGCAAATAGCATTAAAAAATATATAAGCTACTTACTATCGTACTATACTATTCATAAAAAATATATCTCATATTGTATCTTAACAGGGCTATGCAGAAAAATAAAATGTGAATCAAATTGTAGGAAAATGTACATCTGGCACCCATATTAGTTAATACCCTACTTAAACGGCTAGCCCTATTACATAATGGAGTCAGCGAGTGTACTTTTGTAGCTGGCAGTAGCCAAGGTGATCTGCCATTACAATGAGAACTCGCTAACCCACACTTCACACAAACGATGTATGGTGACCTCCCATTTGTGTTTTTTGGGTAATGCTAAGAGCCTAGAATTCTGTATAAAATATAGAATTCTGTAGTGAAGCATGGGTATATCAGCTAGTAATATATAAGAAGAAACACTGTACATTCAGGGTAGCTGAAATTAAATCTAAATAAAACATGTAAAAACCAGAAACAATCCACATTCTAAATAAAACCATTAAATCAAATGAAATGAATTAAATTAAAGGTAAGAGGCTATTCTATGTTATTAAAATAACAACAGAAACTCAATTTTGATTTAGATTTATTTCCTCTTCCTGCTCCACCTGAGCTTTGAGAGCACTTTAATCTTATAAGGTCTACCACCATAAATTTAAAATTGCTTCTGTGTGAAACAGGGGCCAGTCACTAGAATTCATAACTGGTGTAGGTTATTAATTTATCAGCTTGTTGAAGTATTTTGGATCCTTGCGGTCATATGTAATTTCAGGCAGATCCATTAAAATGTGTGTGAAAGAGAGTGTGTGTGTGCGCACACATGCATGCATGTGATAAGAACAACCTTGTTGGAAAGTAGCTATTATGGTTACTATTTTGCATAAGTACTAATAATAACTAACCTCTTCTTCTTGGTTTCCACAGCTTCCATTTTATCCTTAGATGCAAGATCCTCTTTTAACTTTTGCTCTTTCCTTTCAAGTTCAGTCAAAACAGCATCCATTTTTCCTATCATACTGTTCACTTGCTTGAATAACCGTTTTGCAGCCTTTGACTCTTTCAGCTTACCCTTTGAATCACCAACATTACTCAAGACTTGCTGTAAGTCATCTACACCCTGTTCAAAAAGAGAGATCACAAGAAATCGAATACAGTAGTACACACACATACACACACTAAATAGATCAATGCTGAACAGTTTACATTTCAGGAAATATACCTTAAGAGCACATTCCTTTGGTTGAAGTAAATTTGAAGTAAAGAAAGAGACAAAGTTAAATCCATTTATACATGCACTACTATCCATAAAAAATAAAAATAAAATGAAATCATAAGCATCTGATTTTCACAACAGATTTATTAGATATTACTGAACAAATAATTTGTATAAGATGTGCAAAATATAAATCAATGTAGTCCTGCTGAAACAAGCCCTCATAAGCCTGTTCTCTATGTATTGAAACAAATAGCATCTAAAAGATGACGTGAGTAAAAGCAATTGCCAGTCTGTTAAGTTTATTAACATTTCCTGGCAAATGGTTGTAATGATCCACTTGGCATTTGATCATGACTGTATAGTTTTCTTACCTGATGACATGCCATCATTCAACTTTAACACATCACTGCTAAATCAGGAAAGATAATTTGACCAAATGTTGCAACCAATCTATGTGATGCACTATAACAATATCTATGAGCTAGGAATTTTAGGTGATGCACCTTAATAATTTTTTGCCATAAAAATATTCTAAATGACTTGTCTTAGAAGGAAAACATGAAATAAACAATCTTAACTGTGTTTTGGTTACACCCTTTTTCAATGCCAGCACCTTTTTGTACCTTAAATCAATGTCAGCATCTTTTAGCACTCTCACCCTACCTCATGCTTTTGCTCCTTTGATACGGTTTATTCCCATAAAAATGAAACAAAAGAGACTGAATATCTGCGGCTTAATCTACTTTTCAAGTTCACACTTGTTTCAGCTGAGCTGAGTTCTAGTGTTGATATTTTAGTGTTTCACCTGGTCTACTGTGAGGTGCAGTCTTCCAATTGGAGGAAAGCTGGGAGCTTGCACAGGATATGTGATTGTGATAAGTGTTTTTAAAATCATTACTTGTCTGGAATTTCATGCTTGCTTCATATATATAAATACATTTTTTTTGTTCCATTGGGGTCTGCTATGGACCACGTGGTTCTTATCTGTACCAGCTTTCTTCTTTGACTAGTAACCCTTCATTCTGGCACTGTGAATATCTTTTCGTTCCCGAGTCCATTTCACACCTCCTCCTGGACGTACTGTTTTTTCTCTTAGTGACTGGAGAGAATTTGATGTTCTGATCAACGTTCTGTACCTATTACTGTCGTAGATATCAGTGGGAGCAATGTCCAATTCTTGAAGGTCTTTTCTGACAAGTTTTGCCCACTTGGCATTAGTCGCTTTCCCTCTAGAGATGGTGTGGAAGATTCTGGAGGTGAGCCTGTGATTGTTCATTCTCATGACATGACCACAGAAGTTCAATCTCCTCTTCCTCATAGATTTTGTAATGCTCTCCAATTATTGGTACAGTTCGTTGTTGTGCCTGATTCGGTATTTGCCTTCTTTAATAGGGCCCATAATTTTTCTCAGGATCATCCTTTCCTTCAGCTCCAGTTTTCTAAGTTGATTTTTGTTATTTATTTATTTATTTATTTATTTATTTATTTATTTATGTCTTGCCTTTACTTTGATTTTGACTGATGATGGTCTCTGGTAAGGCCAAAACTAGTTTCAACAAATATATGTAACTTCTTAAGGTTACAACAAACAGTACTGAATAGGTGGAAACCTTTTGCTTTTGTTTTACGCTATATTGCTCTTCACTACAGATTAATATGAAATTTATTACCCATGATTAGGCAATTATTCTGTTGATTTTGAGTGATCGAGTTGGCCGTGTATTGTGTACAGTCTGTAACACATGGTGTTAGCCCTGAGCAAACTTATTAAGTAGGAGATAATGACTGTGGTAAAGCAGAAAGACTTAATTCATGGGGATTATCCTAAGAAAGGGAAACTCATAAACAGTGTTAATTAATTTCATGAGGAGATATTTGAGATAGTTGCTGAGATAGAAAGTAGTTGAGGAAGCTGGACAGTACAACTAATCATCTGAGTATTGAAGAAAGAAGTAATTAGTAGAACAGTTCAACTAACATTCAATAGTAACGTAGGGAAGATATAAGGTCGGAGTGAAATCGGAATAGAGACGCAGATATGACTGTGATATAATTACCTGGTGTAATTAACTGTGTAGTGTGATAACCACTAATACCTATTTTTCCTATTGCTCAGTGAAATTTGTTTTTGTGCAGGATGCAATTGGAAAACTGTGTCGTGATTTCGTGTTGTACCGGGACAGTGAACATTGGACCTCAGAAGCTGAGAGGATGAAGGACTATGTTAACGGTAGTTGGACCTGTACTATGATGGTGTGATGCAACATCGTTTGGGCCGACCTAGGTGGCTCATGTGGTGCAGAACAATTAGCTGAGCCATGTAGAGTAACACCGATTTTATTATAATCTATAAGCAGAAATTGCCAGTTTGTCATGTAAATTTTGTTATGGAGGAAGCCATACTTTCCACTGCTGACTTAGTAAAAGGTAACATAAAAACTTTCCAGTCTGTCAAACACACAAAAATTTCAATATAAATTACAGTATAACACTATAAACATACCTGTTAAAAAAACACATTATTATACAAAGAATGACGTGTTTTGTTCTACAAGAACATCATCAGATTGTCGTACGTGTGACGCTGTAACTGGTGTAAAACCTTCAATTATTATGTTTAATATATTTTAATTACAGTTTATTTAAGGCTAAATTATCTTTTATTAAATGTTAAAATATGATTAATATATGATTTCCCTGTAAATATGTAGTATAGAATTGTATAACCTCAAATACGTATTGTGTATAACCTCAAAATCTATAGTCGAAAGCGGTAGAAAATTCCATAATGTTCGTATGTTAGACTTATTGTACTATAATTTGGTATATATGAAGGGTTCTGGAAACTTACTGTAAGGTTTTATTGTCCAGATACATGTAGACACATTACGAATGTTGTAGATATTTCCATGTACATTTGTAAATAGTGAGGAAAGTTCGAGTACCCATTCGACTAGCTGGTCGATCGATGTTTCGAGTGTCTTCCATTACAGTGTTGTAAGAACTCTTCCAGAAGTCAATCATTGTATATGGTTGATCGAATAGTATAAATATCGAGCTGTGTGTTGTGACGTACAGTGTTTTTTTTTTTTTTTTTGCTAGGGGCTTTACGTCGCACCGACACAGATAGGTCTTATGGCGACGATGGGGTAGGAAAGGCCTAGGAGTTGGAAGGAAGTGGCCGTGGCCTTAATTAAGGTACAGCCCCAGCATTTGCCTGGTGTGAAAATGGGAAACAACGGAAAACCATCTTCAGGGCTGCCGATAGTGGGATTCGAACCTACTATCTCCCGGATGCAAGCTCACAGCCGCACGCCTCTACGTGCACGGCCAACTCGCCCGGTGACGTACAGTGTAAATAAAGTAATTTATATAAGGAAGTGAATGTGTTCTTGTGTGATATTTATTTATGTCAAATAAAACCGCATCGTAGAACGATAAATTGGCGACCGTGGATAGGACACTTCAAGACTCAGCAATGAAGATCGAACAAATGACTGTGGCAATGTTATGGCATCCCGAGGTTTACCGACGGCTGGAAGCAAAGCTGACGTACAGGAGAGGCTGTGCTAGGATTTGATAGACAGCGAGGAGGACCCAGGTAGTTTCGACTTCGCAGTCACCTGGAGGAAGAAACCAACGACCGGGTAAGCACTATGTTCGCACAACTGTGTTGATTCAGGCCCAGTCCGAAAAACTCCAGGCCCAATCCGAAAAACTCGAGGGTAAAAGTGAGGCCCAGTCTCAAGAAATAAAGGGCCAAATAAATTCTTTTGTCAAATATCTGAAAGAAGATATTTCAAAAATTAATGATAAAATCGGCAGCTTAGAATTAGACATAGATAAAGTAGTAAACGATATGCACACCTTAGAAAACAAAGTCGAGGAGAAGATTGGAGAAACTGAGCGGGAATCTTAGATCTCAAAACTGAAGTAGGCCAGAAAATTACAAAGTTTGAATCCAAAGTTAATAGAAAAATTTTATCCCTGGAGAAAAACATGGCTACAGGTAGTAGTTAACCTGGCAGAGGTATGGACCTCCCCCTTGGGATACTGGTTGATCCCAGAGTTATCAAAGACAGCCTACCGGAATTTCATGGGAGGCTTGAGGAGTGTCCTAAAACATTTCTAAAGAGATCGGAGTCTTTACTGGGTAGGACAAATATATCTACGGCAATATATTTGCAAATTGTCAGCCAACAACTAAAAGCGTCAGCAGGGACTTAGTGGCAGAACATTAAAGGGCTCAGCCTTGACTGGGAGGAATTCAAGAAAGAATTCGTCCAAAGATTTGACTCGGAGGCTGTCCAAACTTCAGTACTAAAGAAGTTCCTAACTGAAGCTCAACCCAGCGGAATGAGAGCAGGAGTGTTCGTAATTCAAAAACTCCAGCTCTTTAAGAGAGTCCACGAAGGGAAAAATATTGACATGAGCGCCCCCTATATAGTTGAACTGCTACATGATAAGGTTCGATCACTTGTTAAGGTGGTGCAACCAAAAACATTTGAAGAGCTTCGTCACATCGTAGCAAAATTAGAGGAAGAAACAAGTTATGACGCCTCAAAAATGAAAACCCCAACCGCAGAAGAACCCTGAAAATGCTACCGATGTGGACGGACCGGACATCTAAAAGACCGCTGCCTGGAAAACTAGATCGGGACCGTTTGAGTCGGGGTAAGGATGGTTCCGGAAGAATGGCGAAGCCCCAGAGACGTTACACCTGACTAGAAGGTGAACATATTGGTCAAATCTATAGAGATGATGAACCTAATCCACCCTACTCAGCTATTAACTTGACAATTAATGACAGGCTTTCCATCGCTATCCTGGATACTCAAGCTTCACACTCGTTTGTGAATATGAATGTTGCAAAGTTATTAAATCCTCTTCATCCTGCTACAGTGGCAACAGTCAAGGGAGCAACCCATGACATACATTACAAGATTGAGGGTTGTACCCTTCTTCAAGCCAAGTGTTCTACCAAAGTTATAGATATACCGGTAAAGGTTATTTTTTTTTGCTTCAAATATCACCAGACCGGGCCAGGATCGAACCTGCCAAGTTGAGGTGAGAAGGCCAGCGCCTCAACTGTCTGAGGCACTCAGCCCGGAAGTGTGGAAATTAAAAGATAAGAAATTAAAGGAAGAATTTCTGGAGAGACTGTCCAACTTTAAATGGGCATTTGTAAGTGGGGCAGAGTGTGCCTGTGGTAGAACATCGACGAGACTGAAAGAAAAAGAGACACCGTTGTGGAATAAGAAGGTAGGAGAAGTAGTAAATTAAAGGAGGAGGCATGGCAAGAATAGAATAGAAACAGAAAGCTAAAGGAAGTAGGCTATCTTGATAATAAAAGGAAATTTAAGAAATTGGTAAGAGAAGAAAAATTGGGAAGAATTTACACAAAAAATGGAAATGGATGGAGCTGGCAGTAAAAGAATGCTATATGGAATAGGAAAGTAATAGGAAAGAAAGAATTTAGCTGATGAAAGAGGTCAGAAATTGTGGTGGACAGTAGAAGATCACATAACAATGTTAGAGGTGGAATGAAAGGAATTATACAAATAAGCTAAGATGGTTAGGGGATGCAAAAAGGATAGAGAAGAAAAGAATGCCAAAACAGATGATGGACATGAAATTCAAGGGAAAGAGAGTGAGAGGGAGACCTAGAAAAGGTGGATCAATTCAATAAAAAGGAGTGCAAGAAGAAAGCTGGACAGGGACAAAATGATGGAAGAGAAAAGGTGGAAGGAGAGAGGGTATGAGCTGGATAAGGGGGAAAGAGGAGCATATCAAAGTCTACACCTCACAGTGAGAAGTTATGTTTATAAATACGAAGTCTCATAGCTAATGGGGTATCTAAATCTAAATCTAGCCTTTGAAATTCCTTAAGGGCAATGGCCTCCTGCTAAGCAGGGCTTTGGTCAGATAAACTCGTTAGGTGAGCAGTCCTAAAGAGTGTGAAAGCATCATGTGGTGCACTTTTCTTGCCTGTTAGTGACACATACATTTCTAACCTATACATCTTCTCTGTTATGTATTCTTGTTCATATATCTAAGCACATACAAAATTTTAATTTACATTTATACACTTAGAGGAGTTCTTCAAGGGTCTTCCATTCTTCTCTGTCTCTTGCTCTTCTTGTCCACTGTGCACCACCCATTTTCTTGAACAAATCAGCCTATCGGATCCTCTGCCTTCCTACGTTTCTCTAGCTGATTCTAGGATCCCACAATGTCAGTCTGTGTGTCCACCTCTTGTGCTCCATTCTTGCCATGTGGCCTCCCCATTTCCACTTCAATCTGTCCGCTATGTTGAGTGCGTCTCTTACATCGGTCCTTCTGCGTATCTCCTCATTCCTCATTCTGTCTTTCAGCGTGATGCTAAGGTATAGTCCTCATCAATTTCAAGAAGAGATTCATTGAGAGATAAACTTTGCTGTTTGATGCACAACTGTCCTACTTGGTACTGTTTCCATGGCCACTTTCATATATGAAGTGTATATCACTTGTCACTTCCACTAATATCTTCACTATATTTTTCACCACCATGTAATTTTTGCTTTGTGAACAGAGAATGAGAAAATTAGACCTGTCTGTAAACTTACATTAGCGTGTGTGCTGGGTAGAAATTACCTGACACTGCAATCAACATACAAACACGTTAAAAGCTTGAATTGCACAGACGTCAAAAAAATATCAAGCCATCAAGGAATGCTTGGAAGAGTCCACTGGCAAAGTAGTGAAGGGTAGAAAGGCAGAATACCCGTTAGACTAAGAATTATTCACAACTCATTTTGCCATGGGTAAAAAAATACCATGTCCTCATGGGTTAATAATAATGGTATGCTTGGAACACGATATTACCTTCGCTATTTTAAAAAATAAGATTAAGGGAAAAAAAAAAAATACACATGATGTTGTTGTTCCATGACAAGGGATAGGGACATCAAGGTCAACAACTCCGTGCATTCAGTAAGTGTGAAGATTTGTCTGATAATCTGTTTAACTGTGGTGACCTTATTAATGTGTGCGAGTTTGTTGTAATCGGGGAGAGGACTGGGATGGTGGTTGACAATATGCTTACCAAGAGTTATAAGATTTCCCGATTAAAAAATGTACCGTACACATTAGTTTCATTATAACTAAACCAACTAAAACTAAACATTAGGCGTACTCTTGTTCAAAATAAAAGTAAACGCACGATGCCTTTAACGCTATAGAAGGAAATTATTGTATATACAACAATACTGGCCTGCCCTAACAGAGGCTTCCAAGTCTAATAGCTTAACAATATAAAATTTATAGTCTATATCACAACAAACTTTAAGCTTACATCATTACCAAACCAAGCTACAGAACTAAAAACACACGTTGAAACTGGGTGAGGAACTAAGAACTTGATCTAGGAGTAAGCAAGGAACCTGCCATTTATCTCCTTTAACACACACTAATGTCAGCTTAGCATGATGTATAGATAAAGACTGGGCAGTGAGGAAATGAGAGATGAGACAGCCTCGTTCGATTGCCCCTCGCCTAGTGCGTGACCAGCATGACTATGTATTTGGACTATAACAAATTGAGTTCATAGACAAAATTACTGAGAGAGAGAAAGAGAGAAAAAAAACCAGCTTTGGTGGTGGGGTCATGTGAACTGAACGGACGAGCAGAGAATAGCAGAATAATGGACATGGGCGAAGAGGGCAGAGTTACAGTATACCTCAGCGACAAGGAACATTTGAGTGCCGCTTACCCAGCAGACGGAGGTGATTCAGATGTGAGCACTAGGAGAATGCAGTGATCTTTTTAAAAATTCACGGTTATAACAGTTCAGCTCAGATTATTTTCAAATGTTTACAGTTGAGACTCCAAAGAATATAGTTTACAATCATTAACTTTATATTTACCTTATACTGTAGTAACGGAGAAGAGACCTTCCAAATTTTGTACGAAATGAAAATGACATTCTTGTATTTGCCTGGTTGATTCACAATGCAATGAAAACTTTTGTTTGCAATGGGCTTTACGTTGCACCAACACAGATAGGTCTTACGGCGATGATGGGATAGAAAAGGCCTAGGAGAGGGAAGGAAGTGGCCGTGGCCGTGCCTGGTGTGAAAATGGGAAACCATGGAAAACCATCTTCAGGGCTGCCAACAATGGGGTTTGAACCCATTATCTCTCGGATAGAAGCTCACAGCAGCGCTCTCCTAACCGCATGGCCAACTCGCCCGGTGCAATGAAAACTAGGCTAATCATTGCTTTGGGAACTTTGAGCAGAAGAACCGGGAACAATAGTTCAAAGATCATTTAGCACAAACTCCAGGTTAACGGGACAACTAATACATGAGAAAGAGGGCATATACTTTGATGTGTTTTGTCGTCCATTACTTGGTTGTGCAAACTATGCCCTTCAATTTCTTATGTTATGCATTCACTCTCACATTGCTCAGTTCAGACTGGTGTAGTGCTGTTTTCTTCTTCTTCTTCTTCTTCTTCTTCTTCTTCTTCTTCTTCTTCTTCTTCTTCCTGATACATTTCTGCTTATGCAGGTCGTTCACAGAGCTTCTTTCAATCTTCTCTTTTTTACCACATTCTATTGCTCATAACTCTCTGCCACTTCTTCTAGATTCTGTCCATTCCAGAGCTCTTCTTGGTAATCTTTCTTGTCCCATTATTTTGATGTGGCCAAACCATTTCAGCCTATTTCTCTCCATAGCTTGTTTTAGAGGGTTGATCTGTAGCATGTTTCGTATGGTTTCTTTTCTTCTCTTGTCCCTCCTTGTTTTACCCAAGATCCCTCACAGAAAGTGCATCTCTGTCGCTTGTAATCTACTTGGATCTTTTTTTTTTTTTTTTTTTTTTTGTTCAAGTCCAACATTCTGACCCATAGGTCAATATTGGCATATAATATGATTTATATATGATGATTTTTGCTTTAGTAGGTACTTTTCAATTTCTAATTATGTCTGATACACAGTAATAAAGTGTAGAGCAATTTCATATCCTCTCCAAAATTTCTTCCTTGATGTTTCCTTTCCCAGTTAGCATACTTCCTAGATATTAAAAGCATCTACTTCTTTAAGAATTTTTCCATTACACCTAACATATTTCATTTTTCCTTTTCTCTACTTATTTTCATTACCTCACTTTTCATTAAACTTATTTCCATGCCTGCTTCTTCAATTGCCCTCTGCCAGGTATTTAGTTGTTGTTCCAATTTTTGTTCATTTTCTTCCTATATCAATACATCATCTGCATAGACTATGACTTTCATATCATTTGCTGTTGACCCTTGGTGAACTTTCCTCATAATGTTGTCCATCACTATATTAAAGAGCACTGGCGAAAGTACACTTCCTTGTCAAACTCCTCTGTCTGTTCTAAACCATTCTGATTTTTTGCCATCTAATATAACACAATTCAGACATTTGCTATACATGTTTCTAATTCTGAATTGCATTTCTCTTGACAATTCCACTCTATTCAGCCCTTGCCATATCTCTTCTCTTCTAACCGTGTCATAAGCCTTTTGTATATCTATGAATGAAACTGCAATGTCTTTCCCAAATTCCCATTTCTTTTCTACTATTTGTCTAGCTGTAAATATGGCAACAATAGTTGATCTTCCAGGTCTAAATCCTTGTTGTTCTTCTCTTAATTGTGAATCTATCTTGTTCTTGATTTTTTGTAAGCTTATCTTTTCATAAATCTTCATGCAATGACGCAGTAATGCTATTCCTCTGTAGTTCCACACAAAGTGCTTTATTACCTTTTTTAAAAATAGGAACAATAATTGCCCTTGTCCAGTCATCAGGAATCTCTCCGTCAGTCCATACTAACTTCAATATTCTAAACGGCCACTGCATTCCAATAGGTCCTGCAGCTTTAATCATTTCCACTGTGATGTCATCTATTCCATGAGCTTTGCCATTTTTCATTTCTAATAGGTCTACAGCTTTTCCTACATTTCTAGATCTTCTCTTCCTATTTCATCTGATTGTTTCTTCGTCCTTTCCACTGTAATGGTGATATTTATATAATCTTCATCTATTTCCTTGGGTTCATTTGTTTCTTGTCCTTCATATAGATTTTGGAGGTATTCTTTCCATTCTTTCAAAATTTCTTTTTCTTTCCACACAGGTTTTCCAACTTCGTTGATGACTTTTGTTGTATTTTATTTTTGCTTCCTTCTGTTACCTAATATACGGTAAAATATTTTCTTGTCATTCTTATAATTCTCTTCTATCTCTTTTGTAAATTTTTCCCAGGACATCTTTTTAGCCAGTGCTATAATTTTGCTTGCTGCTCTGCTTAGTCGTTTCCATTTGTCTCTGTTATGTTCCGTTCTGTTTCTGAACCATTCTCTCCACATATTATTCTTCTTCTGGACTGCATCTGCAATCCTCTCATTCCACCGTGGAGTTTCTTTGTTTGACTTTTGTTGATGTCTTTCCACAGGTTTCTTCTGCTGCTTTGACTAAAGCCTGTTTGAAACTTTTCCATTCTTCCTCAGCATCCTTCCTCTCATCTTTAGGAAGTTTTGTTTTAATCTTTTCCCTGTATATCTCTTGGATTTCTCTTTTTTAGTTTCCAGCATTTGATCTTTGCCTGTCTTTTTTCCCCCATATTTACCCCTTCTGAATTTTATCAATGTCCCCACCAATAGTCTGTGATCACCGTCAAAATTAATGCTTGGTATCACTTTCACATCTGTCAAGCATCTTCTGATTTCTTCCGTTATTATATAATAAAAAAAATATAGATCGTCTAGATGAAGAAGTTTTGGGAAAAGAAGAAATCAAGTTTTAAAAAATGAACTTACTTTCTGATGCACTTATTTTTTGAAGATTTTATTGTATAAGGTTGATTTTGGTGCTCCAGTGTGGGCGTAAACAATGTAAATAAATAAATTATATAATCAATTATGGATTTCTGTGGCAAGTTCCAACTGTATCTGGTAAACTTGTGACTATCTCTTTTCTTATACCATCCATTACAATGATCCAGTTATTTCTCAGACACATGCCTAATAACATCTCCCCTTCATCATTTCTGTGATCTTCTCCGTGGCTTCCTATAACTGTTTCATATCCTCCTCTATCATTCCCAACTCTAGCATTGAAGTCTTGTTGGATGTTACAGCATCCTCCAGTTTAGTTATGAATTGTTCTTTTTCATCTATTTCACAACCTATTTGAGGAGCATTCACCTGGATTATATCAGGATATTTCCTTCCATCATTAACTGAATTTTAATTATTCTGTCACAAACATAATCCACAATGAGTATACTTTGTTGGCCAGTTCTTTAACCACTACTATTGCAATACCATTTCTTCTTTTGTCTCTTCCTGACCACTACATTTTATATCCCCTCTCCAGCACCTTACTACCACTCCCTTTTTTTCTTATTTCACTTGGTCCCATTATCGGTATGTTTCACTCTGGGCCTTTTTTTCCTTATTTCACTTGGTCCCATTATCGGTATGTTTCACTCTGTCATTATCCGTGTTATTTCTTGAATTCTTGCATCCTTTTCTAAGGATACTATATTAATAGTCTCCCAATTCTTATATTTTTCTTTACCGAGCTCGATAGCTGCAGTCTCTTAAGTGCGGCCAGTATCTAGTATTCGGGAGATAGTAGGTTCGAATCCCACTGTCGGCAGCCCTGAAAATGGTTTTCCGTGGTTTCCCATTTTCACACCAGGCAAATGCTGGGGCTGTACCTTAATTAAGGCCACGGCCGCTTCCTTCCCACTCCTAGCCTTTCCCTGTCCCATCGTCGCCATAAGACCTCTCTGTGTCGGGGCGACGTAAAGCGACTAGCAAACAAAAAAAAAATATTTTTCTTTGTACAGATTTGTCTATCATCAGAGCCATTTTGGCCATCATGCCTGTCAGATCTGCACAAAGGCTTTGTCACTTTTGGTATTGGTTTTACATTGGATCCGAGGCTCGTTTGATTGTTGAAAGTGATATGATATGCTACCACTGGCCTGCTAGGCCTATCATGGATCTTTGTATTCATATTTTGTTATGCAACTAGCTGGTCAGTGCCTGACAGGCATTTCCTCATGTCAGTAAGGTTTATGGTTTACCCACCATTACTCGGGAGGCTAATTGCAGTGGTTACTCAATGGGTGATGGGGTCGCCACATCCCTACGCCACTGTTCTCATCTGATTTATTCAATTTAATTAAGTACTTCTCTTTCATTCAAACTGAACCGTGCCATCCTTCTGCACCACACAATATCGTAAGTTAAGTAAATACGATTTGTAAAAGGTTTCAAGGCATTGAAAAAATTATAGGAATTCTCATCAGATGATGTCAACATTCATATCAGCAAAGATATAGCAATTTATACTATTTATCTCATAAGGAAACATTCTATATTGAAACATATATCTGCTGGAATGCAGCAGAAATTTAAACCTTTAAACTTACATGCTCTCAACTCGAAAGAGGTCAGACTATTTCAAACACTTTAGAAAAGAAAAAATAAATACTGCTTTGGGATGATTCATACAAGGAAGGCAGAGATCTTAACCTTCAAAGATACACCATTTCCATCTCGACAACTTTAAAACTTTACATACATACATACATACATACATACATACATACATACATACATACATTATCATTATAGACTGTTGTGCCTTTCAGCGTTCAGTCTGCAAGCCTCTGTGAATTTACTAAACGTCGCCACAATCCTCGATTTGCAACTAGTGTTGTGGCCTCATTTAGTTCTATACCTCTTATCCTTAAATCGTTAGAAACCGAGTCTAACCTTCGTTGTCTTGGTCTACCTCTACTTCTCTTACCCTCCATAGTAGAGTCCATTATTCTTCGAGGTAACCTACCCTCCTCCATTCGCCTCACATGACCCCACCACTGAAGCCGGTTAATGCGTACAGCTCCATCCATCGAGTTCATTCCTAAATTAGCCTTTATCTCCTCATTCCGAGTACCCTCCTGCCATTGTTCCCACCTATTTGTACCAGCAATCATTCTTGCCACTTTCGTGTCTGTTACTTCTAATTTATGAATAAGATATCCTGAGTCCATGCAGCTTTCGCTCCCATAAAGCAAAGTTGGTCTGAAAACAGACCGATGTAAAGATAGTTTCGTCTGGGAGCTGACTTCCTTCTTACAGAATACTGTTGATCACAACTACGAGCTCACTGCATTAGTTTTACGACACCTTGATTCAATCTCACTTACTATATTACCATCCTGGGAGAACACACAACCTAAATACTTGAAATTATCGACCTGTTCTAGCTTTGTATCACCAATCTGACATTCAATTCTGTTGAATTTCTTACCTACTGACATCACTTTAGTCTTCAAAAGGCTAATTTTCATACCATACTCATTGCACCTATTTTCAAGTTCCAAGATATTAGACTGCAGGCTTTCGGCACAATCTGCCATTAAGACCAAGTCGTCAGTATAGGCCAGACTGCTTATTACATTTCCACCTAACTGAATCCCCCCCTGCCATTTTATACCTTTCAACAGATGATCCATGTAAACTACGAACAGCAAAGGTGAAAGATTACAGCCTTGTCTAACCCCTGTAAATACCCTGAACCAAGAACTCCTTCTACCATCAATTCTCACTGAAGTCCAATTGTCAACATAAATGCCTTTGATTGATTTTAATAATCTACCTTTAATTCCATAGTAACCCAGTATGGCGAACATATTTTCCCTCGATACCCTGTCATATGCTTTCTCTAGATCTACGAAACAAACACAACTGCCTATTCCTCTTGTAGCACTTTTCAATTACCTGGTGCATACTGAAAATCTGATCCTGACAGCCTCTCTGTGGTCTGAAACCACACTGGGTTTCATCCAACTTCCTCTCAACGACTGATCGCACCCTCCCTTCCAAGATGCCAGTGAATACTTTGCCTGGTATACTAACCAATGAGATACTTTACAAGCTAGAACAAAATGAGGTTAGGCTGCAGGGGTCTAAACTATGCATGGAGGTCGGCCACATGTGAAGATAAGGGGGTCTGTGCGACGTATGGAGGTCGGCGACACGGGGTTAATGATTTCATGGTATGACGCAGAGAAGGAAATGAAGCCACAGTACTAGCAACAAAGGATTATGGAAGCACTTCTTTCAGTCATAGAGACTTAGAGATGGAGTGCTAAATAGCAACACAGCTTATAATGAAAATATTTGTACATATGTGCAATGATTATTGTTTAAAGGGATACAACAACTTAGTCATCCCATGTATGTATGTATGTATGTATGTATGTATGTATGTATGTATGTATGTATGTATGTATGTATGTAACCAGAGTTTGAAGGTTTGTAACCTCAAAAGAGAAAATTACTGGAAACTTACTTTTATAGACTGAGAAAATATAATATACTCACCTCCTGATATTCAGCCAACTCTTCTTTTAAATCATCTAATTCTTCCTTCTCAACAAGTAATTTTTTCTTCTCTTTACCAATGGAATCTAAAGCACTCTCTAAAGTTTCCAAATCAGATGAGGATAATTCCTGGAATGAAAGAAATACAATTCATTAATATGAAATAGTTTTCAAATTAAAAAAGTATGCTTAGACCAAGCGTGACATGAATCTATAAACTTGGGTACAGGATTTTCTAGAGTTTTTTTATTTTAAAAAGTATTTTTAGACTTGAATGACATGAATCAACATGGGACGTGATTAATTTTCAACAGTTTCTCTTAAATAACAAAGTTAAAACCTAATCAATCATCACTACTGATCTGCATTTAGGGCAGACGCCCAGGTGGCGGATTCCCTATTTGTTGTTTTCCTAGCCTTTTCTTAAATGATTGCAAAGAAACTGGAAATTTATTGAACATCTCCCTTGGTAAGTTATTCCAATCCCTAACTCCCCTTCCTCTTGAATTCCAACTTTATCTTCATATTGTGATCTTTCCTACTTTTAAAAACACCACTCAAACTTATTCGTCTACTGATGTCATTCCATTTCTGCTTGTAATCCATGCCAACCTAACTTGTATTATGTGAAATTTTCATATAATTTTGAAGCTGAAAATTAGGGGAGGGGAAAGGGGTTTATAGACAAGTAAATACAGCACTTCTGAACAGTATCAAGAACTACAGCTCTGCTGTTTACCAAATTGTCACTCTTTTCTGGGTTGAGATATGAAAGTTATACAGAAAGGAAAGGAATAAACAAGCATCAAATATAGATAGGAACAAGAAAAGAACACATAATCAGGATGAACCCAATGGCAGATCAGCATGGGAAGGGGAGAAACAGAAATAGGTGACAAGGACAAACGTGGAAACACAGAAGGACATAGACTATCTCCACAGAGTTATATACTACAGTCTTAAAATAGATATGACCGAGCTCGATAGCTGCAGTTGCTTAAGTGCGGCCAGTATCAAGTATTCGGGAGATAGTAGGTTCGAACCCCACTGTCGGCAGCCCTGAAAATGGTTTTCCGTGGTTTCCCATTTTCACACCAGGCAAATGCTGGGGCTGTACCTTAATTAAGGCCACAGCCGCTTCCTTCCCACTCCTAGCCCTTTCCTGTCCCATCGTCGCAGTAAGACCTATCTGTGTCGGTGCGACGTAAAACAACTAGCAAAAAAAAAAAAAAAAAAAAAAAAATAGATATGCTGTTTCCTCATCAAACCCATTTCTTCTACATCCACCTCTTCTCAGCCCCCATGAGCTTGTTTCAGCTTCCAAGCTTTCATATCATCCTAGACTCCTCACATCAAGATTGAAGATCTGTCAATCTGTCAATCAGTGAGTGTTGATGTCTACCCTCTTGATGAAGCTGGGATGCAGAAATGAGCTCGTCGGGGGCCGAGAAGACACAGACGTAGAAAACTGGAATTGATAAGGGGGGAGCCTATCTATTTGAAGATGGCAGTGTTAATTAGACAATCAATCATCAATGATCTGCATTTAGGGTGGTTGCCCAGGTGGTAGATTCCCTATGAATTGTTTAACTCATATTTACACTACTACTACTTCTTCTTCTTCTTCCTCACAAATGGGTCACCTAGGACCACACGGAATCAACATTTTTCAGCCTTCTTTTCTGCCCAGTAGTTCTTCATCTTCAAAGATTGTGCATGTCTCCGGTCCTCTGACCATGCCGATCGTGTGGGTTTCCTATCTTGTTCCTCATATCCCCATGTTTGAATGATGTTTTGTATTTCCTTTCGATCTTGTAGATTTGGTGATACTAATTCAGTGAGGTCTTTCTATAATAATTTGTACCACTTTGGACTAGTGGCCTTGTTTTGTAAACATTTTTAAATTTGATGTGAAAGTCTGTTAGCGTTCATTCGTTCCAGATGCCCTGCGAATTGGATTTGTCGCATTCGAATTGCATTTGTGATTTTGGAAATGTGCTTGTATATTTCACTATTAGGTTTAGGGTAATGAGTTCCGTTTATGATTCTTGGTCCTAAGATTTTTCTCATGATTTTTCGTTCTTTAATTTCTTGTTCCTTTAATCCCTTTTTATTGTAGGTTGAGAATTTCTGCAGCGTAGATTGCTTCTGGTTTAACTACTGTATTGTAATGTCATTATCTTATTGTTCCATGAAAGACACTTTATTGTAAATAGTTCTTGTTAGTTGGAATTCTTGAAGTTATGGATTTTCTTTCATTACAATTTTCTGTAATCCATTTACATTTGTTTATAATTGTTTACCTAGTATTTTATTAAATATTTTCAATGAACTTAGAAATTTATCTAACATTTCCCGTGATAATTTATTCCAATCCCTTACCCCTCGTCCTATAAATGAATATTTGCCCCAATCTGTCCTCTTGAATTCCAACTTTATCTTCATATTATGATCTTTCCTACTTTTAAAAGCTCCACTAAAGCTTACTCTTCTACTTATGTCATTCCACGCCAACTCACCCCTCACAGCTTGAAACATGTCACATAGTGGAGCATCTCGTCTCCTTACTCCTATGTCTTTCCAGCTCAAAGTTTGCAAGATTTTAGTAACAATACTCCTTTGTCAAAAATCACCCAGAACAAACTGTGCTGCTTTCCATGAATTTTTTCCAGTTCTCGTATCAAGTAGTCCTGGTGAGGGTCCCATACACTGGAACCCCCCCGAAATAATGAATAAGCCTTGAAGAACCGGACCAAATGATGGGAATTTTCGATCGTTGTTGAGATACCGAGCCAACAGTGGAGATAATATTCTTAAAGACCAATTAACGACTAATGGTGGGAAGACGATGTACACAAGTTCTTTCATTCAAAACGAACTTATTAACACATTCGGTCACTTAATGCAATCAAAACTTGTAGAAAATGTCAGAAAGTCTGTTTTTAATTCCATTTTAGCAGATGAAACCACTGACATCAGCCAAATCAAACAGTTTTCTCTCTGTGTACGTTACGTACAGGACCAAACTTTCAAAATCACAGATTTTCTGACATTCGTCCCCGTTTATGACGTCGCTGGAGCAGGTTTGGCCAACACAATATTGGAGACCTTGTCAACATTAGGGCTTGACCTAAACAAAATGAGAGGTCAAGGGTACGATGGAGCTGCACGATGAGCGGGCAATTCAGAGGAGAACAAGCTTCCATCAGAGAAAAGCTACCATTGGCTCTGTATACACATTGTTCTTCACACACTCTAAATTTATGTTTGTCAGATGCGAAAAAAAATACCTTCTATAAGAAACTGTATGGGTGTCATAAAAGAAGTCTGTGGATTCTTTCTTATATCAGCCAAAAGAACAGAAATATTGAACTCAATGATTTCTGAATGTTGTCCAGAACAAAAGAAACAGAAACTTATTTCAATGTGCGAAACCCGATGGGTAGAAAGGCATGACTCAGTAATTTTATTTGAAGACATTTCGGAGCCTTTCTCTCCTTTTGGAATATAGAAGAGGAATTAAGTGATCCAGCATCAAAGACTCACATTCTAAGTAGTGCTATTAGTCAATTTGCATTTCTTATTAATCTTTTGGTTTTGAGCTGGATGTTGTCAACCATGCATAACTTATCTGAGCAGTTTCAAAACAAAAATATAGATCTTCCACAGGCCTTGACTAACGTCATGAGTGTCTTCCACCTTCCATCGAAGGAGAAGGCAAATGCTGATGACTCATTTAAAGCCTTGTATAACCAAGCAAAGTCATTCGCTGCCAAACTTGACATTAAAGAAGAGATTCCAAGAATTTGCTGCCTTCAAAGAGCAAGTAGCAACATCCCTTACACCACAGAAGAAACTATTGAGTAGCTGTTTATGTGCCATACCTGGACGATTTTTTGTAACTCACTAAAAGAACGCTTTGAATCTCACAAGGAAACAGTTGCATCCTTACGAAACATCCTTCCAGAATTGTGTATCATAACAGATTTCGGTTCACTGGAGGCTGCTTTTAGTTTCTACGAAGAAGATCTGTCACATAAAGAGATTTTGCAAAGTGAGTTTATGTTGTGGAAAGAAAAGTGGAGTCGGGAAAATCCTTCAAATCTTCTCAAATTATTTGCAGTTCTTCCTGTTTCTATCGCAACCGTAGAAAGAACATTCTCTAGCCTAAGGAGACTGAAGACTTACTTAAGGAACAGCACATCTGAAAGTAGGCTTAACAGGCTTGATTTACTCTCTATCCACAGAGACATTATAGTTAGTGACGAAGTAGTTCTTGATAAGTTTGCAAGTGTATCAAGAAACCTGGACTTCGTTTTGTAACCATTGGTCTACTGTATGTATGTTTGTATGTATGTATGTATGTATGTATGTGTGTATGTGTGTATGTGTGTATGTATGTATGTATGTATGTATGTATGTATGTATGTATGTTTGTATGTATGTATGAATGAATCAGCCCAAATCAATGTTTCCTTTTTTCCTTTCTAAAGTGATTGAAATCGCCTGACCTCTTAAAATTACTTAACCTAACCTTACATTAATCTTGGCCCCCCCCCCCCAAATATATTCTATATTCGCCACTGACTGGAACCATACTCTAGTTGGGGTCTTACCGGAGACTTATATGCCCTCTCCGTTACATCCTTACTACAACGCCAAAATACCCACATAACCATGTGAAAAAATCTGTAACCTTTCTTAACTACCTCGTTAATATGATTACCCCAATGAAGATCATTCCTTATACTAACACCTAGGTACTTACATTGTTCCCCATGAGATACTATCACCCCACCATAATAATTAAATCTGAGAGGCCTTATTCCCTTAATGAGACTTACAACTTGACTTTTCATCCCATTTACATTCATACCATTGTGTGCTGTCCATTTCATTACATTGTTCAAGTCCCCCTGCATTCGCTGACAATCCTGCAACTCATTTACTACTCTATACAGTAAAACGTCATCCGCAAATATCTGTGATTCCAGATCTTTACGCATATCATTTATATATAAGAAAACAAAGATCTAATAATACTGCCCTGCGGGATTCCCCTTTTAATCATTACAAGATCATATACTGCTTCACCTACTCTAATTTTCTGAGTTCTATTTTCTTGAAATGCAGCCACACATTCAACCACTCTTTAGTCTAGTCCAATTGCCCTCATTTTAGTCAGTTATCTCCCATGAAATGAAATGGCGTATGGCTTTTAGTGCTGGGAGTGTCCGAGGACATGTTCGGCTCGCCAGGTGCAGGTCTTTCGATTTGACTCCCGTAGGCAACCTGCGCGTCGTGATGAGGATGAAATGATGATGAAGACGACACATACACCCAGTCCCCATGCCAGAGAAATTAACCAATGATGGTTAAAATTTCCGTCCCTGCTGGGAATCGAACCCGGGACCCCTGTGACCAAAGGCCAGCACGCTAACCATTTAGCCATGGAGCCAGACAATTATGTCCCATGATCTACCCGTTCAAAAGTCTTGGATAGGTCAATGGCGATACAGTCCATTTGACCTCCTGAATCTACATTTGCTTTATCTTGCTGGATTCGTACAAGTTTAGCTTCACTGGAATAACCTTTCCTAAACCCGAACTGCCTTCTACCAAACCAGTTGCTCTCTGGACCACCTTTTGAGCAGACTAAAGCGGAAGCGTGTGTATGGACCAGGGAATGGCGCGGGCGACAGTGGCAACGCCTACAGTCTTGTCACACGGTAGGTGAGGGGGCCACTCAGTGCGAGTTTTGCCAATGATGCCGTCAATGTGGAGCTGCCTTCCTTACTTACTTACTTACTTACTTACTCACTCACTCAGTGGATGTCTTCAACACGTGGGTGCAGTTCCAATCATAGTCTGTTTAAAACAGCAGTGACAGAATTTTATCAGAATGGACACAACACTAGTTGCAAATCGAGGATTGTGGCGACGTTTAGTAATAATTAATTTATTGAAATTGTGCTGGACAAAGTGGAGCTGGGACAGGTTTTCGCCTGGATCCCCAACTTCCCCTGTCAGTTTCAAGTTAAATCCAGTACGAATACATAATCATCAGTTCTCTCGCTTATTCATCAATCGTCCATGAGTAGCATGACAGATCTCTTCGGCAGGCTCATTTCAAATACTTGGAACTAGATAGGGCATCATTCCATTCCTGGTCTGGTCTTCAAATGGAATCAGGCCATATATTTAGATAATAATAGTGAATGATAAATAATAAAATATTGTTTTATAATGTAACAATAATTTAATGAATGTAATGCTTAATGTGTATGTCAAAAGAATTTGTTTGCCATGTTTTAAGCACAAAATTGTAGTTAGTACATAAAAAATGTAATTCAGTAAATTAATTGTTTAAAGATGTAAGCCGTTAAAAGACTGAATAGGATTCTAACATACATGCGTTAATGTATTAATTCTTTTTAATGCACTCGAGGTACAATCCACGAGTTATGCTGTATTATAGTGCTGGAGTACAATTTTGAATCGCGCGCTGGTTCATCTGGCAACCACAGCAAGTATGATGAGGCAATGACGCTACTTCCACTTTAGTCTGTTCAAAAGGTAGTCTGGAGAATAGTAATTTCACAAACGTGCCTAATATAATCAGAAAGGATGCTTTCCTAAAGCTTACAAACTACACATGACTGGCCTGTAATTTTCCACTTTATGTTTGTCATCCTTTTCCTTGTACACTGTGTCTACTATTGCAACTGTCCATTCATTTGGTATAGCTCCTTCATGCAAAGAGTAATCAAATATTTCAGATATGGCACTATATCCCAACTCATAGCCTTTAATATATCCCCAGAAATCTTATCAAACCCAGTTGCCTTTCTAGCTTTCAACTTTTGTAAATGTCTTGAAGAGTGTATGGAGATGTGGAGATTGTCCTTGTCTTTTTGTGCTCTCATGTTTGTCCCTGTCTTTTATTTATGCTGCTTCCTTTTCCCACAATGACCTTCCATTGTATTCATCCTATTATGTGTTCCTTTCTTGTATCTATCTCTCTCTATATGACTTGAAATGTTATACAGAGAATAGACTGTTTTGGAAATCTGAAAATGCTCTAGACATAACACTTCACAAGTTTCCTGTTGAATTCTTTCTTTACCATTTATTTACGCTGTGCAGAGCATATCTTCATTAATCATACTTTCTAGATACTGTACATTAAGTTCTCAATTTGCTTTACATCCTTGACTTCTTTATAAATTTTAAATTTACTACCTTGTTCTCCAAGGATCATGCTTTTGATTTTCTCTGTGAATCATATATGAGGAGCATCATTTCAAAATATCGAGGTCAGAATACATTTTGATGCGGCTTCGTGCCAATTAGGATATGCTCCTTAACGCTGTTGAGTTAGATCAGGTCATTTCGTATTCTTTCCCATAGGAATTCAGTGCTGAAGAAACATGATTCAGAACAAATTGTATTATGTGCAACACGGCGAACGGTTCAAAACATATTATGTTCACGATAATGTTTCCCAGCCTGCATATATCCCGCTCTTTTGTTGGCTATTCCCGCTATTTAGATAGTGTGGTATTGCTTGCATACCCATTCACTTTTGATCACCATGGAGGGCTACTTACCCATAGGAGAGCATTCGAAAGGAAGTAGAAAGCGAATAAGAGTTGCAAAAACTAAAAGACAATATGATCAGGAAGCTCGGTAAGTTAACACTCCTGTTGTAAGTTACGAATGATCATTATTATTGAAATTGGTTATATCGGTGTATTAGATGTGCTTTTTGCGTGGGAAAGATTGTATAAACGCATGTTTCCGTACATTGCATACGTTTTACTTAGTATATTTACTGCTAGTCCTACAACGTGAATTATTACGTGGACGTCTTCTTATTTTAGGTACTCAAATCACGATCCACATTTAACTAATTTCGAGGCACCATGCAATCACAAGGTAGGCAGATTCAAGTGTGGGAGCATCCCAGTATTCTACCTGGCAAAAGCAAAAAAATGTAGTTTACTGCGTACCAAACAAAGTGGAACAAGATCGCCAACTGAGCCATATGATAAAAGTTACATCTCCGAAACCACAAAGAACTAGAAAGCAATATGCAAGAGAACGCAGTCGGTATTCCATTTTTGTGTCATATGAGGTAGGTTATATTTGTCTTTATAATCCTGCTACTAGATTTCAGGAGAAAGTGCTACAATGTCATGTTATTATTAGGATGTCATTATCTGTAGTGAACAGCTGAGTAATTCAGTAAACAGTCAACTGGAATAAATAATGGGGTGCTTTATTCTCATTTTCCTTCTGTTGCAAGGAAAAAGTTGATATAATTGCACAGTACAACTGAACTTAACAAGAACAGAATACAGCTCAAGACTTTAGCTAAACTAGTAGTTTATTCTTCTTTTCTAGGTGAATACTGGTGATCAAGTAAAATTGGTCTGCTCAAAATTCTTTCGGAAATTGTTTGGGATAATCCAAACCAGGATTAATAATATATCCAAAGCTGTTAAGAATGGTGAAGGTGTTCGAGAGAAGAGAGGCGGGCATAGGAAGAGTGCTCTGTTTGCTGCGAAGAAAGAAAAGGTGATTGCGTTTATTTCTCAGTTAAGAGGAAGGGAATCCCATTACAACAGGAATATAAGTCAGAGGCTTTATCTACCAGCAGAGTTAAACATAAACAGACTCCACAAAATGTATAATGCGAGTGTTTCCGCGGACCTGAAAGTGAAAAGGTGGTTCTTCCACAATATTTTCCGTACACAGTTCAACATTCGGTTTGGGACACCATCCATGGATGCTTGTAGTTATTGTGCTCGAATGCTCTTTCAGATTAAATCTGAAAAAAGATAGTGCTAAAAAGAACAATTTACTAGCTGATTTGGGAGCATATAAAATTCACTCACAGACTTTTCACAAACTTTTGAGGGAACGATCTGCTGACACAATGTCCTTCTGCTTTGATTTGCAACAAGCACAACCAGTGCCTAAATTATCAATTGGCAAAGCATTCTATTCGCGCCAAATATCATTTTACGCACTGTGTGTTACTGATGTCAGTATTCAGAATCCAAAATTTTATGTATGGAACGAGACTGAGGCTGGAAGAGAGCTAAGCGAGTTGTCATCAGCTGTTACTTCATTTTTAGATGAGGTACATTTCGATAAATCGATCACCTGTATCAGGCTATTCGCATACAGATGTGGAGGCCAAAACAAGAACATGATGTTATCCATGCTCTAATTTACTGGCTACAAACCAAAGCACACACTAACATTTCCATGATTGTCATCATCTTTCCGGCCAGAGGACATTCCTTTTTACCCGCAGACAGGGTTTTTGTGTTGTAGAAAAGTTTCTTCAGGACTGCAATAAGGTTAGCCCACCTCACCCTGTCAAAAGCTTTCTCTAGATCTAAGCAAAGCATATTCAAGTTCTTCCCCATGTACCCCCACCCCCACCCCTTCTCCTTTATTCTAGGTAGCCCAAAGGCATCTGATGTTCTTCACTACTTGTCTGAAATCATATTGTTCCTTTTCTAGTACGTTTTGTCACTCCATGAGGATTATGTACGTCTGTCTACCCCTTAGTTCCATTCCTTGATACAGGGTCAAGGATGGGGGTAAGATGAAATTATCTGGCATGGGTATATAGCACTTCCTGATGCCAACCTCATTTGAGGAGCTAATGGAGATGAAATGAATGATGATGAATAAAATTGGGTAAGGAGGTGGAAGGGATCAGCTGTGGTCTATGAATAGGAACCGTCCCAGCATTTGCCTCAAAGTGAAAATAGTAAACCACAGGAAACCATTCTCAGAACAGCCAACAGTGGAGTTTGAACATACTCACTCCTGAATGCAGAGCTTGGCTCCAAAGCCGTAGTACGTTAACACATGCAGCCACTTCGTGTGGTCACCACCAACTCATGACGATAATATAGTGAATTCATAGTATGACTGTAACAAGGGAGAAGATGCTAGTAAGCTTAGCCTTTTTGTTCAGCTTTTCATTGTTGTCACAAGTGAAAACTGAAGCGTGGGCAAATTTTGGTATACCAAACAGCTGTTAGAATGTCTATGATGAAAGCCTTCAACAATCCATGCAGTTTGCAGAAGATCTCAAAGAAAAGGGGAATGATCCCTCTGGCACCAACCATGAAAATGAATATTATAATGGTTCTTGGATGGTATTTCTCTTTATAATATTCTATTGTTGTCTCACATTCAAGTCTCTTTTCTAAATCTACTTCTTCAGGTTGGATCTCATGCGTCTCAAGCCTTATGGTAAAATCTATGACGTATCAATGAGATGAGTTTGGTTTAAAGGCAATGATGCAAGCTGCCTAGTACTATCTTCCCATTCAATACTCCATTTCATACTATGTCAGCATGTAAAAGATCTCTGGTGACACATTTGGTGTCTATTCGACAAAATTAATTATAACTCGGTCATAGATGCCCAAGAGAGATTCTGTTTACTCTGCCATCTAGTAGGCCTAGATTAAAAAGGAACATCGAAACTGATAAGCAAGCAGCAAGATGGTGTCAACTTAAAAACTTGCACATGATAGTTGCATAGAAGTTCTTCATAGGGACAGACTCCTAGGGTATCAGAAAGAGTTTTGAACTCCCTCTGTGGCAACATTGACAGAGGTTGTCGTGTTTTTATCTGCCTGGCTCACTCCTTACAGCTGACAAGTTCACAGTCATCTAATGCTTTCTTTGTTGCAGGTTAGGCTCTTGGGCTACTGGACCCATCTATTTGCTGGACAGTATTGTTTGTGCAGAAGCTCTCCTTTTCATATTCCTGTTATCAAAACCTCTGACTCTCAGTTGTTCTTTGAGTCCAGAAAAAGATAAATTAGCATTTTTTTTTTGCTTTCCTTCTCATAATTGTTTTAGGTTCTCATCTGGAACAGTGAAATGAATAAAAGGACAAATATATTATAAATGTACTATCCACTGAAAGCCAAGAGTTCCAACTACATGAGATGGAAGTCAGAGGACAAGATGGCATTCTTAAGAACTTGGGCATCTACAGTACCATGTGAATTAATCACAACAAGGTATATTTTCCCCATAATTTTCCCACTGGTTTGTAACAATTTGCTCCATGAAATTTATTACATATGACAGTTTGCTACACATTACTTATTCGTAGATCCTGTGCCCTCTATGCATTCTTTGCACTGTTATTCATTGGTAATTAACCTATGTGATGACTGTTTTATACTAAAAGTGTATTTATTTCAATGTGTGTGAAGTTTCCTTGTGCGATTAGTAATACATATGTCTTCAATGGATACGACTCCCAGGAAGCGTAGTGAGACTGTAGCATTATTTCAGACTACTTCCATGACACAAGGAGAGTTAGCAACTAAATCTGGTATTTATTTATTTATTTATTTATTTATTTATTTATTTGCTGTCTTTATTTGTGGCAAACTTAAGGCTCTTGGCCCTCTCTTACACTTAACCACATTATGCGGCTTGACACTGAATACATTATATATGTTCAAACTTAATATATAATTTAATATACTGTAGACTAAAAGTCCTTTGTGGGGTGGACATCGATTCAAACCAATATATTTCAAAGATAACTTAACCCCAAGAAAGAAATACAAAACACCGAAATCCACTAGGAGGAGGAAATATGATCCCAGTTACTTGATAAATAATGCATTGTATTCAGAGAGATCCAAAACAAATCTAAGCAACAAACTGGAAACGATTATTGATAAACTGAAAAACATTGCCAAAGAAATTGCTCTTATTAGAAGGAGAAAGAAACACGCCTGGTGGAATGAGGAATGTGATATGGCAATACAGAAAAGGCACAAAGCATGGCTAAATGACCAACAAAAGAAAACTGAAAAATCTCGAGAAGAACTAACCATTGCTAGAAGATAAGGGCCAAAGAAATAAGAAGAATCAATAGAGACCAACAAAAAGAAAACCTAAAAATCATAGATGAGTCATTCAAACAACATAAGACAAGGGACTATTACAGGACATTTAGACAATATCAATCAAAGTATAGTCCTCCCACACTCACGATAAAAAAGAGAAACTAGCTCACAATAATCAAGAGAATCCACAATTCTAGCCGATCACTTCAAAGAATTACTAAATGCTGAGGAACCAAAAGAATACTTAGAATTTGAGCCTTATTAAAAAAATAAAACATATCTAGAAAAGGTTATACCACCATCAAAACGATTGGTTGGCTCAAGAACTACAAGGCAGCAGGAGAGAATCAAGTGGTTGCAGAGCTGTGGAAGATTGCAAATAAACAAACACTTCTAAACCTCCACAAACATAGACATCTGGAATTCTGAAAAACTGCTTGAAGAATGGAACACAGCTATAATTCATCAAATACACAAAAAGGGCAAGAGACTGGATCCAAATAATTACTGGGGAATTTCTTTACTTGATGTCACATATAAGATCCTGTCTAGAATTATCCTAACAAGAATTCAGGAACAACTTGACCAAGAACTTGGAGAATATCAGGGACGATTTCGACTTGGAAGAAGTTGTCCAGATCAAATCATCACTCTTAAGTGGATCATGAAACATCAAAGAGTGAGAAACAAAAAGTTAGTCATCACTTTTGTTGACTTCAAGAAAGCATATGACAGTATCCATCGTGAGTCATTACTGGACATTTTGAGCACTTCTTGTATTAGATTGCAGTATCCCTGCTGGTACACCAGCATGGCAGTATCCCTGTTGGTACACCAGCATGGCAACTGCTATTAAAATCCTCAAGAAATTTGAATTACACCAGAAACTTATCACCATTATTGGAATTAATATTAAGAACACTAAATCAAAAGTTACATTCAGAGGGGAGTTGTATGAATCAATTGAAATCCAGACTGGACTTCGACAGGGTGACGGTCTCTCACCATTACTATTTAACTGCACACTGGAGAAAATCATGCAAGAGTGGACTAAGAAATGCCAACCAAACATCATGATTGGCAAAAATATCAAACTCAATTGCCTGGTATTTGCAGATGACCTTGCGCTGCTCGCAAATAGTGTGGAAGAGGCTAAACACCAAATTGAAGAACTAAAAAAAAATAGCAGCAAAAGTCGGACTGCAGATTCGAAGAAAACCTACTAAGACTCATACCTACCTATGAACATGTACTCATATTTGGTGACTTTTAATACAAACCTATTAATAGACTCCAGTGAAGCAAATCGTATACAGAACTTATTTACCTCTTGTAACCTGATCGCTACTGCCACTTAACCCTACTCACCACATGTATAAGTCTAACGGATCCTCACACACTAATAGATTTACTCATCACGAACAAACACTGACTTCTTGTAGGAAGCAGGCAATGTAAACAAAGGAGTAAATAGGGAGAGGCGGGCAGGGGAAGAAAAGGGGAAGGTGGGGAGGGAGAAGAAAATCACTGACAAGATCTTATCATAACAAAAGCCGATAAAGGCAATCCAACTGTCATTATGAATAAGTCAGATTACATAGAAAAAACAAAACAATTCTTCAAAGACAGCTCATTTTTCTATAACCAAAAGAGACTCTACACTAAAAATTCAGCATCAGCTTAAACAAACATTAAAAAATGCATCATGTCTATTAACAAACAAAGATATAAATAAATTACAATGAATCTAGGCCTGCCAACTGCCAAAGCACTTCCCAAAATACATAAAACTAATATTCCTATCTGACCCATCATTAATTACAGACCCAGTTCTTTATATAAAATTTCACAGTTCGTCCAACATTTCCTCAAAAGAAATCACCATTTTTTAATCTGGGAATTCCATTAAGAACACTAATGAATTGGTTGAAAAACTAAATCATGTTATTATTCAACCCAACTATTCTCTCCATTCCTTCGATATTGTTAACATGTATCCAAGCATCCCGATTTCAAAACTTTGTCCCATTATTCCCAACAATTTAAACAAATACAGTAGTCTGAACCCACTAGAAATTCAAGATTTCATCCCTATTCTAAAAATTGTTTTGAATAACAATTATTTCACATTTGACAATACCATTTATCAGCAAAATGGGTTAGCTAAGGGACCGCCGGCATCAGGCATACTAGCTGAAATCTGTCTGGAGCATTTAGAACACACCAAAAGTAATAATAACAACATCTTTAGAAATATTATTTTTTGGACAAGATATGTGGATAACACATTCAATCGTCTTCTAGTAGTGCTGCTATTCTATGCAGCTGGAACATTTTCAAGCAGTGATCACTGATGTCTGTGATATTGACAGAACAATTGCATGCCGCATAATACATAAGGTTTCAGATTTCACTGTTTCGTTATCACTACAGTTCATTAAACTCCCTCTTGCATAATAGGAATAAAAAGAGGTAATGGAAGGTAAATTGACCTAGATTAAATTTTGATGGGAGCTAAAATCAGGAACACTTTTAGACATCTGAATATTTCATTGTCTTTACTTCTGAAGATAGCTGATAGCTGGAGATTGTTTTAAAATACAGATGTACTGAAACACAACCGATATCTTATTAGTACTAGATGGCAAACACTCCTCGCTCATCATCTGTTTCACTGTATTCTAGTGGGAGGTTCTCCATAGATAGATTATGTTCTGCACTGTTTAATTTTGAATATAAAACGACTATTAAAATATTGTAATTAAAGAGTGTCCTAAGACCTTTAATTTATGCCTTAATTTGTTCCTAAATGTTTTCAACTTTAGATGTTATAGCCCTTCAAAACTTTGGACAAACAATTTTTGCAGTCTAAATTTGTGATGATGTCAAACCTATAAATATTAGGACAAAAAATATGTTTTTAATTAAATTGCAACACCAATCCTCTGAAGAATGCCATTTGTTGTGTTGAGATTGAATGTAAACCAAGCATTTGAAATTACCACTGCTGAGTCCTTGTGCATGTTTTACATGATGTTATCAAATAGGTTACAAAGAGGAGAAAAACTACAATGTCTGGGTACTGCTGCGTTCCAATGTGCCAAAGTAAACATCAACTGTAGCCTATTCATACTACCAGCGCGAATCATAAGAGGAACTTCAAAATATAGTGGGACCCGCAATATCAAAGTCTGCAATTTATAAATTTCATTGTAATGGTCTGTATTGATTCTAATTTAACTTAGATTCAGAAATGGTTTCCTCCTTTCAATAATTTATTTTCCTATACAGTATCACATAGAACTACTACACAGCATACAGTATGTGTCTTTTTTAGTACATGTTCAGTCTCTTATGGAAGACATCCTCAGCTAAAAATAAAAATCACTTGATTTGCAAATGAGGTGTCTACTTCAGTGGGAAATGATACACAAAAATACATTATTATAAGCACTAAGTTTTAAATTAAAAAGAGAAGAAGACATTTTCCTGAAATAGTGTATACAATTTACATTAACAATTCTTCCATTAAACATACAGCTCATCCTTAATAAATTTATATTTACAAAATTCTACTCATAATATTTTCTGTACTTACACATATAATCAACTCATATACAGTATGTGGAATTACATCAAATAATACTACAAGGATTGGGGCAAAAGTCATGGGAACTATTTTTTTTCCTTGTAGATATGTGAACAGATCACAAATGTATATGTGTCGTGAGGAAGTTCTGCAGGCATAGTGTGTATACAGAAAAACAGATGGCTCTGTGATAGCTGGTAGTAGCGCAGCGAGGGCTGTGAAAACAGTCAGTTGGTGAGTGTCATGCAAGACGGATGTAACCCCTGTTGAGCAGCGCGCTTACATCAAAATAGCCGTTCTCTGAGGGAGAAATGTGATGGAATGTCACAGTGAATTAGTGGAAGCCCTTGAGAATTATGCCCTACCATACCATACAGTAGCAAGGTGGGTAGGAAAGTTTCAGCAAGGATGTGTGTCAACCAGTGATGAGCAACGTTTGGGACGACCTGTCAGCGTGCGGACCGACGTGGCACGTGCCGTCATCGAGCAGCTCCTGGATGAAGACAGACGATGGACGCTACTGGAGTTAGAGAGGGCAAGAAACGCACCATCAACAAAATATTGCGTAATGAGCTGCAACTGCGCAAAATCGCATCGCGGTGGGTACCGCATGCATTGACGGAAGTTCGAAGGTGGGTGCGCTATGCAACATGCTCCGAGCACCTTGCACACTGGCAACAGGGCAGCGATCAATTCTTGTAACGAATAATCGCCATCGATGAATTTTGGGCCAGGGCATACGAACCAGAACTGAAACATCAGTCCGTGGAGTGGCGACATGCTAGATCACCAAGGAGGCAGAAGTTCCGTCAGAATCCTTCCCCAGTCAAACTGATGGTGATCGTCGCATATGACGTCAGGGGTGTCATTGTTTGCTACTTTGTTCCACATGGCAGAACAATGACCGCACAGTACTACAGGGACTTCCTGGTGCGACAGGTACGATGTGGCATTCGGGAGAAACGTCTGGATCTTGTGGACAGTGCAATAATCCTGCACGATAATGCAAAACCACATAAAGCAGAGTGTGTAGGGCAGCTACTGCGACGATGGGGATGGGAAGAATTGGAGCACCCACCGTACTCTCCCGACATTTCACCTTGTGACTTTGATCTCATTCGACACATTAAGGAACCACTACGTGGTAGACGGTTTGCAACACGAGAGGACATTGCTAATGCTGTGCACCAGCAGGTGACTTGATTCACACTTGGTGCGGCAAATGCTGAGGCGGATGGTATTAAGCGCCTCCCACATCGTTGGCAGAGAGTGGTGTCAGTAGCAGGGGACTACTTTGAGGGTCTTTAGGCCCAGGTTTGTCATGTCAACTTTATGTGTACTGTGTTGTTATTCTTTTGCACCTGGAAGGCCATTGCCCTGTATACTACCGTAATAAATTAGTGTGTTACGATATTTCAGTGCTACAGTATAAAGATAATTTAAAAGTCACCACCTTATCAATACACAGATTTATTTACTTCAAAATGATACTTCAAAGTGATACCAATCAATACGGAAATGAAGCTAATAGATTATAATTTCAGTGCTATTCATTGTCCACACATGTAGTTAACACCTTGTCCTTTCGTCTGTATATGTCACATTTTCCAACTGGACTGATAACTTCAAGAAAAAAAATAAAATAAATAGTTGCCATGACTTTTGCCCCAACCCTCGTATACAACTGCTATAAGGTTTAAATTGACATTGAAATTTTTTAAAACCCATTTTGGTACCTAACATACACAACGACCTGCTGCGTCTTAACCAGAATCCCCTTTGCCAATTTTCATAAAATGACAGATACATTAAAAAATAAGTTACAACACTGTAAATATTTTAAAAATATTGAACATTAATAATATGTTTGTTGTGTTTGTATTGTCTTCTTCTTATTATCTTCCTCCTCCTCCTCCTCCTCCTCCTAGATAATGAAGTGCTTATTTGTCCTTGACACTGCTCACTGATATAGTGGAGTGTGCTTTCCTAACCTGTTTATGTCCAGAGAATTCTTTTGATCCAAACAATTTGAAATTCTAATAAATAGTTCAAGGTCAGTTGTGATGTCAGAAATAGAGGCAAAACATTTTAAATTTGGTAATGCCGGAATAATGATCCGTATATCATACCATGGACATAACAAGATCAAAAATATCTATCAATAATAAACCAGTAAATTATTAAAAATTACTCCACTAATATATATTGGCCTCAGTTAAGATATCAACGGTCCATGCTGTGAAATACATTTGTTTGGTATGATAAGCAGCAAAACAAAGTTCAGGTTGGAGTCCAGCATTCCAATGGAAATGAAATTTGGCACACTTTCTGCAATATGCATAGCACCATTCGGTGCTCTGCCAAGCAACTACATGTTCTATTCAATCATGTCTGATATCTGCCTAATTACGCTTTCTTCCTTTACGTGTCAGCCAATATTACTTCTTGGAATATACTCTCATTCTGTACAGGCCTTTCAATTTCTCCATTAGGTCTACAACTCCCATACCTGAGTTATAAAATTCACAAGTATTGGTAGTGTAGACTCAGTTTCTCCTGCTCCTTCGCAGTGCGCAAGTTCCCAACCAACTTCTTCAGGTATTCAAATGTTAGTCGATACAATACCGAACATTATCATTCCACCTTACTAAAGAGAGATTATTTGCTCATCCTGAAAGGCATAGCAACTCCCCTTCGATGCATTCTTCAGTTCATATAGTGGTGCTTTTCTAATTCGATCCGCCCTGATTGTACCAATGCATATGCTGTTCGCTTTTTTTTTTTATGAGTATAAATAAACGCTTGCCAGAACAGGAAGTATTGCAAGGCGACAGGTACTAAGCAAGGTACTGTGTGGTCCAATACTCTCACTTTTATTTATGTTGGCAAATTCGATAAGCCCACATACTGCAACAGCAAGTTATATCGTAAGTGCCCAACGCATGATACAGTAGAACCTCGACTATACGTTCCCGGAAACTACGTTTTCCCTTATTATTCATTCAAATTACGAGGTCCCCCAAGCATCCTAATTAAATCACGTTGTAAAAATCCTGCATTATCCATTCCTCGAAAAACGATTTCCCAGATAAACCATTCAGAAATTTCAGTCCCATCAACGCTAAATCCTCGATCACGCATTTTTCAAGAAACTGTATCTCACGAAAGTACGGCTACGACATACTTACGGATCTTGGTGTTAAAGTCCCGTCATTGCGGTAATTTGAGGAAGTACTGTACTGGAAAAAAGATCGGCAGTGAACTTGCGTAAGGGACCATCTTAGCATCGCATTTGGGTGGTATTGCTTAGAGAATCCTCGGAAATCATAGAGCAGAGAGGGTCCACAACAACTGGAAGGAGACAGAGTGCATTTCAACAGCTCTTCTTGAAGACGGAACAAGTTTTGTCAAATGTTCGTACTTGCAAAACGTCTATATTATGCCCAGGGTTAGATTTTTATGTTTTTTTTACTTTTTTCGAGTGTATTGCCGAACAGGTTTTCGGCACTTTCCTCAGGGCACTGTATAATCACTGGGCTTTCAGGCAGGAATCAAAACTGCTCCTTCTTAAATAACACAAATTTAGTATTTTAATATTATCATATACGATTATGTTATCGAGACCAGAACAGATGTTGCACCTTAGATACATAAAGCCATGGGAGGTTTTGCGATTGCCTATTACTGCTTTGGTCCTAATATAAGACTGGGAATTTCACGTTTTTGTGTTAAAATATTATAAAAACTGCAGTTGTTTTATTTGCGCATGTTACATTTAAAAACTTTGTATCATTTCGCACTTGTACCGGCTCGTATAGTGATTTTGCAAGTGATAAAAATCATTGCTATCCGTATTGAAGATACTGAATGTAGGATGCTAAAAGGTTAGTTTTTTCCACCTATTCAATACATATAAATTTTATAAATTAGGAATTTATTGTTGATTCCACTTGAGACATGTTTCGCCCTTCATTGAGGGCATCATCAGTCAAAATATCACCTCAAGGTAAAAAATCAGGTAACTGGTTAGTAGTTGACGGTACAAATTAATACATATTATTAATACAATTACAAAAATTAAGTATGGGAAATAGTTGTACAAAAGTGATGGTTGAACATATAGGTTTATAGATGAAAAGTCAGCACCAATGCCTAAAATTAACATAGTAGAGTTCGGCAGTGGTGCTCTGGAGAAACAGTTGACGCAATCATAGGGAAATAAAAAGTTAAAAAATATTTACATTAAAACAATTAAGGGAGAAAAGGTGTAGTTTCTCGGCGTCAATGTTTGTATCCAAAAATTAATGTCAAAGGTTGGTAACTATACAGTATTTACATTGTTCAATTGAACAGTTGAGATAAAGTTTTAAAAATATTTACATTATAACATTCAGCGTAAATGTTTGTAATAAAAACTAATGTCAATAGTTGGTAACTATATAGTAATTACATTATCTAAATGAATAGTTGAGAATTTACAAATATATACATAATTACAAAAGAGCAGCTGGTGTGTAAGGATAAAAAATTTTTAGTACCAAGTGCGTCCTGATGTTTTAGAGGTTGGAAGAAGGAATTAGTATTGACATTTCAGAAATATGTAGAGCAGTTTAATTTAGTTAAAATCACCGGGGGTAGGGAAATATTTCATAGTCAAATGAGGTTTTATAGGCATCAAGCTGGAAGTTTTTCAGTTGCAGTGCCGAGATCGGTACGGAGACTGGTCAGTGTGGATGGAGATTCATGGGTATTCCGTGCGTTTGAACGGCAACAATGGTGACAGTTATTAGTGGGTAATTGCTAGATATATGGGTAATTGCTAATTATGAAAATGTTGCGGGTTGAAACTTTCGCTTATTCTTTTAGTTGACTTCTGTAGCATCGAATGTGATGTGAAGACATCGGTGTGAAATGCCGGTGAGACAAATTGATATTGTTCCGTGGAATAAAGTATGGCGGACTTCGGGATGAAGTTATTGTTCTTTTCTGGTCTGGTGAGAAAGAATAGAGTTGCTTGTGTTGTGAACTGCTGTGGAGAGATTAGAATGTATACGGCAACTGCAGAGTCAGAGCGTTATTCTAATCTCTCCACAGCAGTTCACAACACAAGCAACTCTATTCTTTCTCACTAGACCAGAAAAGAACAATAACTTCATCCCGAAGTCCGCCATACTTTATTCCACGGAACAATATCAATTTGTCTCACCGGCATTTCACACCGATGTCTTCACATCACATTCGATGCTACAGAAGTCAACTAAAAGAATAAGCGAAAGTTTCAACCCGCAACATTTTCATAATTAGCAATTACCCATATATCTAGCAATTACCCACTAATAACTGTCACCATTGTTGCCGTTCAAACGCACGGAATACCCATGAATCTCCATCCACACTGACCAGTCTCCGTACCGATCTCGGCACTGCAACTGAAAAACTTCCAGCTTGATGCCTATAAAACCTCATTTGACTATGAAATATTTCCCTACCCCCGGTGATTTTAACTAAATTAAACTGCTCTACATATTTCTGAAATGTCAATACTAATTCCTTCTTCCAACCTCTAAAACATCAGGACGCACTTGGTACTAAAAATTTTTTATCCTTGCACACCAGCTGCTCTTTTGTAATTATGTATATATTTGTAAATTCTCAACTATTCATTTAGATAATGTAATTACTATATAGTTACCAACTATTGACATTAGTTTTTATTACAAACATTTACGCTGAATGTTATAATGTAAATATTTTTAAAACTTTATCTCAACTGTTCAATTGAACAATGTAAATACTGTATAGTTACCAACCTTTGACATTAATTTTTGGATACAAACATTGACGCCGAGAAACTACACCTTTTCTCCCTTAATTGTTTTAATGTAAATATTTTTTAACTTTTTATTTCCCTATGATTGCGTCAACTGTTTCTCCAGAGCACCACTGCCGAACTCTACTATGTTAATTTTAGGCATTGGTGCTGACTTTTCATCTATAAACCTATATGTTCAACCATCACTTTTGTACAACTATTTCCCATACTTAATTTTTGTAATTGTATTAATAATATGTATTAATTTGTACCGTCAACTACTAACCAGTTACCTGATTTTTTACCTTGAGGTGATATTTTGACTGATGATGCCCTCAATGAAGGGCGAAACATGTCTCAAGTGGAATCAACAATAAATTCCTAATTTATAAAATTTATATGTATTGAATAGGTGGAAAAAACTAACCTTTTAGCATCCTACAATCGTATAGTGATCACGCTTGCCAGCTGAGCTCAAGGTCGTGAATAATCGTAATTTCGGAAGTGTTAATGATATCTTTTCTCTTTCCAATTTGATTGTGATTAGTGACTGGCAGAATTGAATGTAATGCATTCTATAACTTGAGAATAGATACTTACATTCGAAACCATATCAAATACAGTAGAGACAATATGCGATTCTTCCGGATTTAGCCTTGTTAAAATGGGAGACAATTCGCAAGTAGCGCTCCTAGTGGCGTGACCTGAAAATTTGCGCTAAATTCAAATATCAATGGAAATGCATATACGGAAAAGGATAAATAAATTACGTCTAGAAAGGAAGTGTTGCTAAAATATTAACTTCAAAGTTGCTAAAGCAATTCTGGATACATGAATGAAGAATTATTTAACAGGTTATTATATAAGGACTGAAATTAGACATATAATCAAGATGTGAAATGGACTGCTGTGAAAGGGCTTGATCTTTCATTTATGCATTACTTTTTTAGCTTTAGCATAACTGCCTGAACTTCCACGGTTAGATTTGTCTTGTTTTCTCATTTAAAAGCATTGTACATCACACTAGAACACTTGTCAATAAAAATATCGGCACATTCCTTACACACATGATTCAATGAATTTACATTTAACAGCTGGACAATTTTCCTTTTAACTTGAAGCCTACTAACATAAAGAAAATCTATAAATTTAGCCGCAGAAACATTTGAAATTTCCTTATAAGAAATACTTGTCATTACATTAGGGTGTAGCAAATTTGCATCATCATCACATTTCTTAAATCACCCATATTTTCTTCAGTGCTTGACAACACATTCGGCATTCCAAATGGGGTAACTTGGAAAACAACCAGCCACACACATATGCATATGCATTTTCCTGAATTAAATCAAAACCCACAGATCACACCTACAACAACACATTGGTACTGAAAGTTAACTGCTGCAATAATACAATAAAATAAGCTTATTGTGTTTTAAGCCAGTTAAAATATGGGTCGCACAGGTCAGAAGTTTAGGAAGTAGGCCTTCTATAACAATATCTTTGTATCTGGAAGAATATATATGCAAACACAGTATTTACTTACATTTTCTTGTCATGAGGGAAACGGAAGAAAGATCGCGAATCCTTCTGCACTTCATAGTTATTGCAGCCAAAAGCAGCACATATCTTTCCACTCATATTCATAGAAAATATAAAGGAATGACACACGCTACTGTTTACTTATGTCAACTTAATGCAAACGCATAAATAACCCCAAAAACACAAACAAATACACATGCTCTTATGACAGAATCAGTAACTCTCAGGTCACTCCGCTAGACAGAGTTCTAATCGCTGTCCCTCGATATCTCGCACTGTGTTGCATATTGTCTCTACTGTATCTGACCATATTCTCGAGTTCAACATAACCTTCAAAAGTCAATGTAGGCCTAATTTACGCGGTACAAGATTTCCATAAACTGGCGAACAGTATACCGGTGACAAAATTACAATGGAAGAGTAAAAAAAAAAAAAAAACAGGGGATTTTGCCATCATGTTGGACACTTTTGTATCTAATGTGCTTTATTTTATTAGATAAGAAAATTAAAAACTACTTGTGGTCGATTGTTGTTTGGCCTGGCATTACGGGTATTAGATTTTTTGAAGAGTTTGGCTGATCGTTGGTGAACTGAAAGAAGTTTTCAGAGGAAAATGACAAAAGTTTCCCCGGTAAAACTAAATGTAAAGTTTCGAGATTTTTAAGTCTCGTACCGGTAGGTAATAAATGTTTGAAGCCAGTCCCGCCGACTAACTTGCATGCCTCAAACCTGGAGGGCCCGGGTTCGATTCCCGGCCAGGTGAGGCATTTTTACCCGGATATGATTACCTTTAATTGAGGAACTATTTAATGGTGAGATGGTGACCCCAGTCTAGAGAGCCAGGAGTAACGGCCGAGAGGATTCGTCACACTGACCATGTGTCACCTCGTAATCTGCAGGCCTTCAGACCGAGAAGCGGTCGCTTGGTAGGCAGAAGGCCCATTGGGGCTTTAGTGTGGTTTGGTTTTGGGGTGTTTGTATGATTATAAGTACACATACAGTATTTCATTTTTGTGATGTTTGGCCAAATTGTGTATGGTTCACTCATTCCCGGATATTCCATTTTCCCGTGTTGTACATTTTTTTCGTGGTCCCTCCAAAAACAGAGAATCGAGGTTCCACTGTATATCACACACCATTGGAAGACAGACTATGGCTCTCTAGATATTTTAGAAAACAAGTATATTATTAAGAAAATACGTAGGTAATTTACATTATAGGCTATCATTCTCAACAATTATATACGAGTGGTCAAAAGTCATGGGAAGGGGTGTCCCATTAGAAAATGTGCCGTGTATGACCACTGAGCATTGCGGCTAGCTGCGGCGTACCTGAGCAGTCTGTCACAGACACTAGTGTCCTGTCTTGATTGGTTGACATAACACATCATAATAAAATTATACACACAATGGTGATTGCCTAAAAACATATCAATGGGTTGAAGAACATAGTGACAAATTATGCTATGCTCACAATGACATGAAACATTTTGCACTTTAAGTAAGATCTTGGTTCTGGGTTTAAATACTGTCATGTGTTTGTAGAACACGGAGCAGACTGTCGGTCTTGTTACAATCAATTTGAAAATATGTGAATCAGTTGAAATAAAAAAAACTAATGAAAAATTATATACATATTGACTGAAGACGCTTGGCTCTTTAAGTAAGTTCTTGGTTCTTAATTGAAAATACTGCCAAGTGTTTGTGGAACACTGAACAGCCTTGTTGGCCATGTTTCAATCTACTTGAAAAAATGTGAACTAGTTGAAATATACAAATTGAACTGTAAAGAACACATGATATGCAATACTTAGAACTTAAAAAGTTCTTGGTTCTGGCTTAAACTGTCGTGTGTTTGTGGAACACGGAACAGACCTGTTGGTCTTGTTTCAATCTACTGGAAACATGTGCACTGGTTGAAAATATACTATGCTATTAATATAGCATGCGAGATCATTAACAAAGTGACTGTGTAATATCTCGTAACTCGGGCCAATATAGCCTACATAATCTTTGGAGGGAAGTAGGTTTAAAACGCGATAAAAACAATCCAATCATAACGTTTGTTTTACTCGCCAACATACCTAAATAATAATAATAATAATAATAATAATAATAATAATAATAATAATAATAATAATAATAATAATAATAATAATAATAATAATAATAATAGTATTGATTTTATGTCCCCACTAACTACTTTTATGATTTTCGGAGATGCTAAACAGAACATATTATGCTTTAATAAAAAAAATATGGAGTCAACGAATGTGCAAAATTAAACATTTAGATAATAAAATGCATTACCGCCACACCTGTAGATATCCATAAATGCGACAAGCTTTCCTGTTAGTTACTTTTATTCTTTCCATCGTAGAACCTCAACTCTATCCGGGCACTTAGTAGCATACCTAACCTAAACGATGTGGTCTCTCTTATCTCAATTACAGCTGTTTGGGTAAATCCTGATGTGACGAGTGTAGGGAACATGCAAAATAAAGGTTTGGCTTTCAACAGTCGCTGTTATCCAGAGAATGCTTCCAATCACTATGTATTATATTCGAAAGTACAACTCATAACATACGCTTGTTATCAGCTGGTGGGTTGGTATGCTTTTTACAGCACGGCCTTATTCAGAAGGGATGGCTTCTGCTACATATACACCAACTGGGAAAAGCAGAGACAATCTCCAGAAACCATTTGCGAGTAGATTCTCACTGTTTGGACTCTATAGTCGGGAACAAAACTATTTTTTAAGTTGCAAAACAACGGGATCTCGAATACTCGCGACTCCCGTGAAGATGACATCATTTGGAATGACGACACGCCAGTAGCAGAGAAGTTGGTGGCATAAGATAATGATAATTCAAATGAGAGCAATGATCAGGTTTACTGTGCTACAGCTTAATCATCAGACATAAATGACTGGCATTACATTCTTTTGTATTAATATTGCATAATACGATATCCTTATCCATTTTCTCTACGGGGTCGAGTATGAAGTGAGACGAATCTTCGCAGCAAATTTTTACGACCGCATGCCCTTCCTGACGTCAACCTCATCAGTTCAACAGGTCGTCAGGTTACGTAAGCAAGTCAGGATATCGTCAACCTATGACCCCACCCTGGATAATAGTCTCATGCTAAGTGCATATCGTGCAGCATCAAGTTTTCTTTCTTGCTAGTTGTGTACCATAACATTGTATTAATTAAGTGTAAATTGTATTGGGGAGTCCAGAAACCTGTAGATGCCACTCAAGTGCTACAGTAGTGTTGATGTTGTTGTTATTGTTGTTGTTATTATTATTATTATTATTATTATTATTATTAATTTATATTATTATTAATTAAATTATATTATTATTGTTATAATTCTCTTGTCTAATTGGCTTGCTTCAAATTTAACTGCAAGTGGAGCGCAACATCAGATAATCCTTTTTCTGCCTCTCCAATTATAGGTGCCTTGTATAATAATAATAATAATAATAATAATAATAATAATAATAATAATAATAATAATAATAATAATAATAATACCGGGCAAGTTGGCTGTGCGGTTAGGAGTGAGCAGCTGTGAGCCTGCATCATGGAGATAGTGGGTTCGAACCCTACTGGCGGCAGCCCTGAAGATGGGTTTCTGTGGTTTCCCACTTTCACACCAGGCAAATGCTGGGGCTGTACCTTAATTAAGGCCACGGCCACGGCCACTTTCATCCCATTTCTAGGCCTTTCCTATCCCATCGTCGCCATAGGACCTATCTGTGTTGGTGCGACGTAAAACAAATAGCAAAAAATAAATAAAATATAATAATAATAATAATAATAATAATAATAATAATAATAATAATAATAATAATAATAATAATAATGGATTTATGAGTATTACTCTGTGTAGTGCAGGTTCAAAACTGAATGTTATCAGTTTATCAGTCCTAGTAAGGTTGTGATCATGTTGTGGAGCTAGTGTTTGGTTGGTACCAGTGCAGTGTATTAGTACCATATACAGTAGGATGGTAGCAGAGACTATTGCCCTCATCACATATTTGTTGGGCTGTAGAACAAAATATTGGTAGGGGCAGCTGACTCATTTGGTATAATTAAATGAACCTTGCAACTAACAGACAATTCCTCAGCATTTGGAAATTAGGAACAACAAGAAATGAGTCAGAGTCATACTCAGGATAGCTGCAGAAAAGTAGCTTAAGCCTTACTCGTGGTTCAGAAATCAAACATTTAATTCTGGCTTGTTGGGCGTTCCTACAATCCTAGATCTTACAGTTATAGAAATATGAATGTTGGTGTAAGTAAACTTTTTTTTTTTTTTGCTAGGGGCTTTACGTCGCACCGACACAGATAGGTCTTATGGCGACGATGGGATAGGAAAGGCCTAGGAGTTGGAAGGAAGCGGCCGTGGCCTTAATTAAGGTACAGCCCCAGCATTTGCCTGGTGTGAAAATGGGAAACCACGGAAAACCATCTTCAGGGCTGCCGATAAAGGGATTCGAACCTACTATCTCCCGGATGCAAGCTCACAGCCACGCACCTCTACGCGTACGGCCAACTCGCCCGGTTTCTGTTTTGGTGATTTACATAAACATATAAATAATAATAGTAATTATAATACATACTTTGACTTTCTTGTCTGATTGGCTTGCTTCAAATTTAACTGCAAGTGGAGCAACATCAGATAATTCTTTTTCTGCCTCTCCAATTATAGGTGCCTTGTCTATAAGCTCTTCTGCTTCTTTCATCTGAAAATAAGAAAATTTGTTAGCAAAAAATACATATAATATGCTGCAGGACTGTGAAGCTAATGTCAACATTATATTTTTTTAAATTAAAAAATAAATCATGGTCACAAAATAACAAAACCCTCTGGGCTCAATTTCTCTCAGATGAATTTCAGTAGGATCAACCATGATTGGGAAGGATGTCCTCTAGCAGTCACTGCAGTATATTGATACTTGTATAGGCTAGCTGCCACATGGTACATAGTTAAGGGGGCTGTACCTTAATTAAGATCAAGGTTGCTTCCTTCCCACTCCTACCCTTTTCCTGTCCATCATCGCCCTGCGACTTAGACATGTGCAACATTTAACCATATGTTTTCTGCTATATGAGTTACCCTGAGACTGTCCTAGTCATGTATCTACTTTTCCCAGCAAGCCACACAATACCTAGTGGGAGGCCTTGAAACTACTTGAAGACAAGACATATTAGAAAATTATGTATGAAACTGCCAATCACACTACATTTTATCCAAGAACCTTCAGACTGTGCATTTTAAAATGAGAGGGGGGGAAATGTGTTCGGTTGTTTTTCTCACGGTTTCCATTACTGGAAAATGGTCCATCTATATGATAGACTGTTATTATGCCTTTCAGTTTTTTGTCTGCAACTCCCAGTGAATTAAAAAATTCCCCCCCCCCCCCCCACACACACACAATACTCTATTTGCAACTAGCTCTGTGACCTCATTTACTTTTACATCTCTTAACATTAAATCATAAGAAACAGAGTCTAACCATTATCACCTTAGTCTCCCTTTACTTCTCTTGCCCTCCATGGCCAATACCATTTTTTTTTCTCTTAGGTAATCTATCTGGCATTCGCCTCATACGAACCCACCTCCAAAGCCAATTTATACATACAACTTCATCAATCTGGTTTATTCCTAATTTAGCCTTTGTCTCCTGATTTTGAGTACTCTCCCACGATATCTCCCACCTTCTTTTTACCAGCTGTCACTCTCACTACTCTTATGTCTGCTACTTCCAACTAAATGAATAACATATCTTGCGTCTGTCCAGCTTTCACTCCCAAACAGCAAATGTGGTCTGAAAAAATAGTTTCATCTGAGAACTCATTTTTTCCTTAAAGAAAACCATTGATCAGATCTGTGAGCTTACTGAATTAGCTTTGCTTCACATTGATTCAATTTCACTTCGTATAGATCTACTATCATCTTGGGAGAAGACACACCCTAAATGCAGTCCTTGAAATGATCTAACTGTTTCAGTTTTGCATTCCTAGCCTGAGATGCCAGACTGCTCACTACATTTCCACTCTCTTCACTGAGCAAGTGGCTGCGCAGTTTGGGTCACATAGATGTCAACTTGCATTTGGCAGACAGTGGGTTCAAACTCCACTGCCAACAGCCCTAAGGAGGGTTTTCAATTCTCACACCAGGCAAATGCTGGGGCTGTACCTTAATTAAGATCAAGGTTGCTTCCTTCCCACTCCTAGTCTTTTCCTGTCCATCATCGCTGTAAGACCTATCTTTCCTGCTATATGACTTACCCTGAGACGGTCCTAATCATGGATCTACTTTTCCCAGCAAAAATGAACTGTCAGCTACTTCCCCCATTCGCATGCTGGTCACCATTTTGAATATTAACAGCTGAAGCTCTCTCTCTCTCTCTCTATGACGTCTATCTTTCCAACTTATTTCTTCCACCTCCCGTAATTTATAGAAAGTATCGTGGCAATGGTTAGGTGAACTGAGAGTGTGACAGTGGGTGAATGCCCGAGCTTAAAGGACTTTTGTGGAAAAGCTGGTTCTCTGCTCCAAGAACTTCATTTGTATAAGCCTACCGTATAATCCCACGTACCACCCACCCATGAATAAGAGCCTATATTTTAAAGGACAAATTAAAAAAAAAAGTTTGTCAAATTTATTTACAATATTTGCTGCAGAACAAGAATGTCATTTCACTAAGTATGTTTCACGAATTTAAAACAGTTTCAGACAGTTTTTAAGTGTCCTTGAAATAATACCCAATAAATTATTTAAAACATACACAGAAAAAGTTATCAATCACAGAACAACAGTCAACACCTCATTCATCATCAGAAGTATCAACTTCGGAGATTTCACTATCACTTTGACCATCACTTTTCCACACAATGTCATCGCTGCCATCCATAGCATTAGAAATACTGCCCTCTGGAAACTTTTCCAGGCGAGGTCACCAGAGACACAATTCCACGCCGTCTTTACACACGAACAAAGCAGTTGGATTTCCAGGTACTTAATATGACCAGTTGGAGTCAGTGCATAATTGTCAGCCGCCACCCACTCAGTATACAACTGTTTCAAGGTTGCTTTGAATGAACGGTTTACAAGGACATCCAACGGCTGTAACATAAACGTCAATCCACCAGGAATGATTGCTAGATTGGTTTTTGCATCCTTGGTTTGCTTCTTTACAGTTTCTGTTGTGTGACCGTGGTAGCTATCCATAACAAGCAAGCTTTTCCGTCCAAGCAATGCACCAGGGCGACATTTACAAACACATTTCAACTAGTCTTCCACTAGCAGACTGTCCATCCAACAGGAGTCCTAAGTTCTGATGATAACACCAGCAGGTAGAGTTTATTTTGGAAGAGTAGTTTTCTTCAAGACAACATATGGTGGAAGTTTAGTTACATCAGTGAGTATAAATAACATTACTGTCTGTCATTACCCCACATTCTGATGGTAACACTTTTTGACTCCTTAACATTCACAATACTGTCCAATGGCATTTTACAATACATGAGCATCTGATCTCCCAATTTTGGAAAGCAGATACAAATTTTTCTTTTGCAACCAAATTATATGGCGCTGGAAGGAAAAAAGTTTTTCTTCATAGGCAGTAGGTACACTGTGAAATTGTTGAACTCTTTCTAATGCTCAGTCCATTCCTCTTATAGAAATTTCTGATCCACCCTCGGCTTGCTTTAAACACTGGTGTAGAAAGTTCCTTTGCAATTTCTAATGCTTTTAATTCGCACATTTTGATGGACACGACGTATCTCAATTCTTGCCTTTCTATTACATACTTGTACAGAATCCTTTCAATTTCAGAAAACTGTGCCCTCTGCCAACAGAAAGCTCTATGATCACCACTACTGTTTAAAAAAAATCTTTCTTCATTCCCCAATCTCGAATACAAGATTCATCTATATCGTATTTCCTACCGGAGGCACAGTTTCCGATAATTTCAGCTTCCTTTATAACTTTCAGTTTTTCACTTACAGTAAAAGACAGCAACCATTCTGTTGAATTCATGTTTACACGTGGCACTCTAAGAATAAGAGACTGCAAACTGACTACCGACGAGCATTTACGGTAAAAGAAAAATGAAAGTGTGTTTGGGGTTGGGGGAGTGCGCGCTGAGAAGCTATGTTGCCAAGTCAAGGTGACCACGAGTGTGCCAATGTTTGATTTCAGCGTTGGCCCGTACTTAGAAATAATTTTACTGAGCTTATAAACTACAGCCAACTTTTAGGAAAGTTTTATTATTAATAAGAAAAGCGCACAAATGTGCAGAGAGTTAAGGTTCAATGTTCTTTGCTATATTCCATTAGTGATTTAGTGCGCTTGTGGTACTCGCTGAAGTGGTAGCACTTACAGGCCCTTCTGCCAGAGGCTGCATACACACTCTGGTGAGGGTTTGCGGAAACTGTTTCTTGTGCATAGCTTGTGGTGGAAACCGTGCACCGCGAGCCTAGTTATGGCACTTTGTAAATTCTTGTTTGGTCCCCTCCAGTTCCGATCTAGCATTGCATCTGTTGCGTAGAATTCGGGCCAGATGTCTGCTCTCTTGTTTTGTCTGTCCCAAAAGTTTTACACACGTTTATATTATAGAACAAGTCTCCATTATAAAATGAAATACATAAGAGAGAACAATACGGTACACACATGGTCCACTTGTTATTTTCAAACAAATGCTGTCGGATGATGTGATTGAATCCAGTGCCAACACTTAAAACGAAAATACACTAAAAATGTAACATTCCCTAAGATGCGTGAAGTATCGCGCTGCGAAATGAAAGGCTTGAATAAGTCTCACACCCAATTTTTGGAAGCGATATTTTCGAAAAAATCTTTGGGTGGTATTTGGAACTATACAGTACCTTTAGGTAAGAGCTAGAGAGACTGGTTCATGTTATATTAATCTTCATCCTCCTTTTCAGGGCCTTGGTGGGTTTTGGGAGAGTGATTGCCAAGAGTGACAAATACTGTGTTCTGAACAGTTGGAATTAACACTGTGTATGAAGCCAGACAGTCACATTATGTGAAAGCATATCACTGGAATCTCAAACTTTTTGAACTCATAAACTCTCCTATGCTTAAATATTCTATTATTCTCTATGTTGTGCTCCTGGCTGCTCATGTGAGACATGATCGGTTGGAATGGCTTTCAATGTCATTTGTATCTGTCTACATATTAGAGTTTTCAGTACCAAAGTTTGATATCTATTTGTTCCTATTACTTACTCTCTCAAATACTTTATGGCTTAATGTGAGAAATGATCCCTTGGAAAGGTTTAAATGTCATTAGTATCAGAGTCTACAAAGCAGAGTTCTTTGTATTAAAATTTGATTATGTTTATTCTTGTTGCTTAACCTCTCAAACATCATATGGCTTAATGTGAAACATGATCCCTAGGCAAGTCTTCAATATTAATTGTATCAAGGTTTTGAAGCAATGTTGTTAAAGTTAGCAAAATAACCTCAATCTTCCAACAGACACAATTACCTTGCCTACTTCATTTGAACACAAAAGTGTGTTCTATGCATTTTAAGTGTTAGTTAGTAACTATTCTACATCCTTCATGATGTTTGTTGTTAATTTTACTAAAGATGTCTTCCCTTCCCTTCCCTTCTTCTGAGGAGACAAACCATTCCATTAGTAAAACTGTATTATCATTGATCTCTGGTAAATGAAATACGTGTTAAGTTAAATTGGTTAACTTGACACTATGACTTTCCTAATTATTGAATTAAAATATTAAAGTCTGCTCTCATTAATAGGGCAGTATCTACCTTTGTGGACTCTCCTTGATAATCTGGATTAAACAGATGAACTCAATGTGTAAATTTACTTATAACTGAATAATGGTTCTTTCCGATCTTCATTCAGTACTTGCATTTCGCATATTGTAAATTTTGCTTTTTGTGTATTTAATCTGCTGTATGGAAATTTTAATGATGATGTTTTTATGTTCCACTAACTACTTTTTGATGGTTTTCAGAGACGCCAAGATGCTGGAATTTTGTCCTGCAGGAGTTCTTTTATGTGCCAGTAAATTTACCGACATGAGGCTGAAATATTTGAACACCTTCAAATACCACTGGACTGAGCCAGGATCGAACCTAGCACACTGGGGTCAGAAGGCCAGCGCCTCAACTATCTGAGTCACTCAGCCCGGCAATGGAAATTTTCATTAAAGTAAATCGAGTTAAGTGAAAGTGTTACATGCACCGTTTCATTTTGATATTTCCTGTCATTGTCCACAATCCAGGATTAATATCAGGGCCTATGCCTAGATTTCAAGATAATCCTCCTTGTATTCCACTGCACCAGTCTTTCCAAGCCTTTATTCCTACTGAATTACCCTTGCATGTTGCTAAGTAAACTTGAATCGATGTGTGTTCTGGCAAATGCACAAGTCTTGTTGAAAGTTACTCTGAATACACATGTTCCTTTGGGAATCATACATTCAAGCATATCTATCACGCCTCTTCCTCAATACAGTGGTACCCATAGCATCACATGGTAGCAGATTTATTATTATTATTTATATTTATTTATATTTATATTATTTATATTTTATGACCTTCAATGGACCACTCTTGCCAACTTTATACAAAGAGTTTTTCAGTTTCCTTTCAGCAAAGTACTTCTTCATTCTCTCAGATCTTGCCTTTCTTTCTTCATCGGAAATCACTTTCCTATTGTCTGTTTGTTGATTCTGCTTTGCAGTCTGGTCTGTTTGCCTGCGAGTTTCCTGATTTTGTCAGTTTTGTTTCTTAGGTTTTCCACTGTAATTTGTAGTTCATATCTTCCTTGATTTCTGGAAATCACTTAATGTTGCACTTACTATTCCATAATTTTTATATTATTCTACTGATGATCCTGTTTTCTGATGTCCTAATTAGAGGTTCAAAAATGAAATGTGTTTCTTCCTGATTGTGCTCATTACTGGTTCTATTTCCTTGCAGACTGTTTCATTTCTTGTTTTGTCCGGCTCCATGGCTAAATGGTTAGCACGCTGGCCTTTGGTTACAAGGATCCCCGGGTTCGATTCCCGGCAGGGTCGGGAATTTTAACCACCACTGATTAATTTCTTTGGCACGGGCGCTGGGTGTATATATCGTCTTCATCATCATTTCATCCTCATCATGATGCGTAGGTCACCTACGGGCGTCAAATCGAAAGACTTGCACCCGGCGAGCCGAACGTCCTCAGGCACTCCTGACATTAAAAGCCATACGCCATTTCATTTCATGTTTTGAGTAATCTTTCATGGCTCATTTTTCTGATGATTTCTTGCTTCTTTTTAATTCTACTAATTCACAGGCCTCCATTTGGAATTCAGTCTCTACTTAATATATATATTGTGGATCCAGATACAGTACTATATCCCCTTAAGCACAGTTCTCTTCCAGTCTTTATCGTTCTCAAGGCAATGTCAATTTAGTGTAAATATCACACGAGATACAATCACTTTCTTGCATAAAACTACTTTATTGCCGCTATATTTACTCCTTAACAACACACAATTATATTCAATTATACACAACACTACACTGTTAAGTGAAACACACTGAAGCAATTTACTATAGATTCTGTCAAATACAGATATGAACAAGTCCTCACACTGATTGTTCACTTCACCATCACACAGTCGATTCTGAAAAGTACAGATGTCAACAAGTCCACATACTAATTATTCACTTTAACATCACAAGGCAAGACTGACTACCCTCTCACTCCTCAGCTCACTGTAACACTCATTTTAACCCACACTCTACACTTGGCCTCTCAGCCTGTCAGCTCGATACATATACTGTTCGACAGTCAGGAAATACTGACTTCTGGAAATGTTCTTACAACACTCTAAATGGAACGCATCCGAACATACAAGGAATAATCGATTGACCGGCCTCTCGACTGGAGCAGATCAAACTCAAATATTTGATTACATATACACAAACCACAGTGGCAAAATCTACAAAATTCCTGATGTTTCTACATGTATCTGGATAATAAATCATTACAGTAAGTTCCCAGAAACATCTATATGTATCGGAATGATAGTGGATTATACCTAATACATGAATATTTCGGAGTTTTCGACTATACAGATTTTGAGGTTAGGCGTATTCATAATATGTATTTGAGGTTACACAAATGTGCAATACATATTTACAGGGTATAGCCATACTTAGCATTTAATAAAAGATAATTAAAATATATTAAACACAATAATTAAGGTTTCACAAGTTATGAGCAGGATGGTATACATGCATCTTCCTCTTTAAGTACCGTATTTCTCTGAATCCAAGACATTTTTTCCCTCAAAATTTCATGTGAAAAATCACGCGTTGTCTTACATTTGCGACGTTACAGTAATGAACACACTGGCAGCTACCACGATAACCACACTGCTTCCCTTCAACCCCCGTGTGCGCATAAAACTCTACTCTCAACGTCAGCGTGTTTATTATACATCATTAGCCGGGATAGTCGATCGTACAGTGCCTCTGCGTAACGTCGCTGGTTCTCGGAAAATAGTGAAGACAGAATGACATTGTACTAGCCTCTACAGAAAGTTTTTCAAATCCGTAGAATGGCATCAAAACATTAAGCCTACTCTCTTGAGCTAATTGCCAGGTCGAACTTAATGTACGGTACCATACTGCCGGCCCCAGCTGTGCAGGAAATGTCATTCGAAGTGAAATAGCAAAGATGCGACCCTTAATTTTCTTAGAAAGGCCACAGTTACTCCGTGACAGAGTTATAACGTGTCCATAACTGGCCATCTAACACTTAGTAAGAGTAACCGTTTTATAGACAGCAGAAATATTTTCGCGATGGATCGTCATATTGTAGAAACATGTGAACATGTATTGTCGGCAAATTTTCAATGGGTTCTTGTCGATATTATGATGCCAATTTTAAGTTAATGGTTATTAAACACGCAGAAATGAAGAATAATTGTGTTGCTGCAAGAAAATAGGCATTAATAAAGGCAATGTTTTGCATTGGCATGAAGACAAAGGCAGTCTAAACACTTAAACATTCTTTCTCCTAACTGACAGCGAGAAAAGTAAACTTATTAATATGAACCCAGGACTACCCACCGTCAAAACACAACCTAAAATTCACAAAACTGATGTCCCGATACGCGCTATTGTAAACTATAGACCATGTCCTTTGTATAAAGTAGCACAATTCATTCAACAATTCCTTAAAAAACATGACACTTTTCAGTAAAAAAAAATCCATAAAGAATACATTACAACTTATTAAACAGCAGGATAACTTTAAACTTCAACCATATCACTCTATACACTCATTTGATATCACTAATATGTACACTAGTATTAAACCAGAAAAACTTTTACATATTATCCCTCGAAACTTACACATCCATGGTCAACTTAGTCAACTTGAAATATCTGATTTTATGTCTATTTTGAAGCTTTTAATCAATAATAACTATTTCACATTTGACAAAATAGTATACAAACAAGACGGACTAGTCATGGGTTTACCAGTGTCCGGCATCTTATCAGAAATATACTTGGACTTTTTAGAACACACAAAAATAGACAATAATGCAACATTTAACAACATACATTTCTGGTCCAGATATGTGGATGATGCATTCATTATTTTGGACCAACGTACCATAGACACAGCTACTACTTTAACACAGCTAAACACTATCGATGCAGATATTAATTTTATGCTAGAATCCAAAGTCAACAATGCCATCAATTTCCTAGATCTCACTATCACCAGGCTTCCTTCTTCATTTAAATATAAAATTTATGGAAAACCCACACATACTGCAACAAAAAAAAAAAATACAGGACTCCATTCATCCCCTTAATCATGAACGGGCCACCTACAATAGCCTAGAACACCGAGCATTCAATATTCCTACGTCGAAATCAGACCTTAATAAAGAATTAAACACTATACGCAATACTGCATTTCATAATGGCTACAATAAGAATTTTATAGAAAGTATAATTAGTAAGTTCAGACATCACCCAAAATCTAACTTACTTAAAGAAACTAATAAATCTAAAACTTTTTCAACTTTTACCTTCAATTGCAATATTCATAAAATTACGAACATATTTAAGAAGCAGAATATCAACATTTCCTTCAGAACCAATAATAGAAACCTAGACATTCTACAAACTCTAACTCAATTAATGCTTCCAACTCTTTTGAAAAGTTAGGTGTCTATAGATTTCATTGTAACGACCGTCACAGTACATATCTTGGACAGACCGGTAGATCATTCAAAATCAGATACACAGAACACGTAAACGCAATCAAATACAGAAAATATACCGCAGTAGGTCAACATATAAACGACTATAAACACAAATTTTATGTCTTAGACCATGATATAGACATCATTGAAATAATAAATAAAGGCCCTGTACTGAACAATTTTTCATTTCACTTGATCAGTACTATAATCCAAATTTTAATCTCAATGACCTTTCTGAAAACTTACAATACTGTTTGATACACTCATTACAATACTGAATAATATTAAAATACCCAAAAATCGATCAATCTTCAAAATAACACATAACACGCTTACATATTACCCCTACTGCCGCCCGCGCCCACCCAATTATAGTCCCGCCTCTACCGCGCTTCCCCTTCCTCCTACTTAGCAACTTCGCCCCTCCCTGCTCTCTTCGAAGGTCCGTCACTCGACATTCAGTCTGTCAGTTCCTCCCCGATACATCTGCCATCAACCTGGCATCTGAGGTGAATCTTCTATTCTTTTAATAATATTTTTCCGGTTTTTACGTAATTCTAAATTGCGCCTTATCCTTCTTATAGGTTCCGTCTTGGTTCAAAACCTTTCTAGATAAACCTCTGTACTTACACTTGCTTCATAAGATCCTTCTTTCAAGCATCATTTCAACAAGAACCTCAATTATTTTACTGTGTTCAACCCACTTCTTAATACGATATAAACAAACATATAAGGGGACAAGCTGATACAAAGTACTTTCCAATGAACACTTTGCTTGTCAATATCATTTGGACATTGTACTAAAAGTCTTCATCTGTTAAGTCCAAGTTGAAGCCCTATTAGAATATTCTTTACATTCTATTGTGTATATTATAACCTTCCAATGAATGTTGGATTGGAGTCGGTGAAGACATTGGAAGCTTATGGTGAAAATAAAATCATATGTCTGATCACTATTCGTCCAAGTGTATCAGAAACCCAAATAACTCGCTCGATTAAATGGACAACAGGCAACAGATTGAAGGAATCGGCAAAAGTTATAAGCTCTGAACCCTGTGGTATCTCGTTATGGTGGATAATAAAATGCCATGGCACGTAATACAGGATTAAGTAAATATCACAGTTTCCTCAAGTAAAAGTTTAATAAATGTAAATACATGGCGAATATATCAATGATAGAAATTTGTAGGAGTCCATGGAATGACTTGAATTAAACGGGCTAAGTTCAATCTGTATATGATGGCCATACCTTGCCTATCTAGTCTGATACGATTTGATAATTGAGATTGGTGATGAAATTGTCGATTGATAACCGAGATATTATATGACAGATTACTGAATGAATTCCTTTGCCGACGTAAACGATTATGCAAGAGTACTCCGTATCAAGAAGTCAGGTGTTTAATTGTCAGAAACCTATGGAAGCTAGGAATATGGAGAAGTCTTTTAAAAGCAAACCGTCCGCTATTATTGTAACCTGGTATTAGATTTTGTTTCAAAAAGGAAGAGAAGTTTATAATTCTGCTGGAATTTTAGAGGGTATCAGAAGTGTTGCACACATATCGGAAAGATATTAGACGAGAAGCTAGACTGTAATATAAAATCGTCAATTTCTAATTGTAATGAGAATAACTTTTGTAAAAGCAAAACAGGATGCGCATCTAGTTCTCTTGACTAATGAGGCAAGTGTTGTATGAAAATATTGTAGATGATGTTAATGCATGTAACTCTATTCTAACAGTTTATTAAGAGTTCCAGGTATAATGAGACCAATGAATATTGGAGATGATTATGAAAAGATTATGAATCCCAGCATGTCACCTTAAAATCATGATGGTCTCAAAAGACCCGACGAGAACTGGGATGGACACCAATGGTTAAAGTCTCAGTACTGGAAGATGAGAGGTGTCTTCATCATGAAGTCAACGAAGGATAAGTACTCTAAGTCAATGTTTCATTATCCCGCTATGTAGCTGCTTTTAAGTAGAGTAGTATGTTGTTTTAAATGTCAGAATTGTGACATGCTAAAATTACACAACTTGAAGGCAACTGTTTTATTCATCAATCATTGCCTTACTATGGATAGGAATATTGTAAGTTATAACGTGAATGATCCTGATTTACGAGATATCGTACGCTATGTCGTGTGAATCTAAGCGGTCACAGGCAAATGCTTTGCAGATAGATTTAGGCATGGATTATACCCATGTTAATACAGTGTCATTATGAAGAAATTTCAGTTTAATTCATGGTTTCGAATATATGTTAGAAGGAGTCGGTAATAACAGATGCGTGATTTAGAATCATCTACGATCTCATTCTTATGTTAAACGTTGTGTTCACGAATGAAATTGCGATGTTGTTGCGATGATATGGTGTTAATAATGATGTTAAGATGTATAGTCTTCGTAATGTGAAGTGCCTGAGTATATTCTTTAATGAAATGAGAATTCGTGAGTATGACTTGTGAGTAATATGATGAAGGGTTTATTGTAATAGGGTCGTCAAAATATGTAAATGATTATTGTTATGGGTCGTCGTGAATGTGTCATTGGGATTATGCATTTTATAGTATGATGCAATGTAGAGGTCCTGATGAGATTTATTGTAGTGGATATTGAATTAGTCGTGCGTACGGATTTGATTTGACTAATATGAATGGTAATCACTTAGGCATAAGGCGATAATCGCAATGATATTTCGAGGCATTTCGAGGACACTGGTAGTATAACCATCTAAAATGTACTAATTAAATACAGTGTAGGTGACTGCGCGCAATATTGGAATGACACAAGATCTTCACGAATTAATGATACTATATAGTTGAGAACCATGTCACAGAATGGAATGTGTGATCTTCATTTATGTATGTGAGTAAATTAATTTTTCTTGCTAGCTGGATTTCTTCTTATAAACTATTGAGTTGCCGCTTAGAGCTGATGTAGGTTTTGCAGGTCGATTTCACAGAGGACACCAGAGCTGCAGAGTCATCGTAGTTTTGAAACCATTGTAGTTGATAATGATGTTTTCAAATGTCCATTATTTAGGTGCAGACGCCGATGGAGCTCAGAAGAAATCAATTTCATTTCCTATTTGTTCTGTGTTATTATTTGAAGAATCACGATGTTGCCTTATGTTAGTCGATCATTTCTTAACCTAAACGATAATGATGAGCAGAGGTTACCGGTGCGTTCAAGTTGTTAGATAGATTTTGACAAAATAAGCGATGATTTAAACACAATAACGGGATGTTGAGACATTTATTTGAGTCAGTGAATAGGATGCCAAGCCAACAAGAGTCAATGATTTTTAACCATCAGTTTGAAGATGAATGTAATGAATGATGGATTTATTTCAAATTTTTAAGCCTTCAGCATTGTGATATTGACTTTACTTTTGATTTTTCTGATTAATTTGAAGTTGTCATTGATGTTGTGAACGAAATATTAACAAGGGTCAGAAGATTATTTCCGTTTAATTAACGTAACTTTCAATCATTTCCAACATCCATTTGTGTTGCTTTTTATTTTCTTAGTATTGTACTTGATATTTTTTAAAAAATTTAAGTCATTAAACGGAAAATCCTTCCACGAAAAATTATATTTTTGGTGTTTTCATTTGATAGTATAAGGTACGTCAAGATGATTAGCCTAGATTAAGATATTAGTTAGCAATCATCTTCTCACGTCAGTCGAACCAACTTAAATCCAACCATACGATCCTGTGACCCAACTCAATGAACTTTCACGTCCCTTGAGTGGAACCTATTGTGTCTCCGCGTGACACCGGCCGAGGCATAACTTTAACATCAAGAACCCTGAACTTAGAGATGCGTGAAAGGTCACAATATACTCATGTGGAACAACTTATGACTAAGTGTTTGTTTATTTCCTTTAGCATGTCAAACATGGCTATAAAGCCTCCTTAAAAATGAACCAGACTGTTCAACAGATAAAAATACGACAGATCAAAAGCTGATAATTATATTTTACTACAAATATTACAAAAAACAAATTTTCTTTTAACATGCCATTTTTTAAAATTATAATTACTAAGGTGTACACCTTATAAAAAATGACCACTATTATATTAACTAGCAGTTTCCCGCTGGCTCCGCCCGCAATGTACAATGTATGGTGTTGTTCGTTACTATTCTCACGGATGTATTTGCAAAGTTCCGACTTAATGAAATAAAGCACATGATCTGCTGCGGTAATAGAATGTAATATTGTGTCAAGAAAACACTTAAAAAAACATTACACAAATGAATTGAATTAAAAGTTCCTGGAACAACACTACGCGCCGAACTATTAAAAAGTCCTTCAAAGATCTTCGTCATGGAGACAAATGTACTCATAACTATTCTCATAATCTACCAATGTAAGTAGTTATTACCTCAAAAGAAAGCGCTTCATCCACTGAGCGTTTTTAGTCCAAAACGAACTGCGTACCTCAATTAGAACAAAAGATATGATTGGTTCAATGAGAAAAAATGTTGAAGAAATGAGACGTCAAATTTAATGTGCACTCATAACTTTGCTCAGAATGAACCAATTTGAATAGTTAATTACCTAATGAAAGCAGTGGGTACTTTCTGCCTTAAGTGTCTGTGGTGTCAAGACAACTGCTATTAAGGTGGACTACTGGCCTGATAAAGGGTAATTGCAAAATCTATTGTAAACTGGACTCCAGGGTACGAAACCCGTTTGTTGTTAATAATAACAACAATGACGATAATAATAATAATAATAATAATAATAATAATAATAATAATAATAATAATAATAATAATAATAATAATAACAACAACAACTCCCATAGACATAAAGGCAAGAGAGGTGGTTGCTCTATATAATATAAAAACAGGCAAAACAACTACAGATTACATAATAGATTACCCAGAAAAACCAGCAAGATGGTTTTATCCGGCTGTGTTTCTAGGCATAGGAAACCAAAAATAGAAGAAAATGAAAATATCCAATGGCAAATCTATACAGATGGAAGTAAAAGCGACGAAGGAGTGGGAGCAGGAGTAGCTATATACAAATTAAATCAGTTAATATACCGTCCGGCTCCATGGCTAAATGGTTAGCGTGCTGGCCTTTGGTCACAGGGGTCCCGGGTTTGATTCCCAGCTGGGTTGGGAATTTTAACCATAATTGATTAATTCCCCTGGCACCAGGACTAGGTGTATGTGTCGTCGTCATCATTTCATCCTCATCACGATGTGCGGATCGCCTACGGGCGTCAAATCAAAAGACCTACACCTGGCGAGCCAAAGTCCTCGGACACATCCCGGCACTAAAAGCCATACCCCATTTCATTTCAGTTAATATACCAACTCAAATTTAAACTCCACGATAGATTCAAACAATCAGATGGAGCAATTCGCCATAATAAAAGCTTTGGAGTCCTTAGGAAAAACATGGGTAGAGGATGATGTAGATCAAAAAGCAACTATACACATGGGCAGTAGAATAACAATTGACTCCATAGTGAATTACAAAAACCATAACCATCTAATTGAGAAAATAAGGAAAACTACAGCAACAGTTAAAATAAATAACTGGAGCATACAATTGAAATGGGTTAAGGCACATGTAGGTGTACAAGGCAATTAGCTGGCTGATAAACTAGAAAAGGAAGCAGTAAAATTAAATGAAATAAGTTATCACAAATTATCTAACAACACAGTTAAAAGTAACCTCAGGAGATGGTCTATTTCTGAATGGCAGTGAAAATGGGAAGAAACTTCGAAAGGTACAATTACAAAGGAATTCTTTCCAACAGTTGAAGGTAGACTAACAACCAAAATCAACCTAATGCCAAATATGACAACAATTGTAACCGGCCATGGAAAAATCGCATCGTATCTGCACAGGATTAGGATTGTACGCAGTCCCGAGTGTTCCTGCAACAGAGGACCCCAAACACTAGACCACTTAATATTCGAGTGTAGTGAAGCGAAAAGTGAGAGAGAAATGTTTATAAACAGTGTTAGTATAGTAGGCAACTGGCCAATGCAAAAGTCTCTCCTAATCAAAAAGTATTCAAAACCATTTGAAAAATCTGTGAACTCTTTAAACTTTCAATAGCCATCACCAAATATGTATGTTAAATGTAATCAATGTTTTTCACACAAATATGTAAGATTAGTTAAGTGCATGTAGTACTACGCATGAAGTGGAGTATATATAATAAACAATTAAAAAAAAAAGTAATAATAGTAATCACATGGCCTCAGCTACCATGTGCAGACATTTTAATTTGATGCCATCTGGCTGTCTACTTTTTTAAAGGTATAGTCAAAGGTTCCACCTTCACAATACTATTTTTTTGTTTAATGAGCATTTAACAAATGTCGGAACACGTTTCATCCTTCCTGGTGGACATTATCAGCTGAAATACTTGTAAGATAAGTAAAATAGACAAGGAAAAATACACATTAAAATATGATTCGGGTTACCGAATATGTCAAGTTGAAATGCATGATAAAATTTGGAGAATGTTCTTAAAATGCTGGAGCACAATTGAATGGATGAAAGCCATAACGGTATAAGTAGCATTTTGGTCATTCAGAGAAAAAGGCATTTAAACATCATAACACTCATATAAAGCATGCTATTTGTAGTTATACCACCATCACTAGAGCGCAGAATATTACTGCTATCATTTGTATCTCTTTGTTGGTGAAAGGATACATCCTCCCGGAGTTACACCCTGCACTTAACTCATTTTTTTTTAAATGTCACTTATACCGTTATGGTTTTCATCCATTCAATTGTTTTTTAGTTCTGTGAAAATGAAGATAAAATTGTTTCACAGGTAATAGTTCCAATAGAATACGATGATCGAGCTCTTCGTGTTGGCGTGATGATGTGTTGTTGATAACTCTTGGTTAGGTTATGAGGCAGGCAGAATGTTTGACTGTAATGTGTCGTGGTTAAATATTCCTAGAATGAAAACAAAGGCTATTAGCAATGTTAAAAGTAGGTAAGGTTGAAGCATCTTGTGATTACAAGTGGAACTGAATTAATATGCGACACATCTGACTACTTACGTCCCTTGTCTGCCTAAGGGAGTTGACAGCTGACTGAAGGTGAACTGTGGAGGCCGTGTGCGATGAAAGCTAGTTTGAAGGGAGAGAACGGGAGGGTTGGATCCAGTGGGCGGGGGGCGAGTGTGTAAAAGTTTGTTGTGAGGCTTGTTCATGGAGAAACTGTTGAATAATTCCTCGAAAAGCACATTCAAGTTTCCAAAATTTCATTTAAATTGTGAGCAGGATTGCATTTTTGGTCTATGTTAATGAAAATGTTTCTAAGATGTTAAGTAAATTGCCCTTATTATTGAAGCAAAGAATTGTTAAGTCTTGCTCTATGGAAGTGAAAGGATGGTTGGATTCTCTTACGTGGGTACTCATGGTGGAATATTTGTTGTGTCTGAGTTCTTTATATCAAATAAAAAAGTTTCTTCCAGTATGACCAACATAACTCACTGGACATTGGTTATAATTTAATATGTATACACCTGATTTGTGGTATTTGTTATTGATGTTATTGACTTTGTACTGGTTATAAAAGAGATTAGCATTGTTATTGATTGTTTTATAAGCAATGCTGACATTATGTTTCTTAAGAATGTTTGTGATTTCATAAATAATTCTATTGGTGTAAGTGAAGGTGGCATAGTTGTCTGCTTTCTTTTTAGTCTCTCTGAGCAGAGTTGAGGTGAATTTGTTTAAATTTTACTGACAATCCTATCTATGAAATGTCTGCCAAAACCGTTTTTACTAACAACAAAATAGATGGTGTTGAGTTCTTTCCTTCGATTTGCATCAGATAAAGGGATGTTAAAAGCTCTATGAATTAGACTATAAAGTGTTGCTCTTCTCTGAGAGACCAGGTGCATAGAATCTTGACAAATAGTGTTTACGGTTTGGGTAGGCTTTCTATAGATATTATAAGAAAGTTTATTTGAGCTGCTATTAATGGTGAGAACTAAGAAGTTTAAAGAGTTATTGGTTTCAACTTTGGAAGTAAACTTAATCCACGGGTCAACTGCATTTTAATTGTTCAAGGATGATATCGCCGTTGGTGATGTTGGGATCTATTAAAGCAACTGCACGTTATAAATTTCATATTAGAGCCCATATTGTCAAAGTATCAACTTGTGAAAATTTAGATTTTATAATTCCACCTTTACAATACTGTAATTGTCTTTATTAAAAAGACTACATTCAATTACACTCGTGAAACATGTTTCGTTCTCTTATAGGACATCTTCAGTCACCATTACAAATACATAACATTACAAATAAGGCGAGGACACATTAAAATAAGTAAATGCAAAGTCCTCAACAACCTTCAAGGACGTCACTCAGTTAGCCTTAGCACTTGAGGTGGAGTGGTCGACGTAGGACGGGCAAGGAGGTGAGTGACTGGATGGGCACTTAGTTCACATTTCAACGGAATTTTATTCTTCAGTTCATTCATATTTTCTTTTTCTTTTTAGGCCCCTATTGTCAACACACAATCAGGTTCAACTTGCATCCGTATAACTCCACCTCCTAATCAAGAAAGCCATTATAATGCGGCATCATCACAACAGTGTTTTATGTACAATATGCACATAATTTTATTCGCATAGCCACTTACGGTGTTTTATAATTGACAATTCATTGTTTTGAACAACAGTTTTAACATATGATTTTAATTGGACTTCATGCTTCATATCATGTTCACACTGCACCATTTTAACATTGAAGATTGACAAGACGCTATCACGCCGCGACACAGGATGCAAAGACTTTGCATTTACTTATTTTAATGTGTCCTCGCCTTATTTGTAATGTTATGTATTTGTATTGGTGACTGAAGATGTCCTATAAGAGGACGAAACATGTTTCACAAGTGTAATTTAATGTAGTCTTTTTAATAAAGACAATTACAATATTGTAAAGGTGGAATTATAAAATCTAAATTTTCACAAGTTTTTATTAAAGCAAATCGACATAACGCATCCAGAATACAATTCCTTAAAATTTTTATGAATCTTGGTATTTTCCAAATGGTCCATGTAAATTTCTGCCATTATCCCCGAAGCTGGAGTGCCCATAGGATGACTATCTTGCTTATAGAATTTACCATTAAAGGTGAAGTAATTGTTAGAAGTTACAAATTCTAAATTATTTAAAAACTCTACTATTTCCTGAGTGTTTAATATGCCAACAAGAAGAGCTCGATCATCGTATACCATTGGAACTATTACGTGTGTTAAATAATTTTATCTTCATTTTAACAGAACTAAAAAAAAAAAAAAGTTGTGCTCCAGCATTTTAAGAACATTCTCCAAATTTTATCATGCATTTTAACTTGGCGTATTAGGTAACCCGAATCGTATTTTAATGTGTATATGTCTTTGTCTATTTTACTTATCTTACAAGTATTTCAGCTGATGATGACCACCAGGAAGGACAAAACATGTCCCAACATTGGTTAATTGCTAATTAAACAAAATTTAATACTGTAAAGGTGGAACTGTACCTTTAAAACAGTATACTAACAACAATACGGGCTTTGCAATGAAATTCATTTTATACAATAACCTGGCTGTCTGCTCGTCAATTTCGAGGTTCCATTTTACTCTGGGCCTACTAGGTGGCAAAGAAAGTAAACTGAAACTCTCTTGGGTGTCTGTGGCTGAGATTTAATTAATTTTGTCGGGTAAAGTTTACTAAGCTTATGAGCTCCGTGGTTGTAAATTTTTGAATTTCTCTGCTACTTTGGTGAAGTGTTCCTTGTCAATCTGTTGTTGTTGTTGTTGTTGTTGTTGTTGTTGTTAAATAATCCAAACTCAAGAAGAGATTTTTTTTTCATAAATTTTGTTAGCAATTATTAAAGTCTGGTTTGGTGAAATTAAACTGTGCTACAAACTTGATCCTTCTTTCCTTAATGTAAAAGGGAATGAAAGATGTATTAGACCAAAAGTATATAGGCTACTATACATTTATTTCTGAATAGCTTTCTTAAACAGCTATTACGATGAAGGATTTGGCACCATAATTCGTTATTATTATGATGTGGGAACCGCACAAATTAAGCCAGACCAGAAAGCATTGTACAACAAACTCTCGATTATCCGGGCTAATCACCGAACAAATTTGCACGGATGACCAAAAACAAGGATAATACTATTTTGTGCATTTTAATGCACAACAAAACTTATAAAAATACAGAACATACAATATGTTTGAAAATGCAGTACAAAACGCAAATTCTAAGAGTTTCTGTTTGCTATTTTGAATGTGTTTTGACTGTCTGAACATCATCCCATAATCATTCGCTTAATTTCTTTACTGATTCTTCTTCCTCAAACATTTTGATTCAAGCTTTTGTTTTAAAGTTAAAAACACTGTATTTTGCTACACAGCCATAACTACTCTATCACAGAACACCAAAAAGAGAACTGCTACACAGTATATTGTTTAGTGTTTCATTCTTGAACAAAGCATGTTGCCAGCACACTTGCACTCGAGAGCATGTTCGAAGGTGGTGCATGTATAACCCGCAAATCGGATAATCTACAACCATATAATCGGGAGTTTGCTGTACCTGGCTTATGGAAGCACTGCCAGTGCTGTCTTGTTCATGACATCACCCATCGCTTCAGAGAGGCAAAACATTCCAGACTGCATTGGGCCAGTCCTTGCTATATGCTCCTGGAAAATATTGGCTTTAACTGAACACAGCCAAATGTCTGAGCAGTCTTCATAATAAGCGATTCTATGAACATTTACAGCTAAAATGTAACCACCGATTTTTCTTACAGTATACAATCTTCTTATTTCTAGGAAATAATAATGGCATTAGAATTCAGACAATTTAAAACCCTTTACATTGAATATTTCAAACATATACCTGGCTCATACACTTCTTTTTTTTGTGGTAACTTGGTCTTACCTTTTTCAATTTATTCTCCTCTTCTCTCATCTCCTGCCTTTCTTCTCGAATTCTGCGCTCCTCTTCTTTAATCACCTCAATCTTGGTCTTATTATCAATCTTCCCTTCTCGTTCACTTATGGCTGCTTGTGTTTGAGTGACCTGTAAATAAAAAAAATAGAAAAAAATTCAGCTGGAGGTTAGATGAGGACAACTATTTCAGTACAAACCAATTTTAAAGGCAAATAAACAGAAGGCAACATTCATCATAATTTTTACCTCAACAAATAATTCTGCTTGATTTGTATTTCATAATACTGTCAGCATGTAACCATCATCCATTTGGTACCCTCAGCCCTATTCTTATGAGTTCTAGTGAAGAAGTTACCCATTTGAAGCAGTCCCCACTTCTTACTCTGTCAGCTAATGGATACGAATTACTATCATCTTAGAGTAATTGAAGGATACTCCATAGCCTAGTAGTGAAGATAAAGAGTGAACAACAAATACTGTATAGCATTCATCTAAATATATTCTAACTAGCTGATGTACCCGTGCTACGATATGGAATTCTACATTGTATACAGAATTCTAGGTTAAGTAGTATACACGTCATGGGTAAGATTGTATTAAACTGCATAGATCTTAATGTGACCCCAGATACGCAATGGGGAAGTCACTATATGTCTTTTCTCTTGTAAAGACCGGGTTAGGGAATTTTCATTCTAATGGCAAACACACTGACTTTTTACATCCTCCCAACTGAAATTAACATAGGTCATTACAATGATGTCAATATGAATGTCGTGATTAAAACCAATGTTATCATATGAAACACTCGATCAAATGAAAAAAATGCATATATTTTCACTTTTAACAAACAGTACTATGCTGCCGATCTAACAGTCCAAATTTCCAGGACTGGAATGACTACACCGCAGACAGCCGTGAACACTACTCTGCCATTATTCCGTTAAGTGTGCACTGCTAATTCCAATCAACGCCTCAGAGTAGGTATAGAATAGCTGGAATACTATGATGAATCAGTGCGTAACGTACCATAGTATCAGAAAATTTATGAACCAGAGGAAAGGCATTCTAAAGAAGAGAGAGATCTAACTCCCCAGCTACTTCCCACCAATATTCAGGCAGGCTGTTATACTCGGTATGCAGCAGTAATCCCATCTATCGGAAATGAGTGGCAGCAGAAGAGACAACACACAACAAACAATGGTCAATGTAATGTTATTGTTGATCATTTTTATGAGCTTTCGAAATTATACACCTTCACATTTAGTTTTCTTTCAACTCTGTGATATTAGGACATCTAATGTAAAGGGAGTCCTCATTTCTTTCATGAATCCCTCTTGTCTTATTCTTCAAGTGATCATTCCTTTACATTTTCTTCTCATTTTTATTCTCGCTTTCAAAATTTTCTTGTTGATATGGACC